>NC_138080.1:13449365-14143365 GCF_964212035.1 Myotis nattereri
AGAGAGGGAGGGAGAGAGAGGGGGAGAGAGAAAGAGAGACGAAATGATCTATATGAAAAAGAAATATTGGTTAGTTGCCTCCTGCATGATCCCCAACCAGCAGATTAAACCCCCAGTGTAGGTATGTGCTCTGACCAGGAATCAAACCTGCCATCTTTTTGCGTACAGAAAGAAGATACTCCCACCAGCTGAGCCACACCGGCCAGGGCAAATCCTCATTTGAAGTTGCTTATCATTCTTACTTTTTGTGAGGGAGGATACAAGAAACATGCCTTTAAGTTCCACCGTGTATTTCCTAGGCCATGCATCTTCAAATGACCCTTCACTGGGCCCAGCTGCATTTTTGCTAGAAAGTCATCTTTCTGGCAGGGTGTATGGAAGAAGTCACGCCACAGTCTGGGCCTGGGGCAAGTGGTCTGTCCTCTCTGGGCCCCAACTTCCTCATGTGTGCAACAGAGTTGAACTTGAAAGTTTTTCTAGCTCTGGTATTACAGGTTTACTGTCTTTGGGGTGTTTCTGCATGTCCCTTTGGACATTCTGTGAATGATGAGAGAGCTGTGTCCACACAGCTCTGCCTTTCTACATATCCTCTGATGACTGGAGCACTTTCATTATTGAGCAGCTGCCATCCCTCCCTCCAGTATCGACCCAGCTTATGTGAGGTCAGGGGCAGAGGCTTGGCTCAGGCTGACCCCCAGTTAATGGGAACTGAGCATAATCACATCAGCTCAGTTGGGAGTTTTGAAAATTACATTAGCAAAAGTGAATCTGCCAATAATTCATGTGATGGATTTGCAATTAGAATAAAGAGATCTTTTTTCTTCTTTGTCTTTTCGGTAAAGGAAGAGAAAGAAAAACCACCCAAGAAATTAAAATTTCAAACAGCTTACCAATTATGTTTAAGTAGAATTTCATCCTCAAGCTATTGATGTGGTCCCTTAAGTAAAGGATATTTTAGGGAATGTTATTTCTTGGTCATTTTCCATAATCTACTGAGAGTTCTTGGTAACATCACAGATAAGTTTGAATAGTTATTAAAAACTAGAGGCCTGATGCACAAAATTAACACAAGAGGCTCGGCCCTCACAGTCCCGGCTTCGGCCGGAAGGTCGTCCAGATAAAATAATAAAAGCATATTACACTTTTATTATTATAGATTGTTGTCTGAGCTAAACATTTCAGGAATACTGGTTTCACTTAAAATTTTCAGAGAAATGTTTGCTTGCTTGGTTTTTATAAATGTAATTTTATTAAAAGTACAGTAATCAAGAGTTTGAAGTACTATTGGAACCTAGATTTGAGAGCCTTTAGCTATGTGTTTGAGTTGGGGAATTCTTTAAGGTAGACCAGATAGGGTTAACTAGGCATTTATTTGCATGGTAGGATTTGTTGAGAGGTAGCTACCATGAATTAGATATTAATTTTAGTCAAATATAATGCTAATTGTTTTACATACACCATGTTAACACCCCTATAGTAGAGGTGTTATTTATATTTCATTCCCTAGATGAGCAACTGAAGCTCACATTCCTCAAGCAACTTTCCCATACCACACAGCTAATAGCGGATTGCGCAAGACTCCAGACCCTTGAGCGTTGTTCTCAATTCAGGCATTAGATAAAAAGTCACCCGTGAGCTGAAAACACATCTACGTCTATAACAGCAACAACACTAAAGATTTATTGAATCATAATCCTTGGTAGAAGGGCCGTCTTTAATTTTAAGACATTTCACATGTAATTCTGATGTATAGCCAGGACTGACAGGTATGGATAAGGAGGCAGTATGGGCAATTAAGTCAGGTTCTAGTTTTGAAAAAAACCCTAGAGTGTAGCTGTAATCATAAAATAATGGAGCTTTTGGTGGCTTTCCGGGGGTATGATATACTTGTCTTCTATGGTAGACAATTATCAGCTGTTTATGTATAAATTGCAAGTTAGACACTGCACTCAGAAGTGAGAAACACTTCTCAGCTTAGGTTTACTGGAAGGATTGGAGTTACCCTCCTCCTTTCCACAGAGAAGAAAGACAAAGAGCAGAAACTGGAACATTGGCGCACCATGAAAGGAAAGAGAAGCTCTTCCCAGGTAAGGTGAGTTGCCACCTAGGGAAGAGAAGGAATGGTAGGCTCTGGAAAAGGATGAATGTGTGAATGTAGCAAGATGCCGGAGGCAGCATGGAGCGGTTGGAGGATGGAGAAATGGGACTGAGGAGCCGTATCTGAAACACAGGCCATGCTATTCCTGTTCCTCTCAGCAGTGGCGGGCAGTACTGGGGGAGGGCTGTATTCAGTTGTGTCTATCAGGCTTGAGGAACATGGAATAGCTAGATGCTGTTCTGAGAAAGTGTCAGGGCATTAAGGGATTCAACAAAGTTATTTTATAAATTCTGAAAGAATTGAGATTGCTCCTTATCTTTGAATGGGGAAGAGCAGATTTAGAGGGGGACATATGACATCTTTAAAAATATCTGAGGATATCATGTGGAGGATGGAGCACATTCTTCCTTGACATTTAGAAATTCTTTTTCACTTTAGTCTTGATTTGTATGGTGTTATTAAGTTGTCTGATTACAAGCTAATTTTATTTATTTTATCAATAACTTGGTTTTTTACCAGAAGGCTATGACTATCTATGTTTTATCTTTAAAGTTTTCAAATTCCAAAAGCTTGAAAGCCAAAGAGTTTCTAATATACACTTTGCTGTCAACCATACCAGACCCATTTTTCCAGGTACAACCTAGGGTACTTTTTACTTTCATTTTATTTCCCATGGTAATTTTGAAATTTATTCATTTTATTATTTGGATGATCACTTTTCATTCTATTTATTCTCTTATTTATTTCAGTTATGAGATTTTGAATAGTTGATTAATAAATTTTTAAAATTTGCAAATGTCTTTTTTAAGCAAATGAGTGTATCTTTATGTATCTTTTTAGAAATATATATATTTTTATTGATGTCAGAGAGGAAGAGAGAGGGAGAGAGAGATAGAAACATCAATGATGAGAGAGAATCATTGATCGGCTATCTCCTGCTCACCCCACACTGAGGAACAAGCCCGCAACCTGGGCATGTGCCCTGACTGGGAAGAACTCCTGGTTCATAGGTCTATGCTCAACCACTGAGCAACACAGTCTATGTTTCAATAAAACTTTATTTTAAAAACAGGCCATAGAGCAAACGTCTTTTTAGTTTATAGCAAATGGCTATTTAGTTTATTATGTTGGAGCATTTACTATAGTTTTCTGCTGGGGTCCAACCCAGCAGGTCCAGGGGTCCCCAAAGGTGTGGATGGAGTCGGCGAAGAAGGAATGACATGGAGGCAGTGTTCAATTGATCAGCAGCCTAGCCAGGATCTCTAGCCAGGATCTCCAGCCAAGTTTTGGTTTGGATCTCCAGTGAAGTTCTGGTTAGGATTTCCAGCCAGGTTCTGTGTCCATGTTCTCTTGCTAGGTTCTCCAGCCAGGTTCTCCAGGTTCTCCAGCCAGGTTCTGTAGCCATGTTCCCTCGCTAGGTTCTCCAGCCAGGTTCTGTCCAGGTTCTCCAGCCAGGTTCAGTCACCAGGTTCTAGTCAGGTTCTCTTGCCAGGTTCTATCCAGGTTCTGTAGCCAGGTTCTGTCTCTAGGTTCTTTAGCCAGGTTCTCTCGCTAGGTTCTGTCTCTAGGTTCTGTTGCCAGTTTCTGTCCAGGATCTTTTGCCATGTTCTGTCTCTAGGTTCTGTGTCTAGGTTCTGTGTCTAGGTTCTGAGGCCAGTTTCTGTCCAGGATCTTTTGCCATGTTCTCTCCAGCGAAGTTCTTCTGTCTCTAGGTTCTGTGTAGGTTCTGTGTGTAGGTTCTGTCTTCTAAGTTCTGTCTTCTAAGTTCTGTGTTGTTACATCTGTATTTATACCAGTTGATTCCAATCCCATCAATCTCTATTCCAAAGGTTAGGGCGTTTCTTATCTCCATTCCCAGGAGTAAAGATTATGTAGCTTAAGCATGAT
This sequence comes from Myotis nattereri, assembly GCF_964212035.1. NCBI lineage: Eukaryota > Metazoa > Chordata > Mammalia > Chiroptera > Vespertilionidae > Myotis > Myotis nattereri. The sequence goes on from NC_138080.1 coordinate 13,453,351, forward strand.
TGTTCGTAGTTAAAGTGATTAATTACCCGCCTGGCACTTAGTTAAGAGGTTTTATTCCCTCCCTAACTTCAGGGGAAAATCCCTACCTGGGGAAACAACCTTTCTCAGAGACCTTGGTTAAAACACATAGTGCCAAGAAGGTGAGCAAACATATTAAGAACAGTATGCCATATATGCCAGGTCCCTTGAAACAGCAAGGATGGACTGGCTCCAGGCAAATTCCCCCTTTTTTATTTTTTAAAAGCAGGCATTAAAAAGAAAAACCCCAAATGCTCTCTTGTATCCATTTTAAGAGTAGGATTGGCGCTTTCCGCTATTACCTGAGTCCTGATCAATCACCCCAGGGAGAGCTTGCCAATCCTGCACTTTCCCGGGGTGGAAAGGCTGCAGTGGGGTTAAGGATAAGGCTCCTTGGGCCTATCTCCTCCCATGCCTTTAGATTTACCTTTCCTTCCTCAGAAAAGCATGGACATACTTCTTGTATAAAACGTTCTGTCTGACTGGGAGTAACCTTAATTCCTCTGCTAGCAAGCATATGTGTTAAAAGATCAATACAGAGTCTTATTTCTTTAGACTCAGTATGGCACATTTTCTTAATCTAAAGATCAATACAGAGTCTTCTTTCTTTGGACTCAGTATGGCACATCTTCTCAATCTAAGAATCAATACAGAGTCTTCTTTCTTTGGACTCAGTATGGCACATCTTCTCTAAGTTCTGTACTATCCACCTTCTTACCCTACTTATCCTCTATAGGGGGGTCTGAAGTACCCTGGTGGAGTCCTATCCGTCCCAAATGTGGGGGTTCTCAATGGGGGGGGGCTTACCTAGGGGAATTCTGTTCCAGGGGTTCCCAAAGGTGTGGACGGAGTCGGCGAAGACTATCCACCCTCTTCCTACGGTGGAGTCCTATCCATCCCGAGAGTGGGGCTTACCTAGGGGTCCCTGTTCAGGCGCCAGATGCTGGGGTCCAATCCCAGCAGGTTCAGGGGTCCCCAAAGGTGTGGATGGAGTCGGCGAAGAAGGAATGACACGGAGACAGTGTTCAGTTGATCAGCAGCCTAGCCAGGATCTCTAGCCAGGATCTCCAGCCAAGTTCTGGCCTGGATCTCCAGTCAAGTTCTGTTCAGGATCTCCAGCGAAGTTCTGGTTAGGATTTCCAGCCAGGTTCTGTGTCCATGTTCTCTTGCTAGGTTCTCCAGCCAGGTTCTGTAGCCATGTTTCCTTGCTAGGTTCTCCAGCCAGGTTCTGTAGCCGTGTTCCCTTGCTAGGTTCTCCAGCCAGGTTCTATCCAGGTTCTTCAGCCAGGTTCTCTTGCTATGTTCTATCCAGGTTCTGTAGCCAGGTTCTGTCTCTAGGTTCTGTTGCCAGTTTCTGTCCAGGATCTTTTGCCATGTTCTCTCGCTAGGTTCTGTCTCTAGGTTCTGTGTAGGTTCTGTGTCTAGGTTCTGTGTAGGTTCTGTCTTTCTTGGTTCTGTCTTCTAAGTTCTGTGTCTTGCTGTCTTGTTACATCTGTATTTATACCAGTTGATTCAATCCTATCAATCTCTATTACAAAGGTTAGGGCGTTTCTTATCTCCATTCCAGGAGTAAAGATTATGTAGCTTAAGCATGATTGTTTGTAGTTAAAGTGATTAACTATCCGCCTGGCACTTAGTTAAGGAGTTTTATCCCCTCCCTGACTTCAGGGAAAAAATCCCTACCTGGGGAAACAACCTTTCTCGGAGAGGTGACCTTGGTTAAAACACACAGCGCTAAGGGGAGCAAACATATTAAGAACAGTATGCTATATATGCCAGGTCCCTTGAAACAGCAAGGATGGACTGGCTCCCGGCAGTTTTCCTCTACTTTATGGTTGATTTTTTAGGGGAAACTTTACATTAGCTATAATAATTTTATTCTCATTTAAAGTTTCTTTATATAGTAGCTTTATAAGTACTTTTATATCATTTTCTCTTAATCTTTAAATATATTTTTCTGAATCAACATTAGTAGGTGTATACAGGCAGGATTTAGAGGGTTCCTTGTATTCTAGGTTTTTTATATCAAATGCATCTTCTTTTGTTGGTAAAGTACAGTTTCTTTAATCAGTTATAATTATTATGAATCTATGTGCTTTCCCATTTTTTTATTCTGATAATTGTCAATAATTTCAACTATTATTGTCTTTCTTGTTCTTCACCCTCAAACTTCCAATAGATACTTTTCCATCCGTAGTCACTTTTCTCTTTCAAAGTAATAACATCTTCCAAGCTTGCTACTACTTCTATGTACTTCATTTTCCTTCCAAAAGTGATTAAAGAGACTTTGCAACTACTAGCAAATGCAATTGGTAATCTTAAAAAAGCTAGACATTGTCATTGCGGTAATTGGCAAGACTTGAATATGGACTGTGGACTACAGAATAGTGTTGCATAGTGTATCAATGTTACATCTCCTGAGTTTGAAACTGTAACATGGTTATGTAAGATTTTTTTGGTTAGAGATACACAATGATGTTTGAGATAAAAGGGCATGATGTCTCCAATTTTCTGTCAAACAATATAGAAAAAATTACATATACACATATATGTCAACCTAAATGTGAACAATTGATTAATTTAAAAATGTATATATGAGTGCTCTTTGTATTCTTTCTGATATTTGTGTAAGTTTGCACTTATATAAAACAAAATATTATAAATAAGAAACCTTTCATTTTTTAGTGGAAATTCCATTTTGTCTCATACCTGTTGTCAGTATTTCAGCATTCCTGGTGGCATTTTTCATTTAAGTTTTACTGCATTTGTTCCCAACATCCCTGGGTCCCTGCTACCTTCACCTCCTTTGCCTGCAGAAGCTTCTGCAGCCATTAACTGGTAGGACACTGAAGTCATTATTTTGATGAATCGCTGGAAGCTGAGAGTGGACTAACATGATGGTGAAATTCTACAGGGGCAACATTCTTAGAGGAACACACACACACGCACACAAACACACACACACACACACACACACACACACGCCCTCCTCACCTACCTGTTCCTAAAAACTTTGTAAATGGCTTTCCATTGGATTTAGAAGGAAAATGGTTTCCGTTTACCTGGCTGCCTCCAACCTGTGCCCCTACCAAGACGGAGGAACCTGCAACAGAGGTACCTGCCCTTGACTGAGAATTGAACCTGTGACTCTTTGGTCCATGGGCCAACTCTCCAACCACTGAGCAACCAGAAGGGCAGAGATCCTTTTTTTTTTTTTGCAGCTACATAGTATCCCATGGTGTAAATGGACCACAGCTTTTTAATCCACTCATCTACTGATGGGCACCTGGGCTTTTTCCAGATCTTAGCTATTGTAAATTGTGCTGCTATGAACGTAGCGGTGCATACATTCTTTCTGATTGGTATTTCAGGTTTCTTAGGATATATTCCTAGAAGTGGGATCACTGGGTCAAATGGCAGTTTCATTTTTAATTTCTTGAGGAAACTCCATATTGTTTTTCATAGTGGCTGCAGCAGTCTGCATTCCCACCAGCAGTGTACTAGGGTTCCCTTTTTGCCACATCCTCACCCGCACTTGTCATTTGTTGATTTGTTAATGGTAGCCATTCTGACAGGTGTGAGGTGGTACCTCATTGTCATTTTGAGCATTTATTCATATGTGTCTTGGCCATCTGTATGTCCACTTTGGAGAAATGCCTATTTAGGTCCTTTGCCCATTTTATAATTGGATTGTTTGTCTTCCTTTTGTTAAGTTGTATGCGCTCCTTATATATTTTGGAAATTAACTCCTTATCAGACATATCATTGGCAAATATGTTCTCCCATACAGTGAGCTGCCTTTCCATTTTGTTGATGGTTTCTGCAGAAGCTCTTTATTTTGATGTAGTCCCCTTTGTTTATTTTCTCCTTTGTTTCCTGTGTCCTTGGAAATGTATTGGCAAACATATAGCTACAAGAGATGTCTGAGATTTTGCTGCCTATGGTTTCTTTTAGAATTTTTATGGTTTCACAACTTACATGTACCCATTTTGAGTTTATTCTTGTGTATGGGATAAATTGGTGGTGTAGAAAGGAAGAGAGAGGATCCAAATAAAATCAGAAATGAAAGAGGTGAAGTAACAACTGACACCACAAAATATGAAGGATTGTAAGAAAGTATTATGAATAACTATATGCCAACAAGCTACACAATGTGAATGAAATGGATAAATTCTTAGAAAACTACAATCTTCCAAAATTGAATCAAGAAGAATCAGAAAACCTGAATAGGCTGATAACTACTGATAAAATTGAAGCAGTAATAAAAAAAAAAATACTCCCAGAAATAAAAGCCCTGGCCACAGGGGAGTTTTTAAAAATTCTTCTAGAGTTGCTATTAATAATTTTGAAACATCAATTACTCTCCAATTAGATGATCACATGTAAAATTATTGATTGATTTCCCCTTTCTAGAAGATGAGAAAAGACTATCATTTTTATTTCTTTTAAATCTTTATTGTTGAAAGTATTATATATGTCCCCCTTTCCCCTCCCCGCATTGACCTTTCCCAGCCTGACCCCAGGCCTTCACCACCTTATTGTCTGTGTCCATGGGTTATGTATATATGCATACAACATTGGTTGATCTCTTCTCACCCACCCACCCTCCCCTGCCTTCCCTCTGAGGTTGACAGTCAGTTCCATGCTTCTATGTCTCTGGATCTATTGTTGTTCATCAGTTTATATTGTTCATTAGATTCCACATATGAGTGAGATCATGTGATACTTATCTTTCTCTGACTGGATTATTTTGCTTAGCAAATGCTCTTCAGGTCCATCCATGCTGTTGCAAATGGTAGAAGTTCCTTTTTTATAGCAGCATAGTATCCCATTGTGTAAATGTACCACAGTTTTTTAATCCACTCATCTGCTGATGTGCACTTAGGCTGTTTCCAAATCTTAGCTATTACAAATTGTGCTGCTATGAACATAGGGGTGCATATATCCTTTCTGATTGGTGTTTCTGATTTTTTAGGTTATATTCCTAGAAGTGGGATCACTGGGTCAAAAGGGAGTGTCATTTTTAATTTTTTGAGGAAAGTCCATACTGTTTTCCACAGAGGCTGCACCAGTCTGCATTCCCTCCAGCAGTTCAGGAAGGTTCCACAGGGGAGTTTTACTAAGCATTCAAAGAACTAACACCTATCCTCCTCAAACAATTCCAAAAAATCCAAGAAGTAGAACACTTCCAAGCTCTTTTTACTAGGCCAGCATTATCCTAATTCCAAAAACAGATAAAGATATTACAAAGAAAGAGAATTACAGGCCAATAATCCTGATGAACAAAGATGCTAAAATCCTCAACAAAATATTAGCAAATCGAATCCAACATTATGTTAAAAAGATCATGCACCATGACCAAATGGAACTTATTCCAGGGATGCAAGGCTGGTACAATATTCACAAATCAATAAATGTGATTCAATTTGTCATAAACAAATTGAAACACAAAAATCACATGATCATATTAATAGCCACAGAAAAAACATTTGACAAAATCCAACACCTGTTTTTGATAAGAACTCTCAGCAAAGTGGGAATACCTCAACATAATAAAGGCCATATATGACAAAACTTTAGCCAACATTGTACTCAATGGGGAAAAAATTAAACCATTTTCCTTAAGAAGAAAAACAAGACAGTGATGTCCCCTTTGCTGTTCTTATTCAACACTAGAGGCCTGGTGCATGAAATTTGTGCAGGGGATGGGGGCCCCTCAGCCTGGCCTGTGCCCTCTTGCAGTCTGGGACCCCTCACTCCTTACTGCTCACCTGCTTGCTGCTCCTTACTGCTCAGCTCGCTGCTCCTTAGTGCTGCTGTAGAGGCGGGAGAGGCTCCTGCCACTGCCGCTGAACTCACCAGCCGTGAGTTCGGCTTCTGGCTGATTGGTGCTCCCCCTGTGGGAGCACACTGACCACCAGGGGGCAGCTCTTACATTGAATGTCTGCCCTCTGGTGGTCAGTGCATGTCATAGCGACCAGTTATTCCCCATTTGGTCAATTTGCATATTAGCTTTTTACTATATAGGATAGTGCTGGAACTCTTAGCCACAGCAATCAGCAAGAAAAAAATTAAAAGTCATCCAAATTGGAAATGAAGAATACCATTATTTGCCGATGATATGATATTATACATAGAAAACCCTAAAGACTCCACCAAAAAACTAGTAGATTGAATAAATGAATTTGGCAATGCAGCAAGGTATAAAATTAACACAGAGAGATTGAAGGCATTTTTATACAGCAATAATGAACTCTCAGGAAGAGAAACTAAAAAATCAATCTCATTTACTATTGCAACAAAAAACTTAAGATCCTTAGTAATAAACTTAACTAAGTATGTAAAATACCTGTACTCAGAAAACTATAGGACATTGAAAAAAGATAGAGGTAGATATAAACAAGTGGAAGAATATATTATGTTTATGGATTAGTAGAGTTAACATCAAAAAAGCAATCTACAGATTCAATGCAATCCTTATTGAAATACCAATGGCATATTTAAAAGATCTAGAATAAATGCTCCAAAAATTTGTGTGGAACCAAAATAGATCCTGAATAGCAGAAACAATCTTGGGAAAGAAGAACAAAGTTGGAAGGATCACAATACTGGATATCAAGTTATACTACAAAACCACTGATTTGTTTTAGAAAGATATCTGACTGCTCTGTGGAGAATGGATTTCAAATATGCAAGAGAAAAGCTGAATAATCCATTTAAAAAAGGAAAGTGGCTTGACCAGGGTATTAGCAGTGAAGTGGAAAAATTGAATAGATTATAAATATGTTTTAAAGATAAAGGTGACAAGACTTGCTGATTAATTTAATTTATGATATGACATAGTAGGATAAAGAGTAACTACTAGAATTTGGGCAACTTAGCTAGAAATGACGTTTACTAGAATAATGAAGATGAGAAAAAATAGCCTTGGATTTGGTGTGGCGTGTTAGGAATTCTGCTTTGACTATATTAACTTTGTAGTAATTGTTAGGTTCCCATGTAGTAGTTCAAGAAAGATCTTAGATATACAAAGTTTGTGTTCAGTAAATTTCAGGAATGAAGATGCAAACTTGGAATTCAGCAGGGTATGAGGGGTGGGCAAACTTTTTGACTCGAGGGCCACAATGGGTTCTTAAACTGGACCGGAGGGCCGGAACAAAAGCATGGATGGAGTGTTTGTGTGAACTAATATAAATTCAAAGTAAACATCATTACATAAAAGGGTACGGTCTTTTTTTTTTTTTTTTTAGTTTTATTCATTTCAAATGGGCCGGATCCGGCCCGCGGGCCGTAGTTTGCCCATGGCTGGTATAGATGGTATTTAAGTACACAGGAATATAAGTGATCTCTTAAGGGGACAGTATAGACAGAAGAGTGGAAAACATATAACAGAGTCTTGGATCATTTAATATATTTATTTCAAGTAAAGTAGGAGAAACCAACAATGGCAAGTGGGTAGGAAAAAACTAACAGTTTTGGGGTGATGGAATCCATGAGTAGGATTAAATAGATGAGGTGAACTCTGTTGAATGCAGATGAGAGGTCAGGTAAGATGAGGAAAGAGAAGTTATTGGCAACATGGAGTTCATTAGTCACTTTAATTTTTATAGATTCAGTGAAGTGGTGGTGATAAAAGCCTAATGTCTGTGAGTACAGAATATAATGTGATGGAAGGAAGTGAAGAAAAGCAAAAGAGATAACTCATAAGAGTGGACATTTTGCTGAGAAGAGAACAAAGAAATAGGTGCTAACTGGTAGGGTTATATGCTGATGAAATTGAACCAATAGAGAGAGAATTCAATGATGAGAAATGTAGAAATGAAATCTTTTTTTGGGGGGGAAAAAGTGGTGGGATCCAGAGAACAAATGTAAGATTAGCCTTAGATCAGTGTAGGGAGACTATCCATAGTAACAAAAGACAGGGAAATTGTTACAGATATAGATACAAATACATTGGTTGATGTAGTGGGAAAATGAGGAATTTCTAAGTGCTGATTTTTTGGTAATGAAATGTCAGACAAGATTAGCTGTAAAGCAAGTAGTTACTTACACAGGAGGTTTGGAAATGTCAAATTTTTGAGGAAAGGAGAGCACAAAGCAAGTAATATTTTTGGAGAATGGGAGAATGAACATGCTAGAAAAGGGTAGTAACTTTGTTGGGCAGTACTGTACACCTACAAGAGATTTGTAATCATGAGTTTGAAGCCAGACATTTAGATTATTTCAGCTATATGTGAGGAGTCAGAGAGTAAGCAGAAAGGGGAGTTTAACCAGGCCAGATAAAGTATATGGGAAATCTTTTTCTCCTTAATCTCAATAATTCTAAATATTATCAACCTTTAATTTTACCATTATAGTAGCTGAAAACAAAATCTCACTTTATTTTAGTTTGCATTTCTTTGACTTCTAGTGAGACTGAATATCTTCTCATGTGCCCATTAGTCATAACCTATTTGTTCAGATCTTTGTCTATTTTTTCTACTAAGTTATTTGGTTAGTGTTATCTTCTTCTACCCCATATGAAGTTTGTAAAATTAGTCTCCTGTATTTTATGAGTATATTTTAATTTTTTATGTTTGATCATTTAATCATGTAATTTGAGTTTAATTTTGTATACAGTGTGTGGTAGGGAATCCAACTCTTATTTTGATAGATGTATAACCAATTCTCCAATAAAATTTCCCATAGATTTAAAATGCCACCTTTTTATATTTTAAATTTATATACATATATATGTATGTAGACATATCCTATATAGTAAAAGCCAAATATGCTAAGTGTTGGACAGTTCATTTGATCGTTTGACCAGTTGCTATGATGCACACTGACTACCAGTGGGCAGATGCTCAGACCACTAGGTTAGCTTGCTGCTGGGATCCGGCCAATCATGAATGGACAAGAAGGGCCGGACATGCCCTGGAGCCCTCCCACAGTCCCTCCCCGGCCCCAGTCATGCACGGGTGTGAGGGACCCCGCTGGTGCATGAGTCTGTGCACCGGGCCTCTAGCAGTCATAGATCTGGCTTTTTTTCTCTGTCCCATTGATTTGCTTGTCTACACCTGTGTACTATTTCAATGTAGTTGTGTACCATGTTTTGACATTTTGCAGGACAAGTTCCTCCCTTGTTATTCTTCCTCTGAAACATGTGTTGGCTATTCTTGCATATTTAAACAGAGACAAATTTTATAATTTGCTTATTAATCCTAATGGACATTGCAGGCATTGAATTTACAGATTAGTTTTGGGGAACCAGTTAAATTTTGCTGTGGAAGAGGAAGAGGAGAGAGCAAGACACCCTAAGCAGGCTCAGGTGGGTTCAGGACATGGTTACAGACCCTCTGGGTAGGAGAGTTCCAAGGGCAGAAAGGATAAGGGGACAAACATTGAAATGAATTGCACTTTATCCATGCACTTACCAAAGATTAAGCTGGAAGGTTCTAAATGCAGCAATTTTGATCAAAACTCCCTGCTGGAATGATGTCTACTAATTTGTAGCACAGCTATTTTTTTCCAAACTGATGTTACATCTGTTGAAATTAACATTTTAAAAGTACTCAGTTATTTGGTGGGAACACATTCCAAAGAAAACAGAAACAAATATTAAGGGAAAGGAGGCCAAAATGGTGATGTGTAGGAGAGAAAGTTTACAGTTTATTTAATAAGAATGTTGACAATTTTTTAAAAATCTATTAAATGAATATTTTGGATGAAAGAAAGTTTGCAATGAAATTAAGAGTTTGTTCCATAAAGAGAAAGATAGTAGATTAGCATATTAATCCCTTCTTCAGAGACCCATGAAGAGCGGGCATTAGATGCCAACCTTGAGAGTATCACAGCTGAACTCCTACCCAGTTCAGGAAAAACGTCTGTATTATTTTCATAGCTTCAGGAATTTCAGGATTGCTCCATGAAAAAGAGCCATTGCAGTCTTGAGCTGTATCTCTGTCAACTTCTTATTCTATTTTCCTTCCTGTGGGGTTTATTGTTCTATTTTGCTTTCTGCGAAAAGACAGGAAGGTAGACATGATTGGAATCCGATCCTCAGCTGTACACCGCCTCAGCACTGCTGCAGAATCTCAGTCCATGGGGCAATGGCAGGGAGCTATTTATAGACCAGCTCTGAAACTCCCTTAGTAACAAGGGTTGGAAAGAGCTGTCTGTGCTGCTGAAATATCCCCAGTCAGCCAGCGGCCTTGCCCCTGATCCCTGTAACTTTGGAATTCTTCTTAAGTGTCCACAGTTTCCATATTATTTCTTTTACAGCATGACTCATGGTTGGAGACCGCTCATGAATATTTAGCAATCCAAGTAAATCCTATATTTTGTTTTATGATAATGTATTCTGTTGAAGGGGAGATATTTCATTTTGATGGCTAAGCTTTGTACTCCAACAACTAATGTCTATGCTTGCCTTTTTTCATGCTTTGAGATTTTTAAGCTTTCTATTATATTTCACATATGTGGGCATTGGCCAAAAGCCTGACATTTTCTTCCTTCCCTTTATGTTTGTTCTTTTTTCCTTCCCTCCAGCTTGACCATCTGTCTCCCCACTTTTGCTTCTGTACAACCATGGACTAAATACCTAGGGGTGGAATAATAAAGGTCATCAAGGATTCAGTTTCAGAAGTCATCTCTCATCTATGCAAGTACAGAGTGATTTCCGCAAAGTGTTCTACATCTTGTTACCATCTGGGCCTATTCCCTCACTTAGTTAGAGCACAGCTAACGAGGCCAAGGTCACAGACTGAGACCCTATATGATCCAGTTTATTTTGCACCGCAAAGAACTTTCTTTTGCAGCCATAGTCTGCAACTGCTACTGCTGGCGGGTCAATCTAGAAAATGAGCCTGCACTGGAGGACCTGGTGAGAGTTGGGTTGCAGCCAAGCTCTCACCTTTATTACAGAAAACTTCAAAGCATATGTTCTATGGCCGGATAGTCAGCAGGATTCCTATCTCAGTGCACTCTTTATAGTAAGCTTTAGAATAGCTAGGACATGAGCCGTCATCTGTTTCACATCTAAGGTAAAAAGATGTGCCCATCTGTCCTCGCTTGTCTCTATAGATTTATCTCCTTTACAGTTTACCCCATAAGGGGATGACAGGAACCCCCCAAATTAGTCCAATCCTTTATGTCATTCTGTCTTTCCTAATGACATTCCTCTGTGGATTTAGACATTTTTGAGATGGAAATTAAGTGACGGGCAACATTAAATCTGATGAGGTGAGCAGTCATGTCTAACTAGGAAGAGAGTTGCCATTAGATGAATATAACGTCTGTGGACTCTAACGAGTAGAAATTTTGAGCATCTTCTCCTTTTGGCTTTTGTTATACTAGCATAATATATGCAGAGTGATTTAAAATTTACAAACCATTTCCATATCTCCCGTATCAGTGGGTCCATCCAATGAGATATTAGCTGGACAGGTATTATTGCATCTTTCAGATTAGCTGCACACAAAGCTTGTAGGACTTGTTCAAGGTCACACAATCTATTAAAATCTTTGGACCCTGATCCAGGGGGCTTTCCATGATATCACTCTACATTTTATTTCTTGACTTGCACCTGCAGGAATATCTCAACACAAATGTGATCATATTGTCAAAACCATTTCTACTTTTTTTCCAAGTTGATTAGGGATATGGCCTCAAAAGGAGATTGAGTAGAGGGTTCTGAAAGGCATCCAGGGCTCTTTTGGAATGTGACATGGCAGTTGGTAAAGCTTTTGAAATGAGAGAGATCTGCTTTCAAATACTGGTTCTCCCTTAGTTTATTTTTCAAACAATCCTATCCTGCATGATTAGGGAATAACCCTGGCAACAGTCTCTGAAATGAGTTTTTGCCAAATTGTGTAATGGACCTGCTTGGAACTGACATTCAAAAGTAAGACATTTATTAAAGGGAATTTAATTCAGGATCCTGGGAGTAGGAGAAAGCAAGGCATTCTTTTTAAAAAATAATTTTCTATTGATTTGAGAGAGAGGAAAGGAAAAGGAGCGAGCAAGAGAGAAACATCTATGCCCACAACCTGGGCATGTGCCCTCACCTGGAATCTAACGGGAGACCTTTCAGTGCATGGGACGATACCCAACCAACTGAGCTACACCGGCCAGGGCAGAAGCAACGCGTTCTTACTCCCCACCCCTCAAGACTATTGCACTTTAATTGTGTGGCTTACTTTTCCAATTAAAAGCATGCCTTATATATAAAGGGTCTCATTTACATTTAGCATCATCTTACCTTATTTTTTTAAACAATATTACACAATGCATTATGTCTTGATATAATTTAAGGCCTCCTGTTGACTACTTACATTTACTAAACAGTAGTTCAGTCTAGATCAGTGAACACCATTAAAATGCATAGGCAGAAATGCAAATATTAGATAATTGGTACTCAAAGCAAGCCAAAGCCCTGACAGAAGTTGAGAAAAAATAAACAAGTTGTTTTTTAATTTTGTGACTATATCTTTCTTTCACTCATATTGATGGCTATGGATTTAGATCCATCTTCAATTTGTCTCTTTGGGATTTGTTTGTTTTTCTTCTTGTGAAATATTTGATACATACAGAAGAGTGTATAAAATATGTACAATTTATGTGAACTTTAATGAACAAAATAAACTGATGAACAACATAGAACCAGAGGCATGAATACATGGAACAGACTGACAGGATTGGGGGGGGGGACTGCATGAAAGAAGGTGGAGAGAATAGCCAAAGAACATATGTGAATAGTGCATGGACACAGACAATAGTGTGGTGATGGTCAGAAGGGGGTGGTGGGGGCTGGGTGGAGGTGGGTAAAAAGGGGAGGCAATGGCAGGCATCTGTAATAGTGTCAGCAGTAGAAACAACAACAACAGCAAAATACAATTACAAAGCAATGCCTATGAACCACTCAGGCCAAGTAGCAACTTGCCACAAGTCTCTCCACAGTCAGACAGAATCTTCCCGCACTTGACATAACATCAACCAAAAAAATATGCCCATCTGTCCTTGCTTGTCTCTGTAGATTTATCTACCCTACAGTTTCCTGTCCAAGGACTTTAGTTTTTTTTATTTTATGCAAGTGAATTCTATACTTTTTTCTTTTTTGACTGCTTCTTTCACTCAATAGTATATTTGTAAGTTTTATCCATGATGATGGATCTATATATAATCTAAAATATTATATTTATAGTTAGTGTTTATATTGATTCTATATTGAGGCCCTTGGATCATTTCTAGCTTGGGGCTATTTTGAATGATGCTCCTATGAACACTACTGTACTTATGTTCTGGCTATGTACTGGATGTAAAGTGTACACTTAGGGGTGGAATGCTCATCATAGAGCTTCAATTTTACCAGAAAATGCTGAACTGCCTCCAAAATATTTTATTAATTTTCACTTCCAAGAGAGAGTTCCTATTGTTCCACTTTATTTTTAAAAAATATATTTTATTGATTTTTTTTTTACAGAGAGAAAGGAAGAGGGATAGAGAGTTAGGAACATCAATGAGAAAGAAACATTGGTCAGCTGCCTCCTGCACACTCCCTACTGGGGATGTGCCCATGACGAAGGTACATGCCCTTGACCGGAATCGAACCCAGCACCCCTCAGTCTGCAGCCTGATGCTCTATCCATGGAGGCAAACCGGTTAGGGCTTGTTCCACTTTCTTATCAACATTTGAAATTGTTAGACACTGTGATTTTTGCCTGTGCAGTAGGGATGCAGTGGTTTTCCATTGTGGTCTTTGTGTGCCTATTTTCTTTCAACCAGGCTCTTTGTTTTTTTGAGGGTTATTTGTTATATGTGTTATTTGAAATAATGACTTAAAGAGATGAGGGAGTTATGGGAATAATGAGGGAAGAGCATTCCAGGTAATTAAAACGTTCAGTGCAAAGGTTCTATGCCAGAAGTCTGCCTGGAGTGAGAGGAACATCAGCAGCAGATGAATGGAGGGTAATGGAGGGAGGTCTAGTAGGAAACTTTGGCCTGAGCTCAGAATGAAATGGAGTGTTCAGAGCAGAGGAGTGACATAACCTGACTCTCCCTCTTTAAAAAAAAATTAAGATGCTTTTTATTTTTGTAAATAGTTTGAAGTGTCTGGAAAAATTGAGTGTAATTACTTTCCTATTAAGAAAGTTTGTGTTTTCCATCCCTGCAAATATGGGCTCTTTCAGGTTAGAGATTCTGGTCCCCAAAGGGGATAAACTATTATTAGGTTAGTATCAATAAGATTTTATTGAACTATGTTCCATCCATGCTGCCAGGGCATTTTAGAGTCCTTTAGGGGCCAACGAGTGAGAATAAGAGTAATCATATTGGTAGGAGTAATGACCCGAGAGTAGAAAGTGGGGGTAGAAAGGAATATTTATGGTACCCAGGTGATCCCCTGTTGCTCCCTTACCCAGCTGTAACTGTGAATGAACATACGCACATGTGCAGTAAACCTTGAGAATGACATCATGTTCATGGACTTAGATCCTTCAGAAGTGAGAGTTTGGTTTACACAACCAGGTAAGACACCGAGACCTGCCTCGATGTTAGCTGAGGGGAGGGAAACAGAGTGGATGACAGAGGAGGGAGATGATCATACCAGCTGTGGTCCCGAGACCAGCTGCAGCAATGGGAGCTGTGTCCATCTCACTAAGTTTACCCTCAAGAGGACAGGTCAGCGGACCCGGGAAAATGTCTAGGCTGTGGATCTGTGCACAGCAAAGATGGACTATGGAGCTCTGGGGGAGTTGCTGCTCAATCTCCCTGCAAGCAAACCTTCTGTGGGAAGCATAGTTAGACAAACACCTCCACTTATACATCAGATATGACATGATGTCCACACCGGACCATGCTTCCCCTGGGCTGTTCCCAGCACAGTGGGATTGCTAAGTGCTGGGACATTCCTGCTTCTAATGGGAAACTGTTGCTTGGTGAGCTTCCATTAGCCTGCTGTGACATTCTCAGAACTGTGCAATGGCCTGAGGCTTGTCTTTCCCAATTCTCCTTCCTTCTTTCTCTTCTTCCACAGATATCAGAGTCATATTGTGGCCTGAAGTCTTTGCCAGACTACCTCAGCTACCTCCCCTTGATCTTTCACAAGCATGTTCCCCAGTAAGTCTCTTAACAACTATCCCATTTTGGCATCTGTTTTTAGGAAGACCTGAGCTGAAGTAAGGTATGTTTACTATAATTATCAAAATGGTTTCGTTTAAATCTACCAGTTTGCCCTTTCTTGTTTACTTCTCTTACTTGATCTTTGTTCCTTTTCCCTCCTTCTGCTGAACTGAACTTTTAAAAAATAATTATTTTATTATCTATACCTTGTTGGTTTATTTTTCAGCATTTAACTTTAGCATCATTTGAAAGTTAGGGTTTAACTCTCAAGTGATGCTATACCACTTCCCATATGGTGTAAAATGTACAGCAGAATATACTCACCTTCCCCCTTCTGTCCTTTGAGCTATTTTCAAACATTTCACTTCTGCATACACTATAAACGCCCCAAAACATTGTCATTATTTTTACTTTAAACAAATATCTATGATCGAAGGTAAAACTGATATAAATGTCCTTTGTACTTACCTTTATATTTATCCTTTTCTGTGCTCATTAGTTAATGTAGAGCCAATACTGAACTGGTAACATTTCCATCTTTCTTTAACATCCCTTATGGTTGCCGGTATGCTGCTGCTGAGTTTTCTCGTATTTTGTTAGTCTAAAAAAGTGTTTATTTCTCCTTGATTTTGTTACTGTGGGATAATATAATGTAACATTTACCATTCTAACCATTTTTAAGTGTCAGTTCTATGGCATTAAGTGCATTCTTGCTGTTGTGCACCCTTCACCACCAACCATCTCCAGGAAGTGTTTTGTCTTCCCCAACTACAACTCTGTGCCCATCAACACTAACTCCCCATTCCCCCCCTCCCCCAGTCCCTGGCAACCACCATTCTGCTTCCTGCCTCTATGAATTCACTCCAGGAACCTCATGTAAATGGAATTATACAATATTTGTCTTCGAGTGACTGCCTTATTTCACTTAGCATAATGTCTTTTATGTTCATCCATGTGGTAGCATGAGTCAAACTTTCTTTATTAAGGCTGAATAATATCCTATATAATAAAAGCCCAGCGACCGAAATGGTGGAATGACCAGAGACCAGAATGACCACGGCCCCTCACCCTGGCCAGCAGCCCCCCAGCAAGTGGTTAGGAGCGATCAAGCAGGCAGGCAAGCAGTTAGGGGCAATCAGAGAGGCAGGCAGAGTGCTTAGGGGTGATCAGGTAGGCAGAGGCAGTTAGGGGCAATCAGGCAGGCAGGCGAGTGGTTAGGGGCAATCAGGGAGGTAGAGGCGGTTAGGGGCGATCAAGCAGGCAGGGGCAGTTAGGGGTGATCAGGAAGGCAGACAAAGTGGTTAGGGGTGATCAGGCAGGCAGGCAAGTGATTAAGGGTGATCAGGCAGGCAGGCGAGCGGTTAGGGGCCAGTGGTCCTGGATTGCGAGAGAGATGTCCTGTGGATCAGGCCTAAACCAGCAGTTGGACATCCCCTGAGGGGTCCAGGATTTCGAGTGGGTGCAGGCTGGGCTGAGGGATGCCCCCCTACCCCCACCCCTGTGCATGAATTTTGTGCACCAGGCCTCTAGTACTATTATATGTATATATCACATGCATTTGCAAGAACAAATATTTATTGAAGTTCCTGTTTGTACTTTTTTGGGGTATATGCTCAGAAATAGAATTGCTAGGTCATATGGGAAATTAGTTTTCTAGGGCTCCCATAACGAAGTACCAGAGACTGGGTGACTTAAAAGCAGACATTCATTTTTTCACAGTTCTGGAGCCTGGGAGTCTAAGAGGAAGGTGTCAGCAGGGCTGGTGTCTTCTGAGGCCTCCCTGCTTGACTGGCTGATGGCCGTCTTCCCCTTGTGTCTTCTCTCTGTGCCTTTCTGTGGCCAAATTTCCTCTTCATATAAAGATACCAGTTACATTGGGTTAGAGTCAACCCTAATACCTCATTTTAACTCAATTACCACTTTAAAAACCCTACTCCAAAAACAGGCACATTCTGAGGGATGGGGACTTGGAATTTAATGTATGAATTTGGGGGGCACAAATTCAGCCCATAATATCCTGTCTTTTGGTTCCCCAAAATTCAAGTTCTTCTTGCATGCAAAATATATTCATAATAGCCCCATTTCAACAGCCCAAAATATCTTTTTTAAAATTTAAATTCTTTATTATTTAAAGTATTACATATGTCTCCTTTTTCCCCCCTTGACCTCTCCCCTCCCGCCCCTCCCCCAGCACATCCCCCCCTCCCCCATCTGTGTCCATTGGTTATGCTAATATGCATGCATACAAGTCCTTTGGTTGATCTCTTATCCCCTCACCCCCTGCCTTTCCTCATAGGCTGGATAGTCTGTTCAATGCTTCTATGACTCTGGTTCTATTTTTGTTCATCAGTTTATGTTGTTCATTATTTTCCACAAATGAGTGAGCCCCAGCCCCAAAGGTCTTAACCGTTCCTGCAGCAGCTCTGAGTGCAAACTCTCATCTAAGTATCCTCTACATCAGGTGTAGGTGAGACGTGACGTGTGATGCATTCTGAGGAGAACGCTCTCACCAGCTGTGAAACTGTGAAACCAGACAGCGCCTTACAGACTTCCAAAGTATAATGATAGAAACGGCATAGTCCCATTCCAAACAGAACCAGTTGTAAAAGGCAAAAGATTTATATAGTTTGAAGAGAAACCAGAGTATTTTTAAAAATCCGGTTACATAAGATTTCTTCTATGATTTTTTCTAAGTGTTTTATAGTTTTGGCTCTAATATTTGTATTTAATCCATTTTGAGTCCGTTTTTGTAAATGTTGCACAGGGAGGCTCCGACTTTGTTCTTTTGCATGTGGACATGCAGTTTTCCCAATACCATTTTTTAACAGACTGTCCCTTTCCTATTGAATAATCTTGGCACCTTTATAAAAAACCGTTTACTATGTGGCTTATTTGTGGACTCTCTTCTAGTCTGTTGGTCTACATTCTGCCTCTACGTCTGTACCACAAAGTAATCACAATGAAATCAGGAAGCGTGAGTTCTCCAACTTTGTTCTGTTTCAAGATTGTTTTGTTTATTCAAAGCCCCTTGAGATTCCATGTGAATTTTTAAGATTTCAATATGATTTTTTTTTCTGTTTTAGCCTAAAATATATTCTAATTGCTTTCAGTGGGACATTTGTTTTAAACCACAAATCATTCTGCCTGGATTATCATAGTACAAAATCCCTTCTTTATCCCCGCCCTCAACCCAAATGAAGACATAAACAAAACTTCAACTTCAAAGCCACAGTTCAGCTTAAAATAATAAAACTTTTCTTTTGTTCCATCATTTGAGTCATTTTGGGAATTTTCTATGGATTTATTTTCTCCTCGTTATGGGTGCTATTTTTCTATCTTTTCACATGCAGATAGTTTTTTGGTTGTTGGTCCTTGTGAATTTTACATTGTTAGTTGCTATATTTTTATTGTTTCATTTAAGTGTTTTGTTTTCCTCTGTAGCAGAGTGAAGTTACTTAGAAACCATTGGAACCTTTGGAGGCTGCTTTTAAACATTGTCAGGGCAGGTCCAGAGCCGCCCGTAGTGGAGGGGTATTTAGTCCTCCTGAGGATTCTCCCTGATGTCCTATACAGGGTGGGGCAAAAGGAGGTTTACAATTGTCTGTATGGAAAAGAACATGATAATTAATAGCTAATAATACAAGAATAAGCTCGGTGTTTTGCATACTCATAACTGTGAACCTACTTTTGCCTCACCCTCCATATTATGTAGTGTTTCCACGCTGTCTGATGAAAAACAAACTGTTTTCCACACCGTGTGAAATCCTGCAATTGTCCTGCTTCCTCCTTTCTGGCGGTTCTTCCCACAGCAGCAGGTTGCTTCCTCTCATGCATGTACAGGCCAGTACACAGCAAAGACCTCTGCTGGTTTCCAGCATCCTCTCCCTCTGCACAGCCCGTTCTCTTTGCTACTCTTCTGCGTTACAACTTCTGCTTTACAACTGCTCAGACTGCAGACTGTGCCCTGCACTTGGTAAGAATGCTGGGTTGCTTGGCTCGCCCTCTGTGTACTACGGCTTGAAGTTGGTACAACCATCAGCTCACCTGGTTAGTTCTCCCCTTCTCTTAGGGGTAGAGTCCTGCACTGACTGCTTTCCAATTCTTTTAAGCCATTATTCCATATATTGGCCAGAAGAGGAAGTTTTCCTAGTTCTGTGTTTTCTATTTTTTTTTAAATCTCTCCTTTGATTCAGAGGTTATTTAGAATTGTGTGTCTTTTAAAAATTGTGGTAAGAATACTTAACATGAGATTTACACTCAATAAATGTATAAATGTGCAATAGAGTATAGTTGAGTATATACACAATGTTGTACAGCAGGCAGAAGTCTATTTCTTAATTTTCAAATATTGTGGTTGTCTAGATACATATTTTAATGAGACTTTGATCAATGCACGTGATTTTAATGTTTTAAAGTATGTTGAGAGTTTCTCTATGGTTAGACCAAGTGTGTCAACATCGTTTAATCTCATATCTTGCTGTATATTCATTCTAACAGGCATTTTGTAGGGTTCGATGTTGACACTTTTTAGTACTTTAAATATACTATTTTGTTATCTTCTGGTATGTAGTTTCTGATATAACTGCTGTCATTCTTCCTTATGATATTTTTTGTGTGCATAACATGCCTTTTCTTTTTATCTTCTCTTAAGTTTTTCTCTTTACTGCTGGGTTGTAGAAATTTTGTTATAATGTTTATTGATATATTTATTTTTAGAGTTTACTCTGCTTAGGGTCTGTTAAGCTTCTTGGAAATGTAGGCTTTCAATTTTTATCATTTGGAAAAATTTTGTTCATTACTTCTTAAAGTATTTTTGTGTTCCCTTTTCTATGACTAATTCCATATATATGAAGCCACTTTATTGCCCACAGATCACTATAGTTTATTGTTAAAAGCCTTCCTCCTAATTGTACAGCTTTCATTCATATAGTTTCTATTGCTATGTCTTTAAATTCTTTGATTTTTTCCCCCCCTATATAGTGTTTAATTGGTTGTTAATCTTTCCTAGTGTATTTTTATTTTAGGGCTTATTTTTTCATCAATAAATTTGACATGGGTATTTTCTACGTTGTCCATATTTGTCTTAACAATTATATTTATGTTTTTCTTTATGCCCTTGAGTATATGGAACACATTTGTAATTGGTGATTTAATGTCTTCTTTCATCGTTCCTGTTAGTTCTGGGTCTGTTTCTGTTGGCTGTGGAACAGTTGACTGTTCTGTATTTTACAGTGTTAAGTGCTGGATTCTGTTGTGCTTCTTTAAGGAATACTGGCCTTTCATTTTGAGGCAGGCAGTTAAATTACATATGCATTAAAAGGTTGATTTGAATCTTTTGAAATCTTTTAGGTAGGTTTTGAATCACTGGTATTGTAGAGCTAATTTAACTCCATTTTTCTTTTTCTTTTTAGGTTTGGGCCTCAGGGGTCTCTACTTACTGGCCTACATGTTCAACAAAATCTCTCCATTCCTCCTAGAGAGAACTTGAGTAATGTCAGTTCTGGGTGACCGCTCCAAATTGTCAGTCTTACAGCTTCCTGGTAATAGTCCTTTCCTTGAAAGTTGTTCTGGTTCATCGTTGTTGGGTTTTACCTGATACACATGTAGAATGATCTTCAACCCAAGAGCCAGGGGGACACCCACGTACCTTTCTGGAGCTATTTCTCTGTGTAAGTTCCTCATTTGGGGCATTTTCCCCTGCAGCTATAGCTGCTTCAGCCTCACCAAACTCCAGCTTCTCTCTCAAGCAAGATTGTTGGGCACTGTGTTCCCTCTCCTTGCCCCACATTCAGGATTACCTTAGGCAGAAAGTGTTTTTCTGCATTTTTAAGATCACAGTTCTGTACTGCCTGTTGTTCAGTGTCTGAAAATAGTCATTTTTCCATGTTTTGTCCTGTTTTCTAATTGTTTCTAGCAGGAGAGAAAGTTTTGGTTATTTTAATTTTTTATGTTTGGAAATGCAAGTGTCTGGGGTATTTTTTCTTTTTCTTTTCTTTTTTTGTGTTTATATGAATTACTTATTTGAACTTCTTGTATTTTCTTCTTGGCAACAATATTTTAAGATAAAATTTAGGCCTTTACATACATGTCTATGAATGTTCATTTTGCTGATTTTAAACCATTCTACCTTGCTGGGTTCTTCTATACATTTTTTTATCCATAATTTAGTCCTCCTTTTCAGTTCTTGTCATTATCAAACTCTTCAATGTACCTTCCTAAAATAATTCAAGTAGTTTCTAAATATTGTCGGGCAACTGAAGAGCACTAAAGACTAGCATTTTGGTAAACTGTAATATATTAATAAAATATTTTGCACCTGGTTTAATTACAAATTGTCAAATGGTGAAGTTGTCCTTAAGAAGCAGGCATCTTCTTAGTTAGGTTAGTTAGGTTTGCATAGATTCCATTGGGTAGGAGACAATGACCCCCAATGGACTTAGGTGGTTTATTATAAACCACACCAGGTGTCATGAGCTTTGTATTCACACTAGTTCCTCGCCTCTCTTCTCACTGGGGGGTGATGGGGAGTGAACCAAGGTGGAAAGCTCTTCATGGTGGATCTGTATCATACCCAGGAACGCCCAGGTCAGGAAATTCCCAGTGCTATAAGGGGCTTCTGACAAATGTGCCCATCATTCTCCCAGGGACATGGTCTTTGTTACCCTGGGATATAAATAAACCTATATTAGGGAGAGGAGGAGGGACTTGTAGAAATGACAGAGATGCAGAGATAATGTCTCCTAATAAAAGCATATAAATCTTCTGTTAACTACACTTTATACTCATGTGATATTCATATACATTCAAAAATTATTCTAGAATATTGCCTAAATGATGCATAATAGTCAATGAATTGCTCAGGTAATCAGATCTAGGACATTGTATATTAAATCCCTTAGGAACGTGTATGCCAAATATATGATGAAGGGTGAGACCACGAGGAAGAATGCTGAACACACTCCGATAATTGGTATTTCTCTCCATCTGTCACATTAAATTTATTTTTCTCTTTTGCTTAGTGTTGAATGTGAATAAGTTGATTATGCATATGATAAAACTTCAGTGTGATGCATATGTTTCCGTTTCTTCCCCACAAAGATATCATAAGGGAATATGTCAATGCTTTTCAAAAAATAATTTTCTGCTATACATATTAAATTTTTTTCTGATTTTTCAGTTTTGAGATCCAATAAATAGAAAATGCAATTAATTTTACATAACTTATAGAGCCAGAGTCATAGAAGCATTGAACAGACTATTCAACCTAAGAGGAAGGCGGCAGGTGGTAAGAGATCAACCAAAGGACTTGTATGCATGCATATGAGCATAACCAACGGACACAGACAGTAGTGGGGTGAGGGCATGTGCTGGGGGGTGGGAGCAGCCGGGTAGAGGTCAATGGGGGGGGAAAAGGAGAGTTATGTAATACTTTAAACAATAAGAATTTAAATAAAAAAGCATTTAATTAACTCATAATGATTCTTAAGGAAAGCTGTTCTCTCTTGTAAGTACTCAAAAACTATAAACATAAATATATATCTTTGGATTTTGGGGGCATCTACTTTAACTTCTTTGGTCTTTGATTTCTGAAATCAGCTCTTGTGCCATCTAGCCTCCAAAAAA
Organism: Myotis nattereri; assembly: GCF_964212035.1. Taxonomy (NCBI): domain Eukaryota; kingdom Metazoa; phylum Chordata; class Mammalia; order Chiroptera; family Vespertilionidae; genus Myotis; species Myotis nattereri. The sequence continues at coordinate 13,476,091 of NC_138080.1, forward strand.
AGCCTTTAAACCTTTATAACATAGTACAGGCACCGATTTCTATTTTCCTACTCCATGCCAAACTGGTGAAGAGGTGAAAACTACAGTATAAATTTGAGAAAAATGCCATCTATCTTCACTAGTTTTTGAGAAGGTCTAGCTTTGACATCAAATTTTCTTACTTGAACTCTTCCAGTTAACAATTGGAGACGTCAAAGAACATAAGTAGTAAAAACTCGGACAATACAAATGCATTTAAGTGATACAAATGCTTCTTAGTATTTTAATCAATAAACTAATATTTCAAATAACTATCATGGCCTTTATATCATTGTACATTTGATCAGAGGCTACTACACATAAGGCTTGTCTAAGTGCTGTGGACATTTAAAAGGAAAAATATAGTGCAAGGTAAGTAATGGTAAAGTGTTTGAATAATTTAAGACAACAATGGAAGCAATGTCACAATGCATAATAGTCAATGGATTGCTCAGGTCATCCTTTCTGTCAAAGCTCAGGTACAGACTGGCTCTGACTTCAAGTGGGAATGGGCTGAGATGTTCACTGAGAGGGCTATGATGAGCTCAGCATGAATAGAGGAGACGGGGAAGACCTTACTGGTGGGTGTACCACTGTGAATAAAAGTGTAGACAGAGGGAAGGGCAAAGGGCAGCTTGAGAGGCACATAGCTTTAACGAAGGCTACGAAATGGAGAAACAGAAAGAAAGCTTATAGCTAGGTTATTTGGGGCTCCAAATATCAGGTTAAGAAGTATGAACAGGCAGCCAGCACTGAAGTCTTACTAGGCAGTGAGAAGAGAAGGAAAGCAGGGAGCAATCATGGTTTTTGTCCGGCCATAGAAACAACTGAAAAGCTCATGGTAGTGAAGGAAACATTGTCAAAATGGAACCTCCAAAATGGAACTCTTCAGGTTTAGAGACAATTCTTTATTACAACACTTGATTTTCCCAAATTTCCTAAATACCAGGGTCCCAGGGCCTAGGGGGGGAGGCACACAGCTTGCAAAATTAGCCAATAATATAGTTTTAAGTCATTGAGTCCTCTTTTCTTAATACTCTAAAAATCATGGCGCAGATTTAGAAAGTTTGTATTGTAGTGGGAGGAGAAAAGCCATAAACATGTATATTATTTTTATAAACTAGAGGCCTAGTGCATGGAATTTGCACACCGATGGGGTCCCTTGGCCTTGCCTGTGGGGATTGGGCCAAACCGCTCGCTGACATCCCCCGAGGGGTCCTGGATTGTGAGAGGGTGATTCTCAGGTGACGCACCCCGGAATTGGGCTCCCTCCTCTCTGGTTCCAGGTGGATCAGCTGAGAACCACAGCTGCAAGTCACCACAGCTCAGCAGCTCCTGAATTGAGCATCTGCCCCCTGTTGGTCAGTGTGCATCATAGCTACCAGTCAGATGGTCGCTTAGGTTTTTATATATATAGAGATAATTCTCATCCTGATTTCAGAAATGTTAACATGCAAAGAAGTGTTTTGGAAATACAAAATGCAAAGCATTTTAAAAAAATTTATTCTGTCTGCTTCATCGAGAATGGGCTATAGGAGAGATTATCACAACAAAACAGGCAAGAAAGAACGGTGTTTGGACTACATGGGTGTGTGAGAAATGGTCAGACTTTGGATTTATTGGTAGTGAGCGAGGAAGAAAGTGTATGGTTTTCAGTAATTGCAACAGCAAGTTGTCATTTACTGAGAAGAGAAAGCTATGGGAGACAGATTTGGTGGGGACAATCAGAACTTTGTTTCAGACCTAGAAAAGTTGAGTCCTTTTAAACATCCAAAGGGAGATATTGAGCAGGCAGTTCTAACACACACACACACACACACACACACACACACACACACACACACAGTCAATACTTGTGGATTCTGTATTTGCGAATTAGCTTGTTCATTAAAATTTATTTTGTAAGCCCAAAATTAATACTCTCAGTGCATTTGTTTCATGGTCGATACATAGGCATGTGTGGAATGGTGAAATCATGAGGCACACCATGTGTGCGTCCCCGGGAACAGGTTAACAAGACAACACTCTGCCTCTTGTTTCAGCTCTCCTACTGTAGCAATAGTCCTTTTGTGGTCCTCTTAGCGCTGCGTTGTGCATGTCTGTACTTCTGGTTGGTGATGTTGCTGTTTTAACATGGCCAAGTGTACTGTGGAAGCTCTGTCTAGTATTCCCAAGTTCAAGAAGCCTGTGATGTGCCTCCTGGAGAGAATACATGTGTTAGATAACTTCATTCAGGCCCGAGTCATAGTGCATTGGCCATGAGTTCAATGTTAATGAACCAACAATATAGGTTAAATAAGTGTCTTTAAACATATACACACACAAAACAAGGTTATGTATAGATGAGTTGATTGAAATGTTGTACCTAGAGGCTCACAGGAACCTACCCCTGTATTTTCCCTACAGCAGTGATTCAGTATTTGCTAACTCAGTGGTCGTGTTGACTTTCTAGGACATTACCTATATTATGAGAATTGGCTATATATAAAGGGGCAAAAGTAGATTTATAGTTGTGAACACATAGACACAGTTTATTCTGGTATTATTATTTATTAATTATTGTATTATTTTCTATATGAAAAACTTTATATATTTGTATCTATATTTATATATCTACATATTTATATTTATATCCATAGTCTGAAGTTAAGGATGCTTTTAAGGCTAGATTGGGAGTCATCAGTATATTTTTACTTTTAAAAATTCCATTGTCCCATAATTTACACAGATTTGAAAGAAAGAATTCACTGCATCTAGATTACTTTTTCTTCAAGTGTGGTTCATTACCAATATGCAAGGAGATAACCACCAAAACTGAGGGTAAGCACTCAGAATGCTTTATAGCACTTGGCAAGGCAATATTATATCTACTGATGTAATATAAGAAAAGGGCTTGCATTTTGTATGACTGCTATTTTATTTTTATAATAATTTATTTTTCTCATATCTTATAAAATATCCATCTGAGATAGATTGTGGGAAATAGTCCTTCATCAGCACTTCTCAGAAGATGGTTTCATCTACCCTGCCCCCCGTTCCTAATGGCAAATGTTTCTGAACCAGAGATGAGCATAAAAACACTTAAAAATAATGGATAAAAATGTTTAAAATAAAACACTGAAAACCAGTGAGAATGAAAATTAAGGCACATAAGTGAAAACTTGCTACTAAAAATGTGATCTGAACAGCATTGGCGTAATCTGGAAATTGATAGAAATGCATAATCTCAGGCCTGCCCCTCCACCCCAACTTACTGAATCAGAATCTGTGTTTTAGCAAGATCCCTCAGGGATCCATATACGCGTTCACTGTGTGAGAAACACTGAGTTAGAGGTGTAAGATTAGGATGGAGTATAACAGTTGTGACACAGTTAAGTTAGTGGATCTAGGAATTAATAGAATTGAAAAGTGCTCAGTGGTGGCTAGTCAGGGTGGCAGCGGAAGGCGGCAAAGCACCAGCAGGATTAGACAAAAAAGGGAGTCCTCCAGATGGATGTTGGCGCCTGGCAGCTACATGGTTCCTTTTTTTTGTTTTTAAATATATTTTATTGATTTTTTACAGAGAGGAAGGGAGAGAGATAGAGAGTTAGAAACATCGATGAGAGAGAAACATCGATCAGCTGCCTCCTGCACATCTCCCACTGGGGATGTGCCCGCAACCCAGGTACATGCCCTTGACCGGAATCGAACCTGGGACCTTTCAGTCCGCAAGCCGACGCTCTATCCACTGAACCAAACCGGTTTCAGCTACATGGTTCCTTTTACTGATGAGGAGAAAGGTGAAAACCCCCCACTCCTCTAACTCATAGAGTTGGCCAGGCAGGGAGCTGAGTTCCTGCTACAAAGTTTTCATAGAGAACCTTCCCAATGTGGTGCCACAGCTGCAGGACTGGTGTTACTTTCTTAAAAAAAAAATATATATATATTTTTATTGATTTCAGAGAGGAAGGAGAGAGAGAGGGAGATAGAAACATCAATGATGAGAGAGAATATCAATCAGCTGCCTCCTGCACAGCCCCTAATGGGGATCTAGCCCACAACCCAGGCATGTGCCCTGACCGGGAATTGAACCAGGACCTCCTGGTTCATAGATTGATGCTCAGCTACTAAGCCACATGGGCCGGGCAGGACGTGGGTTACTTTCATGTTCTGTGCTCAAAAGAACCTTAACTTTGTTGGTCAGCAAGACCTCTGGCTTATTAAGGATGAAATACCTTTCTCTTCTTCACCGGTTTCTAAGTGCCTTAGCAGAGAGGAAGAAGATAACAGAATCTTGCTAACTCGCTCTGTATTATAGAAGGGAAGTACTGGATTTCTTGCAGATGCAAACTAAAAATTCTCCTGGATACATGAGAGCTCATGATACCTTTTCTTTTTTTGTGCATTATACATCTACTGTGCATACATACCTCCTTCAGTTCATGTGTGTATGTTGTGCACATTTAAATGATGGAATGGAAAGAAGATGGCTGGACAGCATAACACCAAATAAGGAGTCCTGGGCACTATTTTCCACCGAATGGATTTATAACCATTAGTCACTTAGTGAGATTTGTTATTAGGCAAAAACCACCATCTCCTTCTCTTTTTTATAGATAATCATCTGATTTCTAGAAGGCCCTCCTCTCAGAGTAAAAGTCGGTATCAGTGAATGGCCAGCAGATGGTTAGCACTTAGAAATAACTATATTTTGTATTTCGTGAGACTGTCCAAAAGGAACAAGTTCCCATTGGAGAGTATTTAATGATAATGGTGGCTGGGTCTGAACCACGCCTTTTGAGGGAGACTGACAATGTTTTACCCCAAGGCAGTAAGAAAAGAGTTTCAGGACAACTTCTTAGAAAACATCCAATCTAATCAAATCTTCCTTGTCTTTGGACAAATGTTCTGTCTTAGAGGATCCCGATTTTTTCCTGTCCAACGTGGTGGTGATGTGGGCAATTGAGTTAAATTCAAGTACACTTATTGAGTAATAATACATGTCAGTAGCATCATCTTTAAAAATAGGGCCTTCTTCATAATGGTTCGAAGCAGAGCGTCTCTGTCAGCAGAGTGGCCACGTTGGATGTATTCAATATGACATTGATTATCTTAATCAAAAGGGACAGACAGGGCCAGAGTTCTGGGGAGGATGGCAGCAGAGCACAAACACTCAGCCCACTCTCTCCCTTCCCATCAGAACTGGCTGAAATGAACAAAGAAATACAAAGCTAGAAGAAAACCAGGACCAGTGATGTAAATGAAGGTGTGTCATTTTTGGTTACAGAGGTAAAGAGTCTGCTGGTTCTCAGGCAGATGGAACCAGAGTGAGAGCAGTCTGAAGCCCAAAACACAGTTCTCGTCCTGAAAAAAGCTGGGAAGTCACAAGGAGCTGAAATAGACTTAAGGCATGGAATTGTGGCTAGGGTGCTGGAGAAAGAGAAGCAAGGGGGAGAGGGAGAGAGGGAGAGGAAGAGGGAGAGAGAGAGAGAGAGAGAGAAAGAGAGAGAGAGAGAGAGAGAGAGAGAGAGAGAGAGAGAGAGAAAGAGACCACATGAAACCATTTTCACAAACAGGGATGGCTACAGTTGGAGGTTCCAGGTGAGGTTGACATACTAAACAGAACTTGAAAATTTCTCCTGACTCAGTTTCTTCCAGAATGTTCCAGGGCTTATAAGGATAGTTCTTGGACACTATAGTGCTCTCCCCTGGTGGGACAAGTTACAGAGTGAACTTAGCTAAGATGGAATCTTGATTGAAGAGAAACTGGGTGCAGAAACGCTCCCTGGTATAATATTTTCATTAAACACAAAGAAGCTACACAGAGACAAAATTTACCAGCTGGACTATCCTTAGTATCAGCTCCTCTCTGTCTTTCTCATGCTACTAAGTCATGGATCAGAAATGTAAGCAAGCTGACATTATCCATTCTCCTGACAAAGACACAGGAGAGCGCTGATACAAATTGTAGGCATGATATGGAGAGGCCGAGAGAAACCCCCGGCATCCCCTGAGATAAATGAGAGGACAGGGTAGACCTAGTCCTATTCAAACATGAAGAGTTGATGTTTTTATTTTAAAAAACACATGGTTCAATAATTCTAGATTTTAAAAAAATGTCTGTGTGTATGGTGGGAGAAAGGGGTGGAGTTTGAAAATAGGAAAAAGTGAAAGAATAAAGTAAGGGAATGGGAATTGTAATTGAGGTAAGAGGAAAGAAATTGGGTGAGCTAATAATCACATGTTGGAGCTTTTTCCTGCGAATTGCCAATGGAAGTAGACATAATGTGAAAAAGATAATAGCATCAACAACAGCATGAAAATGTGTTTTGGAGTAAGTGGAATTTGTTGGTAGGCATTTTGGGAGTGGTAGGTAGGGTGTCAGGAATCCCTTTTGGATTCTTCATGGATGGAGACTAACGTGGTCACTCTTCAGCTTGCAGTGGGAGGTGGTTGCCTCTCACCGGCTGTTAAGAGGCTTTATTGTGAAGCTTGCCTATTGAATCTGGGGTGTGTATCCTTAAGACAAATGACCGGTCCTAGGATTGAGGATGGAAGCTGGGGGTGGACAGAGCGTGACAGTGATTCCAGGCTGGGTGGAAGACAAAGACCCATCAACCTAAAACTAAGACCCATCAACCTAAAAAACAAACAAAAACTCATAAAGCAAACAAACAAATGAAGAAAAATGATGGATTTGTAAAAACAGTTTGTGATTAAATTATGAAGGACTAAAACAAACAAACAAAAGAAACAAAAGCAACTGTAGTTTTGGAATATCAACCTGCTGAGAAAATACCCTGATTAAGCAATTATTTGATGTGGTTGCACCAAGCTACGACTCTCCTTTGTTAGAAAAACTCACTGTATTTAGAAAAGGAAGAAAGAAAGAAAATGCCTTGGCTAAAATGTTAAATTACAGGAAATTGATTAATAAATGATAGTATGTTTGTACAATACAATACAATGCAATCATGGTAAAGAATATTTAAGAAGGGATAGTTTAAGATATTTTCAGTCAAAAAGCATGCTACTGAACATTATGCAGTTTGTGTATGGATTCTGTATTTCCTCACCCCTCACTCACACATACCTACCCACCTCTTTACTTCTCTAATTTGTCTTCCAGGAGAGGTATTAGAGCATACCTCTAATGGGCCACATGAAATCAGATCTCCTTAGTTTACAGCTGCCAATGAGTGGTTGTTGGTGTCTATTCAAATGCCATCAGGAACCCCCAATTTGGGATGCAGTGAAAAAGAAAACTTTATTCTGTGCAAACAGCTCAGTAGTGCTACAATGCCACTGTGAAAACAGCAAGGCTGTAATGAGGCCCTGGGGCCAGGCCCCTCTCCAGCTAATCTGCTCTGCTCCTTGCTGGTCTGCTCAGCTCTGCAATGGTCTGCTCAGTTCTGCAATGGTCTCCTTCGTGTTTTGCTCCACTGTGCACTGGTCTGCTTCACTCTACTCTGGCAAGACAATGGTGGGTGTCTCAACTCAGCCAGGGAAATACAGTTTCAGTCTTTAGTGGAAAGTGCCTTTCTGAGCCAGAGGGGAGTTGGCTTGTATGGACAGAAGTCCCCACCCTTGGTCGCTGATTGGTCTGAATCCTCACAGATTGGTTGGTCCAAAGGCACTGAACTGAGTAGTCAGAAAAGAGCTGCTCTGGTTGCTTCATAATTCTGATCACATGGGGAAAGCCTCAACCCAATTGGTTGAAATAGGATTCCGGGAAACCTTTATAAGGGCTGGCTCAGAAGGCAGAAGTGCAGAAGAGAGGTGAGTATGCATGTGTGGGGTGAGGAAGTCTGGCCCAGAGGCAGGTAGGTTAGTGTGTCTCTACAAAGTGCAGTTCCTGTGAGAGGTCCCTGTCCAGAAATGGCTGCTAGGCTTCTGCTCTTTGTCCTTGAGCCCAGTTTGCAATCAGGAGACCTTCTGAGTAGGTGTCTTTTTTTCTCAGGGTTCCCCTAGTCAAGGTCTACTTAGAGAAATTTCTTAACCTCTCTTTGTTTTTTTTTGGTCCCATTTTAACATGGAAATATAAATAATATCTATGTCCTATGACTGTTGAGAAGCATAAATGGTTTAATTCATGTAAAATAGTTAACAGAGTAGCTGGGTACTATAAATGCATATTAAATATTAATTTTAAATTATATGTTACACACAAATGTATAGAACATATACATAGTGGTTATACCTTGTTGGTCACATATGAGTATAATTAATTATGAGTATATGTATTTCTTTATACCTTTTTATATTTTCTAACTTTTCTACAAAAAACATGCATTTCCTTTACTTTGACACAAATATATATGATGCATATGCAGAAAAAGGAGAGGTAACTTATAGATTCTTAAATTGGGTCAAAATATTATTTATAAACACATTATTTATAAAACAGCCAAAATTTATTGACCCAGAGGGAATGAAAGTAAGAAGTTATAAAAAGACATGTAAATAGAATGCAATAATAAGTGCAGTGGTTGCCATATCAATATAATTTTCAAAGAAAGTACTATAGAGAATCTTTTTTAAAATATATTTTATTGATTTTTTTACAGAGAGGAAGCGAGAGGGATAGAGTTAGAAACATTGATTCAGCTGCCTCCTGCACACTCCCTACTGGGGATGTGCCCGCAACCAAGGTACATGCCCTTGACCGGAATCAATCTGGGACCCTTCAGTCCGCAGGCTGACGCTCTATCCACTGAGTCAAACCGGTTAGGGCGAGAATCTTTTTATTTATACAGTTCACAAATGTTTCAAAATTGTCTTGATGTTTTGAGTTTCAGGTAATATATCATCAAACTATATCTAAAGCAAATTCTTTCTGCACAGAAATATGTTAAGAAACCAAATGGCAGGAGAGTAGCTGCGGATTTTAACACACTTGTCTCCGCCATTGATAGAAAGAGCATACCAAACATAATTATAAAGAAGTTCTGGTCTTGGCTTAAGAAATGCAGGCATAGAATATTGACTCAACCACAAATTTTCTACTCTGACATGGGTAGTTAACTTTTTTAAGCCTCAGTTGTCCTGCCTGCCAGATGAGATTAATACATGTCTTCACCCTGCCAAGCTGTTTGCTGTAAGGGTGCATGAGAGAACTCTGGGTGGGCAGATGGTGTAAGTTGAAGAAAAGGTCATTAGAGGACTTGAGGCCTAAAGGACACTTAGGATTATTCTATGAACATGAGGAGGAAGGAATAATTTTCCTTAGTGTAAGAAAAGATAGTATATGAAAGGCATGGAAAAGCGGGGTCATATTGGTTGCTGTTTTCTTTTTTATTATTAATTTTTAGGGTGCAAACAGCAGTGCCATAGTGTTGGTTAGTTGGAACATACCAAGCGGAGTGGTGGGAGAAAACACTGGAGAGACTGAGCTGTGTTGGGAGTGAGTATAGTGGCTCAGAGCCCTAGACAAGAAGCCACCCTGAGGCTTCAAATCCTGTCTTTGCCATCTAGTATTTATCTTTCATGGAAGACATTGCTTAGCTCCTCTTGCCTCTGAGATGGATTACTGATGATTTCCTAAAATGCAGTTACTAATAATCCCCATATCATAGGTTCTTTAAAACGTTGAAGATGGTAGCATATTTAACAAGTTCAGAATGCTCCTTGGCATGTATTATTTACTATTATTGTTTACTGTTGCTGTCATTGTTTTATTACCCCATGAGGAGCTGTGGCCTTATCCTGTAGGTTAAAGGAGGCACTGAAGGATTTTAAGCAAGATCGGCTTCGTGTTTCATAGAAACAACTCTGGTAACACTGCCAAACGATCACAGGGATAAAGACTGAAGGGCCACTTATGAGGCAGTTTCCTTTGAATTTCCTTATGTTGGATAAAATGAGAACTGAGCCAATCCGATGTGTGTGTGTGTTTTAATTTCTCAGTTACTGTTGACATTCAATATTATTTTATAGTGGTTTGATATTTATATAATTTATGAAGTAATCCTCATGATAAGTCTAGTACCCATCTGACACCATATGTACTTACTACAATTTTATTGACTATATTCTCTATGCTGTATTTATGACTCTGATTATTTTGTAGCTACCAACCTGTATTTTTTAACCCCTTCACCTTTTTCACCCAACCCTCCATACCCCTCCCATCTGGTCAATCTGGTATTTTATTTTGCATTTAACTTTCCATCCTAAATGTGCTGTTGCCAAGGATGCCATGAGGGCCTAAGGGCTGATGAGATCTTTGAAAGGGAGGCCAGTCGGTTGCAGCTGTGCTGAAGTGTTGACACCCCTGTTTGTCTGGGCATTACAGTCTGCAGGTTGTGCCTCTGAGGAATGCAAACCATGGGCACTATTTTTGGAAGCGTGGTAAACGTTTTTATCTTTGCGGACCCATCTGGAGGGAGAGCAGGTAAATCAAGTCTCCCCTTCTGCCTACAAAACAACCAACACCGCAGAAGAAAATGAAGAGCACTTCTGCCCTTCTTCCTGAATGCATACCCCTCAAACACAGGGATGACTTTTCTCAGAAAGTTATCTTGGGCATTTGAATGTTTTATATTCGCAGGGTCTCTGGGAATGATGAAGATTATAAAGTCACTGCTGAGGTTGATAAAAATAAAAAAGTGTTTCCTTAGAAAATATGAGTTAGTGGAAACATGGCTGTTGTGAAGTATCCAGGCCAGTGGGATTGGGCCAAACCTCCTTCTGATGCAGCAGAGGCGGTCCTTTACTGGATACACGTTTTTGAATGCTTGACAGTGCCCCCCACCTCCTCTCAAATCAGGTATTAAGAAGATTTCTGAAATCCACAATAAGGCATTTCACTCATTCATTCAGAACACTGTGTGGGACTCATTGATACCTCCCTGTTACTAAAACCCATCTATACTTTCTGCCTAGCTTAGATTTTAGTACCTCCTGACAAGCACTCTTGATCCCTCCGTCCAAGGCTGGATTATGGGTCCTTACTATGTGCTCCTATGGAATTCTCTGCTTCTCCTTTTGAAGCATTTATAACACTACATAGTAACTGTCTATTTAAATTTACCCCTCTTCCAAAGCTATGAATTCCTTGAACAAACATGCTGTTGCCACTATACTTGCATCACCTAAAACAGTATCAGGTACATAGTAGGTGATCAGAAAATATTTCTGGTCCTGGCCGGGTAGCTCAGTTGGTTAGAGCGTTGTTCCCACATGCCAAGGTTGTGGGTTCAGCCTCTGTTCAGGTCACATACAAGAAGCAATCCATAAATGCATAAATAAGTGGAGAAAAAAGTTGATGTTTCTCTCTCTCCTTCCATCTCTTTCTCTCTCTAAAAAAAAAATCAGTGAATTAAAAACAATATATTTTTGAAAGAGAGAGGAGAGTGAGTTTGTGACATTAAAAGGCTATTAAGTTCTAAGTAATTGAAGTTTCAGAGAAGATGCCATTAAGTACATTCCATTTGAGTCTTCAACCGTGCTTAATTTCTTTCATGCTATCTTTAGCATAGAAGTAAACACATTAATTATATAAGTGAAATATGAATAGATTTGAATCTATTTTGTAATCAAAGTGGAAAAAAGCTTTGTAAACTCCAATATATCTAAATCAAACTCATGATTTTCTTTTCAAATCATTTTACGTCAATGCCCACAGGACAAGAGAAGGCATTATCTCTATGCCAGCCAAAGCCACACACTCTTTTTTCCTCTCCCTCTATATTTAAGTTATCTCCAACTCCTGTTGGTTTTATCTACTAAATAGCCACTTGATCCTACTTCTACCACAGGGCCTTTGCACATATTGTTTCCTTTGACTGAAAGTGTTTTCCCCCAATTTCTACTTAACTCCCATTGGATAATTAAATATTTAAGAAGAAACAAAATTCAAGTCCCCATTCTTTAGGAACACCTATTTTAAAAAAAAAAAATTTCCCAGGATGTTCCTTTTCTTGGCTTCTCACGGAGATAGAAAGGAATAGCTTCTTTCAAGGGATAATGTTTTCCCCCAAAAGCTGACAACTTACTCCCCTCCCCTAAATCCTCTTTTACTGGCTAGTGGTGGAGAGCATATAATGTTCTGGTCCCTCTCAGTAACCTTGGTAAGAAGTGGCTAGGGCCAGCTGCTGAGACCGTGACCCTAATATGTGAAGTCCTTAGCACATTATTTTTCTTGGCCTTGTGCCTTGGTCATCATTTCAGAAGAATAGAAATCTTCCTTGGACTATTCAGGCCAAGTGTTCAACATTGAACTTCATATTAATGAAGCCACCTTATGGCTAGAGACTCAACTTGGAAAACTAAAAGAGATGTACATCATTTTTATATCCCAAGCTAATGAAGTTAATTATATCAGTTATAAATGACTTGCCAGGAAATAATGAGATAAAGGATGACTGAATTCAAAAAGTAACAAAAATACATAATTTGACTCCTAAGATATGGCTTGCTATATTTTCTCCTAATGGGATTAAAAGGAAAGAGGTTGTACAGGGGCTTATTTATCTATGGTCAATGCCACTCCACTCTTTCTGTTCTTCCCTTCCTGGGAGCACTTTATTTGAGCACAGTTCCTCTATCTTTCTTAATTTTTAACTCAGTGTGTCCTGAAGATGTCATCATTTATTGCATTCTTAAATATGCTAAGTCATTTCATCAGGAAACGAAACTATTTTGGATTCAGTATTGAGCTCTAAAACTTGAGATTAAAATTCCTCATAGTTCCTACCCATTTCAAAGGCCTGATGTCCTTTGAGCAAAGACTTATTGTCCCCAAAGCACAAGTGATTACAGCACTTCTGTACTGTTACCAGATGTGGGTTCATAGAGTGACACTCTGTTCCAGGAAGCCACAAAGCACTTCCAGGTTTCTTGCCAGGACTCTGATATGGTAACTTTACCAATAATCTGGGACAATCAAAAGGTATGATGTACTTGTCTTATTTCTTCTTCTCCAGGGCTTCAGGCAAAAGGGAAGGCAGGTCCCAAAGAATCAATGTGCAATAGTATTAGACCAATTTCAAGTGGCCTTTAACTTTGGTCTAGGTTTGAAGAAGTTCAGATCTTGGCAAATTCCACTTTGTCCTATGGGAATTATTTATTCTATGTGTCCTAGTGACATTACCTCTTGTGATTCTTAATATTTCAGTAGATATTCTAAGTTATCTAATAATAAATACTTTATTAATTATTAAGACTGTTCTGAGTAGGATTCCATGTTCTGGGAAGAGGGTCAACAATGTAGACAGGTTAAAAGATCCAAAATGCACTGAAATTGTTGATCTAATACTGGAAAGACATTGGGGCATTCCTCAGTCTCAAAATATTATAAACTCTAACAATAGCAAATATATATTGATTTGTACGGGAATGCCAGAACTGAACATCTTACAAGCAAGCATTATATTGATTAATCTTTAGTCACCCCCTGTGAGGTAGATCCTATTATTATCTCCACGTCATAGATAAGAAAGTTGAGAGTAAGAGACACTATTGCACAAAGTCACACAGTAAGAAGATGGCAGAACTAGGACTGGATTTCAGTCTGTCTGAAAAGTTAAAAGCTAAAGTTTATGCTTTTGCCCATTGTACTCCAGTTCCTCCTGGAGTGCTAATGAAGCAGCCTGTCTATAAATATAAAGTTGGTCTTTTTTCTGGGACCACGTTTACATATCAGTACTTCTAACAGGCTGTGTATGAAATAATTCTTGCAGAACCTAATCACACCAGGAGGCTATAGTTTCAGGCTATGGGAGTAGCTTCTGGAGGCTCAGGCTCCAGCATTCCTTTCAACCTTTTGCAACATCGCCCCTTTATCTAGAACAAAAAGGGAAGTCCATGTTGAGGTGGCCCCTTCTGTCAACCTTGTCATTGACCACCTTATTTTATCCCGATTCCCAATGGAATCCAGTCTAGAATTTTGTGAGTACTAAGAGGACTTTCAGCTTTAACACCTGGAACGTCTGTGACCATGGATTTGAACCATGGGAAGACTTCATTTCATGTGGAGTAGAATCCCTGCTTCTGGTTCTCTCTTGTTTCAAAGCTCTCTACAATGAGCACAGCGACTTCTTCCTACTGTACTTACAGGAGCAGGTTTCCAGGATTTTCACATGGACTCTTTGTGGGCCTGGCTGCTACACGAGTTACTGGGTATATTATATTATTTAATGTTCTTATAGTAATTTATTTTTCTGTGACAGCTATAAATTGGACTGTTACAAATAAATAGATACAAAGCTGAGATACCATTTTCCTTTATCTTTAATTTCCTTTGTAAGCTTCCATTCCCAGTCAGAAAAAGAAAATTTATCTTGTCATTACTTAGTTCACATTGAAAAGTCTCTGAGTAATATTATCTTTTGAGTATTGTCATCTCAATTATTATGTATAAATCTTTTTATGTGTCCTTTTTTTTTTCTTACAGGCCTTTCTCATCTTATTTTTAATTTATTTTTTTTTTGGTCCCTAAACTGGCATTTTTTTATGTTAGCTCAAAAAATAAAAACCTGGGGGAATTTTCCAGTAAGCAATCTATAAGTAGGGATACATTTTTCATCCTAGTCATTTTAGTTATTGCTCCTAGAAGCCTGCAGTGCTCAACAAATTGCCCAAAAGCCTATTTTTCATGGGGTGATGCTTAGAATGTTCCAAGTTTCAGATGAAAAATTTAAGCTCAGGATCACAGCTCCTACAAAGACTCTGTCCCTGTTTGTATAGTCTTAGAGGCCAGAGGCAGTGGGGTCTGTAGCCATCAGGACAAGCAATGTTTTGTTGTGAAAACAAGAAGCAAATGAACAAAAAGGAAGGTCAGTGGCAGACAATGAGGGCTTATTTCTTGTTGATGCTGCATGCCCATTGCAGACCAGCAGGGCCCCTTTCATTGAAGCAGCTCAGGGACCCAGCCGAACAGAGCATGGCAAATTCTGCACTGGCTCTTACATCTTTTAATAGAAGTGACTCTCACCTTTTAACTCAGCCGCATGTTCCTCCCAACCTAAAAGGGTGAAGGAATGCTATTCTCTGTGTGCCTGGGAGAAGAGCCAGGAATCCTTGGAAAAAGAGCACTGCTTCATCCACTGTAGGATGTAATTTTTGATTGTTCATTTGGCTTCTCCTATAGCAGCGGTTCTCAACCTGTGGGTCGTGACCCCTTTGGGGGTCGAACGACCCTTTCACAGGCATCACCTAAGACTATCGGAAACACATATATAATTACATATTGTTTTTGTGATTAATCGCTATGCTTTAATTATGTTCAATTTGTAACAATGAAATTGGGGGTCACCACAACATGAGGAACTGTATTAAAGGGTCGCGGCACTAGGAAGGTTGAGAACCACTATAGGAACTATAGCGTCAGTGTCTCGGAAGGATAGGAGAGGGAAGTGAGCATTGCTAAGTTTTGGACGCAGACCCCCTTATGGCTGCTAAGCAGGACCGAATCATTTGTGAACCATAAACACTTCTTTTGTATCTCTCACCCAAGGCCCTTACCAGAGCGAGGCTGGGAGACTGGGTCATTTTCCCCAGATCCACAGATTGTTTTGTCTCACTCTATGGCAGTGGTTCCCAACCTTCTGGCCCTTTAAATACAGTTCCTCATGTTGTGACCCAACCATAACATTATTTTCGTTGCTACTTCATAACTGTCATGTTGCTACTGTTATGAATCGTCATGTAAATATCTGATATGCAGGATGGTCTTAGGCGACCCCTGTGAAAGGGTTGTTTGACCACCAAAGGGGTCGCGACCCACAGGTTGAGAACCGCTGCTCTATGGGGACAACAGGGAAGGAAATCTAAGCCCAAGTAAAATGCTACCAAAGGAACTGTTTTCTTTTTGTGAGTGGGCCCCCAGCCAATAGAAGTGGCCACTGGTAGGTTCCTACTTGTAGGAAACCCACCCAAGCAGGGCAGCCCCTGGTTGAGCAGAATGTCCCGCTGGATGGGTGCACAGAGAGAGAGGACCGTCCAGAGAGTTAATAATACAAACTAGTTATGGTACAAATCATGACCTTAGCTTTGCTAAAAGTCTAAAAATGTCCAAACATGGCCTAAAAGAAAAGCTCTTTGCATCTCCCCTCCTCAAAGTGGGAGGAAAGGTGAGGGTGGTGCTTGCCTTCCTCCTAAAGGACAGCACTGACCTTAGGTAAGGGCCCCGTTTTACCCATTTTTTGGAGAGATTCTCTAGAAAGGGGAAACAGTTGGACAACGTCATCTCCCTAGCTCTTGGTTTAAAACCTGCAGTTGTTCCATTCGCTCTGGCCCCTTGCTCTCTCTCCAGTGGCCTCCAGTGTGGTGTGGCCTTTGTGAGTGATCGACTCCCAGCACCCAGAGCAGCGGTGAGGGTTCCGACGTCACTCCCAATACTTCGTCTCCACGTCCTTCTTGGTCTTCAAGATCTCACATCTGCAAAGATCTGATCTTCAGATTTTTATCTGTCAGGTCAAACCAATTAGACATAATTATCTGTTAAATTACTGATTTCTGCTTGACTGCTGATTTTTCCTATTCCTGAATAAAATAGCACTGTATCCTTTCAGTATTTGCAGCAGAAACTTTCTGCATGAAGGGGACCATAGTCCTCAGATCATGGGTATGATCTCCTATTTATCTATTAATTGATTAGCAAACCTACCTCATGCTGTATCAAAGGGTGATGGCTCTTCATTTAACACTTTGTTTAAGCCAGTTGGGGGAATTGTTTACACTCTACTCTTTGATCCATTAGACTCCTATTCAGATTCACACTGAGTTCCTGATTCTGCTCAAGCTCATGTTGTCGACATTCTTTGGTACCTCCCTCCACTGCCTAGGCTAATGAAAACTGGGGCTGATGAAGGGTTAGAAGAATCTATGTTCTAGGGCCGTGGTTGGGAAACTGTGGCTCGCGAGCCACATGCGGCTCTTTGGCCCCTTGAGTGTGGCTCTTCCACAAAATACCATGTGCGGGTGCGCAGGTACAGTGCGATTGAAACTTCGTGGCCCATGCACAGAAGTCGGTATTTTGTGGAAGAGCCGGTATGCTGTGGAAGAGCCACACTCAAGGGGCCAAAGAGCCGCATGTGGCTCGCGAGCCGCAGTTTGACGAGCCGCAGTTTGCCAACCACTGTTCTAGGGGGATTTGAAAACACAGCCTATCAGATTGGATCCTGAGGCGGGTGAACTCTGTGGTGGTCCCCAGGATCCCTGCCTCCTGGCGTTCCTGCTTGTGTGTGAGCCCCTCTTCTTGTGCGTTTGGGTGTGACCTGTGACTTGCTTCTAACCAGCAGAATCTGGGAGAGGTGACGAATGGTTCAGTTTCTTTCTGTATGTTTCTGGCTTGCTGGAAGACTCGTGCCAATCTCTCTCTCTCCTCTCTGGCTTTGAAGGAGCAAGATGCCATGGACCCTGCAGCTGCAAGGACCCGAATGCAGCAAACCACCCCTGAGCAGGGACGTGGCTGCTGCTCCGGCTGGGCCTCCAGAGGAGAACTCCCCTGGCAACACCTTGCAGCCTGTGAGATCCTGAACTGGATGCAGCTGAGGCCTACCCGGGTTCCCGAGCCACAGAAACTGTTAGATTATCTGTGTGTGTGTGTGTGTGTGTGTGTGTGTGTGCGCGCACGCTGTTTTATGCTTCTAAGTTCAGAAATTTGCCATGCAGCGATCAAAAACTAATATAGTCTCTGAACTATGCAGGGGGCCAGACATGTGTCTGGCCTGGAACACCTGTTCTCAGCAGGTGGAGAGACTGCTACTAAGGGAAGTAAACACTGGAGAAGTCATTCTGAGCCTCTGAAATCTAGACGGTTAAAAAACAACTTCTAAATGCACACCAGCTCCCTTTACTCCAAACTGGGTAAGGGAATTAAGAATTAGAGGCTACCCCAGCCAGTGTGGCTCAGTGGTTGAGCATCGACCTGTGAACCAGAAGGTCACGGTTCTATTCCCGGTCAGGGCACGATTTCCAGTGTGGGGCATGCAGGAGGGAGCCAATCAATGATTCTCTCTCTCATTGATGTTTCAATCTCTCTCTCCCTCTCCCTTCCTCTCTGAAATCAATAAAAAAATATTTTAAAAAAAGAATTAGAGGCTAGAGTCTAGCCGCTAGACACTTCCGTTCCCGGCTGCTTTGCAATCCTGTCATTCTAAGAAAGACTAGTCCAGCCTTTTTGTTCTTTGGGTAGAAACATGCCCTTTGAGTAGGACACAGGGGACTGTTAATCCCTGGAAGCCTTTCTTGCTACCACACCATCTTCCTTATCCTCAAGCCGGTTAACACGGGTCAGGGTGCCACTCACGGTGGTGGCTGATGCAAAGCTCTCCCTCCCACATACTCCCAGCTGGACCTTCCGTCAATGTATCTAATAATGTCTCCTGTTTATTCTAAATGGCACTCTAACTGCTTTTCAATAAAGTTTTGTATTTCTTGCAGCTTTTCTAAAGGTAATATATCACATATTCACTTCTGTCTTGTCTTCCAAGGATTTCAGCATAACATGGCCTCCTCACCAGCACAGAGTGAGGACACAGCAGGCACCTGGAATGCTTGACAGAGTTCCTGCGTGTTTCACATGACAAAGAGTGGCTTAATTATTTTATTTTTCCGGTGTTCACTCAGTGGCATAACCATGTGCTCCAACACTCAGGTGTTTCTGTTTGCCTACCCCGCCATCCTTGCTGTGTGAATGGCATTTGGCCTCAGGTCATAGTATGGCTGCCACAGCTCCCAATATTCCTTCCTTCCTCATGGAGAAGATCCATATACGGGGAGGGCGAATCCCCATCGGTGTTACTTCTCACAAGTGAGGAAGATGTCTTCAGAGGCTGCAGTCTTAGATCTCATTTGCCAGGTTACTTCACATGCCCATGTTATATCATTGCAGTGAGGGTAATGGATGGACCATAATTGATATTCATCCCCTGGGGCGGGAAGTTGTCATCTTCCTTGAGTTTAGGGGAGGCTGACTAGCCACCAAAATTGGGGTTCTGCCAGCAAAATTGAAGTCCTGTCCCCTCAACACTATGATTTCTCTCCTGTGTCTTGGTTCTGCCTCTATTAAAGGGGTTGGGATAGAGCTTGCCTGAGTTTTATGGTGATAAGCATTATAATAAAATTTAAGAAAGAAAACCTGCTGAAGAGATCGCTTCCATGTGGGACAATGAAACAATAACCTAAATAGCCAGGCTCACAGATGCTGCTGCCTGGATACAGGGGAGACTGCTGACTTACTGCACAGCCCTGCTGGGGCTGCTTGCTCGCCCCACTTCTGACCAGCTGGCCCACCTCATCAGGTCCCTAGCCTTGTGTTTGTTGGCGCTGATGTATGGCCCCTGCAGGAAGGAAGAAAAAAATTCCCTCCCCTAGGGGATAGGACTGCAGAGCAGCCATCCGCCCTTTGGCCTCAGTACTTCTGCAGACACGTGCAGTTCTCTCTCTTGCATGGAGATGCCGGATCCACCTGCCGCCTCATTGCACTTGACTCAGAGAAGGGGCTGGGTCTGCTCTGGGCTCAAGAGTCGTCCATCAGTATAGCTCGATTTTCCCGCTGCCATTTGCCTTCTAGAAGCTTGTGTGCAAATTTTTTAAGTCCTTTGGGGTTGCAACAGACAGGCGATGGGATAGGCACCCAGGCTTTGGTTGGCTCTGAGTCACCTGACATCATCCGATTGAGCAAATGGGGAGAAGGATTCACGAGGGAGGAGGGAGCCCGCAGTGCAGGCCCGGCCGCAGAGTGCGGAGTCAGCACTCTCTCCTGAGGGCTCTCAGGTGATCGCTGGCCAAGGACACTGCAGGAAGGGCAGCCTCATGCGGTTGCGCACAGAAAATAAATGCTTTGGAAGCAGACTAACATTTGCTTTTTAGTTACTTCCTTTTGGCTTCTGAAAGTGATTTTTTTTCACAGTAAAGAGCCAGGAAGAAAAGAAAGCGTCCTTTCTACAGAGCTAACCGTGTCTGTATATTAACGTTTAGCATCGATTAAGATAAATGCCATCCAACCCCTGATGCTTTTAGATAAGATTTGAATTGAGCAGCCTAACGTCCCTCAGGCACCCCAGGCTGTCAAGGACAGGTGAACAGAGCAGTCACCTAGAGTCAGTGTGACCATGACAAATGGGGTTTGGGGTTCAGGTTCTTTTCCCTGCCCCCTGGGTGGACTGTTACTCAGGCACCACCAGAAATGTCTTGTGCTCATAAACAGCTGTAAAACAGTCCGGGCAGCACCCGCCAGCAGGGCTGGCCCTAAAGGGGGGGTGGGGGGCAATTCCCACAGGGGTTCCCTTCTGCTGAGGTTATCACGCAGAGCTGTGCCAAAAAAACGGAGTATTCGATTGGGAAATAATAATGTCTAAAACATAATCGAATCCATGCTTTTGGGGGGAATAAAAAATGAATAATTTATAAGCTTGTTTAATGTTTAAAAAGGTATAGGAAATTTATCTTTTTTTCTCATTAAAAGCAGCACCAGTTTCCATGTCACTTGGCTGTTTTCTGGGTGACGATGGCGGTGATGGGCCCGTGTTGTATGTATGTGCAAGGTGGTGGTGGTGGGTGCCCAGTGAGGTTCCTTTTGCCTCCTCAAGAAAAATGAAATCTGCAGTGCTGAGAACTGCTGCTGTCAGAGTGGATCTTCCCTCAGCACCCTCCTCGGCCCCACAACAGGCCAGAGGCGGGGCGGGTCCTGCCAGCAGCAAGTCCCAGGAGGAGTTTTCACAGGCGTTTTCACTCGCAGCACTGAGATCTGTACCCTCCCTTTCCCTGAAAGCGGAGACCTGACGCATGGATTAAGCAGCGTGTGCCAAGCAGCTCACAGACACAACAGGTTTGAAAGCCAGCTCGCCTCCCTGCGCGGTTTGCCGCGCTCAGAGAGGAGGTGCACTTGTTGCCCCCAAATGGGTGGCCCGGGCCGACTGCCCTTCACGGGCTGGTGGACAGGCCCCCGGGAAGCGTCCATTCCTGTGAACTCGGGCGTTACTGGCTCTTCGTGGAAGGCGTTTTCCAGGAGGGATTAGGGAGGTGATCAAAGACCAACCTGCTCCCCTTTCCTCTTCCCTTTAGGAATTCTCATGGGTGCTGGGGGCGTTGTGCACTGGTTACTGGAGGCTTAGCTCAGGCCGCACACAGCGCACACTCCTGCATCAGAGGAACCAAGCCAACAGGGGCAGCAGCGGAGGAGGGAGAGGGGCAAAGGCCCGTGCAGCTGACACCTCCCCCTCCGAATGCAATTTGTACCCGGTCCCTTCCTTCCCAGCGTCCGGTTCCTCGCTGCCTCCCGGGAAGGTGAGGGTTGCAGCGGCCTCATTGGAGGGCAGCGCACTGCCTCTAGCAACTCGCAGGGGAGGGAAGGAGCCAGGCGTTTCCACAGGGGCCTGTGCAGAGGGCTCGCACCTCCATGCCCTTCAGGGTCCACCAGGAGTCAAAGGGTCCACATCCCTTGGATTCTTAGAGAACTGTCATCAGGGCCCGAGGGGCATCTTTGATGACATGGCAGAGACACCGTTTCCCACCCCGAGGGCGGCTGCATTGCCCCGGCTCTTTGCTCACTCACGTTCTGAGGCCCGGGCAGACCTGGTTCTCACAGACCAGCGCCAGGCCGGCCGGCGCTCTCCTCCCCAGAGGCTCCGGGTCATCACAGAACACAGGGGAGAGCAGTTCTCCAAAGGACCAGCCTGGATGAAAGGGGCTCCCCACACCCCGAGAGTGGCTACAGGCACCTCTCCTTCATCCCAGCCTGTCTTAGCTCTCCCTCCCCTTCTCTCCTCCAGCCCGCACAGATTCCTGCTCTGCCCTCAACCCCCCAACCCCCAGCAGGGACTGAGCTAACTTTCCTTCCTGAAGAATGTGCCCGTTTTCCATTAGAAATATAAGAATATCCATTTCTACTTCCTGCACTGGAATTACTTCTACAATGATCTGGACTCTGAGAGAGCCCTGTCCAGCCCTTCACATACTGAGCCTTAGAGAATTCTGCTCAAACAAACCAACAAAATCCCACAAGAAATACTACATCAAAACATTCTCTAATCAAAACAGTAATGCCTCAAAGACCGTACCATCCAAGGGGCCTTCAGAGGAAAATCCATCTGTACAGAAAAGATAATATTGCTTTGAATTATTAATTATTCTAGTTTAGTTGTATAAGCAGTGACAGTGGA
Source organism: Myotis nattereri (assembly GCF_964212035.1). NCBI lineage: Eukaryota > Metazoa > Chordata > Mammalia > Chiroptera > Vespertilionidae > Myotis > Myotis nattereri. The sequence continues at coordinate 13,498,197 of NC_138080.1, forward strand.
TTAGTGATGTTGAATGAAAGCGGAATTGCCACCGGCTGGAAACCTTTATATTGTGAATCTCTTCTTGTCCTGGCACATGAATCTTTCTCCTGATGCTGATCTCTTTGTCACTCTTACATCTCAGATCCATACAGTCTCCATGTCCAGAGCAAACGGACTTGCATGTGCTCCAAAGCATCAGTACAACATGGTTGTTGAATAAGTTTAAGATGGAATATTGTGTCAGGTCCTCGTTTGAGGGTAGTTCCTAGGGCAGTGATGGCGAACCTTTTGAGCTCCGCATGTCAGCATTTTGAAAAACCCTAACTTAACTCTGGTGCCGCGTCACATATAAAAATTTTTTGATATTTGCAACCATAGTAAAACAAAGACTTATATTTTTGATATTTATTTTATATATTTAAATGCCATTTAACAAAGAAAAATCAACCAAAAGAATGAGTTCGCGTGTCACCTCTGACACGCGTGTCATAGGTTCGCCATCACTGTCCTAGGGTATCAGTGGGAGAAGAGCCTGTTGTTCTATAAAACTAATTTTTAAAATCCGGAAATTTGGAGAGCTTGGTATTTTAGATGTTACCATTTGTTTGTAAAACAAATATAATTAAAAAAGGAAGAGAAACCCCGAGGAGCCGGGAGCAAATTTAATAAAGGACTCGCATCCTCAGCACCCACGCTGCTGCGTCAGCTGCCCGGCCTTCTCCTCTCCTGGCTGCGGAAACTCTCTGCCCTCAAGTTAGATGCAGCTGCTGGAGGCAGACTAGGACGTCTTCACTGTGGCTGCCCACCCCAAGATTTCTCTACCCTTTACCCCATCAGGGTGCACACTGCGATCCTTCAAGCCAAGCACTCAATTCGTCTCATAGGCAGATACCCTCGGGGTGTTTGCTAGAAATGCCTGGTGCCACAGTGGGGCTTTATCCTTGACAGAGGTGGGGAGAAGAAACAGGACGTGGGCTTCGATAGGAAAGAACAAGTAAAAGTGAGATGTGGAAATTAATGAGCTTTGCTTACTGGGTTCCCCACTTGCCTCCCAAGGCCCAGAGCTTTGCACACAAGTGGGAACTGGATTTGGAGTTCGATGTGTAAGGAGAAAGGAGAGAGAAGGTGGTTTGAAGGATCACTATATCTAGAAATCGGTTAACTTTGACACTATGATCCTGTGCTATTGAACCAGTCAGGTGTTAGAAAGGGGAGTATGTAGACTTGATAGTTAATCGTAGTTGGAAAATAGGCTGATGGCAGAATTTTAATGCATAAGGAAGATGTCACTCCATAGTAATGGTAATAGGCAAATGACAAACTCTGAGTCAATAAGAAGAAACAAAGAAACTATTATGAAACAGAAATAATCATTAAAAATAAGATAAAGGAAACCAGAAATTTAATAGGAAGAATCTATCAGCATGAATTGACAATTCTCAATAGAAAGAATACTTATGCAGTAACTGTGAAAACTAATAAAAAATACGTATAGAACTAACAAAATGTAATAATTTTTTGGCAAAGTTTTTTTTTTAAAGATGCTGGCCAATATTTATCAGGATATGACAGCGAAGATAAACCCATTTGGTAGTGATAAAAACATACATCTGATACCTTTGTACAACTGTTTTGGAGGATAATTTGATATTTTTATTAAAAATATAAATCATGTTTAGTTTATATTTTTTTAGCAATGCAACTCAGCTTCCAGGAACCAATTCCCACAAAATAAAGTTGAATACAAACTTTTAATATTAAATATGTTAATTGTAGTTTAGAATAGTAAGATGTTGAAAACAAATGTCTGTAAGGGGTGGGGATATTACTTTGTCATTAAATAAGGGACTGGAATTGAGTCCAACCAGCTTGGTTCTATTACATCTTCTTCCCACATAGCAAAACAAAAACGTTAATGCAAGGTCAAGTTATCCTTAACAGGGGCTCTGACTGAACTTGCAGATGGTCTGGGTCATCTAGAAGAGCCTTTTATTTTACCAGATCAGCTTGAATGACCCAGAGGGACAGACTCGTATTTTTGGCCTTATCTCCTGGATATTCTCAGAATTTACCACTCGAGTGACTCAAAAACCTACTACGCCAGAGGAAATGAGGTTACAAGGTAAGAGGAGAAAAGTAAATGTTTCCTTCTCAATTACTGCCTCTGGGACTGGCCTGGTGGAGGTTTCTCCCTCAGATATTAGAGGCATGTGCAACTTCTCCAGGCATGGGTGCCACCGGGGAGAAACATCCTTAGCTGCCACAAGGGAAACGTGATTGATTTCAGAAGAAGCTCTGCCTGACCAATGTGGCTTCAAAAAAGACGAGAGTAAAAATGTCCATGGCCATGAACAGTAAATGTTATCCCTTCCTAACTTCACTGTTGGAAAAATACAGCCTTAATCTGTGTTCTTGAACTTGAGCAATGCATCCTCCTCTAAGAGATGTTAACCCTCTTACTGTTTTGTATATCTTCCTTGGGAAGACTTCGAGTGAGGGGAATGGAAGAACTTTAGGAGGCCAAAAATGTCCAGAATTTACATATGTTCTGGCACATGTATTCGTATGTTGTCATAAATTAAAGCATCAACAACAAAGGACATGAAGAATAATTTCATGAAAAAATGTGTAGTTTAGTGTAAAAAGCTAGATATACTATGTACAGTGTGGATTTAATAGTGTAAGGATTATACAAATTTATAGAAATAGGACTATATGATAATAAGAGTGAAACAGTGTCTATTTAGTGTTTTTTAAAAAATATATTTTTTGTTGATTTCAGAGAAGAGGAGAGAGAGAGAGGGATAGAAACAATGATTAGAGAGAATCATTGATTGGCTGTCCCCTGCACACCCCACACTGAGGATCAAACCCAAAACCCAGGCATGTGCCTGACCAAAAATTGTATCTAAAACAATGACTGGATCTGGTAAGTGACTTTAGTAAGGTTGCAGAATCCAAGAACAATATTCAAATACCAATTGTTTTTCTACATACTAGCAATAAACTAAAAATATATTACAGTAGCATAAGATAAATAATAATTATGAAAAAGTTGAACATAAGATTCCTAAGACTGCTGTGCAAACAACATAACATTACTGAGTGAAATTAAATATTGCTCACCTTAATAAATGGAATGACATATCATGAATTAGAAGACTCAATTAAGATGTCAATTCTCCCAAAATTGATCTATGGATTTCAATGCAATTCAAAAAAAAATCTCAGCAAGGTTACTTGTGGACATAGACAAGTTAATTGTAAAATTTATACTGAGTCTGGCGGGTGTGGCTCAGTTAGTTGGGCATGGTCCCATGTACCAAAAAGTTGTTGGGTTCATTTCCAGTCAGGGCACATGCCTTGGTTGTGGGCCCAGTCCCCAATAGGGAACATGGCAGCTGATAGATGTTTCTCTTTCTCTCTCCCTCTTCTTTATTCTCTTTCTAAAAATCAATAAAAATATTTTTTAAAATAAAATTTATATTGAAATGTAAAAATCTAAACGAGCTCAACCATTTTGAGAGAGAAGGACTTACAGTTTCATATATTTATACTTACCATAACATTGTAGCAATTGACAGTGTAATATTATCATGAGTGTGTGTGTGTGTGTGTATATATATATATATATATATATATATATATATATATATATACACACAAATGGTATAGAATAGAGAGTCTATAAATGTATCTACATATATGGTCAATTGGTTTGCATTAATGGTGCCAAGTTAATTTTCTTTTTTAGAATTTTTTCTGATTGATTTCAAAGAGGAAGGGGGAGAGGGAGAGATAGAAACATCAATTATGAGAGGGAATCATTGATTAGCTGCCTCTTGCATGCCCCCTACTGGGCATATGCCCACAACCCTGGCATGTGCCTGTGACCACAATCGATCCCTGACCTCCTGGTTCATAGGTCGACACTCAATCACTGGGCCACGTTGCCTGGGCAGTGCCAAGTTAATTTAATGAATGTGGGTGGGAAGGTACAGATGGGTTTTTCAAAAATGGCGATGGAACAACTTTATACCTATAAGCAAAATAATTATTTTTAGCTTTTACCTCACACCATTTATAAAAAGTAGCTTGAAATGGATCAGAGCACTAAATATGACAGTTAAAGCTATTTAACTTCTGGACAAGCAAAAATAAAACCTTTGTAATCTTAAGATAGTGTTCTGGTTATTTATTGTTTTGTAACAAACCACCCACAAACAGTGGCTTCACATTTTTTTAAAATGTTTGCCCATAAATCTGTAACTTGAGCAAGATGGCTAATCTCTCTTTTGAACATCAGGCTGGGATCAGTCAACTGGGGTTGGAGTATCCCATTCCAAATGGCTGATCAGATGATGCTCTCAGTGGGGAGCTCAGCCAGAGCTGCCATCGAGGGGCCTCTGACCCACCCTGGGGCCACTCCCAGGGCTATACCAGCTATCTGAGAACATGGTGCATGGGTTTCAAAAGCCAGTAATCAAAGAGACCGGAAATAGATGCTATTAGTCACTTATGGCCTGTACCCCCAAACTGGCATAGCATAACTTCTGCCATGTGCTATTGACCAAGCATTCACATAGGCAGACAATGCAGAGTCAAGAGGATGGGACATAGGCTCTGCCTGTTGATTTGAGGAATATAAAAAATTTTGCTCACATTTAATCTACCACAAATGAGCAAAATTTCTTATGTAAGACACAAAAATGCACCAATGATACAAAGAAAATTTGAAAAATTGAAATTTATTAAAGGTAAACTTTCTCTTCCTACAATATCATTAAGAAAATAAAATGGTAAAACCAAAATCTGGGAGGAAATATTCAAAATGTATATAATATATCCAACAAAGAACTTATATCTGGAATATATGAAGAAATCTTATGACTCAATAATATAGTGCTGAATAATAATATACTCTTAACAGAATATATAAGAATGGCCAATAAGTACATTAAAAAAGCTCTAAATCACTAATCATCAGGGAAATGCAAATTATAACCATAATAAGGTACCACTGCACATTCACTAGAATGGATAAAATTAAAAATACAATAAGAAATGTAGGTGAAGATGGGGAGCAACTGGAACACTCACACATTCCCAGTGGAAATGTATAATGGCACAGCTGATGTTAACAATTATAAAAATATGTATGTGTACAAAAGATAAAATCTACATAATAAACCATTTAAAATAGTATTTTTAAGGAGAGAGGAGAATATACAATAAAAGAACTAGAAGACCATGTTAATGTGTATGTGTCTGTAAGGAATATTGTAGGAAGTTTAGGAGAGGCAATCCCAGCACCCATTCTAAGCAAGTGACAGGCAAGTCTTATGCCAAGAAATATCATACCCAGTCTCTGCTTGCACATGACTCCTCTCTCCCATCACTCTTTTCCTCTCTCTGAGCTAAGACTCAGTGATTAGTGTTTCCAAAATCCCACTCCTTTGAGGATAACTAGTAAGCAATATAACCTCTAACAATGTTAATGGTTGGCAAAGGCTAAATATGTCCCAGGATTATTTGCATTTTAAGAAATCATGCCATGGACTATATCTTTAAAGAGAAATTTTGAGTCATTTTCACTCCATGAGGGATAATGTTTTGACATTGGTTGTGGTGGTGGTTCTAAAATCTTCCTGACATTTTTTTTAAGCTATGAAAGTGATCAGATATTCTAGCTCTGAGTATGACTTCACTTGCTTCAGAAAGTTATTAATGTAACAGTGAGAAAGGACCACTAGAGGTGGATCTAGAGTTTGAAAAAAAGTAGAAGGTAGTATGATAAGGTTCTAGAACCTAGAGCCAAATTGAGTGAAGAAATACACTCCATGTCAATTCTAACCCATTTAAAAGAACTAGAATTAAAACCAAGTTCTCAGGAAGAAATAAACAACACTATGGCTCCTTCATCTATCCAACAATATTTCTCCTTTTTCAAAAGTCACCTAGTTCTGTGAATTTTGCTGCTCTTAAGCTTTTGAATAGCTTTCATGATCAGTCATCACAACGTTTGCTATTGTTTTGGGGAAATAAGTAATAAACCCACATTATTTGTTTTAATATATTTTTTTGATTTTTACAGAGAGGAAGGGAGAGGGATAGAGAGTATAAACATCGATGAGAGAGAAACATCGATCAGCTGCCTCCTGCACACCCCCTACTGGGGATGTGCCCGCAACCAAGGTACATGCCCTTGACCGGAACCGAACCTGGGACCCTTCAGTCCACAGGCCGACGCTCTATCCCCTGAGCCAAACTGGTTAGGGCAAACCCACATTCTTTATTCACAGGTAAAAACATGCAAGAGTCTAGAATATTGAACATAATGTCTTGATAGACATTAAAGTAGCCAATACATCTGGCATCATAAAGATGCTCTCATCACATATTTATTCAGTCATTATTTCTTCTTTACCATCTATCTATATAAAAGCCTAAGAGACCATCACAATAGAAATAACCGAATGGACAACCAAACAGGCTGAGTGGGGCGACCAGGCTGGCAGGGGGGTTAGTGAGGGATGACCAACCAACTGAGCAGCAGGCTGCGTGGGACAACCAGGCCGGCAGGGGGGTTAGTGAGGGCTGACCAAATGACTGTGCAGCAGGCTGCGTGGGGAGACCAGGCTGGCAGGGGGGTTAGTGAGGGGCGACCAAATGACTGAACAGCAGGCTGTGTGGGGTGACCAGGCCAGCAGGGGGGCAGTGAGGGGTTACCAGGCTGGCAGAGGGGGGCAGTAAGGGGTGACCAGGCCAGTGGGGAGAGATTTAGGGGCAACCAGGCTGGTGGTGGGGCAGTTAGGGGGGACCAGGCCAGCAGGGGGGCAGTTGGGGGTGATCAGGCAGGCAGGCAGGTGAGCAGTTAGGAGCCAGTGTTCCCGGATTGTGAGAGGGATGTTCCTGTGGGATCGGGCCTAAACCGGCAGTCAGACACCCTCCAAGGGGTTCTGAATTAGAGAGGGTGCAGGCTGGGCTGAGAGAACCCCCCACTCCCCATGCACAAATTTCATGCACTGGGCCTCTAGTTCTATAATAAGACCAACACTATGCCTGACACTGTGATAAACTGGAGATATACCAGGTAAAAGCAAATATATAAGATCTTTATGTTCATTGAGTTCACACATAATACACAATAACATAAATGCTATCATTGGAATAGGCACACACTTAATACGGCTGGTGTGAGGTCCTCAGTGGTGTTTTGCAGAGAAGAATATATTTATGTAAACAAGAAAAGGAAAGAGAAGGATTTTCAGTGCAAAGAAAAAGCAAATAAAATTTATTTTCTGACAATTTCCCTGTCAACCATTCTTAAGGGCTTATGTATTTACTCACTAAAGGGATAGAGACTTAATTTTTTTATTTCCATCTGTAGGGTTTGCATTAGGTAGGAAAAATTACTTAACATTTCTGGGTCTTACTTTCTTCATTTTTTTCTTATATCTAAAGTGAGTCTCTTCTTGGCAGCATATAGATGGGTCTTGATTTTTTAATCCATTCAGCCACTGTATGTTTTATTATTGGAATATTTAGCCCATTTAATTATTAAGATAATTATTGATAGGCATATGTTTACTGACACTTCGTGTGATTGTTTCCTGGCTGTTTTCTAGTTCTTCTGTTTCTTCTTCTCTTGCTCTCCTCATCTGTAGCTTGATGACTTTCCTTAGCGGTAGACTTCTGTTTCTTTCTCTTTATCTTTTGTGCATTTACTACAGGGCTTTGCTTTGTGGTTACCATGAGACTTGCCATGGATTTTTAGCACAGTGACTGATCAGGTAGTGACAATGGAATCTGTATCTACCACTTTTTAAAGCTAAAACAATTGCCCAACTATTTAAAACATTATAAGCTATTTCTTCCAAGATGAAAGCTTTGCAGAGGATTGATGCATCGGATACACTAACCCTTGAGATAATCCTTTTACGTAGGCAAATAACAACCAAGTTTCCACCTCTTATTCTTGTGGAAGACCTGAATGCAGTGCAATACTTCAAATGCTGACCGTTCAGTCTCAAAAAACCCAAGTATTCTGTAAAGTAATGAAAAATGGTTATTCCTGTAAGTGAGCCACATTTTTTAGACTATATTTATAAATAGGATATTTTCCCTTAAACTTAGTTTTGTATCCCCAATTCTGTTTATATATCATTTCCTCTTCACGTGGAGCTGTGATTGTGGTCATTTTAGTGGCATTCTTTTTTTTTAAAGTGCCATTCTTTTTGGGTAATATAGAGCGGGGATGGAGAAGATTGTGGGAAGGGCTTGAAAAAATTTATTAGAAACTAGGAGGAGAAAGAATTCAGAAAAAGGAATGGGTCTAGAATTATCTCAGTATAATGCTGACTGTATTGTGGAATACTGAGCTGGTTTTGTTTATGGTTTAATCACTACAACCTGGGGAAGTACAGTGGTGTGAGAGAAAAGGTTGTCTGCTGAAGGGCTCAGGGCCAGCTCAGAGCCGGACGCCGGCTGAAGGCTGGTTTAAGGAACATTTCTGCGGTTCCCAGTGGTAAACTCTCCACTCTTCCAAAATATTATGGTGCCCTTCAGAAGTTCGTTTTAATTCTAAATAAGAGAAAAGAATTTCCACTGACAAACTTAAACAGTTGATTTTGAAAGGAAAAAATTGGTCAAACACTGTATCAAACAGGCTGTCGGCTTGGACCACTATGACTTGGTCATTAAAGTCAAGTAAGATTCCATAGTCTGGTTAAATTTATATTTTTAATGTAACTTAAAAATAATACATATATCATACATAATATATAAAATGGGTTATTATTTGTGAATTTTATCATATTGTGAATTTTATTTATATATAAATACAATGACAAAATGTCATTTTAAAAATTTGGTTAAAACTTGGTAGGTGGAGAAATCTAACTTGCATTATTGGGAAAGATACTCAATGGTACTTTATCATGTAAGCAATTTTAAGTTTTTATATGTGACAAGATGATGTCATTTTTGTGAGAATGAGCCAGATATCTCACCTTAATCATCTAAAAGGCAAAGTATTTTCTCCTAACATTACCTCATTATTCATTAACCTTAATTATAAAACAGCAAAGAAAGGGCAAAAGTACATAGAGTCCTACTGAAATTTATGCTCAACCTATTTATAAATTAATTGCAAAATTCAGCATAGACACTTAGACTTCAGATGCATTTAATTTATCCAACTTAGGCATGGTTAGTAAGATAAAAATTAAAGGTGATACAATAATGCTAGCAATGGCTGTGGGGTTTTTAATTGACGTATCCTGGACATACAATATTATATTAGTTTCAAGTGATTCAATATTTGTATGTATTACAACATTATCTCTACAATGTCTAGGTAGCATTCATTACCATACATAGTTACAGAGTTTATTTTCTTAGGAAATTTCAAATGTGTAATACAATATAACTATAGCACCCATGCTGTACATTACATCCCCAAGACTTATTTATTTTATACCTGAAAGTTTGTTCCTTTGGATTCCTTCATTCATGTTGTCCAGCACCACCCCCCACACCTGGCAACCAATCTGTTCTCTGTACCTATGAGCTTGGAATTCTTTTCTTTTAAGATGCCACATATAAGTGAGATCATAAGATATTTGTCTTATTTCACTTAGCATAATGTCCTCAAGGCCAATGCATGTTGTTGCAAATGGCCAGATTTTCTTCTTTTTATGGCTTGATAATATTCTCCCATTTTCTTTATCCGTTCTTCAGTCAGTGGGCACAGGTTATTTCCATATCTTAGTGTTGTAAATAATGCTGCAAAAATGTGAATGCATAAATCTTTTCAAGCTTTTCACTTTTTTTAAGTAAATGCCCAGGGTGGAATTGCTGGATTATATGGTAGTCATATTTTTAACAATTTGAGGAATATTCATACTGGTTTTTTTTTATAGGGACTGCAGTAATTTACATTCCCACCAAGAGTGTACAAGGATTCCCTATCCTCCCCATCCTCACCATCATTTGTACTTTTTGTCTTTTTTATAATAATCACTAGAGGCCCAGTGCACAAAAATTTGTGCACTCGGGGCGGGGGGGATCCCTCAGCCTGGCCTGTGCCCTCTCGCAGTCTGGGACCAGTTGGGGGATGACCACCTGCTGGCTTAGGCTCGCTCCTGGAGGATTTGGCCTAAACTGGCAGTCAGACATCCCTCTGGCAGCCCGGGAGCCCTCAGGGGATATCCACTTGCCAGTGGGGAGCAGGACTAAGCTGCAGTCGGACATCCTTAGCGCTGCTGAGGAGGCAGGAGAGGCTCCCACCACCACCACTGTGCTGGCAGCTGGCAGCCTGGTTTGTGGTTGAGCAGAGCTCCCCCTGTGGGAGTGCACTAACCACCAGGGGGCAGCTCCTGCAGTGAGCGTCTGCCCCCTGGTGGTCTGCCCCCTGTGTGTCATAGTGACCAGTCATTCCCAGTCATTCTGCTGTTAGGGTCAATTTGCATATTACCCTTTTATTATATAGAAGGCTAGAGGCCTGGTGCATGGGTGGGGGCAGGCTGGTTTGCCCTGAAGGGTGTCCTGGATCAGGGTGGGGAGCCTGCTGGGGCGCCTGGCCAGCCTGGGTGAGAGGTTGAGGGCCGTTTTCAGACTGGACACACCCCCTTCAGGGTGGGGGGGCCCACTGGGGTGCCTGATCAGCCTGGCTAAGGGGCTGATTGCTATTTGCAGGCTGGCCACGGCCCCCAGCCACCCAAGCTCCCATTGGAGGTTGGTTGGAAGTAGGTATCTGGGATTTAATTATCTTTTATAATTGAAACTTTGTTGCCTTGAGTGGAGGCCACAGCTGGCCAAGGCAGTCGGGAAGCTTGGCTTCCTCCATTGCTGGGGCAACCAAACCTCCTGCTTGCTCCAGCTCTGAGGCTGCTGGCCGCCATCTTGGTTGGGTTAATTTGCATAGAGTCGCTCTGATTGGCTGGTGGGCGTGGCTTGGGCCATAGCGGAGGTGCAGTCAATTTGCATGTTTCTCTTTTATTAGATTAGATTATAACAGGTGTGTGGTGATATCTCATTGTGGCTTTGGTTTGTATTTCCCTGATGATAAGTGATGTTGAGCATCTTTTTATGTACCTTTTGGCTATCTTTATATCTTCTTTAGGAAAAAAATGTATCTTCAGATCCTCTGCCCATGTTTAAATAAGTTTCTTTTTGCAATTGAGTTATATGAGTGCTTTATGTATTTTGAATATTAACACCTTATCAGAGATATGACTTCCAAATATCTTTTCCATTCAGTAGGCTGCTTTTCCATTTTGCTGGTGTTTTCCTTTGCTGAGCAGAGCTTTTTTGTTTGAAGAAATCCCATTTGTTTATTTTTATTTTGTTGCCTTTGTTTTTGTTATAAAATATAAAAAAATCATCATCAAGACCAATGTCAAGACCTATGTTTTCTTCTACGAGTTTTATGGTTTCAGGCCTTACATTCAAACCTTTCATCTATTTTGAGTTCGTTTTTGTGCACAGTATAAAATAGTGGTCCAGTTTCATTCTTTTGCATGTTCCTGTCCAATTTTTTTCCAACATTTGTCAAACAGACTGTCCTTAACTCATTGCATATTTTTGGCTCCTTTGTTGTAAATTAATTGTCCATGTATGCATGAGTTTATTATTGGAGTATTCTGTTCCATTGATTGATGTGTCTATTTTTATGCCAATGTCATACTGTTTTGATTACTATAGTTTTGTAATAAGCTATGGGTTCTGAGTTTTTATTCAGTTCATTTTGGATTGGATGGAGATCCTGAACAAGGAGCCCAATTTGAAGTTACTTTAGTAATGTGTTTGTAGTGAGCTTTTTTCTCTTCCTCTTTCTTCTTCATCATTATCCTAATACATCCTAATACAGTATTTGCAGCAGCCTAGGGCATATAAAATTAAGAGTTAACACAATACTTTGCAGTGGTAAAGTAGAACTGAATCTTCAGTTTATACACACAGGAAGAGGGAAGAAATAGGACACTTAGCACTTATAAGGTGCTAGATTTTACAGCTTGTAAGAAACACATTGTCCCACCATACACAAAACTCTTCAGAGAGGTTAAATTACTTGATGACACATAGCTGATTAAATGTCTGTAAATCAGAGTTCAAAAATCATCTGGCTAATTCTATGCACTCTCCTTATATCACCCCACTATGGAAGGGCTAGCTAAATTTTCAAATGATATCTTACAGTCTATTGATAGTGCCAAACAGCTTTAATCAGAAAGCAACATGTGAAAAAAGATTCCATGTCTGTTGCAAAGACATATGCCTGGAGCTACTTTGAAATGCAAGAAAGGATTATGAGCAGCATGTCTACAGGAATTATTGGAAGTTCAGTGTGAAGAATGCTAACACCCAGCTATATAGGATGGCTCTGAGTGAATCTTCAGTGCACAGATTATGATTCAATATACCAGGTGGGTTTTCAATATAGTTTGCATAACTTTTCAAGGCATTTTCATGTATGTAATGTATTTTAGTTCTCCTAACAGTCCTGACAACTAGGTAAGGAAAATGTATTCATTTAATTTTATTGATGAAAAAATTAAAATCCAGAAAGTTCTGCAGATAATTAGTTAGCTGCTTTTATAATGTTTCTGTATAAGAAATTTTCATTACATTATAGAATTCTTATTCTTACGGCTTGATTATTAAATGGGAATAGACTTTCTTGTTTTTTTTCTCTCACCTTTTTTGAGAGAGATGAGAAGTTGTCTAAAATATGCTTTGAGTTGAATAAACTTTTTTACTTAATGCAAAATTTCTTATCTTTTTAAAAAATCCCCACTGTGAAAAGAACCTGACTGGTTGGCCCTTTGTCTTTCTCTTAGCTAGTAATACAAGACCATGATTTTGATTAGAAGGCATATATATCATTTCATTACTTCTTAAATTGAATGCCTAAGGAACTATTACATGAAGGAGGTACTAACATATTGAAGTGTTACTCTGTGAACAGTTTCATATACTGTATATTACTTTTCATAGTCAGTGATTCACAGTCCAGTCACTGGTTTAAGTTTATTATCCACAATCCTATCTAACAAAAGAGAAACATGGTAATTAGCCATACATCCGCTACCCTTCCCATTGGCTAATCAGCAAGATATGCAAATTAACTGCCAGCCAAGATGGTGGCCGGCAGCCAGGCAGCTTGAAGCTAACATGAGACTTGCTTGCTTCAGTGACGGAGGACTCCAACGTTCCCTGCCTGCCTTGCCGGCCTCTGAGCTTGCAGTTTGAAACATTGTTACAAATATAGAAGCTAAACAAAACCCCAGAAACCTGCTTTCAGCCAGCCAGGATCTCAGAGCTGGAGTTGATACAGTGTTTTGATTATAGAACCCAAACAAACCAGATACCTGCTTTCAGCAGCAGAGGCCTCAGAGCTGGAGCCAGAGCTAAAGCTGCCCAGAATAAAAAAGAAAAAAGAAAAAAAGGAGCGGTTGGGGGCTTCAGTCACCCGCCAGCCTGAAAACAGCCCTCAGCCCCTCACCCAGACTGGCCAGGCACCCCAGTGGGGACCCCCACCCTGAAGGGTGTGTGACCAGCTGCAAACAGCCATCATCCCCTCATCCAGGCTGGCCAGGCACCTCAGTGGGGACCCCACCCTGATCCAGGACACCCTTCAGGGCAAACCAGCCGGCCCCCACCCATGCACCAGGCCTCTATCCTATATAGTAAAAGGGTAATATGCCTCCCAGCACCGGGATCAGCGGAGCCGGGAGGCCTCCCGGTACCGGGATCAGGGTGACAGGGGGCAGTGCCCAAATCCCCTGATCGCCCTGCGGCTCTGTGTGTGACAGATGGCGGGGCCACAACCTTCCTATCTGCCCTGCTCTGTGTGTGACAGGCTGCGGTGCCCCAACCCCCTGATCGGCCCTGCTCTGTGTGTGATGGGGTAGAGCTATAACCTCCCCATTGGCCCTGCCCTGAGTGTGAGAGTGGCGGCACCCCAACCCCCTGATCGGCCCTCTCTGTGGGTGACAGGGGGGAGCTCCCCAACTCCCTTATTGACCCTGCTCTGTGCATGACAGGGGAGAGCTCCCCAACCCCCTGATTGACCCTGCTCTGTGCATGACAGGGGGAAGCTCCCCTACCCCCTGATTGACCCTGCTCTGTGCGTGACAGGGTACAGAGCCCCAACCCTCCGGATGGGCCCTGCTCTGTGCGTGACAGGGGGTGGCGCCTCAACCTCCCCATTGACTCTGCCTTGAGTGTGACAGAGGGCGGTGCCCCAACCCCCCAATCGGCCCTACCCTGAGCGTGACTGAGGGTGGCATCGCAACCTCCCAATCTGCCTTGCTCTGGACATTACAGGGGGTGGCGCCCCAACTCCTCAGTTGGCCCTACTCTGAGCCTGACCAGGGGCTGCACCTAGGGATTGGGCCTGCCCTCTGCCACCCGGGAGCAGGCCTAAGCCAGCAGGTCGTTATCTCCCGAGGGGTCCCAGACTGCAAGAGGGCACAGGCTGGGCTGAGGGACCCTCCCACCCACCCGAGTGCACAAATTTTTGTGCACCGGGCCTCTAGTCTATAATAATCAAAGTGTAATACGCTAATTAGCTGAGGCTGTGAGGGAAGCCTGGGTCTCAGGTGCCAGAGAGAAGCCAGTGCTGGCAGCTGAGGGAAGGAAGGCCTAATCTTGCACAATTTTTGTGCTTCGGGCCTCTAGTTTGTAAATAAAGAAGGGAGGCTCTGGATGATTAAATAATGGCCCAAAGTTGTGTAGCTTGATGTTTCAGGACTAGAAACCAAACTCAAGTCTGCCTGCCATCAAACCTCATAATTTCTCCAGACTATCTGGGAATACAGAATACTCCATCTTACTTTTCTTCTTCCGCATTCTCCTACACTCAATTGACATTAACCTCTTAATGGCTCTTAAATTGCTTTGGATGTTCTTGTCTTTCTATGAACACATTCTGTTCCCCTGAAATAGACTTCCTACTTCTTATTGCCTTTTGAGATCCCATCTGCCTTTAAGGTTCAGCTGAAATTTCATCTCTCTGAGAAAAGTCTTGAGCAAGCTGAAATGGTAAGTGATCTTTGCCTCTACTGGATTGTAGTAGACTTGGTTTTATCATTTGGATGTCATTTGTTGCCTGCTGTTGTTAATTACTTTTTTTTGTCAGTTTTTAATTTTTCCATTTAATTCAAGGTTTTTAAGGACAAGGGCCAAGCCTATATTATCTCAACAATAGACACAATGGAACAAAGTAAATATTTATTAAATATTGTTCAGACTCAAAGAGAGAATGATTAGTGAACAACTAATTTGGCCCAGATATATAGAAGCCAAGACTCTACTAATATGTAGTGTTGAGTCATTTTAAGTAGTGACAACAACATCTACTGATTGGCAAATGGAAGTTCTTCCAGTTTTTCTTGAATGCCATAATACTGTTGATTTGTACTATTTCAGCAATTTTGTTCTAGATATGGATATTAATAAAGTCCATATATTTTCAATTTAAAAAGTAAGGTAACCTTTTTTCCTTCTATTTTTGTTAACAGTATTTTTCTGCTCACCACATTTTTATTTCTCTTCCATTGAGCACTAAAGTAAATGCTAGTCTAGCTCCTGTTAAAATAATCACAAGAGGGCCCAGCCTGAATGGATAAACTTTTATGGAGCCTCTGCAAATCTTCTGGTGCAGATTTAAGGCATGAAGAGTTTCGGCTTTGTTGTGCAAGAAATAGAAAATTTGTCTTAAAAACCTAGGGCCAAGAATAGAATTTTCTGCAAGCAAATACACATAAACTCCCTGCCCACATCTCACGGCCACTTCCCAGGATGTGAAATATAATATGTGTTTAATACATATTTGTTAGATGAAATGTAGACACTTGAGAGTTTATAAATGGCCTCGTGAATGTCACATCTCCTGAAGAACTGAAGTGCTCTCAAAGTTATTTCCTTCTTTTCCTATCTTTTTGTTGGCAGGTCTTAGTATCGAAGCTTAGGGCTGCAGGGCAACAACTCTTTTGAGAGGCCCGTCTAGGCATGTGGAATGAAGCCAATGGTTCAATTACCACAATGGAAATATGCTGATTAGCTTCATTTGGCCCTTAGGGTCCTCGATCATGTGAGATGACTTATGACATACTGCAGTTGGAACCTCAAATTTCCAAATGTTAAAAGCACTAATGAGGTTTAATTAAAACTTCTCATATTTTAAAAATCAAATAATATAAAACTTAAGTTTCTTATAGCAATGCAGTGGCCCTGATTTAAGAATTCGGCTGAAAAGGCTAATTTAAAACCTCCAATAATCTTGAATTTGTTCCTTACGGGGGAAGAATCTGAAATTTACATGTTAAGTTAATAAATTAATAGACAGAAATTTAGAATTTATCTAATTCATCCTTGTTTCTAAGAAAAGTAAATTATTGTGTGACATTGGATAACATTTTTATTTATAGAAAGTACTTTTACACCCATTATCTCATTCAGCTCATTATAATTTAACTAGAGGCCTGGTGCATAAAATTTGTTCACTGGAGCGATGTGCCTCAGCCCAGCTGCACCCTCTCCAATTTGGGACCCCTCAAGGGATGTCTGACTGCTGGTTTAGGGATCGGGCCTAACCCGGCAGTTGGACTTCTCCAATAATCTTGAATTTGTTCCTTGTTGGGAAAGAATCTGAAATTTACATGTTAAGTTAATAAATTTAGGCCCATAAGGATCGGGCCTAAACTGGCAGTTGGACATCCCTCTCACAATCTGGGACTGCTGGCTCCTAACTGCTTGCCTGCCTGCCTGCCTGATTTTGCTCCTAACCGCTTCTGCCTGCAGCCTGATCACCCCCTAACTCAGCCGTGGGCAAACTACAGCCTGCGGGCTGGATCCGGCCCGTTTGAAATGAATAAAACTAAAAAAAAGAGAAAAGACCGTACCCTTTTTTTTTCTCTAAATATACTTTATTGATTTTTTACAGAGAGGAAGGGAGAGAGATAGAGAGTTAGAAACATCGATGAGAGAGAAACATCGATCAGCTGCCTCCAGCACATCTCCTACTGGGGATGTGCCCGCAACCCAGGTACATGCCCTTGACCGGAATCAAACCTGGGACCTTTCAGTCCCCAGGCCCACGCTCTATCCACTGAGCCAAACCGGTTTCGGCGAGACCGTACCCTTTTATGTAATGATGTTTACTTTGAATTTATATTAGTTCACACAAATACTCCATCCATGCTTTTGTTCCGGCCCTCCGGTCCAGTTTAAGAACCCATTGTGGCCCTCGAGTCAAAAAGTTTGCCCACCCCTGCCCTAACTGCTCCCCTGCCTACCTGACTGATGCCTAACTACTCCCCTGCTGGCCCAATCTCCCCCAACTGTCCTCCTCTGCCTGCCAGCATGGTTGCCCCCAACTGCCCTCCCCTGCTGGCCTGATCACCCACAACTGCCCTCTCCTGCCGGCCCTCTTGTGGTGGCCATCTTGTGAAGACATGGGGCGCAGCAAGGGAGAGAAATCACCTAGGCTTTTATTTTATTAGTATAGATGTTAGACCTTATTTATTACAGTGGAGATTAAACAAGAACGTTTTTTTAGTTTTATAAGACTAGATATTAGCAGTACATTACCTGAAAATGATCTAACTCATTACTGTGGTGAAATTCTGTGTGGATCTGTAGCTTTCATAAAACAGAAGTTCTTATAGACAATAGTCCAATGCAAAGTTAATTTTCCCCAAACACATTAATAGACTCAGGAGGGACTGTTCTCATCCTTTCATGTATTAGTTGGGGTAAAGTAGCTTGCTGTGATGTACACTCTCAGATTTCAGTGGCTTAGCACATAGCAAGCAGTCCAATGAAATCATTCCTGATCAACTGCCTTTTTTTCAGTTAGTCATTCAAGGACCCAATTTTCTTCCATCTGTGGTCTCAGGGCACTCTGAACTAAGTTGCACATGGGAAAGAGAGGAAAGAAGGTCCATTTACCTCTGGACTAGATTAGCCTAGAGGCGATAACCATCATTCCCACTCATAGCACATCATCAGGACAATAACATACAGGCTTTCTGGGTTTCCAGAAGAGAACTTGGACTTGGTAAGCAGCTAGCTCAATTATACCAGATTTTATTATTATTATTAATTATTTTAAATATATTTTTATTGAGTTTAGAGAGGGGGGAAGCGAGAGGAATAGAGAGAAACATCGATGAGAGAGAAATATCAATCAGCTACCCCCTGCATGTGCCCTACTGGGGATTGAGTGAGCAACCCAGGGATATACCCTGATAAGGAATCAAACCCATGACCTCTTGGTTCATGGCTTGACACTCCACCACTAAGCCACCCTGGTCAGGCACCACATTTTATTTTTGAGTTACTTCAAAATATCTTCTACTTCCTGTATACCTCCTTCAGTATATCATTAGAAATATTTACAAATAGAATTCATTCTTTAAAACTTACCTTCAAATTGGTTTGGTGGTGAGAGCTGTGGACACCGAGGAAATCCCCTAAACAGACACGATGCTAGGGACATACTGATGTATTGTAATACAAAGAGTATGACTGGCTTAACAAGACAGACTGACAACATATGTTTATAATCGCTTACAAAAGTTATGAAAGTGTTAGTAAAAAAATTAAAACAAACAAATAAGTAAACAGAAACAACAGAACAGAGTATTACCCTTAACATAAGGATTTGGGTGGTGGGCCATTATTAGAGAAGAAATCTTATAAACTTTGTGGAAAGTGGACAGAAGATAGAGGGCAGATGGCTGAGGAAGCGGAGTGAAGGAATTAGGCTCTAAAAATCTAGAACTGATGGGGTCATCTGAGGCAGAAGTAGTTCTCCTTTGCAGAGCTAGAGAGCAGTGGTTCTCAAAGTGAGATTCTCAAATTATCAGCATCATTGTCATCTGAGCACTTTCCAGAAATGCTAACTTTCAGGTCCTACCCAGATATACTGAATCAGAAACCCTGGGGATGCCAGTCTGAATCGTGGCACTGCTGAATAAAGATTTTCATATTCTGGCACTTATGAGCCCTCTAGCTACCTGCCAACAGACTCTGAAGTGAAACCTGCTGATGGATTTTCTAATTCCATAAACCAGTGGTTTTCAACCTTCCTAATGCTGCGACCCTTTAATACAGGTCCTCATGTTGTGGTGACCGCAATTTCATTGTTACCAATTGAACATAATTAAAGCGTAGTGATTAATCACAAAAACAACATGTAATTATATATGTGTTTTCTGATGGTCTTAGGCGACCCCTGTGAAAGGGTCATTTGACCCCCAAAGGGGTCGCGACCCACAGGTTGAGAACCGCTGTCATAAACGTATCATTCAATCAGCATGAGGCAAGTTTACAACATTACAGGAAAAAAGCAAAGAAAAATTAGGAGGAAAGAAATGATCCTAACAGAAATAAAAAAACTCAAGTATAAAAGTGACCTGTAAAATAACTCAATGCTTTCAGAGATTTAAGAAAATATCATCTCTACAAATAATATCAGATAAACCTTGAAAAGTCATGAAGTTAGAGAATAATATTATCTGCAATTAAAAATATTAGTAAAAGTACATAAATTTTAATTGGAATATATGTTTTAGGAAATTTTAGTAGCTACAGAAGAAAAAGACAAGTAGAGAGAAAGAATAAATAAAAATATGAGTGACAGAGGATGGAAACTGGGGGCAAATGTTTGGATAACAGTAGATACAGAAAAAATAGATAGAAGAAAATTATAGATTAAATACTAACAGAGTAATTTCAAAATTTGAAGTGTAAGTGCCTTCATATTAATGGGCCAGAAGGGAGTGTAAAACACCATGAATTCCAAAAGAAGTCTACACCTAGAAAAATTGCTGTGACTTTTTAGAATGCCAAAGTAAATAAAAGATTCTAAAAGCTTTTAGAGAGTAAAATCAGGTCACATAAAAGGAATGAGGGTCAGACTAATATTAATTTCACATCTGCAATATTGGATATTAAAAAGGAAGTGGAGAAGAGCTTTCAAAGTTCTGAGGGTTTTCAAAGATTTTAGGAAGAAGAAGAAGAAGAAGAAGAAGAAGAAGAAGAAGAAGAAGAAGAAGAAGAAGAAGGAGAAGAAAGGAGGAGGAGAAGGAGGGAGAGGAGAAGGAGGAGGAAGAGGAAGAGAAGGAGGAAGAGGAGGAGGAGGAGGCATTTCATAGATATGATATCTTGAAAAGGTAGAACTATTTAATGTAATAAAAGCAAACAATATGAGAAGTAAGACAGGAACTTCAGAAAAATCCAAAAGCTATACAAAAAGCAAATATAACTACAGTGAGCAGTACCTATAGAAGAATAACAAACAAAACATGATTAATTGACTTTCTGCTCTTATAATTGAGCTATAGGTGAAGTACAGAGGCAGTTAAGGCCTTGGAAAAGAATGAAAGTATTACCAACCTTGGCAGTTTAAAAAGCAAGAGATGTTGCCTATAGTTTCTACAAAAAGAAGTATAATGATGAACATTTAGTCACAAAAGTCATTTTATAAAAAAGGCCAAAAAAAAAAAAAAAAGAATCATATTGGATGGAGGAGGAAGGGAAGGCCTGGGATGATGTAAGAGAATTAAATCTCATGTCAGAATAGGAAGTCAATAGATGTTATCTCAAATTACTGAATCAATAAGTCTAGTGGAAAAACAGACCATTTAAAGACGAAAGGTAATCATCAAAAATATAGTTTTTAGAAATATTTTTCAAGTTTAAATAATGTTACTCCTGTGTAAAAAATTAGACATTAGGAGGCACTGGGCAATGGAGCTTTAATCTCTCCACTGGATTTGATTTTTCAGAGCATAACACTGAATGCATTTTGTCAAAAATTTTTAAAAAATGGATAAAGATGTTTCATGTGATTTAGTTCTGGCCCAAGAGACAAGAGGTATATTTGCAGGCAGCTTTTGAGAAAGGGCTCTTTGCCTTTAAAAAGTATAAAGAAAATGTATTTCTGTTCTTAGAAGTGACTCCTGAAACTGTGCAGGCCATCGAGTAGCCCTGAAAGCAGCTGGGCTGGGGGCAAAGCAGAGGTGATAAGGATGTTCAAACAGAAAAACTTGGGTGATTGATGAAGTTGCAGAAATACACAGTCTATAAACTTAGCAACTCTCTGAAAATCACAGCCACTTTTTCCAAGGACTTCTTCTGATGTGCAATAATCTTTCTATGTTAAGCTATTTTGAATTTGAGTTCTGTTGAAGGTCTTCTACTATATATACCTAGTAGATGCACACTATTGTGACTATACCCATTCCTGAGCTACGAAGTTTGCAGCTGATGTAGGTGTAGGGACATAATGAGTATATTTATTGCTTTTTTGGATGATGAAATAAGTGTAAATGTCAAAATGTCCATAAAATAAGAATAGCATTGATGTAACATCTGTATTTACAATCTTATCTAATAATAGACAAACATGGTAATTAACCATACCTCCAACACGCTTCCCATTGGCTAATCAGGGCGATATGCAAATTAACTGCCAACCAAGATGGCGGCCGGCAGCCAGGCAGCTGAAGCGAACAGGAGGCTTGCTTGCTCCAGTGATGGAGGAAGCCAAGGTTCCCCGCCTGCTGCTTCCGAACTCTGAGCTGCAGTCTAAGAAACAATGTTGCAATTATAGAAGCTAAACAAACCCCAGAAACCTACTCTCAGCCAGCCGGGCCTCAGAGCTGGAGCTGCAACAGTGTTCCAACTATAGAAGCCAAACAAACCCAGATACCTGCTTTCAGCAGCCGAGGCCTCAGAGCTGGAGCCAAGCCTCAGAGCTAAAGCCAGCTCTCAGTTCCAGTGACAGCCATAGAAGGTAAATAAATTCCAGAATAAAAAAATAAAAAGAAAAAAAGGAGAGGTTGGGAGCTTCAGTCACCCGCCAGCCTGAAAACGGCCCTCAGCCCCTCACCCAGACTGGCCAGGCATCCCAGTGGGGAACCCCACCCTGAAGGGTATGTGACAAGCTGCAAACAGCCATCATCCCCTCATCCAGGCTGGCCAGGCACCCAAGCGGGACCCCCATCCTGATCCAGATCACCCTTCAGGGGAAACCAGCTGGCCCCCACCCGTGCACCAGGCCTCTATCCTATATAGTAAAAGGGTAATATGCAAACTGACCTTAACAGCAGAAAGACTGGGAATGACTGGTCACTATGACACACACTGACCACCAGGGGGCAGACGCTCATTGCAGGAGCTGCCCTCTGGTGGTAAGGTCGCTCTCAAATGGGAGGAGCTCTGCTCAGCCACAAGCCAGGCTGATGGCTGCCAGTACAGCGGTGGTGGTGGGAACTTCTCCTGCCTCCTCAGCAGCGCTAAGCATGTCCGACTGCAGTTTAGGCCTGCTCCCCACTGGCAAGTGGACATCCCCCGAGGGCTCCTGGGCTGATAGAGGGATGTCTGATTGCCATCTTAGGCCCAATCTCCAGGGAAGTGGGCCTAAGCCAGCAGGTGGTCATCCCCTGAGGGGTCCCAGACTGCGAGAGGGCACAGGCCGGGCTAGGGACCCCCCATCCCCCGATTGCACAAATTTTTGTGCACTGGGCCTCTAGTCTATAATAATAAAGCATAATATGCTAATTAGACTGGACAGCCTAACTACCTTCCAGATGTCATTCCAGACATCATCGTTCTGGATGAAGCCGCTGCGGCAGGGGCCAAGGCAGAGGTGGTTAGGGGCAATCAGGCAGGCAGGTGAGTGGTTAGGGGTGATGATGCAGGCAGGCAGAATAGTTAGGGGCAATCAAGCAGGCAGGCATGCAGGCGAGCGGTTAGGAGCCAGTGGTTCCGGATTGTGAGAGAGATGTCCGACAGACTTTTAGGCCTGATCCTGGATTGGGCCTAAACCAGCAGTCAGACATCCCATGAAGGGTCCTGGATTCTGAGAGGGTGCAGGCTGGGCTGAGGGACACTCCCCTCCCCGCCTCCCCGCCCCCACCCCCCATGCATGAATTTCGTGCACTGGGCTTCTAGTAAACTATAAATATCCACTGTAATTTAAAATTTGCTCAACAAGAATCATTAGAGTTTAACACCTAGAAGGAAAGCTCTACCAATCATTGCCACCTAATTTGATTGATGTGCTAACTAATTTTGCTCACATTATTTCATTAAAATCTTCATAACCAGCCTAAGGGTTGGAGTTCTGGTTGAGAGAACTGATACCCTTTTATGTCAATGGTGAGGCTAAGGTAAGGAACACAGAGAGCATTTGAAAGCAGGATCTCAGAGCAGAGTTTATAGGCATACTTGGGAATCAGTAATGACTATGAGACAACTTCTCTGAAAGATTTCATAAGCTCCAAAATCTTCAGTATCTTTTCAAGCTGTCTTTTGATTCTTTCATCAACACACAAAATAGATAATCATTCATATTTGTACACAAGGGTGGGAGTGAATGACACAGAAGAAACTTGTCAGAAATAAGAGTTTGTTCCTGAAAAATGTTGCAATAGTCCTTAGAGTTTCTGACTTCTTGTTGGGTGACCTCGTCTCACACTTTGATATTCCCAATAGGCCATGGACAGCATGGTGTCTTAGGGCAAAGTTAAAAAACCCTAGACATATGTAAATTAGCTCCTGAAATTATACAGATGATCTGGCCATTCAAAACCATCCTGCCTTTAGTTAGAGAAAATTGGAGAGAAAAGGTGGTTTTCTGAATGCTCAGCCCACTTAAAATTATTATCAAACTTGTAAGATGTAAGATGATCATAGCCTGATATTTTGTACTTAAAAATGGTGATAAATAATTAGTCCAAGGTTAGGAATCAAATCCAACTTTCTCATCCAAACACCAAAACCCATGTACTTTCTAGTTTCTTCCTTCCTACAAAGCTACATCATGATCACAACAAACAAAACGTTTTTTTGAGGCTTTTGAGGGGATGAGAAGTTATGGAGGTCTTTAGACATAAGCTCTATGGTCGTTTCCCTCCCAGAATGTTTTAGAAGAGATTCAAGCACAGGTCAGTTGGAATTTAGCTCTGAGGTGTTTGTTATCCAACAGTGTGATTAATTATGTGTGTGTGTGTGTGTGTGTGTGAGTATGCGTGTGTATTTTATGATATATGTCAAGGCCATGTTCAAGGAAACATTCCTAGGATCATCTACAAAGGACCCAAGGTGACCAGCTCAAATTCACACTCCCTCTTGCCAAAGAGCTCACCTTGAGCCCTGGTTCTGTAGTTCTAAGCCCGAGTCTAGCTCATGATGATCTAAGTAACCCAGATTAGCTGCTCCCAAATGCATTGTTTTTGATGCGTCTGCATTTGTAAGAACAGGAACACCTACCTTTTTCCAATAAAGAGGAGAGCTGGAATCAAAGCTATCAACTCAGGATCTTTCAGAAATGATTTCTCTTGACACTTTATTGCTTAGGTTGTCATAAAAAATTCTCCTCCCGAATAGGAGCCATCTCCAAGATGACAGCCAGAGGAGAAACCTGTAATTTGGCACAATCTTTTATGGAGATATTCTGTGACTTATGGTTTTGGCAACTGAAGGCCAAGAAAAAATTAAGATATTATAGCTTTTGGTGACAAATATTTTTTTGGTAAGTTTCCTTGGGCTGTTAATTTTTGTTTGACAGTTTGCTCTTAAAGTCATGGAAATGAATAGAAATAACATTACCCAGAATGGCCTTTTTGGTGCTTATTGTTTTTAATGCCTTATTTTATTGGGCTTGGAATCTTTAGAATTTGGTAATAGAGACCTAAGCAGAGATATTCTGCTAATTATTCAAGACTGTATTTTTTGTTTGTTTTTTTTACATAGGGCATCATTTATCTTTAAGTCAAAGTGCATCGAATCCCTAGTCTGAGTCTTCAATGCAAGAAGTCACCTCTTTGCATAGAGATAAGAATATCAATATATTCCTCAATTTTTGGATGGGCTAACTGGATACAGTAACTCAACATCTCAATAATTGTCAGAATTAGGGCCATGTAGAAGATTCAAATTTTCTGAATTCTAGCTTTAATTCTTTGTCATAAATGTGTCGAGGAGGAGCCAGGTGGGTCTGAGGAATTTTATGAGTGTTGTCTTTTTTATGCTCTGCCTTCTAGTGAAGATTTTAACAAAAGTAAGTTTACCTAAGGAGATTTCCATGGGCTTTTTTCACTTCCTAATGGTATCTCTACATCTTTATCAGCCTTCTATTCTCCAAGTTATTTTCAGCATAAAAGGCATTTTGTCTGGTGGATTCCAGGTAGGAAAAACAATTGTCATTGCTCATACTCGTGACAACTTTTCTGTTTCCATGGAACTCTGGGTAGTTGGTTTAAACAGAATGTTCTTCTGTTTCCCAATATTTCTACTACCCAGCTGGGTGCCCTTGCATTCTCTGATTGGGACATCATCGGTACTAACTGAAATATTGAGATATTAGTTTAAAATGTTGTTTTTAAAGCTTCTGGTTTTTAAAATATATTATTTCCTATAATTCATCATGCTGCTAGAAAGTTGGAGGGAAAGAAGGATGTTTTATGGACATGGAAAATTCAAGAGATGATCCCAAATCTGACATTTTATTTGTGAGGTTTAATACTCTCATATTAATTTTCTCATCTTTGTAGAATTAATTAATTAACTTATAGCTTACACTCTTTAAGAAAATGCCACGTAAGAGGCTAATGAATAAATTAAGGGTATCCTGCTGTGGTGGCTCAGTGGATTGAGCATTGACCCATGGTTTGATTCTCAGTCAGGGCACATGTCTGGGTTGTGGGCTCAATCCCCGGGCATGCAGGAGGCAGCCAATCAATGATTCTCTTTCATCATTGATGTTTCTATCTCTTTCTCCCTCTCCCTTCCTCTCTGAAATCAATAAATATGTATTTTAAAAAATTAGGGGTGATTGTGGTAATTCACATTTCCTATGGAGTCAATATTTATGTCTTCCCAAAATTCATTTATTGAAATCCTCTCCTTCAAAATCATGATATTAGTGGTAGGATCTTTGGGAAGTTATTAGGTCACGAGAGCAGAGCCCTTATGAATGGCATTAGTGCCCTTATAAAAAGAGACCCAGAGAGCTCTCTTCTCTTGCCCCTTCTACTACGTGAGGACACAGAAACAAGATGGCCACTTATGAATCAGGAAGTGGGCCTTAACCAGACAACAAATCTTCTGGTGCTTTGATCTTAGCGTTCACAGCTACTAGAGCTGTGGTAAATAAATTTGTGTTGTTTATAAGCTACCTGATCTATGTATTTTTAAATAGTACCCTGAATGGACTAAGCTAATATTCTAAAAGACTAATTCTTTAAGACTAAATTTGTATAGAAACTTGTTTCTCAATGTTTTTCCAAAAATTAAGTTGTTTAAATTCATAAATTATTAAATATTTAGAAATAGAAGGGCAAGTAGAGGATGAAGAATGGTAATGTGAATATATATATACTAGGGGTCCAGTGCACGAATTTGTGCACCTTGAAAGGAACTGTGGGCCGTGAAGCTGTGGGGGGCATAGGGGCGAATCTTGGCCCATCCTCCGAGGCCCTGCCTGCCCCTCCTGCCATGGCCCCCTGTCTGCTGCAGCCCCACTCCTGCTGCCACCACTCGCATCCACTGCCACTAACAGTGTGGGGTGATTGGGGCCAGCGCCAGTAGCGGGTGCGTCTGGGCCCAGCACCGTCAGCAGGTGCGAGCAGCGGCTGCTGGCCTCAATCGTCCCTCCGGAGCAGGGGGAGGTGGAGAGGCCCTGTGGGGTGATTGGGGCCAGTGGCAGGCGCTGGCAGCAGGTGCAAGTGCAGGGCGGGGCTGCGGCACACGGGAGCACAGAATTTTTAGTAACCACCAGAGACTTGGCCTGATGACAGCGACCGGCACCCCGCCTAGGTCTGGTGCCCCTGCTCACCTGCTCCAACATCCCGCCATGGCCGATGCACTCCATGTTCGGCTGCACCCCCTTGTGGTCAGTGCACATCATAGTGACCAGTTGTTTGGTTGTTCCACTATCTGGTCTATTTGCATATTATCTTTTTAATATATAAGATATCGTATATAATAAAAGCCTAATATGCTAAGTGTCCAGTTGTCAGGTCTTCTGTTCAACCAATCAAAGCGTAATATGCTAATGATAAGCTAAGGCCGCTCAACCACTCGCTATGACGTGCACTGACCATCAGGGGGCAAACAGTTGACCGGTTGACCAGTTGCTATGACATGCACTGACCACCAGGAGGCAGATGCTCCAACTGGTAGGTTAGCTTGCTGCGTGGGTTCGGCCAATTGGGACTGAGCAAGACGGGCTGGACATGCCCTGGAGCCCTCTGGTGGTCCCTTCCCAGCTGGCCAACCTCCCCATGTCCCTTCCCTTCCCTGATCATGCACCAGTGGAATCTCTCAGCTTGGCTTGTGCCCTCTTGCAATTCAGGACCCCTTAGGGGATGCTGGAAAGCCGGTTTCAGCCCAATCCAGCAGGCCAGGACGAGGCACCCCCAGCACATGCCTCATATATATGCAAATGATGTGATGAACTAAGAAAAATCACACTTGTTAAGGTCAAATACCTTTAAAAAATAATATATGTAAACTTCCAAAATGCTATTTTGCTGGGGAAAAAAAAAACCCTACAACTTTTCAATACACATTTCAACAAATCAATTAAATATGTTTAGTAAAATCTAACATAATTTTTCTGAGTGTTGTTCCACGTATTGTGAACACAAAATTAATGCAAGTTATTGAGCCTCTGAGAAGTTACCATTCTATTTAAAGAAACATGATGTTGTACAAGCAATAGCTAAAGCAAAACACAGAGCCCCATTGTGTAAAACAGTTCCCAAGCAGTCTTAGTATTGCATACATAGAAAGAGCAAATCATTAAGAATCCCTTTCAGCATTATCTCTCCATAGATGAGATAGGAAAAATCATCATTAACATCTTGGAGCTTTCTAGTTCTTATGTTTATGCTATACTTTGAAATAATTAGGTCAACCCAGTCAAGCAAATGGAAAGCTAAGGATTTCTACTATAGATGTTTAAATATTTGAAGTGGAATGATTTTGCAAAGTTTCCTATTATGAATTTTAAAAGCATGTTTATTTAGTGTTAACTTGGAAAATAAAGATGAAAGAAGAGGATAGAAGGGAGATGTGGAGAAAGACCTTTCAAACATCCTGAAGGACTTCTCTATTTGATCTTCTTCAAAAAAGACAGGGTGGAATTTACTCTAACAGCAAGTCAAGGGATAATTTTCACTCTGTCATTTCCACAAACTCTACAGTGTAATTAACCTGCATTCCCTCTGCATATTAAAGTCAAATTTGGTTAAAGAAGAGGCAACAACTGGCTCACAGAGAGCTTGTTTATGAAGGTTTTTCAGCTTCTCTTCTATTCTTCCTCCTATTATCTACCCCTAATTCACTTCTGAGGGAAAAAAATCAGGCTTCTGGATTTTTTTTTTTTATCCACCAAAACCCAAACATTATGAGACCTGAAGGCTTTCAGGATGCGATTAACCCTAGAGGCCTTTGTATGAGGCCCTTAGGGGTTGATCTTTCTTCTTTGCAAGGCTAGCTTTTGTTCATATGTTTCTTTACTTCCCACCACACTGTACTCCCTTATTTTATATGTCTTTCAATACATAGGTCTTGTTTTCCCTACCAAATCATGTGTGCTTTGAGAGCTGGAACAATTTGCATATAGTTCTCTACCCCATTCCTCAGCATCTCAGGGAAGGCCTTGTTCATAACGGAACTAGATGGACCTTTATTAAACTAATGGATGATATGAAAGCCAGCTCAAAAGCCTTCAGAGAGATGTCTAACTAAAATGTAATTAATAAACTATAAATAATTGACCAAAAATAAAATACAATAAGCCCAATTTGGTTTATTGTATCTAGAGACCTATTCCCAAGTCTTATTTTGTAATTGATTTTTTAAATTTAAGTACTTATTGTTTAATGTATTACCTAAGTCTCCCTTTTCCCCCATTGACCGCCCCCCAGCCGCCCCCACCCCCCAGCACATGCAATCACCACTCCCTACCACCCCCGACCTATGTCCATTGGTTATGCTCATATGCAAGCATACAAGTCCTTTGGTTGATCTTTTACCCCTTACCCCCTGCCTTCCCTTATAGCTTGGACAGTCTATTTGATGTTTCCATGACTCTGGTTCTGTTTTTGTTTATCAGTTTATGTTGTTCATTATATTCCACAAATGAGTGATGTTGTGATTGATTTTTAAAGCCATGAGGACATGACCCTACCCTTTTAGGTGGTGATGGGTTCTTCCATAAAGGAACTGGCAATGATCCTAAAAATGGGGCAAGATATAAGGTAGGTCTTGGGATGATAAGACTCAAGGAGCTTCTTCCACATCTTCTTGACCCTGACTCTCAGGCAGAGAGGCCTGGAGCTGTTCTATGGTGGGATCTTGCTACCCTTTGCCAGAGGACGAAGAGAAGCAAGAACAAGTCTCCACTATAGTGTAATGATGGTAGTAAATAAATCTTTTCGAAGCATCAGTGAAGCAGTGTAGTCCTACCGAAAACTCCAAGAAACAGGAAACAGGACTGACACCTGCAGACTCTGGGAAAATGCTCCTGGTCCTGTGTGTTTGTGTTTGTTTTAAGAATAGAATGCTGTGATGGTTAAATTTTTGTGTCAACGCTTCTGGGCCAAGGAATGCCCAGATAGCTGGTAAAATTATTATTCCTGGTTTGTCTGTGAGGATGTTTCCAGAGGTGTGTAGCATTTGAATTCTAGTAGACTGAATAAAGATCACACTCACTAATGTGGGTAGGCATCATCCAATCCATTGAGGCCTTGAATAGAACAAAAAAATGTGGAGTAAATGTGAATTCTCTGTCTTCAGCTGGAGCTGCAACAGCACCTTCTCCTGACCTTGGAGATCAGGCCTTCAGACCTGGACTGAGTTATACCACCAAGCTTCCTGGTCCTCCAGCTTGCTGGCAGCACATTGGGCATATCCCAGTCTTCATAATCATGAGAGTGGGTTCCCATAATATATCCTATTGGTTCTGTTTCTCTGGAGAACCCTGACTAATACAGGCTAATACAAATGCAAAAAGCTGGATCTCTTGGCCCCTTGCCATTTTCAACTATGACAGAAAAGACCATTGCTTGTTTTTCTTAATGGGGGCGGGAGGGCATTGGCACCCCAGGAGATCCTACACTGGCAGTTATGGCGACAATGAATGCAGGGACAGCAAGTATAGTTGTGGTAATGATCAGCATCCTTTAAGGACATGTTCAGAACTGCTTGGGTTTCAGAGGCCCGTGTCTTCACTAAATCAACGTTAGCTTTAGAATCTATACTTCATTAATGCTGTGTTGCTTTCATTTTATGAGGAGCAATTAATTTTATACACACATGTTATTGGTCTCTTGGTACCCACCTCCCTGAATGAAAAGGTTTTTTGCATGTGATTTGGGATTTGGGATTCCCTGTGCATGCCAAGCATTGCATTATGCTTTTTTCTAAAGATGCCATTTAAGGACTATGCCACCATGACTTTTCTTTAGGCAAAATGTTGAATGAGCTGTTAAGCATTTTACTCTGAGATTGATGGTGCAGTGGAACATGTCCCAGTGGCGTGGACAGCTCAGGTTCCATTTTGCAGGTCCCAAAGTAATTTGTTTAGAATAGTGACTTATTCATATGTGGAGCCTTTGACTTTTAAAACCATCTGGCTTATCATTGCAGCAGCCTTTCGATTGTCCCCTCATCTCCCATTCTTGGAGAAGCCAGGCCATTTAATTTCAGAAATGGAGAGATCTTGACTGGCTGCCAAATATTAGCTTTCAGTGCCTTTTTTATAGTTCCATTTACACACCCTCTCAGAGATCAAGGTTGTATAGAAAGGTTTATGGGCTCTGCTCTGGCTTTGGTGGTAAAACAAATGAAGTTGCAATAAAAATGTATCTGCAGTACTATTTTTTTTCCAATTTTTAAAACACAGTGAAATACAGCATAAATCAGAAATTCTTCCTCCAGCTTTTTGGCTTGTCCATCAATATTGATTTGTCTCCCTCTCTTTTTGTTGCATATGTGCTTATATTTCTATTTAGCCCTTGTTATTTTCTTTGGCTTGAGATATGTTTGTTTGTTTTTTACAAGATTGGAAAATTATTTCAATTTATCATCTAAATATCCAGAGGAAAACCTTGTGTTCCTTTTTTGGAACTATAGACAAGAAAGTATTGGGCATATAGCAAAATAATTTTTATTTTTAAAAATATCTTGGTGTTTGTTTTCACAATCCTAGTTAGTGTATGTAGAAAGTTTAGCATTAGTTACACGAGCAATTTAATAGGCAAGAGAAATAAAATAGCTGTTTAAAGTTTGTTTCTGATGCTGGTTTTGTATGTAATTTTCTACCTCTGGGATGCAAGTTTCCTTGAATTGCATTGTTAATTTTGTTTCTTGCGTTTACCTCATATTCTCTGTGCTCCTACCAAACTGAACCACTTTTTCTCCCCTAGAAATGTGCACACTTTCCTGCTTTGTATGTAAGCTTTCCTAATTTTTTTCTCCTCCTAACTCCATCTAGCCCATCTAGAAGGCACTTCTCATTACCTCATGTATAAATCCTTTCTTCTTACCTTTTCTGGATCCCAAACGACAACTTCCTACCACTGCCCATAGAAATGTCTCCCGTGACTTCCCATAGCACTTACTTCCCCATCATTCAACTTCCTTCTCTTTTCTCTTGCATTATACGTTATCCCCCTGTCTCTTTCTGTAGTTATCTATCCATCCATCCATCCATGTATCCATCATCTATCCATCTGTTCATCCATCCATTCATCTATCCATCAAGCATTTATCTAGTTTCATTATTTTATCATTTTTAGTAGCTCTAAACTTCTTATACCCTGATTTATCCTTGTATTATCTCACTATATCCAGCATACATTATTTATAATAACTATTCATTAAATATTTATTGATAAGACGATGAATGAAAAACATTGTAGGTCATTGTTGCATAATTGATGTTTTTTACTTTACAATAATTATGGACTCTCCAACTAAATCCTTTGCCCTTGGTTCAAATTGTTTTAAAACCATTTTCATTATATAAAACAGATGTGCAAGTAGACTAGAAATAGTTATGATTAGAGGCATAAAAGTGGAAAGAGAAAACAAGGAAACCTTTCCAAGTTCTCCTCATTTATAATATTGACTTTATTCCCTTTACAGGAGTGAAAGCAGAGAGCACCACTTTTCTTGTGCATTATGAAACCCATCACATTTTCTCTCCAATGGGGTGTTTTTTATTTTATTTTAGACATTTCTTGAAATTTAAGCGCAAGACAACTTCTCTCTGCAGCTGTTAAGATTTTTTTAAACAAAATGTAACTTTTTCAAATAGCTTCTGATACAATCTGTTATGCATTTCTTTATCACATACATTATATTTGGAAAGAAAATGAGATGTTTCCTGAGTGATTCAAATTATTATGTTTAGGCATTGAGAGCTATTGTGTAGGAGAGAAAGGTGGCATTGGCTTCAGAAGCATCTTGGAATGCCGCAGTTTCCCTTAGAAAGGTACTATATTGTATATCGACATTTGGCAATGTCCACAAACATCTCAAAGGAAACTGTATTGCAGAGTGCACAATCACCTTAAAAGAAACGAGTGCTGTCATTTTAGGATTTTCTATATAAGTTTATTTGATGACAGCTGATTTATGTAGATTGCATCATTCCAGTTAAAGATCCATAGACATCTCCAAGGATTGTGTAAGTCTAAGTATTTATGCTGAACTTTGAAAAGAGGATCCCGCCAGAGGTGTGAGAGTCCGTGTAAGATAGTAATGCTCTACATGCTGTGAGCAATGCGGGAGAGACCAGATTGGGAGGAGAAAGTGCTGGATACCTGGAGAAGTAGCTGAGTCAGGAGCTAAGGCCCATCTGCAATCCCAAATAGATAAGTTCAGTTAATGTAGCAGGACTCCATTCCATTGTAGGCAAGCATTCAGATTAATATAAAGTGAGGTAGTTCTTGTTAGTTTGGGAAGACTGTTGCCTGTTTTGACATTTCTGGACAACTCTAATGCTCACTGTTGGTGCAGACCAGATCCTTTAGATAGTGACTGAATTCAAAGCAAGGAAGGTGGCCGTGCATAGTTAAGATTTCTGGAAAAAGAAAATTGCTGCCAGGATCTCCTAAGTGGAAAAGGCCCTCATAGAAGGCATATTACTAGCATCCTTCTAGAAACCAAAGGCCCAAACTTACAAACTCTAGAGACCCAGGAAGTAAACTCAGAGACACAGGAAGTATGCCTTCCCATCTCCAACTAGTTGGAAGGAAATTTAAATGCTGCCATTCATTCATTCATTCATTCATTCATTCATCTTAACACTTATTGAGCACTTACTTTGAGCCTTTTTAGCACTTGAGGTGTTAGGATATAAGGATAAATAAGACAAAATTTCTTTGCTCTTAAGAAACTTCCCTTTTATGGGAGAGTGGTAGGCAGTATGAATGGTCCCAATTCTTTACTGTATATACTGTATATGCTTCATCATGAGATTTTGAGTTCATCTCACTGTAAAAATAGGCTATTTCTATACACCTTGATTTTGAGTTTGGCCAGGTGACTGGCTTTGACCAATGACCTTTTAGCAGATGTGAGGTACCTGACGCTTCAAAAAGGATTTGCACCCTTTTGCTTGCATGTTTGCACTTTTCCTTAACATATAAAACTGCATTAGGGTTGGCCCCCTGAAGATATATGGAGGTACATGTTAAACAGAGCCAAATGACCCTAGTAGACAACTGGTCAACCCTCAGGCATGGAATGAGCTCAGCTGAGCTCAGAACTGTGTTCTAAATCACCAACTCATAGACTCATGAGCAAATAAAGACATAATTTTTGAGCACTGAGTTTGAGGTGTCTTTTCCCATAGCAGTGTTATAGAAATATGTACCTAATATAGCAGATAAATATAAGTAAATAATCATAATTTAGACTGTTAAGAGATATGATTTGTTTCCAGGAAGATGGAGTAATACTTTTCCCTAGTCCTTCAGCTAAGTACAACGAAAGATCCTGGACATTAAATAGAGAACATGTAAGAAGACTTGGGGAGGTGTAGAGACAAAGGCAGACATGTGACAGCTCTAATGATCCAAGGAATATGATGGTTAGTTGCCTGGGTTTTCTTTTATGCTTCATATATCCCAAACTTGGAGCTGAAAAAAACATGGTAACCCAGAAATGGCTACAAGTTCAGACAAACAAAAGAGCCCCAACTATAACCCGCTCTTCCTCCAAAGGACCAGGATAGAGGCAGCAGAACAATTTAAAATAATAACTGCTCTACTCAAAACACCATCCCACCTCCACTCCACCAACTAATTCAAAAGTTTAATTTAAGAAAATACATGAGGGTGTTGGTGGAATGTGCCACTGCCCTCAAGAGTTTGTTGTTGTTTTTACTTCCCAGGTATTTTGCTTCTTGATGCTGGAACCACAAGTAACTATTTGACTATTTCTGGGTGGATTTGGATCAACAAAGAAAGTTGTGAGAAAACATCCCAGACAGATTGATGGCATGAGGATTTACATGGAGAATTGGACGTGAATGTGTGTATAAGAATTTTCAAGCCTCTGGCTTGGTTATGACGTTGATGTCACAACTGCCTATGTATCTATAAATCTCGTCATTCATTTCTTTATTGACATAAGCATTATGTAAGTTTAAGTTGTGTAATATGATGACATGACATACTTATATAATGCAAAATGATTATTGCAATAAGTTAGCACCTCCATTATGTCACACAATTACCATTTGTGTGTGTGTGGTAAAACAATTTAAGATTTGCTCTCTTAGCAACTTTCAAGTACAAAATACAATATTGTTAACTGTAGTCACCATGCTGTACACTAGATTTCCATAATTTATTCCTCTTATAACTGAAAGTTTGTATCTTTGACCAATATCTCCCCATTTCCTCCTCTCTCTAGTCCCTGCAACCACCATTCTACTCCCTCTTTCTATGAATTTGGCTTCTTTAGATTCCACATATAATTGAGATAATATAGTATTTGTCTTACTCTGTCTGGTTTATTTTACTTAGCATGCTGACCTCAGGGTCCACACATGCTGAAAATGAGAAGATATTCTTTTTATGGCTGAGTAATACCGTATATATAGTATACATATATCTTACATTTCTTTATTTATCCATGGTGGACACTTTAGATTGCTTCTGTTTCTTGGCTATTGCAAATAATGCTGCAATGAACGCTTGGTACATATATTTTTTTCTAGTGAGTGTTTTTGTTTCCTTTGAATAAATACCTGGAATGGAATTACTGACTTATATGGTAGTTCTATTTTTTAATATTTTTGAGGAACCTTCATAATGTTTGCATAATGGCTGCACCAATTTACATTTCCAACAACAGTGCATGAGGGTTCCCTATTCACATCTTCGCCAACACTTAGTTATTTCTTGTCTGTTTGATAACAGCCATTCTAACAAGTGTAAAATGATATCTCATTGTGGTTTTGATTTGCATTTCCCTGGTTAATTAGTGATGTTGAGCACCTTTTCATATACCTCTTGGTTGTTTTGTCTCTTTTGGAAAAAATTTTCTCAGGTCTTTTGTCCATGCTTTTAAACTGAATTTTTTTTTTTTTTTTTTTTTGCTATTGCGTTGTATGAGGCCTTCATATGTTTTGAATATAATATATACATATGCCTAAGTGACTGAACGACCAAACGACTGATCACTATGACGTGCACTGACCACCAGGGGACAGACACTCAATGCAGGAGCTGCCCCCTGGTTGTCAGTGCGCTCCCACAGTGGGCCAATGGGCGCCATATGCAGGACTCAGGGCTGGCGAGCACCACTGCGGCTGAACAAGCCTCTCCTGATCCAGACTGACAGTGCACGAGTGGCGCAGGAATGAGCAAGTATTAATTTTATCTATTTTATAAATAAACAATACACATTCTAGTCAGAAGGAAATCTTACCTTTTCCAACAGCATGGATAGACCCAGAGAGTATTATGATAAGTGAAATAGACTAGTCAGAGAAAGACAAATATGATATTGCTAGAGGCACTGTGCACAAAATTCATGCATGAGTAGGGTTCCTAGGCCTGGCCAGCAATCAGGGCAGTTTGGGGTCTTTCTTCCCCTGGCTGCCAGCTGCTGGCTGCCAGCCAGGGCCTTCCTTTGTTCCACGCCACCTCCTGGTGGTCAGTGCACGTCATAGTGAGTGGTTGAACTCCCGGTCGGTTGAACTCCTGAGGGGACAATTTGCATATTTGCCTTCCAATATAATAAAAGGCTAATATGCAAATCAACTAACGGGGGTAGGGGGTGGGGAGGGGGATGCCTGGTCGCTATGACATGCACTGACCACCAGGGGGCAGATGCTTAACGCAGGAACTATCCCCTTGTGGTCAGTGTGGTCCCACAGGGGGAGCTCCGCTCAACCAGAAGCCGGGCTCACTGCTGGCGAGTGCAGAGGTGGTGGTGGGAGCCTCTTCCGCCTCTGCGGCAGCACTAAGGATGTCCAACTGCCTTTAGTTTCTTTTCCTTCAAATAAGTAAGCATATATGACAGTTTGCAAATATCTTTTCTTTACTACCTGAGGCATTGTACTGCTTTCCGCATAATGGACTTTGTGAGTTACTTGTTTGCAATCCAGATTGCAGAAACATCTGTCTACTGGATTATGCTTTTGTCTCTTTTTTTCATGGCTGATGTTATGGTTTTTAGATTTTTGTATTCATCTGGGTTTTTAATTATCAGTTAAAAGGGAAAACCATGCTTATGCTTAATAATAATAACTACTGTATAATGAGTATATGGTATTGTTAAACATTGTAGCTATGTGATTAACTATCACATTTGGTCTTCTCAACACTTTTGTGAGGTACATAATATGTCTTTATTTTATAAATAATTCTCTAGGTGCCTTACCTGGATATCTTCAGTTGAATTGTGAAAACTGAAAACAAGCATTTCACCAGGTAATACAGTGGTGATGGGTTCAAGAAGGAAGAACAGGATGGAGAGAAAGATTAAAGCATTCTAACTCCTGCTAATTCAGGCCTACCCAGGAGTAGGCCCAATGAGAACCAAGCCTGATGGTACAATTATAAACTGCTCTCCAGCAAATATTATCTAGAATTAGCCTGATTAGCCCAGTTCCCTTCATTCTTCAGCAGTAATTCCCAGCATTCCTAGTGTCATGTACCTGATGATAAGTTTGGAATTTGATGCCCAAGTAAACACTAAAACTTAACTCACTGAAACTGCCCCACCATGGGTAGGCTAGTTTGCTTGAATGCTCCTTAACTTGGCCACCTGGTACCTATCTCTCCCATTGTTGCCAGTGAATGTGATAGGTTATTTTGTACTGACATGAGAGAAGAAATTCAAGCACAAACACATGAAGAAGTTTACATGTGACATTAAGATTTTACTGTGAATTAAGGGGAATTAATACATCCTCAGGGAAGTAGAGAGTGAGCAGACTCTAAACCAGCCGTGGGCAAACTATGGAAAGCGGGCAGGATCCAGCCCGTTTGAAATGAATAAAACTAAAAAAAAAAAAAAAAAAAAAAGACCGTACCCTTTTATGTAATGATGTTTACTTTGAATTTATATTAGTTCACACAAACACTCTATCCATGCTTTTGTTCCAGCCCTCTGGTCCAGTTTAAGAACCCATTGTGGCCCTCGAGTCAAAAAGTTTGCCCACCCCTGCTCTAAAAGCACAGCCGCGAGGCTCCTGTTAATCCTCCATACATCTTCTTGGTTCAGATAAAGACAAATGACCATTCAAACGATCCAATCCAAATTCCTAACTTTCCCGGGCCTGGAATGGGCCCTCCTCCCAGTAAATTCTATTGGGGTTTCATGTCCTCTATCCAATCGGTTACCTTTCTGATTGTTCCCAGGCTAGGTCCTGCCTGCTGTTTTGTCACCCTCACTCCCATTGCACACGTCCAAAAGTTTCATTACAGCACCTAGTTCCCATTGCACAGGCCTTTCCTCCCCTCCCTCTTAAGTCTCCTCCAGGCAGTTCCCTGGAGTGTGTGAATTAGTCTGTTTACCAGTAAACTCGATGGAATTCTGTGCTGTCACCTGCTTCTGCTTCCCTGTTGTTAGAAATAAGGCGAGCCCCTAAATTCAGGGGTCCTGGTAGAACACAAAACTAGGGAGCCAGGCAGCAAGGCAAGTATCTTTACTTCTACTTGGAAGGATGCACACACATGGTCTGGAAGCCGCACACACCGAGCAGGCGGTCTGCTCGGCTTTATAATCCCTGACGCATGTGACCTGTCCCTTGCTCTTGATTGGAGTCAGGTCTTTCCCGATTGGCTAATTCAAAGGGAGGGGTTGGCCTTTGCCATTTCAAGATGGCGGCTCCCAGGGGAGCTGCAAGCCATGAGGCCAACATGGCGGCTGCCAAGTCACACAGTCCAAAATGGCAGATGTCTAAACTGTTCTTTGGCAGAAAGATGATTTGTTTATTCTCACACAGTTTATTAAGATTATTTAATTCCCTTTTGCTTTCTTTCTTATATTAATAACTAGTTATCTTCCTTATATCAGTAACTAGCCACCTACACGGACACCATGACTCCCTTTGGGAAATGCAGATTCATTTTGAATCCCTGAGAGTTGACTAAGAGCCATGATCTCATCTTATATTTATCAATTCTTTTGTGTGTGTGTGTGGGGGGGGGGCTGTGGACGGGAGGGGGGGGGCTGGATCTTGCTTCAGAGTTCCCTTGTCCCATCTTAAAAAAAATTATTTTTAAAATTTTAATTGTTTTTTTCTAGCTTTATTAGTATATACTTGAAAATTAAAAATTATACATATTTAAGGTGTACACTGTGAAGCTTTGATATTTGTATACATTGTGAAATGATCACCATACTCAAGCTAATAAATATATTCATCACCTCACATAGTTACCTTTTTTTTTTTTGTATGTGTGGTGACAACCATTAAGATCTACTCTCTTAGCCAATTTCAAGCATACAATGCAGTATTATTAGCTATAGTCACTTTTTGTACATTAGATCCTTAGAACTTATTCATCCTGCATAGGTGAAAGTTTGCACCATTTGATCAGCATCTCCTCATTTCCTTCACTTCTAGCACTTTCCTGCAAAATAAGGCACTTCCCATGCTATGTGGCCAGGGGAGGATTGCTTCTGACAATATTTCATCACTATTTCTGCAAAGAGGTTCCTTTGATAACAATGTAATTGGGATTCCTGAGGACATGCCCTAATTTTTCTCCCTGAGGTAGACATGCAACCTTCAGGACTGGTGACATAAACTTTAGAGAAGCTCTAAAAGTATTTAGTCTATCATTGAAGATTTTTTAATCTTAAAACTTAGAAATCTCAACACACAACTGAAGATAATATATTTCTGCTTATGAAAGCGGAAGAATGTAAAATCTTAGGTGGCTGGCACATCATAATAAGAGGAATATGTTTGGGTTGACACTAGAACCATGGCCCAAAGAGTTAACCTGTTATTCCTTTTGAATCATTGTGTGGCCATCCTGTGAATGCTAAAGATTTGCAGCACATTGGATGAACCTGCTCTATTACTCCTCTGTCTTATCTCACCAGGAGCTTCTCACCCTGGTCTTTGAAATGTCCACAGTGTTCTCAGTTCCAGAGAGACAGCACTTCACCTGGGGAATTGATGGGAATCTTTGAACAAGAAGGTCAGGTTGCTGAGAAACAGAGCTCCCCAGCAAGGACAGTAATGAGAAAAACAGTGTTTGGAAGTTTATTTTGCGTCATTGGCTGACTTTACTCTCACGATGTGCAAAGCCTGGTAGAGGAAAAAGCTTACAGCTTGACAATTTGGGATGTCAACTCTTCCAAAATACACTTGTCTTTCCAGGTGTTTGCTTAGCCCTGGCCTGCCAAGCCCCACGCTGTGACAGGCAGGACACAATACAGCAGCACAGCATTTTTTTTTCCAGGTGAATTCTAACAAAAAAAATCAACCTTGCCCTGAAGACTTGGAGGTGAAGGCCTTTGGGAGTGAGTGACCAGTGACCGAAAGGAATTAGGATGAGGTCCTTTCGATTACTTAAGGTCAGTTAGAGGTATCTCTCTCCCTCTCTTTTTTTAGTTTCTATTTTTCACACCTAGTAGCTAAAATAAGACTTCCCAATCTTCCTTCCAAAAATCTTCTGGCCAAGTCAATGATCCCCATTAATTATTTCTATGTTAAGTACTTTCATTTGTCTCTTGCTTTTTGAACAAGATAAATCTTTTCTGTCTTAGGGATTCGTGTGATTTTAATCAGGACATGCTGTAATTGATATACTCTCT
This sequence comes from Myotis nattereri, assembly GCF_964212035.1. Taxonomy (NCBI): domain Eukaryota; kingdom Metazoa; phylum Chordata; class Mammalia; order Chiroptera; family Vespertilionidae; genus Myotis; species Myotis nattereri. The sequence goes on from NC_138080.1 coordinate 13,538,508, forward strand.
GTCCATAGCAAATAGGACTAGTAGAAAGAATTCCATTTATTCTCTTATGGATCTTGTAGGAAAAACTTGACCTCATCTTTATTTTTTAATTTTTTATTCATTGTAAAGAAAGAAATTTCTTTGAGCCACCATGCAAGGTGGAGGGAGTAATTTTTTTCATTGTCACTTCTCCCTCTTGCTCTCCAAGCAAATCTTTGGTCTTAGTGCATGGAATAGATGTTTCCTTCATAATATCAAATTGGTCTGCCTTAAAATTAAATTAACCCAAACTCATAAAGGAAGACATACAGATCAGAAATTTAGCATAAAGAAGTAGAAATAGAGAACATTTATTGAGTGCATAAAATATGGTAGGTCTAGTGCTGAGTCCTTTTTCTACAAGATGTGTTCTGTTCTCACAATTTTATGACATATCACTATTTACATTTTACAGATAAAGAAGGTTTGGAGGTATTAGATAACTTACTCAAAGCCACACAACTAATAAATGATAGATCCTGGTTTTAAACCTGGGATTGTCTGATTTTAGAATTCTATTTTGTATTATTGTTCAATGCTTCCTCTCAGTATGGAATTACCTGAAAAAAAACTTGTAGAAATATGTATTCTATTTCATCACTACGCTTCCGCTAATCACCTCAGCAGGAAGAGTATTTATTTAGTACTTACATATTTTGTGACCATCACTGTACCTGGCATCTATGATATTGTGTTAAAATCTAAATGGAATGTAAATGGTGGAGTTTCTAGGACTTGAGATCACCTAGAGGATTGAGAGGAATGAGTGGAATAACTGAATGTAGTATCAGATTATGCTCACGTCAAGACTTGGATCTAGAACTGACTAGATGGATAATGTTTAAAAAGTCACCAGTTTTTTTTAAGTGTTATTTTTAGAGAAGTCTTAGGTTCACAGCAAAATTAAGAGGAAGGTAGAGAGATTTCACATATACTCTCTGCCTCCACACATGCACAGCTGCCCCCACAATAGACACCCCCACCAGAGTGGTACATTTGCTTATAATTGAGGAGGCTACATTGACACATCATAACCACCCCAATCTATTGTTTACCTTGGGGCTCACTCTTCTGTTTGTATATGTTACTGATTTCTTCAAGATTCAGTTTCCCCACCTGCAGAATAATTGCTTGTATTTGTAACATTCTTTATTATTGATAAAATAATTTCTCTCTAATACATTTCCTTATTTGAATCTCACCAGAACCAGGTTAAAAGGGGCATAAATATCCTAATTCAACAGATGAGAAAACAAAGTGGCTAAGTGTTTTTTCTTAAGGTAAAGTACTAAGTGGCACAGAGGGAATGTCAATTCTAATGTAAAATCAAGTGTCCTATACCCTCAACAAGATTGTGAACAGAAAGTGACATAAAATATGTGGATATGTTTTGAAATCTGTGAAAGCCTATAAATTTAATTTAATTTTTAAAATTTTACTTATAAAAATAACTTTTATTGAGATACTATTATTATTAAAATTATTGGTTTCAGAGAGGAAGGGAGAGGGAGAGAGAGATAGAAACATTCAATGATGAGAAAGAATTATTGATCAGCTGCTTTCTGTACATCCCCTAATGGGGATTAAGCCCACAACCTGAGCATGTGCCCTGACCAGGAATTGAACCATGACATCCTGGTTCATGGTTTGATGCTCAGCCACTGAGCCACACCAGCTGGGCTGAAGATCTAATTCTTGGTGAAGAGTTACCACTTTGGTATCCAGAATGTTTGTAATAGGGATGTAGGACCAGGACTGAGGAGGGCTTTCCTTGGCTCAAACATCTTCCCAGTGTAACAGAAATTTATACAGCACCCAGCAATCCTCAAAAGCACTTTATATTTAGGATGAGAGAAGGATATTTCATTAACAGGAAACAAATGGTGCAAAGGTAAATTCTGCAATGTGCACAAGACCTCTGAAAGTCCCATGATACTCAGGCTCTTAGACATCACAGGTATTATTGACTCTGTCCCTTGCAGGCATTTGAGAAGGGAAGAAGTCCTTTGGACATTGAGGTACCTGTAATTTGTGTCATGCCCCTTTAACCCATGCTACACATCTGGATCTAAGGGGACCCTCCTTTAACTTTCCTGGCAGTCTCACAACCTCCTTCTTCTCCTCTGTTATCCCAGGAACCCACGGGAACTCTATAGCATCTCCTGTCCCCTTAGTTTCCACAAAGAAACCCTTCTCTCCCTCTCTAGGAATGCCTTCACATTTTGTTCATTCATCTTGAAGATCAAACACTTCAAAGAATGTGAAGAATAGATAACCAAGTCCACAATAAAATGTGGGAAGATCCATTCCAAGCATTTTGGTATAAAAATGAATGTTTATGTGTGTAAAAGAAAAAGAGAGAGGAAGTAAGGAAGGAAATTAAGAGAGGGCAAATAAAAAATAAAGGTAGTTTCTAAACACAGCTGGAAAGTGACACAGGACTATAGCAGAGAAAGAAAATAAGCATGTCCTTCATTCGCTAGTGTGTGTGCCTGGCAGTTCTATGTATGAATGATAAAATGTTGGCTACAAGAGGAAGACAAATATTGGATAACACAGAAAATTGAGAATATCATAGGAACCAGACATTAAAAAGGTATAGGAAACCCTAAAATACATAATACTTTGTCTAGACCAAGATTTCTTAACTTTAGCATTAATGATATTTTGGGCTAGACAACTCTGTTGTGTGGGACAGTCTTGTGAGTTGCAGACATTCTAGAAGCATCCTGGCCTCTACACAGATGCTAGTAAGTTGTGCAACAAAAATGTCTCTAGCTGTTGTTAAATATCCTTTGAGGTGGGGGAAGGGAGAAACAGTAAAGCAAAATCACTACTCGCTGAGAACCACTTGTCTAAATGTTTGACATGCTAAGTTAGAAAAAACGTAGAATCAATATAGAATAGTGTAGAATATTAAAAGTAGTAATCTTTTGTTTTAATGAAGATACAGGTAATTTTTTAATTGTCTTTGCTTCTCTATAGTTTTGAAAATTTCTATGAAGAACATGCATTAGTTGTATAATAAGGAAAAAAGGATTGCTAATTAAGTCTTTACCAGTAAAGATACTTGAATGAACTTTGTGAGTGTTCTGGTGAGTGAAGGTGTATTCATAGAAAAGAGAGACTCATGGTGTTCTAACAAGACGAAATAGAGAAGAAAATCTGATTAGACCAGGGGAAGTAGAACATTTTTAAGAAAGAAAGCAGGAGGAAGAGGACAACGAATCAGTTAAAAAATAAAGTTTCCAAGAGTCTTTTCATCTGGTTGGGCATGGGTAAGCTCCTAAGCACTTCAGGGTGGAATGGTGACATTAGATTGTGTCATATTGTATATATGTTAAGAGTGAACATTAGCAAATATGAATGATTACATATGGCTGGTTGATGGTGTCTCTAAATATTTATATCTGTACTAGAGGCCCGATGCACGAAATTCGTGCAGGGGGTGTCCCTCAGCCCGGCCTGTGCCCTCTCACAGTCTGGGAACCCTCGGGGGATGACCACTTGCTGGCTTAGGCCTGCTCCCTGGGGGATTGGGTCTAAGATGGCAATCAGACATCCCTCTGGCAGCCCGGCAGCCCTCAGGGGATGCCCACTTGCAGCGGGGAGCAGACCTAAGCTGTAGTTGGACATTCTTAGCACTGCTGAGGGGGCAGGAGAGGCTCCCACCATCACCGCTGTACTGGCAGCCATCAGCCTGGCTTGTGGCTGAGCAGAGCTCCCCTCTGTGAGAGCACATTGACCACCAGAGGGCAGCTCCTGCATTGAGCGTCTGCCCCCTGGTGGTCAGTGTGTGTCATAGTGACACATAGTCATTCCCAGTCTTTCTGCTGTTAGGGTCAGTTTGCATATTACCCTTTTACTATATAGGATAGAGGCCTGGTGCATGGGTGGGGGCCAGCTGGTTTGCTCTGAATGGTGTCCCGGATCAGGGTGGGGGTCCCTCTGGGGTGCCTGGCCAGTCTGGGTGAGGGGCTGAGGGTCGTTTTCAGGCTGGTGGGCGACTGAAGCTCCCAGCCTCTTTTTTTTTTTTAATTCTGGGATTTATTTACCTTCTATAGCTGTCACTGGAGCTGAGAGCCGGCTCCAGCTCTGAGGCTGTGGCTGGCTGAAAGCAGGTTTCTGGGTTTGTTTAGCTTCTATAATTGCAACATTGTTGCATTTGGAGCTCAGAGCTGGGCTGCAGCAGGCAGGGAACCTTGGCTTCCTCCATCACTGGAACAGGCAAGCCTCATGTTCGCTTCAGCTGCGTGGCTGCCGGCCGCCATCTTGGTTGGCAGTTAATTTGCATATCCTGCTGATTAGCCAATGGGAAGGGTAGAGAAGTTATGGTTAATTACCATGTTTGTCTATTATTAGATAGGGTTATTTTCTTGCTTATGGCTCAGAAATATTGCATTTGTATTAAGGTGTTGTCATACCAATTAGGTTTTCAGCAAAGACCCCCAAACTCCTAAGATCACAAGACAGTAGGAGAAACAAAAAGATCAAGTATTCCATGAAAATGGTGATTGTTCCAGGATACAGCTTCTTTCCTTCACTTCCATTAAGGTTTCCATTATAGAAGGACTAAAGCCTGTGAATGAAAAATGTGTTTCCCTTAGCTAGAAGAATGACATCTAGCCTTAGAATATTTTATCTAAAGAGTGACTTTTAATGGTTAGGTATTACTAGTTTTTTTCTTTCAATTGTTTATTTGTTTCACAGACATTTTTTGAACACCTGCTCTGAACTAAGGCACTCAACTAGTATCTTACACAAACAATAACATTCTATTTGCTTTACTACCATATAATCCTTCTAAGGTCTTCCACTTCAGTCACACTTGTCCCTCAAAATATTCTAAGGTGTTGCCCAGCTGGTGTTGCTGAGTGGTTGGGCAGCAACCCTTGCACCAAGAGGGCACTGATTCATTTTCCAGTCAGGGCATATGCCCCAGTTGTGGGCTCAATCCCCAGCAGCGGGCATGCAGGAGGCAGCCTATCCATGTTGCTGTTTCTCTACCATCATGTTTCTATCTCTCTCTCCCTCCCCATTCCTCTCTCTCTAAAAATATATTTTTAAAAAGAGAACACGTGACATGTTTTTTAAATAAAAAAAGTCTAAGGTCTCAAATTACAATAAATCTGTCTTCTGTTCTAATCAAAATACGTGTTGGCACAGAGAAGATGAAGCAGATGAAATACTCCAATTTTGGCATTAATTTCGGTGTGTGTGCTTTTCTCCATACTACGAAGCAATTAACTCAATTCTGACACTATCTACCTGGAGCTAGCACCAGATCCTAAAGACTAATCCACCCCCCATCCTCCTTCATATCCAACCATGAGTCTGGGTTGTCACCTGCATGTTTGACAGGTATACACTGGAGGTTCCCATTATACCCTTCTTGGGTTCAATTAATTTGCTTGAGTCGCTCACAGAACTCAGAGAAACATTTTACTCACTTGATTACAGCTTTATTACAAAAGGGTATAACTGAGGAACAGCCAGATGGAAGAGATGCATAGGGCAATCTTTGGGAGAAGGGCATGGAGCTTTCTTGCTCTCTCTGAGGCCTTCACTCTCCCAATACCTCCTTGTGCTCAGCAACCTGGAAGCTCTCCAAAGACTGTACCTTTGGGGTTTTCTGGAGGCTTCTTATGTAGGCATGATTGATTAAATTAGTGACCATTGGTAATTGAACTCAATCTCTAGTCGCTCTCCCCTCCCCAGAGGTCATGGAGTAGGGCTGAAAATTCCAACACTCTAATCAATTGGTTGATTCCCCTGGCAACCAGCCCCCATCCTTACACTACTTATAGAGCTTTCCAAAATTCACTGTATTAAACATAACAAAGGGCACCATTATCACTCAGCATTTAGAAAATTCTAGGGGTTTTAGAAGCTCTGTGCAGGGAATGGGAATGAAGACCAAATATAAATTTCTTATTATAAATCACAATATTGTAACAGACTAAAGTGCTTGGTTTCTCTTTGACTCCTTCTTCAAGCCTGTTTTATTCCCATGATCTTCAGGCTAATGGCTTCGGCTTAGTCTTGCATATAGACAGGCTAATCATCAGAGGGATTCGGCTTGCAGTTTGAGTTTTACCAAAACAGCCATTTTTTTTTTCTTCCCTGGACATAAACGAAGCCTGGACTCTACTTTCTTAAAATGGATTTGAGGAACCACTAGGATTTCCATCTTCTCTGTTGGCACCTGCTCCATCAATAAATCTTTCTTTACTCCAGACTCTGATGTTTTGGCCTCTCTTGGAGCTTAGAGCACATGGACTTTGGACCGATAACATTATTACAAAGACACATGAATAGACAGTGAAAGGAAAGATACTGAGAAAGGAGAAAAGACACTGTGAACATCAGAACATGCATAGTATGCTGGAGAAATTTTAATTGAGGCCAATAACATTGAGTCCCTCTCTCTCTCTCTCTCTTTCTCTCTCTCTCTCTCTCTCTCTCTCTCTCTCTCTCTCTCTCTCTCTTTGAAATGATGGAGTGTGAATTCATTTGAGTGATTGCCCCACCGATAGACTAGACTCTAGCAGTCTAGTCACTAAAGGAATTGAATAAAAGCACTAATCTTTCCATTTTAACCGTCCAATTTACTGTGCCTGTGGCTGGAGTTCAAAGAAGTTTGGAGATGGAGTCCAAGTTATCAGACTTGGCACTGGGTCAGGGATCTTCTGAGCACATATGGGTTACAGGCATGGGTTTTGGAACCAAATCGATTTGAGATTGAGTTTAGGCTCCAGCACTACCCAACCATATGGCTTTGGGGAAGTTTTCTAACTTCTCAGTGCCTGTGTCCTTATGTATAAAGAGGGAGTACTAATGTATTTATTGCCTATAGGGTGCTCATAAATGTTTAACAACCAGTCTCTGCAGGAAAAAAAAATACTAAATTGTTGTATTTGCTGATTGCCCTCACATAATTAGAGCCACCATGACTAATTTCAAGCTACCAGTGTCATGTCACTGAACATGGAACTGGGAAGAGATACAAACATTAACTAGTGCAAGCCGATTCCAACACATCCCTGCCTATCACAGAGGGCGCTGGGGGGCTTGAATGAATACTGCTAGTGAAGTGCTTAGCATAGTGTCTGTCAAATAGCAAGTGCTTAGGAATGTTTGCAGGTCCTTCTTGGGCCGCCTGGCTTCTAATAGAGTCTCCTTTTCTCAGTATCTGGTTGCTTTCTCTGATGCTGCACACGATCTTAGAAGTCGTGTCTGCGGTGGGACTGGGGCTGGGTTGATTAATGCAAGTGCAGTGGTGCTTGTCCCTAGATGTTGCCAGCACCCGCTGCATGCATTCCTGCTGTTTTGGAATCACACTTAAAATCATTTATCAAAGTCGGGCTGCTTGAGCGTTTTCTCCTCACTTGAATGGCATCACTCCATTCTTACCTCCTACTGCAAGGCCAACCTCCCGGCCTCCCCCCTTCTTGGGGGATTTTGATAGTTTTTGGTAATCTGTTCCTCTGTAAGCAGTTCTCTGGGTTTCTGCAGCCATTGCCTCCTACGGCCTGGAGGACAGCCTGAGGTGCCGTGTGGTTCTGGCAGGCCCATATTTACAGTCAGATGGCACTTCTCTCTTAGCTAAGGTGCCATCAGACTATGATATGCAATATTTTCCAAATATCCACTCTCGCTGAGACAGCCTTCTCTGGTTCCTTGTTCTCTAAATCATGTTCTATTTACACAAATTAAAATGTGTTTAAGTCCTAGTGAAGATTACAAGGCAAAATGGAATATGTCTGTCTGCCTCTACGCTTTTATTCCCCACCCCCTCCCCCATGTCCTTTTAGAATACTAGTCCTTTTCACATAGGATGCTCCAAGCATCCTTACTGCGGACGTCCCACTCTCATTCCTGCTGGATCTTCTTCTCATCATTCCCCAGCTCCTAACTGTTTAGTGATAAAGTATGGTTCCAAGTTCATTAAATAAGACAATTTCATGCAATTTAGATTATTAGAAAAATTACTATCCATACCTTCAATAGGTCCCAAGGGATAATACCAATAGGCAACTACACCATTTTGGCAGGGGTATACAGGATGGGAAGTGTGCCTACTCAGGCGGAGCTCAGGGATTTGGGGTACAGGTAGTCCCAAACTAGTGCACTGCAGGCATGAAAACAATGTGACAAAATAATTTTTTTTCTAACTCTAATGGGAATAACAATAAAATCCACACAACGATTTTCTTAAAAGCTCTCTCAAACTTCTAAATTTAAAATGATCAAATCTTTAGCTACCCTAATATGTAGAGTTAATGTATTATATGGCTCATTAGAACCATGTATTGAGGGAAAGAGGGACTTTTTTGGGGGGGACAATTTCCCAGACTCTGAATCTAGTAAAGTTGTGTCATATTTTTCTGGATAAAACAGAGTTATGAGAGCAAACCACCATATGCCAAGTGGGGAGTAGTTCCTACGAGTTTTGGAGAGTTAGCTGACAGAGGTATTTCATGTATATGCGATCTTTTATGGAGTTTTATTATTCCCAATAAATGGAATTTTGAACTTCATAAATATCTGTTAGTGTTACTAGTTTCTTTGGTATTTTATGTCACTAGATTAACATATTTTGCAGGAACTACCTGGATTTTGGACACATTGAATATTTGTGCCTTACTCTGTCCCTTCATTGTTTCACTTGACTCAAAAGAGAGAAGGTATTTACATCTGCACACTTAGTAATGTTCTGCTAAATATGTTTTATTAGAGCTATTTTCTTACAGGGACACGTTCACTTGCTGAACCAATCCATCAACCAAGGATATTGATTGAGTTCCTCTGTTTACAAGGCAGCAGGCTGGGGTCGGTTCCAAAAACAATAATACATTTTATACCTGTCAAAGGCCTTTCTGGCAAAGGAGAGCTCTGAGCACATCATCTTATTTTACTTTCTCTGAGAAATATTAATGGAAAATAGATTCCAATCCATCTTTGCATCTATTCACACAAACCCAAAGATATATCATGACTTGCCCAAGGTCATGTAGAGAGTGAGAGTGAAGAGCTGACCTCTGATGTCATAATCAAAGAGGTAAATTGAGTGGTCACAGAGGACGTCCATGGCACAGCCAATGCAGTGCCTTGGCTTCTCTTTCTGCATATCCTTGAGAACTGGTTTCAGCAAAAACACTTTACACAGGAGGTAAGCTGATTATTGACACTATCAATCTGCAGAAAGCAGGGTCAGCATTGACTTTCCACTTGGCCACAGCAGGGCACAGCAAGCTTATCACAGGCAGATTTCCACTGTTCCTCTTGTTCAGTTTGTGCTTACCTACATGGGTTCTTCAAATATAACAAGCTGCCGTATCAAAACCCCTCAAGCGTATCATAATTTTCATTTTCCAAACTGAAATATTCTGATCAGGACTTGACAAAAATAAGACTTTGACCTTCAATCCATTGGAGGGAAAATGTGCTTTTGCATTTATTTTTAAAATGCTGAAGTAGAGGATGGATTGACAGCAACCACTGACCTTGAGGAAGTATTGGGATTTTGTTATCCTAAAGAGATCTTAAACAGAAAAAGCCAAACCAAACCAGACATTGAATGCAGTTAAATTACTTGGACACAGTTTGGTCCTTTGGAGTCTTGCTTTTAAGCTTTGTTAGGTGGGATCAAAGCAGTACCATTCCTCACCACTGAGGCACAATGATTCTGAGAACTCTACCCTTTGCCCCGTGAATAAAAAAGGTTTCCTGTCTGTGTGGTAAGAACAGAAACTATCCTGGATGACCCCTGGGTGCTGTTTTCTCTAATCCTTCAAACAGTTCTTTCTCCTGGACTTGGGTATTCTCCCACCTTCGTGCACTGAAGTGATGAATGACCAGTAGGACTCTCTGCAGATCTCTGGGTTCTTCCTGTGTAGTACCTTGTCTCTGATATTTGCTCCTTGCTCTAGTTTCTAGGAACTAGCTCTCCCCATATTCTTAGTTTTATCTCCTCAACTCAGGCCCTCTACATGGATCCCCCCTATCATCACCACTCCCCATGCGCTGGGGCCTGGGGACTCCCAAGGTGGTCAGCTAAGGCAATCATAGCTAGGGCTCATCTCATTTGTTCCCCATCTTTCAGAGATCTCTGTCCTCTGTTGTCTGATCTATAGTGTCCTTAAACTGTTGTTTCATATATTTCATCTGAAAATATTTTTTTGTTGTCTCCAATGGCAGGGTAAACCTGGTGCCTGCTATCACATCTTAGCCAGAAGTGGAAGTTCATGTTGATTAAATGGGTGGTAGGAACTGCAACTAATAAATCAAGGGAAGCTATTGTCAAAAGCCAATCCAAGAGAGGCTGGGCCAGGAGGAATATCATTTCACAATAGCTAACTCCTGGCGACAGCCGGATCTGAGGATGGGCTGAAGCAAAGGAATAGGTGTCCAGATGCTTGAGTGCTCAATAAAAATGAAGTGTGCATTACCTTGCTTCTATGGTCATGACTTTTTCTTTTCCGTAAAGTGGCAGCGCTCTTGAATTACCAACCAACATTTATCATCCATCTATTTAAATATTAATACAGTGAATTATTTGCAAAAGAATATACTATATGGCATAAGAGATCATTTTCTCCATCATCACCAAAAGGTTATTTATTGGATATAGGATCTTTTTTAAATGGCAAATCCTTGTAGCCTATTTTGCACTTAATTCAGAAGATTGTCTATCAAGGAGAGGCTTGTGCGAGATTATTGTAGATTTTCTTCACTTTTTCTAGGATTTGATCCTCACTCATCAGTTGGGTACCTACATTAAAGTTTTCCCTAACTGTTTTTTTTAAAATATATGTTTTTATGGGTTTTAGAGAGAGAGGAAGGGAGAGGGATAGAGAGATAGAAACATGGATGAGACAGGAATATCATCGATCAGCTGCCTCTTGCATGGCCCCCACTGGGGATCAGTCTTGCAAACCCAGCATGTGTCCTGACCAGGAATCAAACCAGCGACCTCTTGGTTCCTGGGTTGATGCTTCACCGCTGAGCCACACCAGCCAGGCTCCTACCAGTTTTTATTTCCTGTATTTTGATGCTCAGTTGTTTGGTGTATATACATTTTGGATTGCTAAATAAATTGGTCTCTCTGTTATTATGTAATGGCCCTCCTTGTCTCCAGTAATTTTCTTTGAAGTCCATTTTATCTGACATTAATATATCCTCTTCTGCTTTCATTTAATGCTTGCATGCCATATTTTCCCCATCCTTTTACTTCCAAACTATCATGTTCTATTTGATGGGAGTTTTTTATAAAGAGCATATGGTTGGACCATGCTTTTTTAAATTCACTCTGACAATCTGTCGTTTAACTGGTATATTTAAGCCATTTATAGTGAAAGTAATTATTGACATGCTAGGGCTGAGGTCTGCCATTTTATTATTTCTTGTCTGATTCCTCTATTTTTCATTTTTCTGGTATTATTTCTTGTCATTCTTTTCATCCAAGTTATGATTTACTGCTTCTTGATATTTATATCTTTTATTTTAGCAGAAATTTACATTGTTCAGGTTTAAAACACACATCCTGACCTGTTTTTGTGAGCTGTCATTCCACTAATACTTTCGCTTTCAGTTTTCATTGGTTCATTTTTGTGCTCCTTAGAGTCTTGTTCATGGGTTCCAGCCTACTGACAGTGATGCTATTGGCTAGGAATGTTGGAGGCACCTGCTGGGCCATATTACTGTATTAACTCATAGCAACCCCCACAAACATTGCCCCCACTAGGGCCAATCCAGCTGGACTAGCTCACGTGGTTCTCATTATGATTGCAGAATGCATTTCAGCAAAAACCGTCAGTGAACTTGGAGGAACAAGGTTCATAGGTCCTGGAGGGTACCTGGCAAACCTGAGAGGCACATAAAAATGGGAATTAGGGTGTGGGAAGCAGGAATTAGGTCCCTGAAATGGTCAGTTCCCTAGGTTAGCCATGGCTTTCTGAAAGAAGGAAATGCATGAGCTGGGGCAGCCTGATTCCTTGTCGGGTTGTTCTGCTGGTAGCAGTGCCGTTTAGCTGGCAATATGTTTATTCAGGATGGAAGTTTTCTGAAATGGATGCCTCAGCAATCCAAAGATTAATATTGAGTTCTTATTCTACTAGGGCGTTTTGAAAACCTGTGCGTGGAATCCCATGCTACTTCAATTCTCTTCTGGAGCGTTCATTCTGGTCAGCTTCATGTTTGACCTGGCCAGACATTCCTCTCCACGCTTTAGGAACCCCTTTATCCAGTTCTCTCTCCTCCTGGATCTTTCCCCCAACTCTCTGGTTTGGAGGGCGTGTGTGCTGCCTGCCATGCCGCTCGTGGGTAGGGATGGGAGTCCACACGTCCCACTGTGTCTCCATGGATAAGCGGGGAGAGTAGGGTGTGCTGCCCTTGGTCCCCTGCTGTGGCTGGGGGGAGTGGGACATCGAATTCTCTGCCTCATCTCTATTGACACCACCAATAAGGATAAAGATACCCTGGCCTGCCTGAATCAAATTAAATTGGATTTTTTTTTGTTTCTCTTAGCACAAGTAAGGGAATTAAGTTGGGAAGTGCAATCTCACAGTTCTGCAATGTCCCCTAAAAAAAGTAGAAATTGCAGACACAGTTACCAGGGAAAGTAAATTTGGTCAGGCTGGTATTTTGCTTCTGGGTTCTGAGTCATTAAAATTCACTCACAAACACTCATACCTGCTGCATACACAGTATTGTGAAGAGACTGTGAAGGCTGGTGAAATAAATTAGAAATAAACCTGGCTTTCAAGGCACTTTCTATCTAGCAGAGGATTAAATACAAATAACCACGATTCTAAGTGAATGCAGTAAGATGGAGGCACTGACTGAACCCTTCTATACGCATCCGGTATCAGACGCCTGACATGTTACGACCCAGGGTGTGTGCAAGACCACATGGGATTAACTTCAAAGACCTGTGTTGTTTTTAATACGTCTGTGTGAAAACACTTTCTGATGTTGTAAGAAACATCTGCAACAGATATCGGAGAGGATGTGAAACCTATATGACTATTTTTAATAAAATTATACTACCTCAAATACACTGAAAATAAATTTAAAAAAACAAAGCATGGCATGCATTTAGGGCTATCTTCATTATAAAGCAAAAAAATGAATTTAGACCCACCCCAAAAAGCGTTTGGAGCCCAGCATCCTGCTCTAACCCAGTTTCGTCAACTGGTCTGTAACCACCTGAAACTGACAGAGCTCACTGCGAAAGCTTAACTTGTTCCTCAGTTCAGTAGCCTACCCACTCCCCCTACCCTAATCCCTACCCATCCCCCTACCCCAACCCCTAGCCCTGCCCTAACCCTGCCCCTTGCCCAGTGGACCTGCTGCAGGGGAGAATCTCACTAAACTGTCCAAAAAGAATACATTATTGCAGACTGAGCAACTGTCAGGTTAGCAAGCTGCTCTGTTGTCCATTGCCCCATATCCTCTTTACTCCCCTCTCTGATGATTTTCAGAGATGTTAAAGCAGTAATGAGAGGAAAAAAGACTTTCAAAAATTCCCTGGGAACCAGGTACTCTCTATTAGCAGCTTTCATTTATGGAGTGCTACATATGCGGCCAACACCACGGACTTTATACATATTCATTACTTAATTTAGTTGTCCCAGCACCTGGAAAAGTAGCTATTATTACTCCCATTTTACAGATGAGAAAACCAAGGCTTCGGGAGGTTAAGGTATTTGATCAAGTTCTCCAAGACATAGTGGTACTTGGAACTCAGGCTGCCAAAATCGAAAACCCATGTTTTGAAACCCACCATTTTAATAAGAAAAAGAAGGAAACATTTTATTTTCTTTCAGTCATATTTTTAGTCATCTAAACTTAGGAAAAGTAGAAAATAATACCTGTAAATAACGTAGTAAAATGTATGAGAAAAATAGTGTATTACAAAGGAGAGCGTACCCCCCTCTTTTTTTTGAAGCCTTTAATAAATTGTTCTGGGTTGATAGAGATGGCTTTTCTATTCCGCAGAGACAAAAGCAGGGGATTGGCTTTAAAAACGTCTATTAGATTAATGGATGAAATATACTGCAGTCGTAAATAGCTTTCCTCATTTCATTATTTACAAATACATTGAGGCTATTGCCAGCTACACAACACAGGCTCTGTTGCCAGGAACTGGGTCAGCCCAGTAATGGCTTGGGTGCCTCCAAACTAATCCATCTCAGGCACTGAGATGACATTTATTGGGAAGTTAAACAAAACTTTAGCCCAGTTGATAAAAACTTTCAGCGTGGAAAGTGTTGCTTAAATATAGCTACAGGGAAACCAAGAACAAGTTAAGAAGATGTACAGATTCCATCCTGGGTGAGGCAACTACATGATGGTGCAGATGAAGGAGAATTTAAAGAATTTCTCAGCACCACTGGTTAAGATCTTTAGAAGTAAAGGTTGCCAGATTTTTTTTTATTTTATTTTTTTATTTTTTTGGAGAGCAGAGGATGCTTTTGAGTCCAGAGAAAATGAAATTTCAAGGCTATAGTTGTACGATTTTGTTGATCAATTCAGTGAAAATTGCAAATGAGAAGAAAGGAGCAAGACAGGTGAAGGGCAGAGGATCATAGCTGGAGTCAGCAAAAGGGTGAAATTAATTGCAACTGAAGCCTGTCTTCAGGACACAAAGTATAGGAACAAGTGAAATGTTTGCATACCTCAATCTGCAGGCGAGATACAAGTTAATAAATAGAGAGTGATGCAGTCGTTTGGAAATGAACCAGCTCCTGTTTTAATCAGCCAAGTATCTCCTTGGGACAGAGTGAAGGAGAGGGAGCTGGCTTTCTTTCCGGTGTCTAAGCAGTTCAAAGTATCCTCAAGTCCCCTTTGCTTCTTTCTTTATCTTCTTCTCTTCTTCCTCTTCCTTCCAGGCCTCATCTTTTACTTTAAAAACCATTTTCTTGCATTGGCGACGAATTTATAGCGCTGTATCAGCCCTCTTTAAGTCATCTAAATGGACAGAGCTCCCGAATACCATGCATATTAAAGACAACCCTGTTTCATATGGAGAAAAGAATCAAACTCTCCCTCCCTCCCTCCCTCGCTCCCTCCCTCCCTTCTTTCCCTCTATTTCCCTCCCTTCCTTTCTCTTTCCTTCCTCCCTTCCTCTGGGCTAGGCATTGGGATCATAAAGCCATAGTTTCTACAATGAATAAACTATACTCTGGTTTCTCTTCAGACGCATAAATCTTTCGCCTTTTACAATGAATAAACTTACAATACAATAGGGAGAGAAAGGGGAAAACCAAAATTAGAGTCCATTGTGGAAAGTACTATAATTAGAGGAATGTAGAAGTTGTGAGCGAGCACAGAGGCAGGGATTTAAAGCAGCATTCAAACATAAGAAGGAATTAGTCACATGGATAAACAAAGTAAAGGGCATAGCAATGAGATACAAAACTAGGAAAAACTCAAGACGCAACTTGGAAGTTCAGCTTTCACGTTTGTTTGGCGTTCTTTTTACATCTCATATACTAACCTACAGGAGGCAGTAGAGAGTAGTGGTGGAATGTGTGGCCTTTGGATCCGGTTTGCCTGGCTACAAATTCCAACTCCACTCCTTACAGCAGTGTGATTTGGAAAAGTTATTTAACTTTTCTATGCCTTGGTTTCCTTAACCATACAATAAGAGATAATAATGGAAACTACTTCATAGGATTATTATTGTCAAAATTAACAGTAAATATATATGGAGTAAATATATATGAAGCACTTAGAACTGGTGCCTGGCACATTGCAACATATTATTATTATGAGTTTAATCAATAAAATCATTAGTGAGTATATGCAATGCTGTCTTGATTAAATTTTATTACTATTTTTTTTTTTACTATCTGGCTACTAGCTGGAATAAAATCCTATTGATAACCATTAATCAATGCCTAATGTGTTTGCCTAAGTCAGCAAGTTGTTAAAAATAAGAAAGGATAGAGTGCTAAATTATTTGTATTGTCTTCTAATGAATATGAAATCCATGGGGTTATATTTCTTGCAAAAGTGATCTGGTCTTAAGATATTACATCTATGGAGTTGGACATATACAACCAAGATGAGGAAGTCCACCTTTTCTCACCACACATGGAATTTGCAATCCATCAACATTGTTGTCTTGGCCTTGGGTTCAGATAAAATATAAAGCGATTCTTCTGTAATCATGCTTTTGCATGTTCATGGTCTTATCAATGATTGAGAATGTCTTTTCCTAGCCTTTATTATTTTATTTTGCTAAATTCATACAATTCATTACCACTTTATTTTTCCAACTTTGTTTACCTAAGTTGACTTTACTTATATAGAAAATTACATACTTTTGCACTCATACATTATATTATTACTATCCATATAAAACCAGAAAATAATACTCCCAAAACACATTTATGTAATAATGTCTTTTGTTATTTACCACAATCGTATGAGATAGCAAATTTTGTGAGTTCCATCTATCAGATGCTGAAAATTACATGGCCTACATGTAATTTTTTTTTTTTTGCAAGGAAATTTGAGCCAAATTTAACAGCTAACAAAATTATTTTCATGACTAACTCATTAGTGGAGATTCAGTGTAGTGAAGTGGTTAAGACATCTGGAGTTTCAACAGTGTCTAGTGTTTAGTGTCTAGTAACATTTGATAAATGTTAGCTCATAATATGCAGCATTTAAATAATTAGAATTAGCTTATAATAAAAGACAAATATTCAATGAGATTATTAATATTCTAAAAATATTGAGTGCCATATGAAGTGTAGGGAATACATGTTTTACATGGCTTTTCTAACCGAATCTTGACCAAAAAAAAAAAAAGATCTCATAAGCTAGGTGTTATTGTAATTCCTGTTTTATAAATAAATGAGCAGGCTACCTCTATAAATTGTCAAGGGTCACGTAGCAAATAACTGGCAGTGCTCTGATTGGAAAGCAGGCATGGAGCTTATTCTTAGCTAGTACATTATACTGATTTTCCAGTAAAAATATATATGTTGGCCAGGGTATTAACATTTGACTGGAAATTGAATTTTGCTCAAATGTCCTGGCTAACCAAATCAAAAAGGGGAAGTAACTTGTGTCACATAATTATTTCTTTTGCTTTTGATTATATTTATGTAATATTATTTCCTTCTTCAATTTTCATTAGACTCACATAGAACTGTAGTCTTCTTAAGATAATATTGTCCCTTTGTTTTATAGGGGCAAACATTCCACTAAGAGTAACCAGCCTCAGTTTGGACTCATGAATGTGTAGATTTGTGTACTTATGTCCTCTGTATAAGACCTGCTGGTTTTGACATTGCTCATGGAGGAAACATCCAAAGACTTTCTCTTTCTCTGACTGCAGATTAGAAACACATCTGACAACTCTTGCAGACACTGTCTTAATTAATTCACTTTGTCTTAAATACAAACTCAACTCAATTGATTATTCTTATTTCATGACAGAAACGCTGCCCCCTGATAGCTCTACAGATGGGTGAAAAGACAGTAAGCCCCAGGGTAGTGCTCTACAGTGTGCATAACCCTGTCGCAGAGTGCAGCCTTCCGTTTGAACATTCCTCAGCCTTTAACATGCTTTGTGGACATTTACTTAATACTGCTCTTCCATTTGACACCAAAGGAAAGCATCATGTGAATAAGAATAAGCTTTTCTTTGATGAAATATAACTAAAACATTTAGTTCATCCAAAGGCACCATGACAAGAGTGAAAAGGCAGGCCAAAGAATAGAAGACATTGACAAAACATGTGTATCTGAAAAAATGACTCACCCAGGGTATATAAAGATGTTAGAAATTAGCAAAGAAAAGACAACCGAGTAGAAATATGGACAAGACTTAAACAGATACTTCATAGAAAAAGATACCAAATGAACAATAGACAATAAAAGCATAATAATGCTTGGCCTAGTTAATCATTAGTAAAGTAAAAATTAAATCCACAAAATGATTCTCTTTCATATATCCACCAGAATAGTTAAAATGAAAAAGACAGAGAACAACAAGAGTTTGAGAGGATTGGGAGTGACCAGAATTTTGATATACTGCAGGAAGAATAAAACAATTAAAATCTTCTAGGAAAACTCGAATAATTTACCACAGCACAGCAATTTGTCTCGTAAGTATACATGCAACAGAAATTGTACTAATCTGCACTCAAAGAAAAGTATAATAATTTTAATAATAATAGTATTCATAATAACCCCAAACTGAAAACAACTAAAAAATCTATCAGAAGTAAAATGTATAAATAACTTGTGAAATAATCATTTAATGGTATGTAGATAAATGAACCACTACTAAATAAAACAACCTGGATAATTTTCAAAAACTTAATATAGAACAAAGAAGCCTATTACCAAAAAGAACATATTCTGTGATTTTATTTAAAGTTCAAAATCAGACAAAACTAGCCTGGTTGGTGTGTCTCAGTGGGATTGAACCAGGAAGTCATGGTTCCATTCCCAGTCAGGGCACATGCCTGGAAATCAGGCTCAATTCCCAGTAGGGGTCATGCAGAAGGTAGCCCATCAATGATGTTTCTCTCTCATCCATGTTTCTATCTCTCTATCCTTCTCCCTTCCTCTCTCTCTAAATCAATAAAAAACATATTTTAAAAAATATGACAAAACATAATAGTAATAGAAAACAGGATAGTGGTTACCCTTACAGGAAAGAGTTCTGACTAGGATACAAGGAGGGCTTCCTAGATTCTGGGGATAGACTAATTTCCCGAGGTGTGCGTTTACTTGGTGAAAATTAACTGAGCTGAATGCTTATGATTTCTGCACTTTAACATATATGTTACACTTCAATAAAAAAAAAAAGTTTGCCTTAAAATTTGTGCAATCATTAGACAAGTTTGTCATGGATCACAGATATTTTAGAATGGTATCCAAGACTTTGTCTGTGCATTTCTAAAGACAGATTATTTAAGTCACGTACTCTGAACATATAACACAATTAATTAATTAGAATGAACTAATGTCCACTTCTGCATTTGTTGCAGTGACTTTCAGA
Source organism: Myotis nattereri (assembly GCF_964212035.1). NCBI lineage: Eukaryota > Metazoa > Chordata > Mammalia > Chiroptera > Vespertilionidae > Myotis > Myotis nattereri. The sequence continues at coordinate 13,557,556 of NC_138080.1, forward strand.
ATTACTGAACCTTTAATTAGGTAGGGGAAAAAATAACTACACAAATCTCAGACTTTTTTCTATGATTTTATTTTATATGCCTATAAATTTACATTGTTCATACATACATGTATAAATCTTTTTACTACCTGAATTTTATTGAGGAGCTTATAATGAAGTAGAGAATTTCCCAGAATTTCTTCTATATTTTTTAACCTCAGCAGTAATGATGGAGGTAACTCTTAGTAATGGCCATACCAGAAAAAGCCAGTAGTCTTTGGGGATGAGGTCTTCCCTTAGGCAGTGGCCAACAACTACATTAGAGGGGTGGAGGCAGAGCCAGTGCCTCTTCCAGGGATGCTTATCATGTTCCTTTGTTCTTGGGAGGGAGAGGGCAAGGGGGGTGGGGGGGTTGGGCAGGCTTTATCATCAGAAGCACTTAAGCTTGAGTCTTCATACTGCTTCTTGTTTAACGTGGATATTGGAGAAATTACTTTTCTCATGGGCCACAGTAAGATTATCTGGACACTGGAACTAATATGATCTACTTCCTAGGTTTGTGGGGCAATTAAGTGAAGTCATGTATCAAAACAGCAGGCACCATAGGCATTGCACTTCCTAGGCCAGCACCTCCTTTCCCAAATCAATTATCTGTCTTTTCTGAGCAAACATGATATCTTAACCAATATGGATTTTTAAAGAATGTAACTTTAAATATATTTTTTATTGATTTTCTTTTAGAGAGAGAGGAAGGAAGAAGGATAGATAGAAATATCAATGAGAGAGAAATATCATTGATTAGCTGCCTCCTGCACAGCCCCTACTGGGGATCGAGCCTGCAACCTAGGTATGTGCCCTGACCAGGAATTGAATAGTGACCTCCTGGTTCATAGATTGACGCTCATCTACTGAGCCAAACCGACTGGGCAAGAATGCATTTTTTAACATAATGATTTTCTTTTCAATGCAAGGTGATATGCTGAACATGGAACTAAGGTTGACTTACTCATTATGCCATTGTTTTCACTGACAAATTAACAAATTTTAAAATTAGTCATTTTTATTTTTAGTTAAAACAACATGCCTTATTCCTTTTTCTTCCTTCCCTCTGCTAATCATTTGATAGCCCAGTGATTAGAATATGAACAATGTATCCATGCTAAGAAACTTTCTTATATCCAATCTAGGTATCAATGTTCTGACTGTATTACTGCATTCTTGAAGATTTTCACTGTCACCACTAGAGTTTGTAGAAGCCTTAAAAATAGAGAACATGCCCTAACTGGTTTGGCTCAGTGGATAGAGCGTGAGCCTGTAGACTGAAGGGTCCCAGGTTCGATTCTGGTCAAAGGCATGCACCTTGCTTGTAGGCACATCCCCAGTAGGGAGTGTGCAGGAGGCAGCTGGTCGATGTTTCTTTCTCATCCATGTTTCTAACTCTCTATCCCGCTCCCTTCCTCTCTGTAAAAAAATCAATAAAATATATTTTTTAAAGATAGAGAATATTTGTGAAAATTAAGGACTGCATTTGCTCATATATTCAAAAAAAGCAAAACTAACACAAAACAAAATACAGTGTTGAATCACATGTGAACTAGAAGTGTTCAAAATATAAAAAATGTACAATGTTTAGAACCTAGTTCTTTAAAAATAGATATTAAATGTTTAGGTGAAATTAAGATCAAAACACAACTTCAACACTGAAGGAAGATTTTCAATTAATTTTTATGACTGCTGTGAAACACACACACATAACATATATGAATCTTTCACAACCTTTGGGCCATAAAGCTATTCTTTCTAATTAGATCTATAAAGCTTGGCCTGCTCAAAATCCTTTCTGGTTCTGAAGCAACTGATCTATAGCAGCTGAGAGTTTTGGGCACCCAGTGCAAGGTTGCATAGCTGGTTGTTGATGGAAATGAGATCTGAAGTCAGGCACTTCTGTATAACTGCTGCCTCAAGACATACAAAGAGGCCCTGCTGATGTGGCTCAGTGGTTGAGTGTCGGCCTATGAACCAGGTCACAGTTCGATTCCTGGTCAGGGCACATGCCTGGGTTGCAGGCTCAGTCCCAGGGTGGGGCATGCAGGAGGGAGCCAATCAATGATTCTTTCTCATCATTGATGTTTCTACCTCTCTCCCTCTCTTTTCTTCTCTGAAATCAATACAAATATATATATATATATATATTTGTACTATAAATATATAATAGAAATATATAATATAATATATAATATATATTTTGTATTATATATATATAAATATATATATTTGTATTATAAATATATAAAAATATATATATTTTAAAAAAGACATACATAGAGGTCTGCTACTTCCCCCCACCCATCTAGGAAAGGGCTGTTCTTTTTTTCTTTTTTCTTTTTTTTTTTATAGACATAGAAAATAATTACAAGTATAAAATGATGGTGACATCCAGTAAATTCAGTAGCTTGTAAATGCTCACAGGGCCCTAAATATACTAATCTTTATTCATGCTTCTAAGCCTTTGCTCTCAACATTTCCCCATCCAGAGTTCCCCCTTCCTGCTCTCTTAATAGCTAAAACCTCAGGGCTGGGCTCACATTTCACATCCCCTGTGCCAAACTTGCTTATGTGGTTCTCTGTGTTTTCTCTAATTCACAGACACCTTTGACACTTACAGTCTGTTACATTTGGAAATAAATGCATAACTTGAAAGGACATTGAATTTGGAGTTAGAAGAACTATGTTTAAGATTCAGCTCAAACCCATATTTGCTGGGTGACCTTCAGAAGGCCACATCTCTGAGATGATCTTTTTTAATAGTCAGTTTTAATAAGACAAAGATTTATCTAATCACAAGGCAAGCTTTATCTAAGAATTAATCAAAATTAAAAATATAAAAATGATTTATAAATTATATTATACTCTACAATGTATACTATGGTGGCATTCTAATCTCTTTTTCTTAGTTCCCAAAAAAAGGATAAACTTTTAAAAAGAAAAATTGTATTTTTAACCCATTTATAGCTTCCCAGACATCCAGCTTACTGGATGCTCAATAAACTTACGTTGATTTGATTTGCACATGATGGTGATATTTTTTTCCCCCCCAGGAACTATTTTTAGTTCTTTATACCCAATTTATCTGCACTGGCAGGTATGTTTTCCTCAAATTGAATTTTTAATGTATTTCCATTCTTTTCATTTTGCCCTTACATTCTAGGAATATATGTTTTCAAAAGGCAGGTGTGTGTATGCGTGTGTGAGTATGTGAATTTCTACTGGTTGCAAAGTTGAAGACAGGACTACAGGGAAAATGAAAAGATAAGGTATAAAGTATAATAAAAACTTCAAGGTTGTATTGATTTTTTGGTGGGTGATTAGTGGCACAAGAACAGAAAAATAAGGCTGGGAGTTATGTTGATAGAGGTGGATGAGATGAGATGGTGTTGACTAGCTACTGAAATTCTTTGTTTTCTGAGCAAAGAGGTACATTATAGGTGTTTCTGATGTTTTTATCTGATTGGGATCTTAGGGGCCTCTTGGGGAGTTTATTTAGTCCTGCCTATGGGATGAAGCCAACACATGGCCAGCTCCTCTGCCACCATCCAGGGTGGCTCCCTCTTCCTATTGTGGGGAAGTACCTGATCTTTTTCCTTAAAAAGCCAGGGGGCCAGTTGGCTAATACTTTCAAATGCTGGCTGTGTTTTGTGGGCTGCCTTATGCGCTATTGCTAAGGCAGTTCCCTTCCTTTCATATCCCTGCTGCTGCCCGAGTTCCTGTGGGACATCCGGGAGGAACAGAAGGATGGGCTGATGGGACGGCAGCTAGATTCAGCTCAGCTTCCCCACCTGGCTCCATAACTGCTCCATCTGTCTGTTGTTCCGGTGGCTGAAGAGTCCAGCCATTCAAAGCGCTCCCCCAGGCTGCTTCTGAGCATTTCTTCACCCTCCAAGGACCTGATGTATCTGACCAGGGAGAGAGGACTGGAGCCAAGTGCTCTTTAGCCCAGCAGCCCAGGGTGTATGGGGTTGGCAGCCACAAGGCCCCATACTGTGCTGCTTGTGAGACATTTGAATTTGAATGAGAATTGCTGTGCTTACTTCTGTTTATTTTACCATCTTTTTTTTCATGATCCATCTGTGTGGAATTGGGAATGATGTTTAAAAATTTAAAAGCAAATCAGGCATGAAGTTAATGTAGGGAGGTATTTCAATAATTACACAAATAGGAAAGCTGAGTGTTGATCTAGTAAATCTGGCAGGAAGAATGCAAGATCAGTGGGAGGATGATTAACGTACTGGATCTGGGAAGGCCCCTTTCTTGAGGATTGGGACACAAGAATTAATATTTATGCTGATATGTGTGCTGTCTGTTTTCAAATCCACCCTAATTTAAACAGTCAAGTTTTAAGGATTAAGAATACCAATCCTTATTAGGAATAGTTGCATACCTCAGAGAGAGGAGCAAATTAAGGTTCTTTATTATTTTCTAGAGCCACATAACAAACTACTACAAACTTCGCTGCTTTAAGCAACACACATTCATCACCTCAAAAGCTCTGTGGTTCAATTTCCAGGCTCAACTTAGCTGGGTCCTCAACTCAGAGTCCACCAGGCTGCAATCAAAACGTCAGCTGGACTGTGTTTTCATCTGAAGGCTAAACTGGGGAAGCTTCTGCTTCCAAGCTCACTCATGTTATCGGCAGAATTCATTTCCTCAAAGCTGTAAGATTGGGGCCTTAAATTTTTATTTTTGTAACAAATTTTTTTAAATTTAAATTCTTTATTTTTTAAAGTATTACATACATCTCCTTTTTCCCCCATTGACCTCTCCCTGGCCCCCCCCCCCACCCCCAGCACATGCCCTTACCCCTCCCCCCACCAACTGTGTACATTGGTTATGCTCATATGCATGCATACAAGTCATTTGGTTGATCCTTACCCCCTCATCCCCCACCTTCCCTCATAGGTTGGACAGTCTGTTCAATGCTTCTATGATTCTGGTTCTATTTTTGTTCATCAGTTTATGTTGTTCATTATATTCCACAAATGAGTGAGATTATGTGATATTTATCTTTCTCTGACTGGCTTATTTTGCTTAGCAAATGCTCTCCATGCTGTTGCAAATGGTAAGAGTTCTTTCTTTTTTACAGTAGCATAATATTCCATTGTGTAGATATACCATAGGTTTTTAATCCACTCATCTGCTGATGGACACTTAGGCTGTTTCCAAATCCTAGCTATTGTCAATTGTGCTGCTCTGAACATTGGGGTGCATATGTCCTTTCTGATTTCTTGGGGTATATTCCTAGAAGTGGGGTTACTGGGTCAAATGGAAGCTCCATTTTTATTTTTTTTAGGAAACACCAAACTGTTTTCCACAGTGGCTGCACCAGTCTGCATTCCCACCAGCAGTGCATGAGGGTTCCTTTTTCTTCACATCTTCTCCAGCACTTGTTGCTTATTGATTTGTTGATGATAGCCATTCTGACAGGTGTGAGATGGTACCTCGTTGTTTTGATTTGCATCTCTCAGATTATTAGTGACTTTGAGCATGTTTTCATATGTCTCTTGGCCTTCTGTATGTCTTCTTTTGAAAAGTGTCTATTTAGGTCCTTTGCCCATTTTTTTTTATTGGATTATTTATCTTTCTTTTGTTAAATTGAATGTGTTCCTTGTAAATTTTGGAGATTAAACCTTTATCTGAGATAACATTGGCAAATATGTTCTCCCATGAAGTGGGCTTTCTTGTTGTTTTGTTGATGGTTTCTTTTGCTGTGCAGAAGCTTTTTATTTTGATGTAGTCCCATTTGTTTATTTTCTGCTTAGTTTCCATTGTCCTAGGAGCTGTATCAGTAAAGATATTGCTATGACAAATGTCTGCTCTTTTGCTGCCCATGGCTTCTTCTAGGATTTTTATGGTTTCCCATCTTACATTTAAGTTCTTCATCCAGTTTGAGTTTATTTTTGTGTATGGTGTACATTGGTGGTCGAGTTTCATTTTTTTGCATGTGTCTGTCCAATTTTCCCAGCACCATTTATTGAAGAGACTGTCTTGACTCCATTGTATGCTCTTGCCTCCTTTGTCAAATATTAATTGAACATAATGACTTGGGTCAATTTCTGGGTTCTCTGTTCTTTTCCATTGGTCTATATGTCTGTTCTTGTGCCAGCACCAGGTAGTTCTGAGAACAGTGGCTTTGTAGTATAGCTTGATATCTGGTATTGTGATCTCTCCAACTTTGTTCTTCTTTCTCAAGATTGCTGCAGCTATTCAGGGTCTTTTATTTATTCCAGATGAATTTGTGGAGAGTTTGTTCTAGGTCTTTGAAGTATGCCATTGGTATTTTAATGAGGATTGAATTGAATCTATAGATTGCTTGGGTAGTATGGACATTTTAATGATGTTGATTCTACCAATCCGTGAACATGATATATTCTTTAACTTGTTTATGTCTTCTCTCTCTTTTTTTCAGGATCCTTTAATTTTCTAAATCCAGGTCCGTTACCTTATTGGTTAAATTTATTCCTAGGGCCAAAACCGGTTTGGCTCAGTGGATAGAGCGTCGGCTTGCGGACTGAAGGGTCCCAGGTTCGATTCCGGTCAAGGGCATGTACCTGGGTTGTGGGCACATCCCCAGTAGGAGATGTGCAGGAGGCAGCTGATCGATGTTTCTCTCTCATCGACGTTTCTAACTCTCTCTCCCTTCTTCTCTGTAAAAAATCAATAAAATACATTTAAAAAAAAATTATTCCTAGGTATCTTAATTTTTGTGTTGCAATGGTAATGGGATTTTTTTTTTAGTTTCTCTTTCTGTGAGTTCTCTCTCTCTCTCTCTCTCTCTCTCTCTCTATATATATATATATATATCTATATATATATAGATATATATATATATATATATATATATATAGAGAGAGAGAGAGAGAGAGAGAGAGACTGTTACGACTGAACAACTGGAATGACCAGTGTGCTGGGCCAGCTCAGCCAAGGGTTCGGTGAGCCTGAGGTGGGGCAGCGAAGGATGTAGAAAAGAACTTCCCATGTTTTACACCAAGTTATCACTAAATTTAGCTCCTTACCTTCCTTTTCGTTTTCTGCACGTGCTTCACTGGAGCATCCTGACAACTGCAGTTCCCCTGAACTCAGGCCCCACATTGGGCACCACATGCACAGTGCCAGCATCGGTGAGCCTGGGGGGGGGGGTGGGTGGGGTGCAGTGAAGGATGTAGAAAAGACAGACAAAGAGAATAATCTGGGTCTAGGTCAGGGGTGGGCAACTTTTTGACTTGAGGGCCACAGTTGGTTCTTAAACTGGACCAGAGGGCCAGAACAAAAGCTTGGATGGAGTGTTTGTGTGAACTAATATAAATTCAAAGTAAACATCATTACATAAAAGAGTACGGTCTTTTTTTTTTTTTTTTTTTAGTTTTATTCATTTTAAACAGGCCGGATCCGGCCCGCGGGCCGTAGTTTGCCAACGGCTCATCTAGGTGGATCTTCCTGTGCCTGGCTGAGGCCACAGAGAGAGATCCAGACAGCAAGCTGAGCCTTTATTTTATAGCCAGAGGTAAACAAGGTAGTGGTCACCATAGTTACAATGTTCTTGTGAGTTTCACTTGTTTTGGCAGCACTTGCTGCACTTCCCAAAGCCCATTAGTTACCCAGATAAGATCTAGGGAAGCATCATAAGGTCAAGCCTAATTATGCTAAGAGAGCTGTAGCCTCTAAGCAGGGACTTGTTTGTGGCTTTGCCAATAGGTCAGTCTGAGGCTTAACCCTGTAGCCATTCCCTACAGACCAGAATGACCGGCTGACCAGCTGGTAGCTATCATGCACACTGACCCAGACTTCCTGCTGGGTTTCTGACAGCCCTGAATCTGGTTCACCCACACCCTGTACCCAGACAGGAGGGAGGAGGGAGCCTGATTCCTTGAGGAATTGGTTGTTTGTTAGCTTGCTGCTGGGGCCAACCTCTTGTGGTCCCTTCCCCCGGCCAGCCGGCCCCTCCTGCCCGCTAATCAGCCCCGATCACCAGCCAGGCCGAGAGACCCCACCCGTGTACAAATTCACACACCAGGCCTCTAGTTGGTATATAAAAAAATCCATAGATTTCTGGGTGTTAATTTTGTATACTGCTACATTGCTGAATTCATGTATTAATTCTAGTAGTTTTTTGAGGAAGTCTTTAGGGTTTTCTATGTACACTATCATGTCGTCTGTGAATAATGACAATTTTACTTCTTTTTTCCAATTTGGGTGCCTTTTATTTCTTCTTCTTGTCTGATCACTATGGCTAGCACTTCCAGTACTATGTCGAATAGGAGTGGTGAAAGTGGGCATCCCTGTCTTGTCCCTGCTCTTAGGGGAGATGGTTTTAATGTTTGCCCATTGAGTATGATGTTGGCTGTAGGTTTGTCATATAAGGCTTTTATGTAGAGGTGTGATACCTCTATTCCCACTTTGCTGAGAGTTTTTATCAGGAAAGGGTGTTGGATTTTTTCAAATGCCTTATGTGATTTTTGTCTCTCAATTTGTTTATATGATTTATCATGTTTATTGATTTGCAGATATTGTACCAACCTTGCATCCCTGGAATAAATTGCACTTGTTCATGGTATATGACCTTTTTAATGTAGTGCTGGATCCGATTTGCTAGAATTTTGTTGAGGATTTTAGCATCTGTGTTCATCAGGGATATTGTCCTGTAATTTTCTTTCTTTGTAGTGTCTTTATCTGGTTTGGGTATTAGGGTAATGCTGGCTTCATAGAAAGAACATGGAAGTGTGCCTTCCTCTTGAATTTTTTTGAATAGTCTGGGAAGGATAGGTTTCACTTCTTCTTTGAATGATTGGGAAAACTACCCTGTGACACTGTCTGGCCCTGGGCTTTTGTTTGCTGGAAGCTTTTTGATGACTGCTTCAATTTCCTCCTTAGTTATCAGTCTGTTGAGTTTTTTTGATTCTTCCTATTTGAGTTTTGGAAGGTTGTATTTTTGTAAGACTATGTCCATTTCCTCTAGGTTGTTTAGTTTGTTAGAATAGAGTTTTTCATAGTATTTTAAAAAATATTTTGTATATTTGTGGGGTCTGTTGTTATTTCACCTCTTTAATTTATGATTTTGTTTATTTAACTTTGCTTCTTGCTGAGACTGGCTAGCGGTTCCTCAATCTTGTTTATCCTTTCAAAGAACCAGCTCCTGGTTTCATTGATCTTTTGTATTGTTTTTTTTTGGTCTCTATGTAATTTATTTCTGCTCTGATTGTTATTATCTCATTCCTGCTGCTCATCCTGGGCTTTTCTTGTTGCTCTCTTTCTAATTCTTTAAGTTGTAGAGTTAGATAATTTGTTACCAGTTTTTCTTTTTTCTTGAGGTACACCTGTAATGCTATGAACTTCCCTCTCAGGACTGCTTTCACTGTGTCCCATAGGTTTTGGATTGCTGTGTTTTCATTGTCATTTGATTCCAGAATGTTTTTAATTTCTTCTTTGATCTCTCTTGTAACCGAATCATTGTTTAATGGCATGCTATTTAGCCTCCAAGTGTTTGATTTTTTTAAATTGTTTTTATTGTAGTTGATTTCTAATATTATGTCATGTGGTCAGAGAAGATGCTTGATAAAATTTCAGTCTTCTTGAATTTGGAGAGAATTTTCCTGTGACCCAATACATGGTCTATCTTTGAAAATGTCCCAAGTGCACTTGAGAAGAATGTGCATTCTGTAGCTTTGGGGTGAATTGTTCTGAAGATGTCAATTAAGTATATCTGATCTAATGAGTTATTTAGGATTGCTGTTTCTTTGCTGATTTTTTTGTCTAGAGGATTTATCCAGTGATCTCAGTGGGGTATTAAATTCTCCTACTTTGATTGTATTGCTGTTTATCTCTCCCTTGATATCTTCAAGAATTTTTTTTTAATGTATTTGAGTGCTCCTGCATTGGGTGCATGTTTGTTTACCAGAGTTATATCCTTTTGTTGTGTCAATCCCTTTAGTATTATGAAGTGGCCTTCCTTATCTTTTGTTATGGCCTTCACTTTGAGGTCTATTTTGTCAGATATAAGTATTGCTACCCCAGGTTTTTTTTTTTTTTTTTCATTTCCATTTGCCTGAAAGATGTTTTTCCATCCCTTCACTTTCAGTCTGTGAGAGTCTCTTGTTCTGAGCTGGGTCTCTTGTAGACAGCATACATATGGGTCATGTTTTCTTATCCATTCAACCACTTGATGTCTTTTGATTGGAGCATTTAGTCCAGATACATTTAAAGTTATTATTGATAGGTGCTTGTTTGAGCCATTTTTATTTTTTGTGCTTGTATTCCTTCTCTTCTCCCCTCCCCCACCCCCCGTCCACTTTTTTCTCTTCTTTTTACAACAGTCCCTTTAGCATTTCTTGCATTGCTGGCTTGGTAGTGATAAACTCCCTTAGCCTTGTTTGGTCTGTGAAGCTCCTGATTTCCCCTTCAATTTTGAATGATAGCCTTTCTTGAGACAGTGGATTCAGTCCTTTGCTTTGCATCACTTTGTATACTTCCTTCCATTTCTTTCTGGCCTAATGTGTTTCTGTTGAGAAATCATTTGATAATCTAATGAGAGATCCTTTGTAGGTAACTTTCTATCCCTCTCTTGTAGCCTTTAAAATTCTCTCTTTGTCGGTAACATTTGCCATTGTAATTACAACGTGTCTTAGTGTGGGTCTTTTTGGGGTCATCTTGCTTGGGACTCTGTGTGCTTGTGTGACTTTTTTCTTCCCCAAATCAGGGAATTTTTCTGACAATATTTCTTCAAATAGATTTTCTAACCCTTGCTCCTCTTCTTGCCATTCTGGCATCTCTATTATATGCATATTGCTTCATTTCATGTTGTCCCAAAGCTTCTTCAGGCTCTCCTCTTGTCTTTTGATTTTTTTCTCCAATTGCAGTTCAGATTGGGTGTGTTTTGCTTTCCTGTCTTCTAATTTGCTAATTTGCTAACAGAGCTTCTCCTAGTCTACTGTTGAAGGCTTCCATGGTGTTTTTTATTAGCTGTATTAGTCTTCATTTCCTCCTGATTCTTACATGGGTTGTTGATTTTCTCATCCATCTGGTTTATGAACTGTATAATGCAGCGGTTCTCAACCTGTGGTCAAGACCCCTTTGGGGGTCGAATGACCCTTTCATAGGAGTCGCCTAAGACCATCAGAAAACACATATATAATTACATATTGTTTTTGTGATTAATCACTATGCTTCAATTATGTTCAATATGTAACAATGAAATTGGGGATCACCACAACATGAGGAACTATATTAAAGGGTCCCGGCATTAAGAAGGTTGAGAACCACTGGGTAACCCTAATTCTGAATTCTTTTTCTGACATATTGCATGCCTCCATTTCATTTAGTTCCTTTTCTGGTGATTCCTCCTTTCCTTTCCTTTGGGGGTTGTTCTTCTGTCTCCCCATTTTTGCTCTCACCTAGAAGGATCTAGGTGCCAACTCACATGTGGCCTCTGGTTGCAGTTTTAGGCTTGGTGGCAGGTCACAGGTCACAGGTGGTGGCTGCTCCTCAGGCGATCATGGAGGGCCTTAATTTTGTGCTGGCTCTCAGCTAAAGTTATATCTCAGCCCCTGGACCCACCAGCAGTTTCTTACCATTTGGTATTCTCCATAGAAATATCTCTATCTCATATATAATTGCTGCTTACTTCTTCAAACTCAGAAAGAGGAAAAGAGAGTGAATCTAATAAGACAGTCTTATATAATCTAACACAGCTGTGGGCAAACTACGGCCCACAGGCCGGATCCGGCCCATTTCAAATGAATAAAACTAACAAAAAAAAAAGACCTTACCCTTTTATGTAATGATGTTTACTTTGAATTTATATTATTTCACACAAACACTCCATCCATGCTTTTGTTCCGGCCCTCCGGTCCAGTTTAAGAGCCCATTGTGACACTCGAGTCAAAAAGTTTGCCCACCCCTGACTAACGTAATCATGGGAGTGATATTACCACCTTTGCCATATTTTATGGATAATAAGGAAGTCCAAGTCTTGCATGCATTCAAGGAGAGGGATTACACAAAGGGATGAACATCAGGAGTTGGGTATCATTGGGGCCACCTTAGAGTTTGTCTCCAACAGTTACCGCTACAGAATCCGAAGAACTCATATGCATATATGCATAGTCCATGTATACAGGTAATAGTTTGGTGAAGACCTGAGGTGTGGTAGGAGCCTGATGGAGCAGGAGATTGGGGAGAAATGTGGTACATCTGTAATACTCTCAACAATAAAGATAAAATAAAAGAAAAAAAAAAGTCTAAGACAATGTATCCATTATGTAAATGGTATTGAATAAATCTTTTAAATTAAAAAAAATATTTTTATTCATTTTTTTGAAAGAGAGGAATGGAGAGGGAGAGAAACACCTATATGAGGGCTGCCCCCCATACCCCACCACCAGAGATCATAAATACATAAATCTTTAAAATATCAGTGTGCCTGCAAGCACTGCTGTATAAGTACCGCGTGAAAGTAGGGGAGGGCGGGGGTAAGGGGAAGAGATCAACCGAAGGACTTGTATACATGTATATAAGCCAAACCAATGGACATGGACAACAGGGGGATGGGAGCATGAGTTTGTGTGTTGGGGGGAGGTTGGGGATTAATGGGGGGGATGAGGACACATTTGTAATACCTTAACTAATAAAAAAAAAAAATCAGTGTGCCTGAGAAAAGAAATGGAATGATAACACCCAAGAGAAAAGAAGAATGGAAGAGAGACAGAACAAGGGAAGAGATTAATTCATTTTGCAAATGTTTGTTGAGTATCCACTATGTGTTAGGCACTGTGCTAGGCTTGTTATATAAAGAATACTATGCCTCAGTTCCCCGGGTGTTAACATTTTACTGTTTCAGAAGTGGAGCAACCCCTTACATTAAATGGGCACATATAAGTGGTTATGTTTCTTTATTCCCCACAATGCTTTGTGTTTTAGTCATATCATCTTTGAGTCCAAGAAATATGGCATAAAGTTTTTTATACAGTATCACAGTTAATCCTTTAGTGATAATATGATAAGATATCATTAACCTTATTTAACTCCTACTCATTCTTCAATACCCAGTTTCATTATCCGGAAAATTTAATTATTCCATCTACCACATTAGATCATCTTCCCTTATTGACTCACACAGTGGCATGTGTCTTATTTAAGACCTCAAAATTATGTTTGTAATCATATTTTTAAAAATTATCCAATTTACTTTTATCTTCCTCACCATACTGCAAGATCAATGAGACACAGACAATAGTTGCTTTTGCTCCCTTTTATAGTCCATTATATACAGGATACCAATGACTTGTGGCTTGTGCTTATTGAATGGATGAATAAATATATAATCAAGTTATCAGTTTTCTAATATAAGGGAAAACATCTCAACACCTGAGTTGGTTCCATGAAGTAACTGCTATTTGATTGCACTCCTGGTCCTGCAGACTACTGCTGTCTACCTACCCAAATCATGATTGGAACCATCTGGACATCATGAAGCTCAGTGGAGAAATGCATGAGAGGAGATCAAACTTCCACTCAACCATCCATTCCTTCAATCACTATTATATCTCTTGTAGACAATCTAGCTTTTCAGAAAGTCTGGAGAGTAAGAAGAAATTTTCATAGCAATAGTAACAAAAGCAAATTAGAATTCACTAAAATTCAGACCTGAAAAGTCTCTATCAATTTTAATCTTTAATGGGCTCAAGTACTAACTGCATTAAAAACCTGTTTTCTTCCCACAAAATTCCTCCCTTTCTTGTTATTTCTCTGACACAAAAATGTACCCATTTTTTAAAATCTCTTTTCATTCTATTTTTAGCTTCCAAAGCATGGGTCTTGCCATCTACTTCCAAGGGAGATAATTTCCGAAGAAAACTGTATTTCTTACCCCAAAAGGACTTGACTATGGTGCTGATAATACTTTGATTCCCTCCTCACACACATGTACCATTTCTTTCTACTCCACCAGAGAGCCACCAAAGTGGTTAAGAGTTGTACCTTCAATACCTACATGTGCTTCTCTCATGATCCATTACCATTTGTACCAGGATTACTTGAGAGCCTTGTTAATACAGATTCATGGCCTCCACTGAATTCCTACTGAATCTAAATCTCAGAATGATCCTAGATTCTTCATTTTTAACAAGACCCCTAGTTATTATTATACACACTGAAGTTTGATTAAACACACACACACACACACACACACACACACAACCGACTTTGGAGAGTCCTTATTTGCTCTCATTCCATTCCTCACTCCACTGAAATCAGCAGTCAGTCCTATTGTTACATTTACCTTTTTTGTTTCAACTGATTTTTCTTGACCTTCCAAACTTATTTTGCCCTCTCTCTACCACTTCTTAAATTTTAACTTCTTTTCAACTGGCTCCTTTCCATGGACAAATAATTATGAGTGTCACTCCTCTAAGAACTGGAACAACCCTCCTGACCTCTGCCAACCAGCATCAGTCTTATTTCTCTCCCTCACAAACAGATAAACATCTAGGGGAACTGTCTACATTGCCTGTGTCCTTTGCTGCACATGCTATTTCCTCCTCAGGCCTCTGTAGTTGGGCTTTCTACACTGCTCTGGAAAGATTCTCACCAATATCTCTAATCCAAATAAGTATTATTTTTCAGTTCATGGTTTCATTTTATTTAACTTCTTTGCATCTGTAGCATTCACCCTTGCCTATTTCTACTTTTATTCCTCTGGTCATATTGTCTCTGTCTTCTTTATGATTCTTCTTCCCTTACATGGGCCTAAAATTTTAGATTTATTAAGAATCAGTCCTAGACCTCTTTCCATTTCCACCTTTACTAAGGCTGGTTTCCCCAGAATTAGCATGCAGAGTATTTGTCAAAGATTGTTCTCGGGGTCAGCACCTGTGTGAGGGAGGAGAAGGAATCAAGGTTGGGTTAAGGGGGAAATTGAGCTGTGATGAAGGTCAAACCAGTGTCAGGCAACAGTATGGAAGCTCTAAATTTAGAATGGCTGTTCAGAGTTTTTCTGGGTTAGGCCATGATGCCCTGGCCTTTATATTCCTTTATCTGAGTCATTGGTTAAAAGGGAACGTGGAAATAGGTATGACCTTGGGTGACCAATTCAGATAAAGCAGATAAAGCAATTCCTGAATAGCTGATAGCTAAGGGCTCTTAGCCAAAGGCACTTCCAGCTGCAGGGACAAAGGAAAGTTCACTAAAAGGGGATCTCACTGAAAGGTGACTCATTGCAATGAACCCCACATACTCCATATTGGGTCAGTGGGTTAATTCATCCATAGTTAATATATATGTTTTTACTTCTTATCTGATCTCCAGCTCCATATGCCCAACTATCTACATGGAATCTACAATTTCATGCATTAAGGGCACCCCCAACTCAGTACATGCATACTGGACTCAAAGCTTTCATTCATGTTCTCCACAAACACCACTAACCCTGTTTTTATTTTCCTTTCTTAGTAGATGAAACCATTATCCATTTATCCCATAAATTGTCACTGTCTCTTCCTTGCTCTTTTTGAAATCTCCATATCTTACTCAATAATAGACAAACATGTAAATTGACCATACCTTCGCTATGCTAATCACCCAATCAGGAGAGTATGCTAATTAACCCAACAAAGATGGCAGTTAATTTGCATATGTAGGCTCCAAGCGGTGACGGCCCCAGGGCCGGAGCAGCGAAGTCTAATGGCTCCGGGGCCAGCTCCAGACAGAGCCTGGCCAGAGCGAAGGCCTGGGTCCCAGGTGGCAGAGGCAAACTGGTGTCAGCAGCCAAGGGAAGGGAAGGCCTATTGCACGAATCTCTTCGTGCAACAGGCCTCTAGTTTAATAATAACTAAGAATAACTCCTGACATCTTTTGAATACATCTGCTCCTTTCTCTTTTCACAGCTAAACCTCTAGTTCATGTCATCATTATTTCTTGTCTGGGCTGCTGCATTAACATTCTCACTAGTCTCTTTCCACCATTTTTGTTTCTTTTCCTTCCCTTTCTTGTACTGAAAGCATGGTAATCTTTTTATAACAAATTGGTCAAATCACTGCCCTGCTTAAAACAGAAATAATTTGCTCTGTTAAGGTAAGGACTAACATTGCTTACATAAACTGCCATGTTCCTCCTTAACTCACTAGTAGAACCTCATAGTCTGAATCAGTCTGATTCTTCTTTATACTGTTTAAATGTGTGATGCTCCTTCTAACCATAGGCCCTGCATACAATGTGTTCCCTTTACCTGAACAACTCGTTTACTTTACCTTCACTTTTGTCTACATAAATTCTACTCGAGCTTTAGATTTCATGTCAGTAGTTATTTCACTGAGATTTCCCCAAGTTCCCTAACATGTACCGAGTTCCCTCATTATATTAGCTCATAACACTCTTTTCCTTCTCTTTATAACCAATTTTCAAATATACATTTATTTCTAAATAATGGCTTTTTTTTTTTTTGCTTTAGAATGTAATTTCCATACAAACAAGAGTCCTGTTTTTGCTTATAATTGTATCTTCAGTCTCTGATATATTGAGGGAAAACAACTGAAACAACTCCCCATATCAAAAAGTAAACCAAATGATTTCTGGAAAAGTATTCTTCATGGATGGCTTTTCTATAATCAACTAGTATGTAGGAGTTTATAATGGTTTTCAATGTATTTAAAAAACCATCACTGGATTGCATGGCTGTATGAGGGCGGATTGTAGGCGGAAAATGATCATAGGAAAAGTAGAAATGCAAAGCTTCTTATAGAGGCTAGGCATTAAACCTAGTGTGTGGGTGTGGGAGGAGAGCAAATTACCTGTAATACCTAAGAACCTAGTAATTTCAGATAAAATAACCATTAAGGCAATGTAAAGTACAGTGGTCCTTGAATAATGTTCTTTTGTTCAATGCTGTTTTCTTATAACGTTGAGGAGAAAAAGTAATTGATTCCTGGTCACTGTCACTGTCTGTGTGGAGTTTGCATGTTCTCTCCATGTCTGCATGGGTTTTTCCTAGGTACTTTGGTTTCCTCCCACATCCCAAAGATGTGCAGGTGAGGTGAACTGGCATGTCTACATTGTCCCAACTGAGTGTGGGTGTGTGTGATGCACCCTGGGATGGGAGGGTGTCCTGTCCAAGGTTAATTCTTGCCTGGCACCCTGAGCTTTGGGAAGAGGTGTTAGCCACCCCCACACCTGAACTAGAATCAGGGGGTTGGAAAATAATTATCTTTCTTGTTTTTATTTATCTTCATATATAAATAAAAACAAGAAATGTTCTTGTGACAAGAAATATGCTGTATGAACTTAATTGTTGTTTATATTAATTAGCCAAGGTAAATTTGGTATTGTTATACATCATTTCACTTAAAGTTGCAGTTTCCAAGAAGCTATTGATGACATTAAGTGAGGACTGACTGTAGCAGGCCACAATTTTTAAGTTAATATTATTCATTTTGGGAACATACCATTTAAATAATATGTCATGATTATAACTTCAATGTCATTGTTCATTCTGCAATACTTACAGATGAATAGAGATTTTGTGTCATTTCAATATATTAAATATGGTTGTAATCAAATCTAGTAAAAACAAGATGCAGCCCTAGTTGGCTTGGCTCACTCAGTGGTTAGTTGGCCCATGGACCAAAAGATCACTGGTTTGATTCCTGGTCAAGGGCATGTACCTCAATTGCAGGTACCCTAGTCCCAGTAGGGGCGTGTGTGGGAGCAACCAATCTATGTGTCTCTCTCACATTAATGTTTCTCTCTCTCTCTCTCTCTCTCTCTCTCTCTCTCTCTCTCTCTCTCTCTCCCTCCCTTCCTCCTTCCTTCCCTCCCTCTTATTGTCTCTAGAAGTCAGTGGAAACAATATTCTCAGGTGAGGATTAAAAACAAAAAACCAAAAAACCAAGATGCATATTAATGTAATCAAAGTACGTAAAAATGACTGTTTTTCTATCATAAGAGAGCAAACTGGTACAGAACCGACCTGTTGTAAACAATCTGTAAAGTGGAGTTACTATAAAAACAACTGCTTTAGACATGGGACAACAAATAACATAAAATTGTGATATCTGAGGGAAACAAATTAGGTAAGCTCTACCATTGCAAGGTAAAAATAAAAAATGTATATTTGAAGAAATTTCTGGACTGTGGCTCAGGGCAATGAACTTCTGATAGAATCTAACAACCTCATTAAGTAGAAATGACAGAGATAAAAGGTCAGGGAGACCAAATGGCTGAAAGACCTAAGATGAGGATTACATAGAAAGAATTCTGGAAATGTAGATAAAGGTCTTCATGGGTCTTTGTTTGAAGACTCTGCACATGTATAGGGTAAAACTCAAGATACTAGACAAGAACGACTTCTGAGGAAAGAACAATTACTGGAAAGCTATAAGGCAAAGAACTCCCAGAGCTCACAGGGGGAAGAAACACTCAAATTCTTCCAGCCAAGATGGGAAGACATCATTAACCCTTTGAGTGCCAACCAATATCCTAGGAACTATGCTAAAATTGCCAAGGCACTTTTGCTGATTTTACAGCAGTTTAGGAAAAAAATAACAATCGCAAGTAAATGAAGTTACATATCCAAAAACTTAAGGAAACCTTTACTACATTGACATATTTAGCAATATCATCATCACTAATAAAAGCAGACTTAGAACTAGATGCCATTTCGAAGCTTTAGGGCTACAAAATCTGAGTAAACTTCATAAAATCATAGTAGTAATGTGCACTTAGGTGACATCTGTCAATAAAGTGAACTACTAGCATCTAATAGTGACACTGCATAAGACAGGAGGAGCGCGATTGTGCTCCTGGCACTTTTGGCGAAAGACAGGAGGAGCATGATGGCGCTCCCCGGCACTCTAGGGGTTAAATACATAGGGCATTGAGCAAGAGGCCACAGAATGGTGACACATTAAAACAGCACGAAAGTAACCTCAGGAAGAAATACTCTAGAAACACCCTGAAGAAATTTAAAAATAAACTTGAAAGGATGAATCTAATCTGCAAATAGCCTTACTACTTTCCAGGCAAAGCCCAATATTCCTTCGAGGAAAACTGTAAAACACCTAGCACTAATATAAAGTTCATAACATTTAGTATCCAAACAAAAGCTTTTTAGTCACTTTTTAGAAGAAGGAAAATATAAGTCATCATCTGGAGAAAAATAAGTAAATAGAAACTGAAAATGAATTGACAGAGATGATGGAATTAGTAAACAAGGACACAAAGACACAAAGTTTAATATAAAAAATTGTGTCCTATATATATTGAAAACTTTTGAAATATTAAAAATAAATTATACTATTAATAATGGCTTATGACTAATGGGCTATTTATAGAAAAATTTCAAAAATAATCTGTGCAAGACTTGTTAATGGAAATTTCAAAATATTGCTGGAAAAACTTTTAAAAATATAAATAGAGTCCTGATGCATGGATTCGTGCACTGGTGGGGTCCCTCAGCCTGGCCTGAGCCCTCTTGCAATCTGGGATCCTTCGGGGGATTTCGGACTTCTGGTTTTGGGCCTGGCCTGTGGGGATTGGGCCAAAACTGGCAGTCCAACATCCCCTGAAGAATGTAGTAGTGAGCAAAAAGGCAGGCAGCCAGGGAGGAGCCTGAGTGGGCACCATGCCACTCCCAATCATCCGGGCCCTGCTGCGCCTGCTGCTGCTGCCGGGAGGCAGGAGAGACTTGCACCACTACAGCTGTGCTCGCCAGCTGTGAGCCCAGCATTTGGTGCCAATTAGCTGAGCGGCGCTCCTGCTGTGGGAGTGCACTGACCACCAGGGGGCAGATCCTGCATTGAGCATCTGCCCCCTGGTGGTCAGTGTGCATCATAGTGACCAGTCAAACGGTCAATGGGTCGAATGGTTGACCAGTCGCTTAGGGTCTATATATATATATATATATACTAGAGGCCTGGTACACAAAAATTTGTGCACTCGGGGTGGGGGGGGGGGTCCCTCAGCCCAGCCTGTGCCCTCTCGCAGTCTGGGACCCCTCAGGGGATGACCACCTGCTGGCTTAGGCCTGCTCCCCGGGGGATTGGGTCTAAGCTGGCAATCAGACATCCCTCAGGCAGCCCAGGAGCCATTGGGGGATGTCCACTTGCCAGCAGGGAGCAGACCTAAGCTGCAGTCGGACATCCTTAGCGCTACTGAGGAGGCAGGAGAAGCTCCCACCACCACTGCTGTACTGGCAGCCATCAGCCTGACTTGAGGCTGAGCAGAGCTCCCCTATGTGGGAGCTCACAGACCACCAGAGGGCAGCTCCTGCATTGAGCGTCTGCCCCCTGGTGGTCAGTGTGTGCATAGTGACCAGTCATCCCCAGTCTTTCTGCTGTTAGGGTCAGTTTGCATATTACCCTTTTACTATATAGGATAGAGGTCTGGTGCATGGGTGGGGGCCGGCTGGTTTGCCCTGAATGGTGTCCCGGATCAGGATGGGGGTCCCGCTTGGGTGCCTGGCCAGTCTGGATGAGGGGCTGATGGCTGTTTTCAGGCTGGCCACACCCCCTTCAGGGTGGGGGTCCCCACTGGGGTGTCTGGCCAGCCTGGATGAGGGGCTGATAGTTGTTTTCAGGCTGGCCACACCCCCTTTAGAGTAGGGGTCCCCACTGGGGTGCCTGGCCAGTCTGGATGAGGGGCTGAGGGTTTTCAGGCTGGCCAAGCCCGCTGGCGACTGAAGCTCCCAGCCTCTCCTTTTATTTCTTTTGTTTTTATTCTGGAATTTATTTACCTTCTATAATTGAAATTTTGTTGCCATTCCAGCTCCGAGGCCACAGCCTGCTGAAAGCAGATATCTGGGGTTTGTTTAGCTTCTATAATTGAAACTATGTTGCTTTTGGAGCTCAGAGCCGGGCCGCGGCAGGCGGGGAACCTTGGCTTCCTCCATCACTGGAACAAGCAAGCCTCCTGCTCGCTTCAGCTGTGTGGCTTGTGGCCGCCATCTTGGTTCACGGCTAATTTGCATATCTCGCTGATTAGCCAATGGGAAGCATAGCGGAGGTACAGTTAATTTCAATCTTTGTCTATTATTAGATAGGCTATATATATGTGTATATATATACCATGTTTGTGAATTGGAAGATTCAATATTGCTAATATATCATTGTTCCCAATTTTATCTATAGTTTCAGTGTAATCCTAATCAAAATCTCTGCAGGCTTTAAAAATATTTATTTATTGAAATTTGGAAGCTGAAAGTAGAATATAAAACTATACAGTTATAAAAAGGATCTAAAATAGCCAAAACAAATCTGAAAAGGAATAACATTGGAGGGTTTCATATTTCATTTCAAGCCTTACTATAAGTCTAAAGAAATAAAGATAGTAGTATTGGCATAAAGATTGACATATAAATCAATGAAACAGAATAACAACTCTAGAAATAAACCCTCAATATACAGCCAATTGCTTTTCAACAAAAGGACCACGGTAATTCAATGGAGAAAGTAGTATTTTAAAAAAACAAACAAACAGCAACAACCTAGATGAAGCTTAAACATTTCCTGGTACCATATAAAATAATTACTTGAAATGTATTATAAACCTAAAAGTTTATAATTTATTATAAAAACTAAATTTTTTTCTAGAAGAAATATTTTAAAGTTTTCACAGCATTGGGATGGACAAGGACTTCTTAGATAAAATGCAAACAGTCCAAACCAGAAAGGAAAATTAGTGAATTTGACATCATGAAAATCATAAAATTCTTTTGCAAAGGTACAATTTAAAAATAAAAGATCAAGCCACAGACTTGGAGAAACTATTTTAACACATAATATTTGACAAAGGACTTGTATCTAGAATATATAATGAAGCCTTACATCTCAAAAATAGAACAACTAACTAAAAAACAATGGAAAAATTTTATAGAATTTACAAAAGATGACATATGCATCCTATCCAATAAAGAGGGAATATGCTAATTGACCCTCACACCATCACAAAGATGGCAGTGCCCACAGCCAATAAGAAGGGAAATATGCAAATTGACTGCCCTGCCCTCAAAAATGGTGGCGTCCATAGCCACAAGATGGCTGGCAGGGGAGGGCAGTTGGGGGTGACCAGGCCTGCAAAGGAGGGCAGTTGGGGGTAATCGGGCCAGCAGGGAGCAGTTAGGAGTCAATCAGGCTGGCAAGGGAGTGATCAGGCTGGCAGGCAGGTGAGCGATTGGGAGCCAGCAATCCTGGATTGTGAGAGGGATGTCCAACAGCCAGTTTAGACCCAAACCCTGTGGGATTGGTCCTAAACCAGCAGTTGGACATCCCCCAAGGGGCCCCAGATTGAAGAGGGCACAGGCTGGGCTGAAGGACATCTGCCCCCACAGTGCATGAATTTCATTCACCGGGCCTCTAGTATGTAATAAACTCATAACTATATGCTCAACATCATTATTAAGTAGGGGAAGCAAATTAAATGAATGTTGAAATGACACTACACACCCATTTAGTTTATTATAAGTCCATGATGACCTTTGTATTTGTGATCCCATGTATATAATGTATCCCTTTTTCTAATTGTTTTAAAGAATTCATTACATCTTTGTTTTTTTTTAGCACTTTGACTATGATGTGCTTAGGCAGGTTTTCTTTATATAGTTTGGGGTTGCTGACCTCAAATCTATAAATTAGTTTATTGCTACCACACTCTCTGTCTTTTCTCATTATGAATCCCTCTCACCTTTATACATAGAGGCCTTTTAATATTGTCTCACAGGTATCTGAGGTTATTTTTATTTCAATTTATTATCTCTCAGATTTCTATTGATTGATTTTCAAGTTTGCTATCTCTTTTCCCTGTCATTTTCATTCTATTCTCTTCAGCTTATACAGTTGACATTTTTATTTTATATATATTTTTTTCAGGTGTAGATAATTATACATAATTCTTTTGTTTATTTTTTATTACTCTGCTGAGATTTTGTGCATTTTTTTTCACTATAAGTGTATTTTCAATTACTTCATTGAAGAAATTATGGCTTTTAAGACTTAATCTGACAAATTTGACATTTAGGTTTTTTTTATGTTTGCTTCTTTGTTTATTTGTGTTTCACTTAAAAATGGCTCATATTTTCCTGGCTCATCAGAAGTTGAGTTGCTTTAGATTTTATTCTGGACATTGAGAATGTGAAGCTGTGGAGACTCTGGATAGTGTTAGATTCCTCTGAAGAGGGTTGATCTTTTAGTTTAGTTGGCAATTATCTTGGTTAGACACAAACTGCACATTTACTGTCACTTTGGTGGGAGGCAGTTTAAATCTCTGTTCTTTCAATATTAGTTGCAGGCTCCCTTTAAACTGCCTTATGAGTGCATGGTCCAGGGGTCAGTCAGAGGCTTGGAAAGATTTTACACACAGGACTTGGAAATTCCTTTTTTAGGCTCTCTCCCCTTCAGTACTCTCCCTATATTCTGGTGGTTACAGTTGCCCCAAGTTTTACCCTGTTTCTTCAGGTTAGAAATATGATAAGCTTCCTTCCCCAGTGTTAGCTATCCCATGCCATGCCCTGACTATGGAAAAGCTGAAAAAAATGGGCAACTCAACTTATACAGGTCCATTTCTAGCTACTGAACTCTTCCAAGATCTTCCCACTTTTGTTCACTCTCTGGATCTCTCAGATAGCTCTCTTAGTGTGTGTGTGTGTGTGTGTGTGTGTGTGTGTGTGTGTGTGTCCAATAAACAATGCACTAAAGTGTGTGTTAACACATGGACAATTGGGAATTAATTCCTCCAAGGAAATCTGTAGAATATGCCTGAGAATTGTATCACAAGGACTGGGGGAGCTGGGTGTTTTTCCAATAAATGGTGGGATCGTTTTATTGTCCTTCATTGGTTAGAGGATGCACTTGGCTGTATTAAATTCCTGGCACTTTGGACTACAGTGGCCAGGGCTGTGTAAGCTCTCATAGCACCAAGAAAGCTTGGGGTGGGCAAGTGAAGCTATCAACTGCTTCAACAGGTGGACTTAGAGGCAAGGCCAAGGTGAGCATCGCTAGGATTGGCTACACACATGATTCTGTGGGATTTAAAAAATAGACAATCATATTATCTGTTAAAACACAGACAGTTTCATTTCTTTTTTCCCAATCTGTATTCATTTTATTTCTTTTTCTTGTTTTACTTTACTAAGACTTTTAGTATGGTGTTGAATAAAAGTGATGAGAGAAAAGATCATTGCCTTATTCCTAACATTAGGGGAGAAAGTGTCCAATTTCTCACCTTTAAGTATGATGTTAGTTATAGATATTTTGGTAAGTGTTTTTGTCAGGTTGAAGAAGTTCCCTTCTATTTCTAGTTTGCTGAGAGTTTTTATCATGAATGAGTATTGGGTTTTACCAAATGCTTTTTTTTACATGTATTGATAAGGTCATATGATTTTTCTTTGTTAGTCTGTTGATATGGTAGATAACATTGATTTTCAAATGCTGAAGTAGTTTTGTATATTTGGGGTAAATCTTACTTGGTCATGGGTATGTAATTCTTTTTATACATTGTTGGGTACAATTTGCTAATATTTGGTTGAGGATATTCGTTCACAAAAGATACTGATCTGTAGTTTTCCTTTTTTAATGTCTTTGTCTGGTTTTGGCATTATGGTAATCCTAGCCTCATTGATTGAGCTAGGAAGTACTAGTATTTCCTTTGTTTCTATTTTATAAATTACTAGAAGCCCGATGCACGAAATTCGTG
Source organism: Myotis nattereri (assembly GCF_964212035.1). Lineage (NCBI taxonomy): Eukaryota > Metazoa > Chordata > Mammalia > Chiroptera > Vespertilionidae > Myotis > Myotis nattereri. The sequence continues at coordinate 13,582,258 of NC_138080.1, forward strand.
CAAGGGGCCCAGCCATTGCAGCCCTGGCTGCCTTGTGGCCCCAGCTGCCTCACAGCCCCACCCCCTGCCCACTGGTCATTCTGGAAGGTCTAATTAGCATATTAGCTCTTTATTATATAGGATAATGTGGAGAATTCATGAAATTTCATCATTAAATATTTGGTAGAATTCATCAGTGAACCCATCTCAGTCAATGCTTTTTTTGGAAATATTATAATTATTGATTCATTGTCTTTAACATGACTTATACTTTTTCTTGGAAGCCAGTCATTGGATAACTGGAACTAAGATAAACTGTTTAGTCTGAGGTTTTATGTCATCTGCCTAAGATGTGGGCTGTGTTTGAAGTTGGGTTCACTATGGGTGCCAAAGGCTCATGTTTCTCTAATGTCATTTTTGTTTGTTTCCCCTATGTGCTTTGTGCATCCCAACTACTCTTCTAGTAGAGTCTGTGTCTTACAGCTTTTCCAGCTGTTACCTACTCTTACTATTTAGGGTCCTGTTAATGTGGTAGTAAGGTAGGTGTGTGTGTGTGTGTGCGCGCACGCGCACGCGAGGAGAAGCATTCCACAATTGTATGGTTGAATCTCAATCTTCTAGTGATTCTGTGTCCCGTGGCTGTGACTTCCACAAGTGTTTCTTAGCCTCCCCGCCCCCTTTCTGGCTGTATGTAAGGCAAGAAGGCTAGACTAGGTGGCTGGAATTGGGTCACTGTCCCAAGTAAGGTAACCTGGAGAGTAAGCTTTCCTAATGGAAACTTATCTTGCTGTACTTCAAAATGGATGCTTTCCCCTTCTTTTTTCAGAGACAAGAGGTGATTTTTCTTGGCACTTTACTGGGACAACGTGGTAGGTTCCAGGAGGTAAACCTATGAAAACGTGCATACCCCCGTCCCCATTCTGGCAGTGCCCCCAAGAGTTTCTGCTTCTCATGACAGTCCACAATTAGCAACCAGCAATTTGTTGAAATTACCATTAGGTGTTCCTGTCAGTTCATAGCTCAATGACTTCTCTCAAAGTGAGCTGATGTCCACTGTCACTCCATTTGCCTGTCTCTGATTTTGCTATAGCAGTTTGCCCTATGATCTCAAGTCTCCAGTGGGTCCAATGATTATGTTTGTTCTTTTCTTATTGTAATGATTGAAATGGTAACTTCTAAGATCTTTGTGTGTGGGATTGAAAGGGCGAGTTTTCTCAGGGCCTACGTGGGCCGGCCGCCGGGCCCCATGAGGCACAGCCTGACCACGCTGCTGGCGGCCTCGGGCACCGACTCCCCAGCCCACGGCGGGAGCCCGGCACAGGCTGCCACCCGCCCGCCGCCCCCAGACCGGACCCATGCGGCAGCAGCGGCGGCGGGGCGGGGCGTGTGCCCTCGCCCGAGGAGATGGTCACCGGTGCCCCGGAACAAGACGGAGGATGTGGACTTCCTGTCTGGGCTGGAACTGGTTGATCTGTTGGACCCCCGGCAACTGGACTGGCCCCTGGAGCCCGGGCTCAGCTCGCCCTGGAGGGGGGCCTAGGACTGCGCCCTCCATCTTGCCCTGGGTCCTCCATTTTTGGGGCGGCCGCCATGTGCTCAGGAGAGTGCCTTCTTCCCGGAAGCCCAGGCCCCTGCTGGCCACGCCCAGGATTTCTTTAAACTAACCAATGACAATCAAGGGACGTGCGCGCCATAGAGATGACCACATCCTGTGTAACAATACCCAACTCGCGCCTGGCCAATCGGCGGGGCCCACAGTCCCCTCCCCTGCCCTTACTATAAAACCTACAATCCCATCAGGCCTCGCTCTCTCTCGTCCACTGGGCTACCATTGCATCGGTGAGTGTGGTCGGGGAGCCGAACTAGTTCGAAATGAAGGACTCTTTGCTTTTGCATCGGACTCGCTGGCTCCCTGTGGGTTCTTGGGAATCTTGAAATCTGGGCACAACAGAATCTGCCCTTATGTTTTTATTATTTATTTGCTAGCAACATTCTATTTTATTGTCTAAGTCTTTATTGTTATTTATTGAAAAGAAAAAACTTTGCTCGCAGTAAATAAGTGTCTCAAATAAATTAGCATAATAACAAGAATTCAAATTAAAATTTTAGTTATACAAATCCATTAATAGGGGAGTGTTTAAATAAATCATGTATTAATCATACAGAGAAATATCATGCAGCTGTGAAAATATTAGACAGATTTGTATGTTGATAAAGAAAGATCACAAGGTACATAGTTAAGTAGAAAAAAAAGATTTGTTAGTATAATTTGTTCCCATTTGTGTTTTACAAAAGGGAATATATGCAGATGTCATTGTGGTAGAATGAACTTTGAAAGGATAAATAAGAAAATGATAAGGGAGTTGTTTTGAGTAGAGAACTGAGAAACAAAAGCTTTTAACGTTAGATGGAGATCTTTTTTCATGATTTATCCTTTTTTGTCACTTGATTTTAACACATTGCTTTAAAAAAATCAAGTTAATTTAAACATTAAAAAAACCAACTTGCCTAAAATGCCTTTAATTTTTAAAAATATAGTATGTCCATTAAGTTAATGAAACTTGGTCCACTGACCATTTCTCATCTTAAGAGATAAAATAATGAAAACATCCTTCCAGAAAGGAGAAAGCATCTGAAAAGTTATCAGAGAGAACATGACCAGTGTTTGCAAATAGAGATAATGAGACATTCAAACATAGATACTGAGAGATTTAAAAATATGCTTTTTAATTGATTTTAGAAAGAGAGGAAGGAGAGAGAAACATAGATGAAAGAAGAACATCAATTAGCTGCCTCCTGCACAGTCCCCACCGAAGATTGAGCCCACAACCTGGGTGTGTACCCTGATGGGAATTGAACTGGCAACCTCTTGTTATATGGGTTGATGCTTAACTACTGAGCCAAACCAGCCAGGTGATATTGAGGGATTTTAAAGCAGTATGTTCTGTAGTGCGCGGCTATAGGGTTAAGCCTCGGACTGACCTGTTGGCAAAGTCATAAACAAGTCCCTGCTTAGAGGACACGGTTCTCTTAGCATAATTAGACTTGACCTTATGACTGCTCCCTAGATCTTCTCTGGGTAGCTAATGGCCTGAGGGAGGTGCAGCAAGTGCTGCCAAAACAAGTGAAACTCACAAGAACAGTGTAACTATGGTAACCACTACCTTGTTTACCTCTGGCTATAAAATAAAGGCTCAGCTTGCCTTTGGATCTCTCTCTGTGGCCTCAGCCAGGTACAGGAAGATCCACCTCGACCAGTGGTTGGCAAACTCATTAGTCAACAGAGCCAAATATCAACAGTACAACGATTGACATTTCTTTTGAGAGCCAAATTTTTTAAACTTAAACTATATAGGTAGGTACATTGTTATTAACTTAATTAGGGTACTCCTAAGGCTTAGGAAGAGCCACACTCAAGGGGCCAAAGAGCCGCATGTGGCTTGCGAGCCGCAGTTTGCCGACCACGGGTAGACCCACCTTATTCTCTCTGTCTGTCATTTCTTCATCCTTCACCGCCTTCACTCAGGCTTTTGAACCCTTGGCTGAACTGGCTCGACCCAATGTTCATTTCTGTTTTACTATAAAAGAGTAATGCTTGCCAGCAATAAAGCACTACTGACTAGAGCAGCTGCAGACGAAAGCTAGCTTGTAGAGAGCAGGTGTAAAATGACAAACATAATTAATTAGGAGGCCTTGTTTTCATGTCGGGTGTTTGTTCATTAGACTGTAGCACGTTGTAGTTACTAGTTCTCATACGTGACTGCAGTTGTAGTTTTGCCCTTCCATTTTTTCGAAATATTTCTGGAACTTTATTCTTCAAAGAAATCATCAGAGAGTAGAGGCAATAAGGTGGTATTCTCATTTTCCAAATGCATTTGTAGTAACAGTATCAGAGTCCTAAGAAAGGCTATGGAAATATCCTAAATCAAACATTCACAGTCAGAAAACCTGCAGCTTTGTGGCCAGCTGAATCTAAATCCCTCCATACATAATACCTCCAAAACATAAAACTAAACACAGAGTGTAGTAAAACCACATGTGACTCATGATCTCAGCATTAATTAGTAGGAGACGGAGATGCCCCTGTGGCAAGTGGAAGTGTGTCCTCTCACAGAGCGGTGAGAAAAGCCTTTCAGGAGGCTCGTGCCGGGGAGGTGTCAGAGCAGTGATAGGGTTCACTGAGGCCAGAGCACTCTGCTGGGTTCAGCTCCAGTGTCTCATCCCCATCTGTCCCGTGTGACAGAAGTTGTCTTATCTTCATCAGGCCCAGAAGCAAGGCCAGTGTGCAGACATTTTGCACAATTGGTTCAGTCCGTGTCGCTGCCCCATCTGGCTAGCTTAGTCTGTGTTCCTGGCTGTGCTCTGGCTGGCACTGTCCAGGCTCATGGGGTCTGCCATGGCCCCAGGCAGCTAGGGCCTCATAACTGCTATGGAGAGAAAATGCTGGAGCTGGGAGACGAGAGAGGGAGGCAGGGAGAGAGAGCGAGGGGGAGAGAGACAGGGGAGGGGGGAGAGAGAGAGAGAGAAAGAGAAAGAGAGGGGGAGAGAGAGAGAGAGAGAGAGAGAGAGAGAGAGAGAGAGAGAGAGAGAGAGAGAGAGGCTTTGTTAAATTTGGGTTATAGATCTCAGGCTTGGGAAGGGTCAGGTGCTATTTCAAACTAAGCAATAAACTAACCAATCAACTTCCCAATCTTTTGTGGGTTTGCGCTGGACCCTCCCTGCAAACAATCCATTTCCTAAATCCTTGAGGGAGGCGGGGAGTGGGGGGGACTGGGGGAGAGGCAGCCTTCAATGGGGGACTGTGTCCCTTTTATCCAATTCGATCCTTTTCCCAGGCTACCCTGACAGGCCTTTATGCTCATCATCTTAGTTCGCACTGCACATGCCTCACAATAGAAGCACCTCTCCCTGAGCTATGTTCCATCTTGACTTCTACTGGGTGTGCACCCAGCAGAGGAATTTCCCCGTTACTGTTTTAACTCTCCTCACAGTAATCACTGGGGAACAGATGGTGGTTCCCTGGGGAGCCTGTGAAGCTATAGCTTCCTAGTGAAACAGACTCAATATTGGAGTCAGCCTCCCAGTTTATTGGGCTTCTTAATGTCTCATTCCCTTTACTCTCTTCCTTTGCTGGTAACTAGCTACTTGTGCTAACACCATCAATTTCAGATGATCTCTAATAAACTCCGAATTACAATAGAGTTCCACTGTCCCTTTAAAGATGTGGAAAGCAGGAAATGGAACCCCTAAGAGATTCTTTGTCAAAAAGAAGAAAGGAAAGAGAAAAAATTAGGTCAAAGACAGACTAGATCATTCCAGAAAGTGAAATGTCAACACTAAACCATAAAATATGTATGATAGAAAAAGTAATAGCCCCTAAAAATATCCCAGTCCTAACACCAGAAATCTGAATATGCTGCTTTACAGGACAAAGGGGTTTGCAGAGTGATTAAAGGTAAGGAATTTGAGATGGGGAGGTGATCCTGGATTATCTGAGTGGCCCACTGTAATCACAGGAATCCTTAAAAGTGAAGAAACTTTTCTGGCTGCAGTTATACGGAATGGGGCAATAGATTTACAGTTGTGAGTTCCCAACACACAGGGTTTATTCTCGTATTATTATTTATTAATTTTGTCTTATTTTCCACACAAACAACTGCAAACCTACTTTTGTCCCACTCTGTATAGAGAGATGTGATGTTGCTGGCTTTGAAGATGAAGAAAGAGGGCCATCATGATCCAAAGAATTCAGGAGACCTCTAGAAGCCTGAAGCGGCAAGGACACAAATTCTTTCCTAGGGCTTCCAGAAGGATCAAAGCCCTCCCTAAACCTAGATTCTGACCCAGTGAGAACCAGTTTTGGATTTCTGACTTCCAGAAGTCTAAAACAGTAAGTTAATCAAGAATATCGGTGAGGATGTGGGAGATTAGGCATCTCATATATTGATGATGGGATTTCCTTAAGGAAAGGAAAATGGCAGCCAATAAGAGCGAAATGACATCAAATTTAAAAACTATATATGCATTCATATTTTAGGCCAGCAATACTATTCCTAGGAGTTTATTCTAAAGTTATATCTTCAACAATGTAAAAATACATTTGCACAAGGATATTTGTTGCAGTCTTTTTTTTAAATTTTATAATTGAATATGTCAGAACATCTTGACTGGCTATACATAGAAGAGTGCAAGTTGAGTGGGCTATAGCAGTGATGGTGAACCTATGACACGCGTGTCAGAGGTGACACACGAACTCATTTTTTTGGTTGATTTTTCTTTGTTAAATGGCATTTAAGTATACAAAATAAATATCAAAAATATGTCTTTGTTTTACTATGGTTGCAAATATCAAACCATTTCTATATGTGACACGGCACCAGAGTTAAGTTAGGGTTTTTCAAAATACTGACATGCTGAGCTCAAAAGGTTCGCCATCACTGGGCTATAGAATGACCACATAATAAAAAACTCTGCAGCTGCTATAAAAGAATGATGAAGATCTCTATGATCATGTACAGAGTGATTTCCAAGAAACAAAGAGCAGAAAATTATCTATTGTACACTAACTTTTGGTTAAGAAAATATGAAATTACATATATATATATTTACAAAATGATTCATAAGAAAGATAAACTAGAAACTTAGATTGTCAACTTACAGGGTAGGATGGAAATGAGGGGTAAGGACAGCATGGGGATGACATTTTTCTGAGTGAGCCTTTTAGATAGTTTGGACTTCTGGAAACCATGATACTATTGTACATACTCAAAAGAACCAAAAAATAAAAAGCGATTTAAAAAATTGAATTTAAATGTGTTTCAAATGAATAACATTATTACACTGACTAAAGAGGAAACTTAAACATTTTTGAGGTTTTGAAAAGCTGTAAATAAATATCGAGCCCCAGGTAGTAGCTTTTTGTTTTTTTGTTTGTTTTTGTTTACTGTTTGCAGTGCTAGGGGTTAACAATTGTCAGCTACTTTCTTTATATTTGATGACTGGGCAATCAGGTAAATATATTGAGTATAATATGAGCCAAATTTCTCATGATCTGGTGAGGGGATTACAGATACAGAAAGGGGCAAGACTAGAATGAGCCCTCTGTGGTTGGTAGTTTGTCACTGGAGTTTTAGTATGAACTCATTTATATATATAGTGTGTGTGTGTGTGTGCATATTTCATCATATAAACCCATTATGCTATATATTGTTTAAATCACTTATTTATTTCCAAACATGAACTTTTGATTATTCATTCAGTTGGAAGACAGTAACAAAGGTATTTGTATATATATGGCATGTGATATGTCTTTTATCCCTATTTTCCTTTAAGCCAATATTCATAAGCATTTGTATTTCTTTATTAGGGTGATTAAAAAGTGTGCTCAAAGAAAGGGAGAAGTAAGTTTAGGATTAAAAAATATATACCATTCTGAGTGAGTAACTGAGAGTTGATTTTATGCATTTGTGATAATTGATAGTGCAGAGAATTAATCATATAATTGCTTACAGTTTAATAATTTTAAAATGACCGACAGCATTTATAAAGTCTAGTTCTTTATAATATGTTGGGAAAATTAATTATATTTGGCCAAATATGATTACTCTAAGTTGTATGACTAAGCACTAAAATCATCAAGAAAGTTAACATTTGCAAGCAGCCTGCATTTTCAATAACTGTTTGTGAGAACATATTTTATAGGAGGAAACAAAATTAGATAGCAGTTTTATGGATTCTGCCATGAAACAGTAAAATGGGGAAGAGCTTTGGGCATGGAATCAGGAGTCTGCTGAGGCCTCTAGGGGTCTTTTATAAATTCATTTTATTTTTCTGTACCTTAAATTCTTCAAGACAGAAATTACAGGTAAGATATTACACCTGCCTCATGTCCTGTGACAATTGAAATGTGGTAAGGCATGTCTGGAAATGGTAAGATATTACACAAAGACTAACTGCCGTGAATATGTTTGTCTGCTCCATTTTAAATGAGAGTTTGGCAGCTTAAATCCCTACTTGCAGACATTTTACTGCTTGCACAGTAGACTCATAAAAAGGCAGAACAACCTCTTACTGCTGTGCTTGCTGATTCATTTCCTGAACATGAAAGGAGATAAAGAGATAATTTATTCAACTTTCATTGATTGCTGAATGTCTCAGAGTTTTAAAAAAATAAAAATTTAGGGAAGATTAATGGATGCTTCAATGCCTAGGAAGTTCTACTTGATCAGCTGAAATTATAAGGAATTAAGTTTCAATATTGTAAAATTAAAAAACATGACTCAGAAAAATACATGACTCATACCAAACAACTTTCAATATGGTGTAATAAAGGTTGCAGGATCTTCCTGGCATCCCAATCAGTGGTAGTTTTATTTCAGTCTTGTTTAAGAATTAAACCATTACCTGCCTCCGATATTGTAACAAAGCATTTGGAAATGACTGAATGTTGAGTCATCCTTCTAGAGGTCAATGGATATGTCAAAGCTGGTATTCAAAATCTGACCATGAAAAATGTCATGGGACTACATTTGTACAGCAGATCTCTGAAACTTGTTCATCTTGTCCAACTGTGAGTTTATACTCATTGAACAATGTCTCATATGTCCCTGCTCCTCTCCCCTGGTGACCACCATTCTATTGTCCAACTTCTCTACCTTTGACTATTTCAGATGCCCCATATATGAAGAATCATGCAGTGTTTGTCCTTCTGGGACTGACAACTTATTTCACTTAGCAATATGTCCTCTGGGCCCATCCATATTGTCTCAATGGTAGGTTTTTCTTTCTTTTTTTTTTTAAGACAACAATATTCCATTGTACATATGCATCATGTTTTATTTACCTATTCATCTGTCAGTAGCCATTTAGGTTTCTTTCATGTCTTGGCTATTGTGAATAATGCTGCAATGGACATGGGGGTGCAAATATTTCTTCCAAAACCTGATTTAATTCTTTGGATATATTTCTGAAGTGGGATTCCTGAACCATATGGCAGTTCTGTTTTCAATATTTTGATGAAACTCCATACTCTTTTCAATACATAGTGCCAATAGTTAAAAATAAGATATTGTGCACTTAAAATTTTATTAGTAGGGTAGATTTCAGATCAAGTGTTCTTACCAGAAAAATAAAGCAAAGCAAAACAAAGCAGAACAAAATAAAGCAAAAAACACAGGAATGCAAGGATATTTTCAGAGGTGATGAATATGTTTATTACCTGGATTGTAGTGATGGTAACACCTGATTATGTACATTAACTAGAGGCCCAGTGCATGAAATTCGTGCACTGGGTGGGGAGGGGGCCCCTCAGCCTGGCCTGTACCCTCTCCAATCTGGGACCCCTTGGGGGATGTCTAACTGCTGGTTTAGGCCCAATTCCTCTCACAATCTGGGACTGCTGGCTCCTAACCACTTGCCTGCCTGCCTGATTTCCCATATCCCCTGTCAGTCTGATTGCCCCCTAACCGGTCCCCTGCCGGTCTGATCACTCCCAACTGCCCTCCCCTGCTGGCCGGGTCGCCTCCAACTGTTCTCCCTGCTGGCCTGATTGCCCCCAACTGCCGTCCCCTGCTGGACTGTTGACCCTGAACTGCCCTCCTCTGCTGGACTGTTTGCCCCCAACTGACTTCCCCTGCAGGCCATCTTGTGGCAGCCATCTTGTGATGACATGGGCATGGCTATCTTGTGACCACATGGCCGTGGCCACCTTGTGACCACATGGGGGTGGCCATCTTGTGACCACATGGGGGTGGCCATCTTGTGACCACATGGGGGCAGCCATCTGTGACCACCTGGGCATGGCCACCTTGTGTATGAGGGCGTGATGGTCAATTTGCATATTACCTCTTTATTAGATAGGATTATGTGAAATTTTTTATATACTAATATATCTCAGTAAAGCTGGGGAAAAATCATTGGGAGTGAACTCAAATTTTTATATTCTCAATATTCAGATTTCCCTAAGAGTGTCATTAGCATAAATGTGTGTATTTGAGGGACCCCACATCCCCAGAGGTCATTTGTTTAGAGCAGTGGTTCTCAACCTTCTGGCCCTTTAAATACAGTTCCTCATGTTGTGACCCAACCATAAAATTATTTTCATTGCTACTTCACAACTGTAATGTTGCTACTGTTATGAATCATAATGTAAATATCTGGTATGCAGGATGGTCTTAGGTGACCCCTGTGAAAGGGTCATTCCACCACCAAAGGGGTCGAGACCCACAAGTTGAGAACCGCTGGTTTAGAGAGCACCATCCAAAGTGACCCAGCTCTGAGGAGATGACATAGAGGACATTACTAGCCTCACATCTACACTAATAAAAGACAAACATGCAAATCGACTGTACCTTCACTACGCCTTAAGCACGCCCACCAGCCAATCAGAGCAACTATATGCAAATTAACCCAACCAAGATGGTGGCCTGCAGCTACGGAGTTGGAGCAAGCAGGAGGCTTGGGTAGCCCCTGGCGATGGAGGAAGCCAAGCTTCCCTCCCACCCATCCTGGCTGGCTCTGAGTTCCTCTCAAGGCTACAAAGTTTCAATTATAGAAGGTAAATAAATCCCAGAATTAAAAAAAAGAAAAAAAGGAGAGGCTGGGAGCTTTCGTTGCCAAGGGGGCTTGGCCAGACTGAAAACAGCCCTCAGCCCCTGACACAGACTGGCCAGGCACCCCAGTAGGGACCCCCCACCCTAAAGGGGGGTGTGCCAGCCTGAAAACAGCCATCAGCCCCTCATCCAGGCTGGCCAAACCTCCATGGGGTGAGGGTTCCCACCGGGGGCAGGGGGGTTCTTGACCAGCCTGCAAACAGCCATCAGCCCCTTACCCAAGGTGGCCAGGTACCCCAGCGGGACCCCCAACCTGATCTGGGACACCCTTCAGGGCAAACCAGCCTGCCCCCACCCATGTACCAGGCCTCTATCCTATGTAATAAAAGGATAATATGCAAACTGACCCTAACAGCAGAACGACTGGGAATGACTGGTCACTATGACACACACTGTCCACCAGGGGCAGACGCTCAATGCAGAAACTGCCCCCTGGTGGTCAGTGTGCTCCCACCGGAGGAGCTCTGCTCAGCCACAAGCCAGGCTGATGGCTGCCAGTACAGAAGTGGTGGTGGGAGCCTCTCCTGCCTCCTCAGCAGCGCTAAGGATGTCCGACTGCAGCTTAGGCCTGCTCCCTGCTGGCAAGTGGACATCCCCCGAGGGCTGCTGGGCTGCCAGAGGGATGTCTGATTGCCAGCTTAGGCCCAATCCCCTTGGGAGCAGGCCTAAGCCAGCAGGTGGTCATCCCCTGAGGGGTCCCAGACTGCGAGAGGGCACAGGCCGAGCTGAGGAACCTGCCCCCCTCTGCTGAGTGCACAAATTTTTGTACACCAGGCCTCTAGTTGTATTATATTAGGCCTTTCAAGGAATGTTTAGGAGTAGGATTATTTTATTTTTCTTTACTTAGACTAGAGAGGAGGAACTTTTAGATTTTAGGATATGGTTATATACTTTTGAAAAATAGTTTATTTAGTTTTTTGTCTGGTAATAAATATTTTACCATTAGAAGGGCTATATGACACTTCATGAATAATGAGACTTGGTCAGGAATGTCAAGATCTGTAGAGGTCAAATAAATCAGTTGTCCCTTAGTAATTTCCAAGACAACTACCATTTTTCTCCTAGAAATACTGGTGGGATATTGAATGCTGGACAATTTCATTAAAACTGATTATAATCACACTTTGGGATACTTTTCTTAAAATGTGAGAGAATGTGCATGCTTGCCCAGGAAAAAAGACTATATGCACATTAAGGTGACTTATCCGTTCTGAGTGTGCTTGGTTTGTGTATTCTTAGTCACAATGGTGACACTGAGGCAGCTTAGCTTAGTGGCTCTTCAAGAATTACCATTTCTAACAAAAATTTTCATATGAAAGAGAAAATTACTTAATATTTCTAAACTTGAATAACCACAGAATCGTGATAATTAAATTGCATAATGTACATAAGGCACATAGTTCAGGGCTTGCTACATAATAGGTGGGTATGCTGTGACTCTTCATGGCAGCGAAAAATCAAGTCATTCCTGGAGAACCTGAAAACTTGCTGTGCCAAACCCCTTTTAATTTTTATACTATTACTAATAATATAATAATATGATATTGACCAATGTTTAACACATAACATGTGCCAGGCACTATTAAATGATGTCTGTGTTAATTACAGTAATTTGCAGAAGAAAATTTTAAAAAGTTCTTTGGTATCTCAATGGAATAGATAAAAAACATATGAAAAAAGAGGATAAAATTATAAGTAGGAAATAAGTTGTAAAAACAAAGTATGATGAGCTGGAAAGATAAAAGAATAAATAAGGAAAGACTGGAAGGAAACTGAAAACTTAGCAGCAGAAGTTAATCTGGGTGAATGTGGTGAGAATAAGGAATGTCCTCACGAGATGCTCTCTTGGAGAACTGTACATTTCAGACCAGGAACGAATGCAGCTGAACACAGACAAGCCAGGGCATTGATAATATAGGCAGAGAGATGGGACAATATCCTAGACCAGGCAGCATTAGGCCAACAGGGGCATAATTTCTTCTTTTGAGAAAAATTCACATAACTTAAAATTTACCACTTAACCACTTTAAAGTGTAAAATTCAATGGTTTTTACTGTATTTATAATATTGTGTAATCATGACTGCTATTGAATTCCAGAATATTTTTATTACTCCAGAAGGAAACCACATGCCTCCCAATTTGCCCTCCTCCCATCCCCTGGCAACCACTAATCTACTTTCTGTTTCTGTGAATTTATCTATTGTGGCCATTTCATAGAAACAGAATCATGCAACACTTTTGTATTTTTTTTGTGTGTGTGTACTTTTGTGTGTAGCTTCTTTCACATTGCATAATGTTTTCAATATTCATCTATGTTATAACATGCATCAGTATTCTATTCATCTTTATGGCTGAAGAATATTCCATTGTATGGTATACATTTTGTTTATCTATTCACAGTCACTAAACATGTGGGTTGTTGCTGGTCTTTGGATATAAAAAATATTGCTATGATCTCAGCTGGCATGGCTCAGTGGTTGAAGGTCAACCTATGAACCAGGAGGTCACAGTTCGATTCCTGGGCAGGGCACATGCCTGGGTTTCAGGCTCAACCCCCAGTAGGGGGCATGCAGGAGGCAGCTGATCAATGATTCTCTCTCATCATTGATGTTTCTATCTCTTTTTCTTCCCTCTCCCTTCCTCTCTGAAATCACTAAAAATAATACTAAAAAATATTGCTATGAACATTCCTATTCAAGTTTTTGTGTGAACATATGTTTTCAGTTCTGTTGGTATATACCTACAAGTGGAATTTTTGGGTCACATGTTAACTCTGTTCAAACTGTTTTCCACAGTTGCTGTACCATTTTATAGTCTGGTCAGCAATGTCTGAAGATTCCAGTTTTTCTATACCCTTGTCAACACTTGTTATTTAGTACTAGAGGCCTAGTGCAGGAAAACTGCACAGGTGGGGTCCCTAGGCCTGGCCGGCAAGCAGGGCCAATCAGGTTCCCCGCCTCCCCGCCTCCCCGCCTCCTCCTTCTCTCGCTGCCCACGTACTGCCACTGCATGGTTCCCCATCTCCCCACTTCCCTGTCTCTCCTCTTCCTTCCCTCATAGCCTGCATCCACCCCCACCCACTCCAGTTCCCTGTTCCAGCCTGGGGCCCGACCCTGATAGGGCGATCGGGGCTTGCTGGCCCAGGGGAGGGACCAGGAGGTTGGCCTGCAGGCCCCATAGGCGATTGGGCCCGTGGGCTGGGGGCAGCTCCTGCATTGAGCATCTGCCCCCTGGTGCTCAGTGTGCATCATACCTACCAGCCAGTCGGCCAGTCGGACGGTCACTTAGCCTTTTATATATATATATATATATATATATATATATATATATATATATATATATATATATTTGTGTCTGCCAGGTAGTGGCTGTGTGATGTTGGGAGAACTACTGAACTATTTTAAGTCTCCATTTTGTATGTTGGAAAATGTAAGAATAAATACTTACTTCATAGAGGTTTGTGAGACTTTAATGATACAGCCCCCATAAAAAGTAGATGTCCTTATACCTTTAAAATAATTTGTAGCTTAAAAACAATTTGTAGCATTATAAAAGCCACATGATATTCATTTTGGTGTTTTTGCTACAAAACCTGTTGTAAAATCTGTTGTCAAGGTCATTGCCAATTTTTCATTTGGGTTTTACTACCAGTTTAAAAAGAATCTGCTTCTCTGAGAAAGTGGTGTTGCCTCCTCACCCCCCGCAGCCCCCGCCATCCACTCTGTTCTCTAGTAATAAGAATGAGCTCATTGCCCATGGTTATCTTTTTGTCCTGGCTGTAATTTTTGTACTTCTCAGCAAGTATATTAGCTTGCCTGGTTGGATTATTTACTTCCTTCTTTTGTGGCTGTGACTTTAAAATTTCTATTTGATTACCAATATTGTCTAGGTGTCTCATTTTCAGCCATCTTGAATCCTTTTGGACAGAGGAGAGATCTGAATCAAGTAAAAATACTCCTTAGACTTTCAAAGTCTCTATTTCTTCATCTGACAAATGCCCTGCTTATTTGAGAAGGCTGACAAAATCAGACAAGATCATTGAGTGAGTTTTGGAAAACCAGACACACTGTACAAAAGTTAGCCATGCCCAGGCATAATGGACCAACAGTCACCGACATGACGTCAGTGTCTCGCAAAAGCGCTTCAGCACAACCCTTATTTCTGAGCTCAGAATTAATTACAACATATACTTTGAAAGCAAATTTGCACTTGGAATGACACATGCCAACACCTAATTCAATGGCCCTGAATGAAAGAGAAGATCATTTAGATTTGGAATTTTGGCAAAGATTATAATTTGTATCCTGCGGCATCTATGGTGAGGGCATGAGAAAATGAGAAAACTTAAAGGTGAGAGGAGAACTCTGAGCCTCCAGTGATGGCTTTAAGTCTTCCCCCCGCCAACCCCCCGTGAATTTGAGGCCCCTCTCCCTCCGGGCCCTGCCCTTACAGACACTGCTTTCTCTCTCTCATTTCTGGCTCCTCTATTTCGTTTTGTTTTCTAGCATCAACTTCAAGGTCCCAGAGCTCATAGTGGCGAAGTGTCAGGGCTGTCCATGCCCACAGCAGATGTGTTCCTGTGTCTGTCCTCACAGTCTGCCTCACATTTCCATACCTAGCTGAACAGTGGGGGAAATTTTCCATTAGGAAACAAAGATCCTGGCTCAGAAGCTTAGACACAATGCACCATGATTAATTGCAGCCTCTGAAGTTATTCTTTTAATTCTCGTTAAAAATACATATTGCTTACTAATTGTTAAAATTTATTTTATTTTTTGATTAATTGAATTTATTGGGGGGGCATTGATTAATAAGATTATATAGGTTTCAAGTTTACATTTCCATGATACATGATTTGCACATTGTATTGTGTGCCCAATACCCAAAATCGAATCATCTCTGTTACCATATATTTTTAAATAATGCATGATCACTACAGATATTTTTATTTATTTTTTAGAGAGAAAGGAAGGGGGAGGGAGGGAGAGAGAAACATCAATGTGAGAGAGAAACCAATTGCCTCCTGAATGCATCCCAATCAGGGATCAAACCAGCAAACTGAGTATGTGCCCTGACCGGGAATCGAACCTGCAGCCTTTCCAGACAATGCTCTAACCAACTGAACCACATCACTCAGGGTGATCACTACAGACATTTAAGAAAACATAAGGAATAAATCTTTAAGGACTCACAATTCTATCATGCAAAAATAACCACAATTATCCTGTTTCCAGCTCATTATACACAATTGTGATTTTACCACATACATGTTTTGTTTGCTCTTTAAAAAATAAGTGCATAATATTATATCATATTGAGCCTCTGTATTTTCATTCATCAGATGAATATGTTATTTTATTCCTCAGAACTAAATTACAGATTAAATAAAATAGATGGATAAAAACAGCTTGAAGCATATTAAGTGCTGAGTAAATCTTAATTATTTTTGAAATGAATCAGAACTTGGCCTTGGAACTGCATATTTCTGCCTTGTTCCATGAAAGGCTACATTTCTCCTGAAGTGGTGACTCAGGTGAGTGGAAACAAAGTAGACACTGCGAAATATCTTGGACTGAGAACAACCAGAATCTGCTTTCTGAACAGACAAATCTGAGAGGGGAAAATAGGGCAGCACCAGACCTTCTCAGCACGTAAGCACTGCTATTTCAGCAGCTCAACCAAAAAAAAGCAAACCCTTCAAATTGTGTCCTCACAATAAAACTGGGCAGAGTTATTTCCTCTGCAGAAGGGCCTGCGGAGAAGTAGGCAAAGGCCACGGTTTAGCACGGAGTATGTCGGGGAGCTGGTTTCCCAGCATCAGTGCGATGACAGTGGAAATGAGCGCACCTGCTGCCAGATTCACTCTTGACATGGCCCTGCCTCAAAGTGACTTGGTTAGCTCTAATCAAACTGTGCTGCCACTGAACAGGGAAATATAATACAGGAGAGCAAACAAGCATAACCACACACACACACACACACACACACACACACACACACACACACACACACAAATCCCCCAACAGGCTTTTCTCTGAGGATGGAGCTAACTTGACTGACTTCAGAAGAAGAGTGACCAGGAACCTGCATTGGGTCTCAGTGGGCACCAAGAAGAACCTTGTCTGGTGCCCATGAGAGAAGCCAGTGTGGAGCAAAATGCATTCACTTCAGGAGGATAAGCAAAAGGGCCGACGGAGAATGAGTCGTTTGATAAATGGTATGATGTGGTCAGAGCAGGAGTCAGAGACTGTTGTCCATCCAAAGGCTGCCATAACCTCCTTACTCATTGCTCAGGCCTCTCTCTTTCTACTCCTCTGCTACTCAGGTGACACTGAGCTCTGACAAGTAACTATCACTTTTACTGTGATAAGTGTTACAGGGCAGTAAAGAGCTAGGAAAACTCCAGCGCAGGAGGAATAGGGAAACGAGGCCCCACAGTGTGGGCAATGTGCAGCCAGCTTGTAAATAGCAAGCCATTATCTTCCCCAGACAAGAACATGAGAGCAAATGGTTAAAAAGAACACTCTTTAATCAGAGAATGCAGAAAGGGATGGGGGAAGGAGCAAGGAAAAAGGCAGTTTTACTCCCTAAGCAGAGAAGCCAGCAGTATCAAGACTTGGCAAGATAAAGTTGCTGGGTGAATTCTGGGAAGGCCACAACAAAGTAAAAAAAAAAAAGGGGGGGGGGGATTAATTGGGAATTAATCTGTACCAAAACATTCAGCAGAAGAATTCTGAAACCTATAGACAAGAGCGTATATAATGCCTCAGACCCCCATCCAAGTCACTCTTCAGATTGGCTGAGGCGCATCTGTGCTTCACAAGCCAGATGCATAGGTTTGCTTGCTTTGCTTCTTTAATAAAGGTGCATGTTTTAATTGATTTAATAAATGGGCTTAATCACAACACAGTTAAGGTTCTCATATAAATTTGTTTATACGAGAAGACAAAAATCGAGGTGGAGGCCAGCCCTCTCCCTCTAACTCAAGGGGCTGTCTGGTAACACCCCTCTGGTACTGCTGAGAGGTGCCTGTAACAGCAGGAGTAAACAATGTGATCAGCCCCTTTAATTCACTCATGTATTTATTCATTCAACATACACCTATTCACACATTTTTACTGAAAGCCAATGATTGTAATAGCCCCTTTTATTCTAATATGAATAAAATATGTGTTCTACTTTTAAGAATTCACAGTCTAGTAAAAGAGATAATGCTTTGAATATCAATAATCACAATAAAAACCTATTAATAAGTCTATTGAAGAGGCAGAGACAGGCGACCTGAGTATCAGCAAGAATAGCTAGTCTAGCCCTGGCTGCTTTGGTTCAGTGGATATAGCATCGGCCTATGGTCTGAAGGGTCCTGGGTTCAATTCCAGTATAGGGCACATACCTCAGTTCCAGGCTTGATCCTGGCCCTGGTTGGGGCACATGCAGGAGGCAACCAATTGTGTCTCTCTCACATTGATGTTTCTCTCTGTCTCTCCCCCTCTAAAAATCAATGAAAAAAAAATATCCTTGGGTGAGGATTAACAAAAAAGAAAAAAAGAATAGGTAGTCTATAGTAATTTGGGACTTAAGCAAGTCCCCTCTCAGGACTGCAAGAGTTAAGGTATTTGTCTTCCCCGTCCATCCACCGGGTTCTCCAGAATGAGCATCCTGGGTGACCAGCTCTTTCAAGACCTGCGCAACTCTCTGAAGTCCAAGTGAAAAGGTGCCCAAGGAACTGGAGGAGTCACCTGTGTCGACCTGTGTCGGTAGGAATTGGCCTACATGTCCTTCAGGTGATTAGCTTCTCTATTTCTGTGAATTTATGATGAGCCTGGAACAATTTCTTAATGAAGCACATACAACACGTAGGACTGCAGGGCACAGGGAAGTAAATATTTCTTCTCTCACCCTCTTCTCTCTCCCGATCCCGTGTGGCCTCTAAATGACCTGGAAACTGAGTGGGATTTACACATTGTGTTGGGCCCAGGTAAGAGCTGCCTCAGCAAAGCCTGTGAATGGACTAAGCTCAGCAGGAGATATCTGTGGCTGGGCCAAGCGAAGCAGCAAGCTGACATCAGGTTGTTCTAGGGGATGATGACTCAGAGGAGAGGGCTCTCTCCTGACTCAGGAGCTGAAGTCAGAGAGGAAGCAAGGAGCGAGGGCCATGGCCCAGAGCTGTTCTCTGAGGGACGATGGGGATTGCAGCCGCTGCCAGCCTCTGACTCACTCATCTCCAACGTGCAGGTTATGGCTAAGGGCATTTGAACACCGAAGACAGAAAATAAAATTCAACAGGACATTACTACTTACATCATGCATTTGGGTTTGTAGCTGATTGGCTGCCTATTAGAAACAATGGTGGCATTTTAAAAAGTACTAGTGGCCAGACCCCTCCCCAGTTTAAATCAAAATTTCTGGGCATTGGACCTGAGCATTGGTGACTCCTAAAAGCTCTCCAAAGATTTAACAAGTGGAAAAGACCAAGAAAACTTGACCTACCTCAAAGTGATTCAAGTTTGGAATAACTAGTGTGTGATAATCTGTAAACTACTAAAGCTGTTCCCGTTCATTCCCAAAGCACTGCACGTCTCACCTGCATGATGCTTTGCCATTTATAAAGCATGTCATGTACATGGCTTAATTTAACCTTCGTCTCATCCAGGAGGAAAGTAGAAGAATGATTAACCCTGTCTCTCTCATATCGATGTTTATCTCTCTCTGTCTCTCCCCCTCTCTTCCACGCTCTCTAAAAATCAATGGAAATATATCCTTGGATGAAGATTAACAAGAACAAGTAAGTTTTTTCTAGAAATCTCTCAGGAAACTTCTTCAAATAGCTCATTGGCCAGAATTGGATTACATGCACACCCATGAACACCAACATTGGCAAGGGGCCTCGAATTTGCCTAACAGGCATACACTCATCTAAAGTAATGCCTGAGCTGGGATTGAATCATTTCCCCTGAGAAGTGGTTCCCTGAACAGAACTGGAGTTCTGCTGGCCAGGAAGATGAAGGTGGTGTAACTTAAGAAGCCATTCATGTCAGATGAAATGGAAGAAGCTAGATTTGGATTTGGAAGTCAAATCTCAGCACTTGCCCTCTCTCTCTCTCTCTCTCTCTCTCTCTCTCTCTCTCCCCTTCTCTCTCTCTCTCTCTCTCTCTCTCTCTCTCTCTCTCTCTATATATATATATATATATATATATATATATATATATATATTTACTAGTAGCCCAGTGCACGAATTTCGTGCACTGGGGGGGGGGGGAGGAAAGGGGTCCCTCAGTCTGGCCTTCACCCTCTCCAATCTGAGACCCCCCAGGAAATGTCCAACCACCTGTTTGTGCCCATACTTTTAACAGATAACAGCTCCATTGTTGTTTCTTTCTTATGCTTAAAACCATTGGAATTAGTAGGTATTCAAAGTGTGTATACATTTTGGGGGGACACCCTGTATATCTCTAGTCAGCGATGAAAGAAACCAACAGCAGATTTGGAACCCCCAGACAGGGAACCTCGCTCACTCCCCACATGTCTCCCCACTTCACTTTCCACCTTCGTGGGAGCAGGAGAATCAATGTTTTCTCTCATCAACTCAGAAAAGCACGTCCTGTCACCTGCTGCCTGGCAAGAGTGTGCTAGGCCCCAAGCAAGCGAGATTCAGTCAGGGCAGCCTTTGCTCATGGGTGCTGGCACCCAAAGTGCACATTCCTTCTCTACAGTCGCCCCGACTATTCCACTGTTTCACTGAGAGGATGGAATTCCTCTCCGCCTCTGGGTTCTTGATCTTGAACACTACCGAAGGCACCTCAGCGAGGGCCACCCGCGCCCACCAGGTGTGTCTGTCTGCACCTGCTCCTGTCTCAGCACCTGCATTAACCCCCTAGAGGTGATCTCATAGCTGCGCTGGCCTCCGTGGGAACAGGGCATCACCACTCTGGCCTCTCACTGTCATCTCACAGGCGCTCACTCTCAGCACCCAGAACACCCAGACACTCTCCAAAGGATGTGAGCTCATCAGAGGGAATGTGTGCACATCCTGTGGGGGTGTTAGGCATGCCGGGTTGATGGAAGTGCGGTGGAGAGGCGTGGGGAACTTGTGCACTCCTTGGTTTGCAACTGTTGCAGACGTGGGAGGGTGACAGTGTGCTGGGGGATGTTCGCATGCCAGGGGGATGTGCACACCGGAGGCCTCTGGCTTTTCAGATCCACAACCCCCGCTGCCACCTTCCTTCAGTATGCAAATGAGCCGCCATCTTGTTGCTTCAGGGTGGGGGTCCCCACTGGGGTGCCTGGCCAGTCTGGGTGAGGGGATGATGGCTGTTTTCAGGCTGGTGGGCAACTGAGGCTCCCAACCTCTCCTTTTTTTCTTTTTTATTTTTATTCTGGGATTTATTTACCTTCTATGGCTGTCACTGGAGCTGAGAGCCGGTTTTAGCTCTGAGGCTTGGCTCCAGCTCTGAGACCTCTGCTGCTGAAAGCAGGGATCTGGGTGTTTGGGTTCTATAATTGTAACACTGTTGTGATCCTGCTGGCTGAAGCCCGGCTGGCTGAAAGCAGGTTTCTGGGGAATGTTTACCTTCTATATTTGCAACAATGTTTCTTAGAGTTGCAGCTCAGAGGCCAGCAGCAGCAGGTGGGGAACCTTGGCTTCCTCCGTCACTGGAGCAAGCAAACCTCATGTTCACTTCAGGTGCCTGGCTGCCAGCCGCCATCTTGGTTGGCAGTTAATTTGCATATCTCCCTGATTAGCCAATGGGAAGCGTTCAGGGCCACGGTCAATTTGCATCTTTCTCTTTTATTAGATAGGATATATATATATATATATATATATATATATATATATATATATATCTTTATTGATTTTAGAGAGAGGTGAAGAGAAAGGGAAACATCGATGAAAGAGACACATCAACATCGATCAGCTGTCTCCTGCACACTCCTTGTTGGGGATTGAGCCCACAACCCGTGCATGTGCCATGACCAGGAATCAAACTGATGATCTCTTGGTTCATGGTTCCACACGAGCCACACTGGCTGGGCTGCCTTCACTATATTTGTGACTTTGGATAAGGTTTCTCCAAGTTTCAGTTTTCTCAACTCCCAAATGGAGACCAAAATATGAGCATAAAATGTATGAATGTGTCCAGAAACCACCAGAAAATACCTGAAATATACTTGGTAAACAATATATGTTAGTACCCTCCTTCTCTTCTCCTAACTTCTCTGCTTCCTTCCTGATACTTTCTAGTCCAAAAGTAATTATGACTACTGTCATCTCTAGGTTAAATTGTAAGTTGATAGTAAATCTAGGGTAGTAGAAAATGCTGGTTAGAAAGGTATATAGAGCAAAAGGAGAGCGTGAGGACAAGAAGAAAATAACAAAGATATAATAAATTGCAGCTTAGAGACTTCTGACAAAACCTTCTCTACTTAAAACTGTTTCTCGCAGTGGCCGGTGTGGCTCAGTTGGTTGGGCATTGTCCCGTGCACCAAAGGTTGCTGGTTCAATTCCTGGTCAGGCACAAGCCCAGATTATAGGCTCTATTCCTAGTGGGAGGCAGGCAGGAGGCGGCTGATTGATGCTTAACTCTTACATGGATGTTTCTCTTTCTCCTCCTTTCCTCTCTCTCTCTCAAAATTAATAAAAATATATATTAAAAAAAACACACCTTTTCTCACTTTTCTGGGAGTGTTCACTTATCAGACAGTTTTGTTTTTAACTTTTTAAAAAATTTCAGATATTCCTTATTTCTTTAAATTTGTTGTTTATCAGGAGTGACTGAAATAAAAATGTGATTTGAGTCCCATCATCATGGAAATGGCTTTAAGAGAAAACTGGTCAGATGACTAGTATTGCTTCCCATTTTCAACCAGTATTTAGGTATCATTGATAACTAGACAGCCAAGAGTCTGGCAAGAATACTCAAGGGCATTGGACCAAATAAGACAATAAAGCTTTTTGCAAAAAAAAAAAAAAAGAATACTCAAGGCATGTTACATAGCAAAACATGCCTGTCTATAGTGGGAGGAGGGAGACTAGGAAATAACGAATGTGAACTTCTTGATTTCATCAACTTTTTAAATGGTATGTGGACTTCTTTACTTTCCTAACAATGTCAGGGTTTATTACATTTTATTTGCTCACTTAAAAAAATGGGCAATTACATTTGAGAAAGATATCTAGAAACACATGCTTCAAGAAGAATTATTTTCTTATTTATTTATTTATTTATTTTTTTCAAGTATCAAAGATAGAAGAATTATTTTCTAAGACAAGATGACTATAGGACCAAATTGAGCAGAGTTGCTTGTATCCTACCCAGTCTTTGCAAAGTGGATGGTAGCTTATCCTATCTAATAAAAGACAAACATGGTAATTAGCGTA
Organism: Myotis nattereri; assembly: GCF_964212035.1. Taxonomy (NCBI): domain Eukaryota; kingdom Metazoa; phylum Chordata; class Mammalia; order Chiroptera; family Vespertilionidae; genus Myotis; species Myotis nattereri. The sequence goes on from NC_138080.1 coordinate 13,605,227, forward strand.
TGACCGCTACCCTTCCCATTGGCTAATCAGCGAGATATGCAAATTAACTGCCAGCCAAGATGGCGGCCAGCAGCCAGGCAGCTTGAAACTAACATGAGGCTTGCTTGCTTCAGTGACGTAGGACTCCAACGTTCCCCGCCTGCCTTGCCGTCCTCTGAGCTTGCAGTTTAAGAAACATTGTAGCAAATATAGAAGCTAAACAAAACCCCAGAAACCTGCTTTCAGTGAGCCCGGGATCTCAGAGCTGGAGTTATACATTGTTTCGATTATAGAACCTAAACAAACCAGATACCTTCTTTCAGCAGCGGAGGCCTAAGAGCTGGAGCTAGAGCTAAAGCTGGCCCAGAATAAAAAAAGAAAAAGAAAAAAAGGAGCAGTTGGGAGCTTCAGTCGGCCTGAAAACAGCCCTCAGCCGCTCACCCAGACTGGCCAGGCACCCCAGTGGGGACCCCCACACTGAAGGGTGTGTGACCAGCTGCAAACAGCCATCATCCCCTCACCCAGACTGGCCAGGCACCCCAGTGGGGACCCCCACCCTGATCCAGGACACCCTTCAGGGCAAACCAGCGAGCCCCACCCATGCACCAGGCCTCTATCCTATATAGTAAAAGGGTAATATGCCTCCCAGCACCGGGATCAGCGTGACAGGGGGCAGCGCCCAAACCCCCTGATTGGCCCTGCTCTGTGCATGACAGGGTACGGAGCTCCAACCCCCCTGATGGGCCCTGCTCTGTGCGTGACAAGGGGTGGCGCCGCAACCTCCCCATTGACCCTGCCTTGAGTGTGACAGGGGGCGGTGCCCCAACCCCCCAATCGGCCGTACCCTGAGCATGACTGAGGGTAGCATCGCAACTCCCCAATCTGCCCTGCTCTGAGCCCGACCAGGGGCTGCACCTAGGGATTGGGCCTGCCCTCTGCCACCCGGGAGCAGGCCTAAGCCAGCAGGTCGTTATCTCCCGAGGGGTCCCAGACTGCGAGAGGGCACAGGCCGGGCTGAGGCACCCCCCCTCCCCCCGAGTGCACAAATTTTTGTGCACCGGGCCTCTAGTCTTTAATAAAAAAAAGGGTAATATTCTAATTAGACCGATGTCTTCCAGATGTCATTCCAGACATCCTTCCTGACAAAACCAGGCTGGAGGGAAGCCAGCCTGGGTCCTGGGTGCCTGCGGGTGGCCGGTGGAGGGAAGCCCGGTTCCTGGGTGCTGGATGGAAGCTGGTGTGGGCAGCCGGGGGGAGGAAGGCCTACTCTTGCACAAATTTTGGTGCATTGAGCCTCTAGTCTCTATATAAATGTAGACAGAAATACCTAAGTGATTGACCTTATTTTCTGTTGTACGTACTTCTCAGTCCCTGGGCAAGTGAAGAAGGGACTGTTCCTGGAAATCTCTGCAGCCTCATCCCAGGGCATTGCCTAATCTCCCTGACGCACTCTCCAGCTTCTTCTCACAGGAGGCAAATTCCACTGAGATACATTCACCAAGACACATTCTGCAAGGAATGTAATGCCCTATCTCTGTTAATATTTAACTATTACCTTTAGGTAGTTATTAGAAATAAATTCCAAAACTCTAAGAGATTCTTAGAAGCAGGTGTTTGGACTATAAGGCAAGATTATTGACATGTTTGTTTTCCAACATTTTATTTGCTTTCCTCAGATTTCTTGTTATGGACCCTTCCTGTTACTTCTTTCCCCCACTCTTCCATTCCCCTGTTTTACTCACTTTCTTCAGAATCTGACCAATAAAAGAATTACTATTAACCATTCATAACCTAGTGGAAATGTAAGTCCATGTTTGGTTAGTTCTCATAGAAATTATCATTTTATATTTGAGGCATTATTTTGTACCTAGAGGAATCCCATGTAATACCTTTGTAGGGGAAGAAGATGAACGCTCACAATGCATGTAGCTACTAAGTGAAAGCTCACTCTGGTATTACCCTCAAGAGGTTATTTTAGGATCTAAGCCTGGACTTGAGGAGGAGGAGCCATGGATGGTGGTAGAAGGCTGGCATGTTGGAGGGAATCCTGTATCAAGGATGAAGGAGGATGTAATAAATGCATTGTTCCCAAACACCAAGCCAAAATCAGCCAAAAATGAATTCTGGATGGTGGATGTCACATCAAGTGGGGTCAAAAAGTTAAGGATTAAATGATGCAGAAGAAGATACCCACTCTCATAGATCAAGTTGGAGCAAAGATAGGCTAATTTTATTTCAGCCTGTATACACTTTTTTTTAGGATGACCTCTTGTCCAGCGTTTAGTACCTGTGTTCAGTAACACAGATTGACATCTGGGATCTTATCTTGATAGTTCTTATTTATCATCCAGTAGACATTTTCAACATTGCTCTCTTAAAATCAGGCTGGTCCTCTGTGATAATAATTTACCAAATATCTCACAGTGTCTCTCTCTTAGGAATTTTCTTGGAATCAGAATAATAACATCTATTAAGATCTGAGAACTTGAACAAAGTCATTAAAAAAAATTCTACTCTATGGATTCTTCCCCTTTTGAATGTTCTTTGTGTATAACAATTTTCCGGTCACCTGGTGTTTCATTAGCAAATTAATATAAAGCCACCTTTAAAAAATCTTACAGAATTTTAATGACTATGTCAATACCAAAATTTATATGTATGCAGCTAGAATATATCACTCTGAATTATGGACCGGATTCTAAATGCTAATGGAATAGCAAGAAATATTTTGGCCGGGTTTGAAGATAATATTAGCACAAATTAATTTATTCTTGCAACTTGCTCACTTTTGGTCTGAGGAAAATGGGTAAGTGACTCCCTCTAGAGTGATTTCTCTGCTACTATATCATGCAGCCTCTGCAAAAGACATATTTTGGAATGGGAAACCTAAAAATATATTTTTTTTGAAAAAAGAAAGCAAGAGAAAAAAAAAGGAAAATAAAAAATGTGCCTGAGTTTTGAGCCATAATCTCTCCTCTTGACTAGGGATTTGCAAACATATTTGATTATAAGAAAGAGCACTTGCTTGTTTTGTTTTCCCTTTTTTCCCATTGACTGGGGCTACTTGTGTATCTTGGGAAGTTCCATAGAAGTTCCAGTTGGGAAAGACAGGATAACCATATAATTCTTTCCATTAATTACTAATGTTCAGAGTAAAGAGTTGGTGTCATATCCGCCTCCAAAGAGAGGAAGCACACTGTGCCGTGGAATATGTGTTTTCAGAATTGTCTGAGTTTTAACTGGTTAAAGCAGACCATTGGATTGTGCGAAGGCACCCTGGCTGTGTGCTGGCCTGGCATGTGGGCAGATGTTTTCGGAGGGAGTGTAAGCACGGAGGAGCCAGATGGGCTGGATTCACAATCAGATCCGTCCCTGTTAGATCTGGTGCTGAGCACCGTGCTTTCTCTCTGGCCCATTTTCCTGACTGGCTAAGTGGAGATGATGGCAGTAGCATTTCAGCTTCCCCTTTCAGCGCTGCGGGAAGTCCTGCACAGAAACCTGGGCGAAAACTAACGCGCACTCTGCCCTGTCCGTTGGAAGCTCTCATATAATAAATACACAATAAATCCTCTATGTGGTTTAAATCCTTAAATGATACCTGGTCCCCTCTGCCAGTCAGGATCCATTGTCAGCCCTGCCACAGCTCACCCTGCACTTCCAAACAACCTCCCTACAACTGATACCGTTCAGGCCCCAGCAAACCCGAAGCGAAACGCTGCTGTGTCATAAGCTGCTGAGGCGTGCAGGTCACGCTCCTGCTGCCCTGGAAAGTGGCCTCACATGCAGAGAGCATGCAGGACTTGGGAAGTGGAAAGAATTGGGAAAGAGAAAAAAGAAGTCAATCAGCTTGGCAAACCTTTTCAGATAGCATGTGTATAATAGAATGGCTAATGAAATTTCATTTCCCAGGACAGCCCGTCATCCATTTTCTAGCTCCTCTTTGGGTCCATTTCATACTTCTAAAGGTACAAGTTAATGCAGCATTTAATGCTTGCCAATGGAGATTAAGTCATATTTTGTAATATTAAATAATTCATATTGCTCTCAAATTTGTATATATGTTGGTGCAGACATAATATGTTTAAAGCATGATATTGATTCTCTAACATGGTGACTAAATTCCAGTTTTGTAAATAGTTTTCCTCTTAGAGATATATTTCATAAGCTCTAACTTAACTTATAAAGTAAATTTTAAGAATATTGCATTTACATAATTTTGATCTAAGATATTTATATGCATTCTTATAATTTGTACTTTGCATTTTAATTTTAATAGCTCTGAATAAAATAACATTTTGAGAAGCATAAAATAGTCTTGATTTTGTATTTTCATTTTTATTTTACATTTTGATAAAATACTCATTTTTGTACACTTGAATAAAATCTTTTGCTACCTACTCCTTCGATCATTTAGATGGTTATACATATTGGGATCATAATAGAAACAAAAATATTAAAGTAGAGCTTAACAAAACCTAGAAGTATGAATAAAAAATAGAAATAGAATATCTTCAAATAGGCCATGTGCTTAATGTTTAGAAATTAGAAACAATGAAAGTGAGCAGATTTCCCATGCACATAAGAAAAGCACTTATGCCATTACCAGAACTAATAAAACCCCGAAAAACCAGCAATAATTGGGAATATTCAACAAACACCGATATATTTGTGTGAATATGTCTAATAATAACCAGAAAAATATCATGTTATGTATTTAATATTTAGTCAAGCATAATAAGGTTTTGATAGTGCAAGGAACAACATTTTTACAAAAATATGAGTTTTGTAAAAACTCATTATTTAAGATGGAAATTCATGATGAGCTTATTAATTTATAGGTAATAAAGAAAAGAAATTATACTTATAATAGAAACAATATACATTACTCAGTTCAACTAGATTATACCAGGATTATTGCAAAATTACATTAAGCAAGTAAGATTTATTGTATAAATTCTGAATTACCAACAAAAGAAAACCAAGGAATCAAAATTAATGAGTATCTTACTGCTTTTTAGCAGTACAGTTTTTGACTTAAGTGAAGATCTAAAAAATTTTGTCTAGGTCAAGGCTATTATGAAACACTAATAAGGTTGTTGGAAAAAAGTACACATCCCAGGATTTTGATCCATAATCCAGAAGTAAATGTTGTACAATGCATAATCTATACGTTTTTCTGTAGGAGATATAGCCTCAATTGTTCCAATTTCAATGGCATTCCTTGAAACCATTAAGAAATTATATATAGTATTTTTTGATTTGTCCAAATAGGGAATTTCTTGATAGAATATGTATATTTGACTTCACAACTACCCTTGGAAAAATAATGGGAATGCTCTTGAAATAATAAGGGTTAACTTAGGCAATATACAAAAGCAACTCTGTTTATACTAAAGAGTTGAGCTAAGCAACATAAAATTCACGAAGGTGAATTTTGTTTGGAAAAAAAGGAAAATACATTTTGAATTTGTGTTCTCTGTAATTACATTTTCCCAGTCATTTTAAAACTTATAAATGACTAGCAAAATTTACCAAAAAAATCCTTAAACTGGTCCAGATCTTGCTATTCTACTTTTATAAAGATTAAAATATTTTTAAAACATTGTAGAGAACATTTTTATCTAAAAAGACACCATGTGAAATATGCAATACTGTGTGATATTTCAATAAAATATAAATTCTTGCATTTCCATAAAGGAGAATATTGACAGTAAATTCTAGTGGTAGTATTTTCTGACTATAACACATTCAATCAAGATATAGTCTTAATTGAAATACAGATTTGAATAAACTGAACAACATATTGATCATTTTTTCATTTGATTTTCCAGCATTAAAAATTTGCAGAAGAAATAACTTTCAAATAATGGTTGGATTTATGTATTGCTTTATATCACATAAATATTTTGATATTCTCTAATGAAAATAATTTATCACAGTGGTTTCAAAACATTTGAATTTAATATTGTGTAAGAATTGAATTAATACTTACATTTTCTGTTGCCTGAACGGAGCAAATTTTCTTCAGATGGACATTAATAAAAAGAAAGAAATATCAGGACTACAGTGACTCACGGTTGTCTAATTTAGCATTAGTTACTCTCAATGGAACACAAATAATGTTAAAATCATTTTAACTAAATAACTAATGCATTTTCTGATATAATGGAACAAAAGTAAATATGTCATGATCTATGAAATATGCATGCCTTTATTCAATTACTCATTCAACCAACCATTCTCTGGCCCTTAAACCAAATACCCAGCCATACAACAATAATTGAATTAGTCTTTGGTAATTGCTGACTTTTATTGATTAAAAACATGCTCCTGCATAGTTTTAAAGATAATGATATGGTCAAAGAGTTCGATACTGTAGATAAACATATCCACTGAATGTATCACTACTAGATTACTGGCACCCTGAGCAGTTTCCAGTGGATTGTGGCGGAAGAGGCCAGTTTACAATGAGTTGAGGAGTGAATGGAATCTGAGAACTTGGGTCTGAACCTTTTTTTAAAAGTATGGCTGTGAAAGGAAGAAAGGAGATAACTAAACATTGATGGGAAAGGAGCCCTAAAGAAATAAATATAGAGATGGACATGGTTTGTCCTCTTATTTTTGAGAGGTGAAGAGGATCCTGGGTAAAATCATTATAAAAATTAGAAATGCTTGCTGAAAATTTTAGGCTGGGAGACTAGTCCCCGAATTGCATGGCATCAAACTGCTCTTTACAAACTAGTTAGGATGCCTGTTTCTAAAAAGACTGGTACATACAAACACATATGTGAGTAAAACACAACTACACCAGCACTTTCTTATTTCCAGTATAGCTAATGCACGAGACAAGAAATGCTTTTTACTTTTCATTGATTTCTCTGAAGCCTGTCAAGGGTTGAATAAAAAATGGCCATATGGTCATTTTTCTTTCATGATTTGCTGCAAAATATTTGAAATGCTGAGGCAGGGATGATAATGGGGATGGAGGGAGAGGGATAATTGTCAGTCTATAATAATCTCACTTTCACATGTGACTCGGCTTTCTACCAACAAAGGGATTAGATAAGTCGCCAGCTCAAACATGGATACATAAGTCCAATAGTATGAATGTAAGGAAAATCAGAGGGTGGAAGAAACATCCCAGCAATTTCTTATTGGAGTATTCGATAGTACCTGGCAGACTTGGTATAAGGTAGGTGCTGTAAATGTTAAAATATTTTTTGTTTCTTTATTCTTAGGAATACTTTACTGGTCACTCTCTTGGGGTCTTGGGTATGCCAGTTATCATTTTTCTGGGCTTTGATTTCTCAATCACTATCATAACACATGAGTAAATAGTAGATGCCCCTTTTATGTTTCTTTATCCAACTTGAAGGCAGGGGTGATGCAATTTGCTTCTATGTATTCCTCATGCTGCATATAGGTGTGCATAGGTTAGCAAAGCATGCAGTACAGTATGTGTTTATTATCTATTCTCAAACACCCCTGTTTGAAAGAGAAGGGTTATTGTTAACTCACTCTTATAGATTTGTTAAAAACTGATTCACATTGTTATGGTAAGAATTTTTATTTTCTGAATTAAATATCAGTCTGACATACAAGAAATGAAACCTATTTAATCCTACTTTAATAATCCGTATTTAATATATGTGTATCCTTTCCTGAGAGGTTAAATGAGTTGTTCAAGAGTGAAAATGCAGCTCTGATAGGGCTGAAACTAGAGCCCAGGCCTGGAATTCCTTAAGATGTATTCCAATGAAATAAAGAAAAATATGCAAGGGAAGCCTTCGAGAATGATGTTGAAGACAAAATCCTGTGAGTGGCTTGGGGGACAACACAAGGATAGCAGCCTAGAATAAGTGGTGTTCAGATGAAGGGCTCAAAGTGCACAGCTTCTCATTTTCGACTCATCCCAGCATCCATAAATACGTAGTCTGTAAGTGAGAATGGTGCTGAATCTGTACCTTTCTTAAATCTGAAGGCTGTATTACCATTGTTCAATTGAAAAGAAAACTTTTTTGTGATTGATATACATCCATAAGAAATATCCCTTGAATCTCAATTGTATCTTTGGGGACTATGTTGGCATTTAGTTAACGCACTGAGGAATCATTCTGTAGAAGAGAGTAAGAGAAATTGCTGGTAGAAAGTAAAGATTCTCCAATAAGAATTGATCTTAACAATAGCCCTACCTTTTTTGATCAGGTTCTCCTTACTTTTATTCACACCCATTTGTAGAGGAAAAGTTTTAAATCAAAGTATTAATTCAATCAAAATAACTAGGCAAAACAATATTTATTAATTTAATTGTGGACTATATGATTTTGTTTAAAAATCTATGTAGTAAATGATAATTTGACTTAATTCAACCATATAATTACTATTTTTTGTATCATTTAAAATAAATTCCTTTTTTTGTTTTTGCCCCAGCCAATGAGACTGAGCTGGTTGGAGCATCCTCCTGTGCCTGGGAAGGTCAAGGTTCAATACCCAGTCAGGCACATACCTAGGTTTCAAGTTCGCTCCCTGGTCAGGGCTCATGAGGGAGGCAACCAATCAATGCATCTCTTTCACATGGGTATTTTTTTCTCTCTGTCTCTTCCTCCCTCTCTAAAAATCAATCAAAATTAAAATAACTTTATTTTTACAAATTTACTACAGAAAAATAAGACAGATCTAGTCAGCTTGAGATAATCACTATTTTGACCTTTAGCTCTGTAATCATGTCATTAGATACATAAACTTCCACTAGACTGCAAATTCTGTAAGGCCATAAATAAATGACTGAATGAATAAATGCATAGTAATGGAAATGAATCACAATGTATATACACTTTTTAAATATGCAGTTTTCTCATAAACTGTATTTAGTGTATCTTTTTGATAACCACATATAACTATATGACTTTTATCAGTCTCTAATAAAAGATGTGTGTATGGTCTTTTGGCCACATCTGTGGATATATTTGTACTTATTTTATTAGAATCATTCCCTAGTTATGGCACTATAAAGTAGGTATGTCTGTTTAAAAATATTATTTATATATGTACTAGTATATGCATGCACATATATGTATATATTCAAATTGTGCTAAAAACACTGTGTCAACTTACATTCTCATAGGTATAATAGTGCCCAATTTCTCTGACTCTTATCACTCATGAATTTTTTATGTGGTTTGTTTTGTTTTTAAAAAATTATATTTTACTAGAGGCCAGGTGCACAAATATTTGTGCAATCAGGGGGGTCCTTCAGCCCGGTCTGCGCCCTTTTGCAGTCTGGGACCCCTCGGGGGATGTCCACCTGCTGACTTAGGCCCACTCCCCGGGGGATTGGGCCTAAGCTGGCAATCAGACATCCCTCTGGCAGCCCGGGAGCCCTCGGGGGATGTCCACTTGCCAGCAGGGAGCAGACCTAAGCTGCAGTCGGACATCCTTAGCGCTGCTGAGGAGGTGGGAGAGTCTCCCACCACCACCACTGTGTTGGCAGCCATCAGTCTTCCTTGTGGCTGAGCAGAGCTCCCCCTGTGGGAGCACACTGACGACGAGGGGGTATCTCCTGCATTGAGCATCTGCCCTCTGGTGGTCAGTGTGTGTCATAGTGACCATTCATTCCGAGTCATTCTGCTGTTAGGGTCAATTTGCATATTACTGTTTTATTATATAGGCGAGAGGCCTGGTGCATGGGTGGGGGCTGGCTGGTTTTCCCTGAAGGGTGTCCCGGATCAGGGTGGGGGTCCCACTGGTGTGCCTGGCCAGCCTGGGTGAAGGGCTGATGGCTGTTTGCAGGCTGGTCAAGCCCCCCAGTGGGGATTCTCACCCCATGGGGGTGTGGCCAGCCTGGGTGAGGGGCTGAGGGCTGTTTTTAGGCTCTCCACAGCCCCTTCAGGGTAGGGAGGGTCCCACTGGGGTGCCTGGCCAGCCTGGGGGAGTGGCTTCTGGCTGTTTGCAGGCTGGTCACACCCCCTTCAAGGTCGGGGGGGGGGGTCCCACTGGGTTGCCCGGCCAGCCTGGGTGAGGGGCTGATGGCTGTTTGTAGGCTGGCCACAGTCCCTTCAAGGTAGTGGGGGGTCCCACTGGGGTGCCTTGCCAGCCTGGATGAGCAGCTAATGGCTGTTTGTAGTCTGGCCATAGTCCCTTCAGGGGGTGGAGGGGGGTCCCGCTGGGGTGCCTGGCCAGCCTGGGTGAGGGGCTGATGGTCATTTTTAGGCTGGCCATGCCCACGGGTTGGAAGCAGGTATCTGGGATTTATTTATCTTCTATAATTGAAACTTTGTAACCTTGAGCAGAACTCAGGGCCAGCCAGGGAAGGTGGGAAGCTTGGCTTCCTCCAACGCCAGGAGCAATGCAAGCCTCCTGCAGGATTCAGTTCCATGGCCGCAGCCATCTTTCTGATGGAGTGACAGAGTGAGTGGGTGATGGTTAATTTGCATATTACTCTTTTATTAGATAGGATAGAGGCCTGGTGCCTGGGTGGGCGCTGGCTGGTTTGCCCTGAAGGATGTCCCAGATCAGGGTGGGGTGCCTGGCCAGCCTGGGTGAGGGGCTAATGGCCGTCCTTTCTTTCTTTCTTTCTTTCTTTCTTTCTTTCTTTCTTTCTTTCTTTCTTTCTTTCTTTCTTTCTTTTTTCTGGGATTTATTTTTCTTCTATAATTGAAACTTTGTAGCCTTGAGCGGAGCCCAGTTCGACTGGAAGCCTGGGGCAATCCAGGCTCCCAGCCCTTCATTGAGTGGAGGCCACTGCTGGCTGGAAGCAGGTATCTGGGATTTATTTATCTTCTATAATTGAAACTTTGTAGCCTTGAGCGGAGCCAAGTGCCAGCCAGGGCAGGCAGGAAGCTTGGCTTCCTCCATTGCTGGGGACAACTGAAGCCTCCTGCTCACTCCAGCTCCGTGGCTGTCACCATCTTTGTGACAGAGTGACGGAGTGATGGTTAATTTGCATATTACTCCTTTATTAGATAGGATGGTTTTATTATTATACCAGAGGTCAAGTGCATGAAATTCCCTCGTGGCTGCTGGCTGCTGACCAGGGCCTTCCTCCCTTGCCCTGGCCAGTCCCACCCCCTGGTCAAACTCCCGGACTAGCTCCCGGTCAAGGGGACAATTTGCATACTATGCTTTTATTATATAGGATGCTTATGGTACATTTAAACATTTTGTTCATATATTTAAGGTTCATTAATGTTTTGTTGAAGGTTACAAATACTTTGTGTGAGCATAGAGGAGGGATTTGTCATATAGATTTCAGGATATACACTGCTATTTTACTATTTTAATTGTTTAAATTTTATTTATAAAACTAGAGGCCGGTTGCATGAAGAGATTCATGCAATAGGCCTTCCCTTCTCCTGGCTGCCAGCACAGGTCTTCCTCCAGCACCCGGGACCCAGGCCTTCACTCCGGCAGGAGCTGCCTTCAGTCTTCCGTCTTCACTGCTCTGGCTGGAGCCGCCTTCAGTCTTCCATCTTCTCTGCTCCAGCCGGAGCCGCCTTCAGTATTCCGTCTTCACTGCTCTGGCTCACCTTCAGTCTTCGCTCCACTGCTTGGAGCCTATGTATGCAAATTAACCGCCATCTTTTTGCATTCATTTGCATGCTCTCCTGATTGGCTGGTTAGCATAGCGAAGGTATGGTCAATTTATATATTTGTCTATTATTATGTAAGATTTTTATTTATTTAATATCTTAATATGAAATATTTTTATGCTTTTCAAATAGATTGCTCTTTTCCTTTAATATACTGACTTTGGGGTCATCTTTTGGAAGAACTATTATAAATGATACTAGAAGTCTGGTGCATGAAATTTGTGCACTGGGGGGAGGTGTCCCTCAGCTTGGCCTGTGCCCTTGGGAGATGTCCAACTGCCAGTTTAGACCCGTCCCCCAGGCCTAGACCGGCAGTCGGACATCCCTCTTGCATTCTGGGACACTGCATGCACCAGTGACCATACTTTTCATACAGGTGAAAGGCATCTTGCTGTTGTATGGGCAGCTACATGTTTTTTCCCTGATTATAAAAAGTAGTATATAACATGATCCTTCTGAGGCAGTAGTACCATTTTCCCCATCTTATGGGTGGAAAAACTGAAGCAGAGAGAAGTTAAGTAATTGGCTTTGTCACACAGTTATAAGTGTCAGAATCAGAGCTGATCACAAAAGGTGCAAGCCAGAGTCCATGCATATCATCGCTGCATCATCCTGTTTTTTCAGTGTTAGAGTAGCCTTGCCAGGTTTTAATCTTTAAATCTAAGAGGCTGTTCCCAATATATAGGGTAGGGTCCCTAGGCCTAGCCAGTTATCAGGGCCCACCTGTGGGGTGACTGGAGGGCGGGGCCATTGGGGGGCCCCCTGCTGGCACCCATCTTGGCTGGCAGCCTGGTGCTGCACACTGGCTGGCTGCACCCCCTGCCACTGCCACTGGTCGCCTCCCTCGTGGGGGGCAGATGCTCAATGCAGGAGCTACCCCCAACCTGGTGGTCAGTACATGTCATAGTGACTGGTTGTTCAGTGGGTTGTTCCACTGTTTGGTCGATTTGCATATTAGGGATTTATTATATACGATTATGTAGACAAATATTTCTATTGCCTTCTAAAAGATATTTTATAATAAGACTATTAACAGTTTTCTACTTTTAAATCTTGAATTTACTGGAATTTACATTGTTATTGTAAATGAGGTCTTTTTTCCTTTTTGTGTATTTTCTAAGTGGTTATTGTTAGAACCTATTTTATCTTTATTGTTGACCTACAATTTAGTTGAATTTTCTGTTTGGTTCACTCTGCCTGCCTCCCAGACCCATATTTATCCAAAGGCTGTGCCAGGTGAAAGCTGAGAGGGGACAGTGCAGCCCATTGTTCTTCCTGGGTGTCAGGACTGACATGTGTTTCCAGAGACAGAGGTTGGATTATGGTTTAATCTGCACTGATTGACCTCTGGTCCATCTTTACTGGCTAGTGAAGTCTGCTGGGACTCCCTGCCTGCCACACTCAGGATTTTCCTTTATGCCCTGAACGTGGTCCTGGGGCTAGACAGGTGGCTCCTCACCTTAGTCTTGCCAGCACTGTTTCTTGCAGAAATCCCTTCACATTTGGGGGTTTCCTACGTATCATTTATAATATTAATGGAACTTGAGAGGCAGAGAGAGTTCAATATGGGAGCTCCATTTTACCTTAAACTAGAATCATTGTAGTTAGTCTGTTTATTGGTTCTCCTATGCATCTTATGTTTTAAAGAGTCAACAGAATGAAAATTATAACACTTAAATAGAAATGGCTGTTTCTAGAATCTGCACTTGCCCTTGTCTCGGCCCATTTTCTATTGCAGTTCTACGCTATGCTTTGCTATGAGTGATGCATGGTCTGAGCAGGAGATGAGGAATCGGTACATGCATCTGCCGGTGTGGCTTCTTGGTTGCATGAAGAGACTCACAATCTGCAGGGAGAGGGCAGATTATGATTTTTTTTTTCTGGTGCAAATGCAAGTCATTGGATTACCTATCCCAGGTGCGTCTGCAAAAATGATTCCTATTTCTAATTAAAGGGTAAAACTCAGTTGTTCACTTTCAGGAGTTTCAGGCCGGAAGGGATTATATTCTTAAAGGTGTTAACATAAAAAACCATTGAAACCTGTAAAGAATTTTTGTGAGTTTATTTGAGCCAAACTGTCGACATATGCCGGGAAGCAGAACCTCAATGAATTGAGATAATGCTCGGAGAATGGGGAGTTCATATCTTGTTTTTATAAATTACCATCAAAAGGAAAATACGTAAGTGGGTTACATGAAATCCATTGGTGATAGATTAAGGAGGTGGAATAAAGCAAAGCAGGGAAACCGCTGGGATAGGATAAAAAGTGAAATGATGTACATCTGCTTCTTTTACACAGATGGGTACAGGATAGTTTAACATAGTTAACAGTTGACGATTAACTTGATAACAATAACAATGAAGGAAAGTCCTGGTGCCATTTGTTGTACCTTGAGGGGTCTGGAAAAAAAAAAGGGCGAAGTTACAAGTTACCCAGACATTTCACAGATAAGTTATCTTAGATGCAAAAAGACAAATGGGCTCAGTAAAGATCTAAGTTGATCTTTGTCAGGGAAAATACTGGCCTCGGACATGACTACCCACGATAACCTGTTTTTAGTTAAAGTTTAATTTCAGACCATCCTTTGTGGTTACTCTAGGTCTCTGATTTTGCAAGGCCGCCATGCAGGCCTTCCCTGAGCTTGTCAGGTTAGCATGTGGCCCCTTTTGTTCACAAAGGAAAGAAGGCTTCCCAGAACTACAGAAACCACAGCTCATAGGGGTCTTTACTATGGTGGCTTCTAGGTGGTGAGATTGCCACCACTGCCACCACTCACTTATTGGTGGCCTCAGGAATAGCTCCACTGTTGCATTTCCAGAGAGAATGGCCACAAGGCACAAGGACATAGACGGGGGGGGGGGGGGGGGGGGGGAGCTCCCTAGCTGCATATTCTATTGTGTAAAGCTTGTGATCTAAATGGCCTGGCCCCAGGATGCATAGACCCTTAAAATGGCTGGATGTTGTGAGGGGCTGAGAACAGGGTTGGAATAGGGTAACTGACTTCCCTTTCTCTGAGAATAGAGTTGCCAAGACTGTGGGACTCAGGGATGGCAGGGTGGTTGTTATGCTCTTGTTTCATTAGTGGGCAAGAGAGTTGCACCCACTCACCCAGTTTCTCACAGTACATACCTAGGATTCAGGTTATGCTTTAAGTCCAGCCAAGACTTTCTTCTCCTTTACCATAAATAGAAATACCAGGCTTACGCGATAGAGTTTTCTGGGCTTAAGCCTTCTCTGCTGTTCGGTGCTGAGCTGCAGATCTGCTGGGATATTTTCTGCTATGTGAGCAGCTTGGCTTCCACTCTGAATATTTTATGCATTCTGTGCATGCTTCGCAGAATAAGGGCTTGTATAGAGATGGATTCATAGCATACACATTGGCAGTGTTCCTGGACTGTTTACTTTAATGGCATCATTAGCAATTAGCCCTTAAAGTCAAAATTTAAATAAAATCCACAAAAAAGCCTTTGAATCAGCTAATAACTGGAGATGGGCCTAAAGAGGAACTATATAATTAAGCAGGATAGTCATTGAGAGGAAATCAAGTGAGGGGAGGAGCCCAAAGACCTCTATGTCCTGTCACTGTAGCTTTGAAAAATTCTGTAATGCCAAAGGGAATATAAAAGACCAGCATATGAAATGGGTAGAATTAATCACTATTTCTTCATCCTATTTACTGACGTACTTACTATTTACCCAAGAGCTGTGCTGGCCATACAAAAGAGAGGGAGGGAAGAAAAGTTATTTACTTAATATCTTCTTTGTGGCAGATGGGATAGTTACCTTACAAACACTTAATTATCTTTAATTTTGATAGTATTCTGTGAAGTAGAGATTTTATGGTGAATAATTTACAGATAAAGAATCACTGAATAGATGAAATGACAGTGTCCAAAAGAATGAACGTGGATATCAGTGTTATTGAGAATATATGTATATAATGTATTTTACCCTGTTTTTCATATGGTGGAATCAAGACTCCGAAGCACTATTTAATCTGGCTGAGGGCACATATTTACATATCCTTTTGTGTTCAAAATGAATATCGATATTTCAGTAAAGATTTTTATGGCATTCTAGCCAAGGCAGAGTTTATGGCTCTCTTTTCTGTTATCATAGCATCCTAAGTAAATATTTTAATAGCATTTATCATATTGTACAATCATTACTATAGAAGCAGCTCTTTCTGAGGGCCATTGCCATTACCCAGCAGTGCCTGACAGATAAATAGGTTCTTAATAAATATTTGTTGAATGAACTGATTAAAAGAGCTTTGTGAAGATCACTGACTGAGTCTATGGATCTGGTGTGTCTACACTGAGAAGGCTATCCTAGAGAGGATTCTCTTTCAATTTATACAAAGGTGGGTGTCATTGCCAGAGCCTTCACTTACTGTTTTGGCTGCTCTGGATCAGTGCACTTCGGTGCAGACAGTGTTAGAAACAATGACAAGAAGATCTTTCCTACAAATTGACTGTCTCTCTTTCACTTTGGTTTGGAAAGGCAGCTGCAAACTCTATAGTCATGACTTTAAAGGCGGAAGACAGAAGAGAATTGGTGGAAAGCAAGGACCAATAATATTAATATAAATAACAACAACAATAATAATATCAGGGTGGTAATATTCATTGAGTGTATTTAATTATATTGTTAATTCTCAATCTCATTGATTATGTTTGAGTCTCTAGGCTTCAGTTATGAGAGGGGCATTCAATTCTCACCATGAAGGCTAATTTACTTAGGTGAATATCTCACTTCATTAGTCTTTCAATATTTAAAATATTCCACACATATCAGAAGGCTTCCTGGCTTGGTTAGGAATCCAGCATGCAAGTACTATCTAAACAGCAACAAGGAACCAATAGAATGCTGAGACCTGGTCTTGGAAAATGAAGCCTACAGTATGCCAGGCAAAGTTACTACACAATGGTGGTTAAGACTGTGGGCTCTGAAATCTGACTGAGCCTAGATTTTAATAATTTATTGAGGTGAAATTTGAATAGCATAAAATTAACCATTTTGAAGTAAACAGTTTAGTGACATTTAGGACAGTCACAATGCAACCATAACTACCAATTCCAAAACATTCCTTCAAGTCTTACTTATTAATTGATTTATTTGGATTGCCCCTCCTCCCAATGCCTGACAAGTACCAATCTGTATTCTGTCTCTATGCAGTAATCTATTCTTCATATTTCATATAAATGAAATCATATAATATGTGAGCTTTTGTATCTGATTTCTTTCACTTAGCATAATGTTTTGGAGGTTCAACCACATAGCAGTAGATGGTATCAGAACTTCATTCCTTTTTATGACTGAATATTGTTTTGTTGTATGTATATATCAAAATTTGTTTATTTACTTGTCATGGACAATTGAGCTCTTTGCATCTTTTGGCTATTGTGAATAGTGCTGTTATAACATGGGTGTACATGTACTTGTTTTGAGTATCTATATTCAATTATTTTGAGTATATTCCTAGGAGTGGAATTGTAGATTAACATAATAATTCTATGATTGATTTTTAAAGAACCACTAAACTGTTTTTCATGGTGGCTGAACCATTTTGCATTCCGACTAGCAACACTTGCTCTTTTTCATTTACTTGATTGTAGTCATCCTAGCATGTGAAATGGTACCTTATAGTGGTTTTGATTGGTCTTTCCCTAATGGCTATTTATGTTGAGCATCTTTTCATGTGCTTGTTGGCCATTTGGAGAACTGTCTATTCCAGTTCCTTGCTCATATATATGTCCTATATAATAAAGAGGTAATATGCAAATTGACCATCACTCCAACACACAAGATGGCTGCCCCCATGTGGACACAAGATGGCTGGCAGGGGAGGGCAGTTGGGGGCAATCAGGCCAGCAGGGGATGCTATTATAATTGGAATTGATTTTTTTAATTTCTTTTTTAAATTGTTTGTTGATATTGTATATACAACTAATTTTTGTATGTTTATTAGCTCTAGTAGTTTTCTTGCAGAGTTTTTGAGATTTTCTATAATAGGATTATTTCATCTGTGAATATAGTTTTACTTCTTGCTTTCCAAATTGGATACTTTTATTTACTTTTTTAGTTTATTTGTTGTGGCTAGAACTTCCAGTATAATGTTCAATATGAATGATGAAAGTTGGCATCTTTGTTTTGTTTCTGATCTTAAGGTGGGGGGTGTTAGCCTTTCACCATTGAGTAGGACATTAGCAATGGGTTTTTCACAGATGTTCTTCAGGATGTTGAGGAATCCCTTATAATTCTAGTCTTATGAGGGTTTTTTGTTTTTTCCTATCATGAAAATGTGTTGGATTTTTGTCAGATGTTGTTCTTCATTAATTGGGAAAATCATGTCTTCCCCCCTTTGTTCTATTACTGTGCTATATTATACTGGTTGTTTTTGTTTGTTTGTTTGTTTTTACATTGAGCCCCTGTATGTTCCTGGGATAAATACCACTTAGTCATGGTATGTAATCCTTTTTAATATGTTGTAGGGCTTGATTTTCTAATATTTTGTTGAGGATTTTTGCGTCATCATAAGTGATATTGATGAGTAATTCTTTCTAGTGATGTGTTTACCTTGCTTTGGTGTCAGGGTCATTCTTGCCTCTTAGATTGAGTGAGGATATGTTCCCTTCTCTTTCAGGACATTTATACTTTCTTTTTTCTCTGCCTAGAAAGTTATTCCCCCAGATATCTACCTATGCTTCTCTGTCTCCTTATCCACACTCAGTTCAATGTTATGTCTTTGGAGAGGCCTTTCCTGACTAAATACTAAAGCAGTATTCCATTAGTCGCATCCCCTACTTCATAGTTATTTATAGATTGATTACTAGGGTGTGAGATCCATGTGAATAAGGCCTTCATTTCATTCACTGCTACCATCGTAGCATCCAGAAGAGTGTCTGATACATATTAGTCATTAGTGAATAAAGGGGTTGAATGAATGAACTCTCCTCCAGAGAAAAAGAAGTTAAAGTAGCATAATGAACATAAATAAAATAGGATTTAGAATGAGGCAGACTTTTATTTTCAACACCAGTTCTGTCACTTTGCAGCTGTGTGATGTCAGTAAGTTATTTAAACTCTCTGGACCTCAGTTTGGAGAACACAAAATGGGCATAATAATACTTACCTTCCAAAGTCATGGAGAAGCTTAGCTAATAGGAATGTGAATCCCCTTGTTGAGCAGGTGGCAAACACGAAGCACAGTGCTTAATTGCTATGGCAATTGTTTTTCTGCCCTCAATTAGGTTAAAACTCATGAAAGTCTTGTTCCTTAGAAGGCTCATAGCTACAGTATTGAAATTGCTTCTGACTCTACAGAAGACTGGATATTCCTAAAATCATTCAGCTCATTTCCAGGGGTTACTTTCTCATGTTTATTGTATTTCCCCTGCAAAGAAGATGCATTTTGGTTCCTGAGGCTATACTGTAAGGACATATAGAAAAGATACACTACATACCGATCAGTGAAGCTAGCTTGCTGCTATGAACATTATTTTGAATCTTCAACTTAGAAAACAAGTTTCACTGATCAAATACAATTTTCTTAGTGAATTGTTGCGAACTTAGTAAAATTATTTAACAATTCTTAAACTGCACTGCGGATGACTTAATCACAATGCTTACAGAGGAAATAGGACAGATTACATAAGCCATACTTCTGGTCAACCCCATTGCTTTGTATTCACTGCTGCCACAGGCAAGTGTCATGCCAGGGGTTACACTGTATGGCATCTAATCCCAACACTGGGAACTGGAGTTGCCTTGATTACTAGAGGACTGGCTTGGTACACAGCCAGGTGCAAATAGTTGAAGCTTAGTGTTGGGTTCTGCTGACATGCTCTTTTCACCTGGATTCTGGAACACCGTCCTCACGGCTCCTCAAGGCTCCTCTTGGCTCCCATTTCTACCACAGTCCCCTCGCGTGATGTTAAAGAACCCTCAGGAATCAGTCTTTCAGACACATATGACCTAAAGATTCTGACATAACTGCCCACAGATTGACTTCTAGTAAGTAAATTTGCACTGAGAATAAAAAACAAATTAAACCAGATTTAAGAAACTGCAGCACCAAGTAGACGGATAGGCACCTGGAGACCTAGGTTCTTAATTTTCATTTTTAAAACAGTCATTATGCATTATTTATAATGCCAGGTGGTGAAGGTGAAATCTACGTAAACTCTGCAATTTGAGAGCGAACCTGTTGCTGATCTTGTTTTACACAGTGCATTGTACACAGTTTGTACTCAATATGTATGTTTTCCTGCACAACGGTTCTCATACACTTCTTTTTCCTCTGACATTGAGTCAGCAGCCATGGTACCCCAGCAGTCTTCCTCTTGTTACCAAGTTGCATTATCTAGTTGGTCATCAAAAGATTGACACAAGGGCTAAAAAATATAAAAAAGATTAACACAGAGGAACAGCTGGGAACCAGCAGCATGGGTGGGGGAACAAACCAGCTCTGTAACTATTTCATTCCTCTCCTGGGGCAGCTTCCTCCTATTCTAAGAGGTGGATTCCAAGCCAGTGGGGGCCTCCCTCCCTAATCCGGAGGCAAGACCAGCCTTAGAAACTGGGGTTGCAGAAGCCACTTTGCTTTTTGTCACATAAAATAATGCCCTAAGGCCCTGAAACATGGAGGAAAAGATCTTAAATGTAGCCACAAAAATCCTCACATCTTTCTCTTTATTTTTCTTAGTAACCTAAATGTGCTTAGTTTCAAGCAGCACTTTCCAGGGACAAGGATTTATTTAAATAAGAGCTACTTTTAGATTTGGATTCCAGTTTTTCACTGTGTTTTAATCAGGGGACTGAAGATACGTTAAAGAAAGTTACTAAGTGTGGGTGAATCTCAATTTAGATGCCATGTTAATTTTGCTTTCTATCATCGTCTGCTTCCCACACTTATTCTGGACTGAAACAAGTCAAAATAAAAGGGATGGGCCATAAGTAAATATTATGAAAAAAATCAGAGGTTCCGATATGGCCGGATATGCATGAAATGTATTCAGTGTCTGGAAACAAACAAAACTGCATAGATGGCAATGAAGCAAGATCAAATATAATGGGCATATGTTGAATTTCAACTCTGTGCTGAGCACTTTGCATATCTTATTTTATTTATTCTCCAAAACAACTTGGGGACATAGAAATGATAAAATAGAAAATGAAGGTAATAATACAAAGTCCACAAACTTCAGGAAGTCCTTTAATAAGATGGTTAGCTACATGGATAGCAAAATGCCTTGTGCATAATATAATTTATGCATAATAATAATTTATTCCCTTTTCAATTTGACGTAAAAAAACAAAAAACTGAAGCTTTTAGAGAAGTCAAGTCACTTTCCCAATAGTGACACAGCAGTTCTAGAACCCAGAGGTTATGAGATTCCCTTAGGATAAAAGGCTTTTAAGATCCAAATTCCTGTGATTTTGACATGAGATTTTTCCAGAAAGCAGGTGAACAAACAGACAAGTATGGCAATAAGGATCGGTGTTTTCCTTCTCAGGACTGACCATACATTTGCAACAAGGGAAAAAGGTACAAGATCTGAAAATTCCCTTTTAAAAGTCTATTTTAGCTTTGAATTAAACTTGCTAATTTTATTAATCTCAATTAATGACTTTTAGAGTAAACTGAGATATATATAAAATATTTTCATCAGTGTTATTCATAATGGTCCAAATTAGAAAAACACACATGTTCATAAATTGGAATGAATATCCTATCTAATAAAAGAGCAATATGCAAATTAACCATCACTCCATCACTCCATCACAAAGATGGCATCGGCCATGGAGCTGGAGTGAGCAGGAGGTTTGGGTTGCCCCGGTGATGGAGGAAACCAAGCTTCCTGCCTGCCCTGGCCGGGCCTGGGCTCTGCTCAATGCTACAAAGTTTCAAGTATAGAAGATAAATAAATCCCAGATACCTGCTTCAGCCACCCTGGACAAAAAAAGAGAGAGGCTGGGAGCTTGGGTCACTGGGGGCATGGCCAGCCTAAAAAAGCCCATCAGCCCCTAACCCAGGCTGGCCAGCCACTCCAGTAGGGATCTCCCCGCTGAAGGGGCTGTGTCCAGCCTGAAAACAGCCCTCAGCCCCTCACCCAGGCTGGCCACACCACCATGGGGTGAGGGTCCCCACTGGGGGGCTTGACCAGCCTGCAAACAGCTATCAGCCCCTCACCCAGGCTGGGCAGGCACCCCAGTGGGACCCCCACCCTGACTGGGACACCCTTTAGGGCAAACAAGCCTGCCCCCACCCGTGCACCAGGCCTCTATCCAATATAGTAACAGGGTAATATGCAAACTGACCCTAACAGCAGAAGGACTGGGAATGACTGGTCACTATGACACACACTCACCACCAGGGGGCAGACGCTCAATGTAGGAGCTGCCCCCTGGTAGTCAGTGCACTCCCACAGGGGGAGCTCTGCTCAACCACAATCCTGGCTGATGGCTGCCAGCACAGCGGTGGTGGCGGGAGCCTCTCCTGCCTCCTCAGCAGCACTATAGATGTCCAACTGCAGCTTAGGCATGCTCCCTGCTGGCAAGTAGACATCCCCCGAGGGCTCCTGGGCACAGGCCAGGCTAAGGGACCCCCCTGAGTGAACAAATTTTTGTGCACCAAGCCTATAATATATAATATAATATAATATAATATATATATATATATATATATATATATATATATATATACACACACACACACACACACACACACACACACACACACACACACTGAGTGGCCAGATTATTATGACACCTGACGTTTGTAGACAAACTAGCTATAATTTCATGCTGAAGTTGCTAGAGGGCCAGACCATTATAAATAGGAAAGCAGGTTGTTTACCACAAGAGTAGAAGTGATTTTTTTCTGAAGATATGGGTAAACAATGCGATTTAACAGCCTTTGAATGTGGGATATATATATATATATATATATATATATATATATATGCATATATATATGTATATATATATATATATACACACATATATATATGTATATATACACACACACACACACACATATATATATATATATATATATATATATATATATAATCCATATATATATTATCTATATACTAGAGGCCGGGTGCACAAAAAAATTTGTGCACTCGGGGGGAGAGGGGGGTCCCTCAGCCCGGCCTGTGCCCTCTCGCAGTCTGGGACCCCTCGGGAGATAATGACCTGCTGGCTTAGGCCTGCTCCCGGTGGCAGAGGGCAGGCCCAATCCCTAGGTGCAGCCCCTGGTCGGGCTCAGAGCAGGGCCGATTGGGGAGTTGGGGCGCCGCCCCTGTCATGCACAGAGCAGGGTGATTGGGAGGTTGTGATGCCACCCTCAGTCACGCTCAGGTTAGGGCTGATTGGGGGGTTGGGGCACCACCCCGTCACACTCAAGGCAGGGTCGATGGGGAGGTTGCGGCACCACCCCCTGTCACGGACAGAGCGGGGCCAATCAGGGGGTTGGGGAGCTCCCCCCTGTCACTCACAGAGCAGGGCCCATCAGGGGGGTTGGGGCTCTGTACCCTGTCACACACAGAGCAGGGCAGATCAGGTGGTTGGGGTGCCGCCACTCTCACACTCAGGGCAGGGCTGATGGGGAGGTTATGGCTCTACCCTGTCACACACAGAGCAGGGCTGATCAGGGGGTTGGGGAGCTCCCCCCATCAGGCACAGAGCAGGGCTGATCAGGGGATTGGGGCGCCTTCCCCTGTCACGAACAAAGCAGGGTGGATAGGGAGGTTGTGGCCCTGCCCCCTGTCACACACAGAGCAGCAGGGCGATCAGGGGGTTTGGGCGCTGCCCCCTGTCACGCTGATCCCGGTGCCGGGAAGCCTCACGGCTCCGCTGATCCTGGTGCTGGGAGGCATATTACCCTTTTACTATATAGGGTAGAGGCCTGGTGCACGGTGGGTGCTGGCTGGTTTTCCCTGAAGGGTGTCCTGGATCAGGGTAGGGGTCCCAACTGGGGTGCCTGGCCAGCCTGGGTGAGGGGATGATGGCTGTTTGTAGCTGGTCACACATCCTTCAGGGTGGGGGTCCCCACTGGGGTGCCTGGCCAGTCTGGGTGAGGGGCTGAGGGCTGTTTTCAGGCTGGGGGTGACTGAAGCTCCCAACTGCTCCTTTCTTTCTTTCTTTTTTTTAAATTCTGGGCTAGCTTTAGCTTTGAGGCTTGGCTCCAGCTCTTAGTCCTCCGCTGCTGAAAGTAGGTTTCTGGCCTTTGCTTACAATGTTGCGACTAAAGCAGGTTTCTGGGGTTTTGTTTAGCTTCTATATTTGTTACATAGTTGCTTAGAGTTGCAGCTCAGAGGCCTGCAGCGGCAGGCGGGGAACGTTGGAGTCCTCTGTCACTGAAGCAAGCAAGCCTCATGTTAGTTTCAAGCTTCCTGGCTGCCAGCCGCCATCTTGGCTGGCAGTTAATTTGCATATTGCCCTTTTTAGCCAATGGGAAGGGTAGCAGTCGTACACCAATTACCATGTTTCTCTTTTATTCCATTCTTCTTCTTCTCTCTTTTTTTTTTTTTTACAGCTATCTGGTCATTCAGACCTGGTTTTTGCTTTTTTCTATTTATTTATTTATTTGTTAATCTTCCCCCGAGGATATTTTTCCATTGATTTTTTAAAAAAAATTATCTTTATTGTTGAAATTATTACAGATGCCTGCTCCCTCTGCCTTTTAACCTCCTGCCTCCTGCCTCCCCTCAGGCCTAGAGCACTATTGTCTGTGTCCATAGCTTATGCATATATGCATATAGATTCTTTGGTTAATCTCTTCTCACCTGCTCCCCTCTCCTCTCTCTCAGATTGATCAGTCTGTTCCATGCCTCTATGTCTCTGGATCAATTTTGTTCATTAGTTTATTTTGTTCATTAGATTCCACATATGGGTTAAACCATATAGTACTTGTCTTTCTCTGATTGGCTTATTTCACTTAGTATAATGTTCTCCAAGTCCATCCATGTTGTCGCAAAAAGTAAGAGATCCTTCTTTTGTTACTGCTGCATAGTATTCCATGGTGTAGATGTACCACAGTTTTTGTAGCCACCCATCTGCTGATGGGCAGTTGGGCTGTTTCCAAATCTTGGCTATTGTAAATAGTACTGCTATGAACATAGGGATGCATGTATTCTTTCTCACTGGTGTTTTGGGTTTCTTAGGATATATTCCTAGAAGTGGGATCAGTATTCATTCTTTTTAATTTTCTTTTTTATTATTGACGCTATTATAGATGTCTCCCATTCCCTCCTCACTTTGCTGTAAGGAAACACTATACTCCAGTGAAAATGAATGACTGCTATACCTTCAATAGACAAGCACAAGAGTGATCTCAGAAATATAATGAGCAAAAGAAGGCAGAACAAAAATACATTCAAAATACTCTATAATTTCAGTTATATAAAGGTAAAAAATAGAAAAAACTAAACTACATTATTTGGAGGTTCATAAATAAGTATTAAAAATATTACAAAAGCAGGAAAATAATTACCATAAAAGTCAGGTGAAGGTTGTTCCCAGAGGTAGGAGAAAGTATTTATTAAAAACGGTACATTGAGTACTTTTTGGCTACAAAAGTGTTCTTTTTATGTCCTTGGAGGTGGTTTTAGAGATGTTTACAATAATTTATCAAATTGTGCATTTATATTTTATACATTTTCTATATGCTTGGTATATACATTTCTCAATAAAAAAGGTTTACAAATATTGAAACATCCTATTGAGAAGATATATTTCTTTGATGAAGGAAGTAACAGAAGTTGCTAGAAAACTTGTTTTCCATCTTCATTGTGCACCTTATCCCGTGCTGGAATGGCTTGTTGTCTTCCCTGCCACCTGGCAATCTGAGCCGGTTATGGGCCTGGGCCACTTGGGAAAAGCTTTCATGCCAAAGAAGAGGGGAGAGCTGAAAATGATTTGGATAATGCTTGACACTATTTTTACAAAAATATAAAGGGACGGTGAATCATTGTAGCAAGGTTACCTCTTAAGATTCTGCAAATTCTCTCTCATGACAATAGAACAAACCAAAGTAGATGCAGACCACAGAGAGAAAACAGGCTCATTTTCAGCCAGCCCCGAATATGAAGTTAGTCTCACTCCAAAATTTGTTACATTGTCATTAGTAATCTAATAGTTTTGCACAGTTACTAAACTTATTTTGGGAGCCTGTTCATCTGTGGGATTAGTTGTGTCTACCCGAGTCCCCAGTGTAAGGGTCTGAGGGTGGACGTGTGGTGGAATAAGTCAGCCTGTGGGTGGAATTTCTTGGACAAAAGAAGCACAGCGCTCGGGTGGGAATAACTTGACTGAAAGCAGCCATGAGGGCTGTAGAGGCCCAGCCACAGAGCCCGGAAGCTGGCTGAGATGGGATGGAAGATTGTCTCTGAAGTCAGGGCTTGGGCTGCTTGTCTCAGGGAAAGCATGGCATTTGTATTGAGATCCAGAATGAGGATGGAGGGAGAGCAGGCTCCAAGTGAAACTAATTTTAAAAGAGAGGAGAATCTGGTCATCAGCCTGAGGGTCTACATACCTCCTCAGCTTCCCTGGTCAGTCAGTAGGACCAGGACTGAGCCTGGACCGTGTGGTCTTATTCAGAGTTAAGCATGGATGCTAAACAGCCCAGGAAACAAAGCCTGTGGAGGGCTTACGACTGACTCCAGGAGGCCTGTGAATGCTAAGGCAAATAAGATTTTCCCTCCTTCACTCCACTGTCTGGAGTTAGGCCTGGTTCTTTAGAAAAAGAAGATAGCTCCACTGTCTACTAAACAGCCTGCAACATTTTGATGATAAGTAGATTATTCTGCATGTTAAAAATCATGTAGAGAATTATAGAACCACTTCCTCGCTTTAATTTACTGAGTTTCTTACATCAAAGCAGAAAGATTGGATCCTCTGTCTGTTGTAATTGTCAGCAGATGATGCATAATCTGACTCGTTGAAATATAAATAATAACAATCTGGATATATTTTAATGGGGTTATCGAGGCACATCTGCTAGCTGTGTGATGCTAAATTTCAAGCTTCTTGATGCCAGGATTTCCTCATCTCTAAACTGGAGATAACCAGTTTTCTAAGACTGTTATGAGGATCAAATAATATTTTACACACATACACACACACAATCTCTCCCAATTTATTTATTTAATTTATTATATATTATATATATATCATGCCACAGCACACGTGCTCAGTGACAAAAGGCACAATGCCATGCTTTTCCTAAATGTTGGTATTCAGTTAAAAATCCTCTCCTATAGGGTAATGAAGTAATACCAATTTTAAAAGAATATTTTGGAACATAAGGTCCGTGGTTTATGATGTATGGGGAATTTCAATGTATGAAAAAAAATGTAGACATCTTAAAGAATTTAAGCTAGGTTTCCTTTAGGGATCAGGTGCCCTTCTTATAATTTGCAAAGGGAAAACATCCTTGATTTCAGTGGATGAAATGGCTGAGCAGATCAGAGCTCTTTTTATAATTTAGTCTTTACTTTTATCAGTTGAAATGTGACCATAGTGTAAGGCCTCGTAGCCCTATAAGATTTGCAGATAAAACCTATAGCAGCCTGCCCCTGCTCTCTCATCCATCTCTGCTTCCATATCTCTAAATATCATACTTATATAGTATTACTTCACTTATTAATGCTTGGTTTAATGTGGAATTTCTCCTCTGCCCATCCTCATCTGTACACATGAAAACAGCTGGTCACCCTCTAGTATAAGTATTTTAATGTTAGTTAGATCAGTGATTCTCAAACTTCAGTGTGTGTCAGAATCGCCTTGATAGCCTGTTTAAATACAGATTCCTAGGTCCTTTCCCTCTGATTCAGTAAAGGAAGATCCAAATAACTTGCATTTCAAACAAGTTTCCAGGTGATGTTGATGCTGCTGCTTGGCCTACATGCCACACCTTAGGAACCACTGGGTGAGATAAAACATTTTATTTTCACATTAAATATATTTTATAGCTGAACTTTGTATGCATACCAGAGTTGCTTTCCTTTTCTTACCAACCTTATTTGTTCTCCTTAGAGTTAATAATTATCCTTTTACCATTTGATTAGGTTTTTATAAAAATACTAGAGGCCCAGTGCACAAAATTCTTGCACAGGTAGGGTCCCTAGGCCTGGCTGGCAATTAGGGCTGATCGGGGCCCTCTGGCTGCCAGCCAGGACCTTACTTCTGGCTGCTAGCCAGGTCCTCCCTTCCCCCTGCTGCCGGCTGTCAGCTGCCAGCCAGGGCTTTCTTTCATTCCATGCCACCCCCTGGTGGCCAGCGCACGTCATAGCGAGTGATCGAACTCCTGGTCTTCCGTTGAACTCCTGAGAGGACACTTTGCATATTAGCCTTTTATATATAGATAGATAATTAATTTACACCCAAACTCTCTATCAATGATGTAAATCTCTTCATATATGCAGACTCATTTGATATTTTTCAATATCATCTTAAAAAAAATAAATATCAGAGTTTTTCTGACATGCTCCAATGTGAACTAGTTTCTCTTTTTGGCTGCTGTACGCAGTTGCCATGCTTTTACACCTACTTTCTAGATCTTGTAATTTAAAAAAAAAATTGGTTTGAAAATATGAGAATGTCTTTTTTCTACCCTCATACTTGCTTGAATGTTGACTGAATAAAAGTCTATTTTGAGACTAATTTCTTTTTAAGACATTGTCCCATGGTCTTCTGACTTCTATTGTTGCTCTCAGATGATCTGACACCATCTGATTCTTGATCTTTTCCAAGAAGTCGGTTTTCTCTGTGAAAGTGTTGGGATTTTTCTTCACTTCCAGTGTTCTGATCTTACAGGGTGCTGGTGTTGGTAAATTTGCATCCATTGTGCTGAGCTTGGAGTGGGCTCTTCCCACCTGGTGACTTTGGTGCTACAAATCTGAGAAACCTTCCCAAGTTACCTCTTATCTTCCATTTTCCTGCCCTCTTTTTCTTTGACTCCTCTCTGTGTATTGGATAATCTGGAAAGGTTGTCCAATTTTCTTATTTCCTCTCTCCACTTTTTAATTCTTTATATTTTGGTTCTACTTTCTGGGAGATTTCTTCAAGTTTACTTTTTATTTTATTTTAATTTTAAATTCTTAACATATCTTTTTGGCTATTCCCTTAATAGTCTTTTTTGAAGCATCATGCTTTTTCTTCATGGATGTAACATCTTTTATCTCTTTTATAGTGTTAATATAGATTTTAATCTCCCTATACTATCTCTATGTCCTTATTGTTGCTTTTGATGTTTGTTTTTGTTTCTGTCTCTTATACTGATATTTTCCTCAAATAGGTGGTAATTAAGAGTGGGCTCCCTTGCCCTGGCTGGTGTGGCTCAGTTGTTGAGTGTTGGCCTATGAACCAGGAGGTCACAGTTTGATTCCCAGTCAGGGCACTTGCCCAGGGTTTTGCCTAGTAGGTGGCATGCAGGAAGCAGCCGATCATGTTTCTGTCACTCCATTTCCCTTTCTTTCTTTCTCTCTCCCATATTCATTCTCTCTCTCTCTCTCTCTCTCTCTCTCTCTCTCTCTCTCTATATATATATATATATATATATATATATATATATATATATAGTGGGACCCTAAAATCTGTCTGGATACTTACAAATAGTTGGAGTTGTCTCACATGAAACCCTATATTGCTCAGGATCATGGAGCCCTGTGCTCCTCTGTCTCTGGAGACACAGGGGAATTTATGTGGTAGAAAGAAAATGGGGTTTGATATATGAAGTTCTGCATGTATGGGATCCTGAATCTTCCTCTTAGAAGCTTCATCAACTTGAGAAGAAGTCTTATTTTCTCAATGTCAATTTGCACACCTAAAGCAGGGCGTGGCTCATGTTAGTCATGTGACAGATATTTATTGAATGAATAAATATAATCTACTAAGGAGTGTAGATCATAACACCCTCCTCTTCACTTTGAAGAGATACTTTAAGAGAGTCTGTAAAAGTCCCATCAAATTGTAAAGTTCTACTAAAATTTCAAAGATTATTTTTACTTTTAAAGAGACACGAAGATTTATTGAACAAGTGCAGTATTGTAGGGCAGGCACTGTACTGGTCACGTTCACAGTGTGGCATATCCTTCACAGTTCACGTACAAGGATGGTACAATCAGAAGCTGGAATATATGAAAAGCTGTCATGCAGGAGAACAGATTGGATTCATCACAGTGGCAAGATGGAGGAAGATAAGTGAAGTACATTTCATCTTTCTATCGGGAGGAACTTTCTGTCAATTAGAACGTTCAATCAAAGCAATGAGCTTGTCTTGATAGTTGGTGGGCTTCCTGTCCCCAGGCAGTGAAAGTAGAATTTCCCAGAAATATTGCAAAGGAAATTTCTTGCTAAAAATAGATTATGCCATTAGACTAAATGCTCACTAATATCCTTACTCTCTTTATGATCTTAGCTATTACAAATGTACAGATTTTAAAGCTATAATCAACATTCCAAATGTCAGAAAAGAGACATAAATGTTCCCAGTCAGATTTACTTGGGATGTTTTATAGCATCCTTGAAATAAACCTGCAAAGGAACAAACATTCCCATCACATCTAAATTCTTGGAGCTGATTCTGTTTTCAGAAAATGGAACATTATAACTGCTTTGAAAGGTCAGAGTCCCCTCTCTGAGATGGCGACTCCTTCAGTGAGGCCAGTCCTCTATTTGATATTTTCTCGAAGAAATGACAGGCATTTGGGGAATGTGGACAAGGAAAATGGTGTGCTTCCAGTAAAGAGCAAGGTTTCTTCCTTGAATGGGCTTGCTGCCCAGAAGCTAGGTTGATTTGCATTTTATCTGCAGTGCATCTCTCATTTACTTGCAAGGCTGTAGCCCTGCCAGCCTCTGCCTGGATACAGCCTTGTCCCCGAGAAGGGCTTCGTCCCTGAACATCCAATGCTATTTAGTTGAAGAGCCAGTATTCTCATCCTGGCTCGTCAAGATGTCAAGAAAATAAACTTTACTGTAGGATCTTCTTTAACCTTTCAAGGTCACTTGAAAAGAGAGCTAAAGTAAGAAAATATCACTACAGTGTTCATTGAACAAGAATTTAAATGATAAAATAAATAAATAAATTAAAAAGCAAAAGCTTTTAAAATTGAGTTATATATCGCAAGAGGTGTAAATCAAGTGAGATGAGAGCACTTTCCGCCTTCATCTCTTGTTGAAATCCAGGTAAAATTGGTGGATTAAAAAAATGTCTCTTGGCTGTGATAGCTTTGCAGGGTCATTTTCTGACTAATCCCTTCCAGTAACTGGTAGAATAGCTATTGCAGGAAAGGGTTATTGAATGTTTTAAAATTAAGATTCTATTGATAACTTCAGCTCAGTTCTAGGGTAAAGTGGCTGAGGCCACATAGGTGCCGGGTGTCCGATGAACAATGGCAGAATGTCTCAAGAGCAAGGGCAAGGTGCCCCTCACTGAAAGGTGCCCAGGGCTCATCTGCCAGCTACCTAGATGACCTCATCCAATGCAGTGTTTTAATTTACTACATGGTGATGTCCAAACCTCTATGTCATGTCGAGATATTTCTTTTGAATTTTAGAAATATACTTTAATTGTGTAGCCAACACACAAGAACGGATCATATGAACTAAAAATTAACCTCTTTTGGGGAACATGGTAGAGGACTGAAAAGCCTAGTTTTCACTTCACCTCTATCAGAATTCCTTATACATAAGGTCCAGAAAATACACACAGGCAGAAAAGCAAATAGGAATCATCCTACTGCTCTGTTATGGATCACTATTACCCAACACAACTTTGACACAGATCTTAACCCAGCCTTCTCTGTTAATACTTGCACAGCGTGGCTTAAGCTTGGAGTCACCACTAGAATTTGCTGTTCCCTCTCTGTCCTGAACCTAAGATAGCTAACTGTTCAGGTGAGACCCTAGATCAATTAGCTTGTGCCTACCCACTGGCGATTAGATTCAGCTCATATTTATTTTTCGCATAGTACACCAGAAGCACAAAATAGAGGACAGGAAGACTGCATAAGGTTCTGAACTTGACTTTGCATGTGTTTTTTCACTCCTGTTGAATGCCTTCCCTGTACTGCTTGATGAATTTCTACTCATTCATCCAGATTAAGCCCAAATGTCACCGTCTTTGTGAAAAAAACATCATGATATATCAAGCTTAATTTAACTAGTGTGCTCCATAGTGTACTGACCATGAGCCTGTGGTCCTCAGAAATGCTCTTTGTCCTTTGTAGGTGTCCTCTGTATGGTGAGGGACTGGCTTTTTCTACATTCCCCAGGCTCCAATGTTGCTGACTTATGACTGGTACCAGCCAGAGAGAGACACTGGTGGAAAGGCAGAAGCCATCACCTCCTCATTTTCCACTGCACTGAGTGGCTTTCCTGGCAGTGGCCACATTTACTCTGACTATGTCTGTGTTCATGTCTAAATTCTGCTCCCTTTATTATTTATTTATTTTGGAAAGGAAGGGACAGGGAGAGAGAGAGAGATGGACACATCAATGATGAGAGAGTCATTGATTGGCTGCCTCCTGCACGCCCCCTACTGGGGATCGAGCCTGTAGCCTGGGCATGTGCCCTGATTGGGAATCAACTGTGACCTCCTGGTTCATAGGTTGACTCTCAACCATGGAGTCACACCAGCTGGGCTATTCCAGCTCCCTTTAGACATGCTTGCTCTGTTTCCAGCTCCATGGGCATCCCAGCTCTAGCAATACCACTGTAGTTTCCCAGGGTGGTCGTAACATATTACTACGAAGTTTGCTAAAATAAAGCAAAAAAATGTACTTTCTCCCAGTTCCAGTAGCCAAAAATGTGAAATAAAGGTATTGGCGGGGATGTGCTCCCTCTGACACTTGGGAGAGAATCTTTCCCTGCCTCTTCCAGCTTCTGTTGGCTCCCGGAGCTCCTTGGCTGGTAGTAGCAATACCTCTGCCTCCTTCTTCACATGGGCTCCTCTTTTCTCTCTCCATCTTCTTTTTGTCTCTTATATGTATTGGATTTAGGATCCACTTGAGTAATTGAAGATGATCTCATTTCGAGTATTTTTAATTATACCTGTGAAGACCATTTTTCCAAATAAGGTAAAGTCACTGGACCCAGAAATTAGGATGTGACCATATTTTTAGGGGTCACCATTAAATCTATTACAACTACTTTCTCTCTTTGTTTCTCCAGTATCTTGCTGGTAGAGGTTGTCTGCTGTGGATAATATCTAGATTATCTCATTGTCTACTCTTCAGCTTCTCAGATCCTCTCTCTTCTCTGTAACCAACTACTTACATTAAATTGCCTGTCATAAGTACTTGAAATGATTATGATGTGATCCTACTAGATATACAGAGTGAGTTTATATGCTTCAATTACACCCCCATAGTACAACTTATTGTTATACTTTGTTTACATGTGTACATCCCCTGGTCTAGTTATTTTTCTTGTTTTCCCCAGGGCCTGGCCTAGTTCCTAGTTTGGAAAGTGTTCCATAAATAATGGATTATGGTTCATGATCTGAAAATAAATGAAGAAAATAGGCTTATAGATCTAAAAATCTTGGATGAATATATAAAGTGCCAATGGGATTATTGAAATACAAAACAGTGACACCAGGAGATAAAATATATATTTGGATAGATGGAGAAATTATTGGCTCTTACGAGCCCAGTATGGATAAACACCACAAGACAGAGAGAGTCCAGCAGACTTTTATAAATAAATTACAGAGTTTCACCCAATGCAATACTCAGCACTCTTTGAGTGGGCACCCTGAATAATTCTTTCATATCAAATACCTTCCAAACATCCCTTTT
The DNA here is from genome assembly GCF_964212035.1 of Myotis nattereri. Classification (NCBI taxonomy): domain Eukaryota; kingdom Metazoa; phylum Chordata; class Mammalia; order Chiroptera; family Vespertilionidae; genus Myotis; species Myotis nattereri. Next base: position 13,638,607 of record NC_138080.1, read on the forward strand.
TGTTACCCATAGTCAATGCATCTAATAAACAATCTGCTTCTAATTACCAGTAGGGATTTTAGTTTGGAGATATGTTTTTATGGATATTTATCATTACTGTTTGATATACAATCTCTTCTATGTACTGTTGTCTGGACAATATTCTAGAATTAGAGCTCTGGTTATTTTATTCCCTTTTAGAAAAATCTTCTAGTGACTTTGCATTGTTTACCAAAAAGGCACAAAGTGACATTTAAAGCACTCTTTCCGAACTCTTGAGCACTCTAATCTTTCCTACTGTGCTTGCATGCCATTACATCATTGACAATCCTTCAAGATCCCCATGGTCTTTTGTGCACACATCTGTGCACTTTAATTCTCTGTAAGGGATTTGACATAAGTTCTTCATGTCCAAACTACCTTTCTTTTTAAAGCCAATATTATACTGACCTGTTAAAACTTTGGAACTAGATAGATTTGGGTTTGCACACAGATCCCACTATTTTTAACCAGGCATGAACTTGAGAAAGCCATGAAATCTCTTGGGACTTCGGTTTTCTTATCTACAAAATGGAGACATGCATACCTAACTCCGAGTGTTATATTTAGGATTAAATGAGAAAATAGATATGTTATACTTGTCACACAAATATTTAAATATATTATTATTCTATCCTTATGTCAAAGATAATTTTCTCATAGTTTTCTCTTGGTTTTCTTGATCTTCAAATAGGTTTCTAGCTCTAAAACTTTATAATTCATTTTGTTTTAGTACCCCTTTCATATTTAAATTACCTAAAATTAAATTTATTTAACCTTTTAATATTACCAACTCTACTACGTTAATAACTTCTCAAATAGAATAAGCGTGTTTTACATTTCTTTGTATCCTTCAGAATCATGAGTCCTGTGTCTAGTACATAGTATGTACTCAAAAATTTGTTGACTTGCATTAATTATCAATCCATTGAACTGATAAACTACAATATGTTCCTGGTATGTGTCTTGTTCTGAAGGGCTCTGCATGGAGCATTAATCTTAGAATTCCAGGGAGTGCAGCCCCTGAAGCTGCAGTGTCTCCATTGCGTTATATTAATGAGGTAGCTCAGAGGATTGAAAATAGAATGGTTTTTAACCATTTACCAGTTGCCAAAATTATTTTTATTTCCTTTGATTAGTTGACAAAATGCTATTCATTTTGCCCCACCTCCAGTGGGTGAAGGAAAATTGGAGGGAGGCTTTCTGAGATGTTGACACATATGTCCTGCAATTTTAGAAGCATCGATGTGTTTTATAAAAGCTCCTGAGGTTGGGATTTGCCACAACCATTAATCAGTTTGGGTCACTAATCAGTTTTGAAACAAACAATGGTCTAAACTATTTTTTTAAAAAGTATGTCAAAGTCCTTTGTAGTCAGGAAATTTAACAAGAATACATTATCTTATTTACTTATTACATATGAGAGAACTCCCTTTTTCACTCATCTACACTAATAAAAGAGAAAAATGGTAATTGGCGTACGGCGATACCCTTTTCATTGGCTAATCAGGGCTATATGCAAATTAACTGCCAACTAAGATTGGCAGTTAACTGCCAACAAGATGGCGGCTAATTTGCATATGTAGGCACAATGCAGGGAGGCGAAAGGGAAAGCAGGAAGAAGCCCCCTGCCACTGACAGTGATCTGAAACCCAGGGGGGAGCTAAGAGCTGGGGGGCAGGGCAAAGGCGGCCCTGGGGCCGCCTTTGCCCTGCCCCCCAGCCATGATCGGAGAATCAGGCACCTTTGCCGCCCTGGCCAGTGAAAGCAGGAAGTAGGGGTGGAGCCAGCGATGGGAGCTGGGCACGGTCGAAGCTGGCAGTCCCGGGAGCTAGGGGTCCCTTGCCTGGGCCTAAAGTGAAGCCCACGATCGCGGCGCCCCCCGCTGCCACTGCAGGTCCCCGCTGCCTGGGCTGGACGCCTAGGCCAGAGGCGTTAGGCCTGGGCAGGGGCAGAGCCTGCAACCGCGGGGAGCTGGGGGTCCCCTGCCCAGGCCTGACACCTCTGCCAGAGGCCTCAGGCCTGGTCAAGGGGCCGATCTGGTGATTGGTGATCGGAGGGTGATGAGGGTCAACTCCTCTGGCTGAGGCATCAGGCCTGGGCGGGGGGCTGAGCTGGGGATTGGGGGGATATGATGGTCCCCTTGCCCAGGCCTGAAGCCTGGGTCAGAGGCGTCAGGCTTGGGTGGGGGGTGGAGCAAGCGATCAGAGGGAGATGGGGGTCCCCTGCCCAGGCATGATTCCTGGGCCAGAGGCGTCAGGCTTGGGTGGGGGGTGGAGCAAGCGATCAGAGGGAGATGGGGGTCCCCTGCCCAGGCATGATTCCTGGGCCAGAGGCCTCAGGCCTGGGTGGGGGCCAGAGCCAGTGATCGGGGGGAGATGGGGGTCCCCTGTCCAAGCCTGACACCTCTGGCGGAGGCGTCAGGCCTGGGCAAGGGGCCGATCAGGCGATCGGAGGGTGATGGGGGTCAACGCCTGAGGGCTCCCAGTATGTGAGAGGGGGCAGGCTGGGCTGAGGGACACTCCCCCCCCCCCCACCCACCCAGTGCACGAATTTCATGCACCGGGCCCCTAGTTCATATTATAAGAACTAAAAACATGGTATTTGAGAGAAATTGTTTCTTCAGTATGGCCTACACTATTTCTTTGAGATGTTTTACTAATAAGTAGGATTTCTTCTGCTTAGAGTATGTATGTTTATTATAATGTCACACTTCTGTTTAATCTTACTATTATTTTCCTGAATTTGAGTTACTAGTCAGCTGATCTTAATGCACACATTATTCAATGAATATTAATATTCATTTTGTACTAAGGATGATTCCTTTCCGTTTTGTAATGATTCTGGACATACTTTAGTGCCTGGACCACCCAGACCCAACCAAATGCCCACGGGTGCCCATTAGCTGTATCACACCTGGTACTATTCCAATATCCCACGCAGGGGTGATATGACCTTCAGTTCATGCCCTTCGTGTTATCACCACAGTAAGACTCCAGGTGAGTCAGGGCAGCCATCATGCGGATTACCAGGCCGTCCTCTCAGCGGCTTCACTGTATTCTAGGGGCTGGTGAATGTGTGTGCCGGGGCCACGGGGTCACTCTGAGCATTGGGACTACATGTGGTGATGGCAAGCAAGATGTTCACAGAAATTAATAAAAGCATTTGAGTTTTAAAAACCAAATCTTAGAGACTTCCTTCAAAATCTATGCATTGTTTTGTAGAAGTATTTTGAATAAGTTGAAAATAGGTTTTAGCATTTGGATTCACACCTTTCTTTCACCTTCTCCATCAGGTAAAACAATGGATCATGAGAATTTCATTTGCAAAGACACTAGGCAATGGATGGCTTAGTTAAAGTTATATTTAAGGTTTCATTTGATTTACCTCATGGGCATACCTCACTGACAAATGTCTTCAATGTGGTTCATGGTGAAAACATTTATTCCTTTGAATTCTACCACTTTGCAGAAATAGCTCTTTCAAATCTTACCAATGAATTCTTCTTCCTTTTGAAATAGATTTATTGAGATTTTTTTATATGCTATAAATTCAGCTAATTTAAGTGTACAATTTAATCATTTTAATATACTTACATAGTTGTTATCACAAAATTTTAGAATATTTTCATCACTCCCAAAAGAAACCTCAGACCCATTAGCAATCACTCCCTATTCTGCTCAGTCCCTTCTACCTTAGGCAAATGCTAATACACTTTCTGTCTATAGAGATTTGCCTATTCTGGATATTTCATATAAATGAAATCATATAATATGTGGTCTTTCATGACTGGCATCTTTCATTTAACATCATGTTTTCAAAGTTCACTCATGTTGTAGCATATATGATTATTTTATTCCTTTTATTGCCAAATGATATTTCATTATATATATAGCATATTTTATTTATCCATTCATCAATTGGTGGGTATTTGGGTCGCCTCCATTTTTGCCTACCATGGACTGGGCTACTATGAACATTTTTGTTCGAGTCTTTGTGTAGACACATGTTGTAATTTCTCTCTGGGTAGATACCTTGGGATAGAATTACTGATTCATATGGTACATCTATGTTTAATATTGTGAGAAACTGTCAGAGTATTCTCCAAAGTGAACACACCAATGAATTCTTATCTTCCAGTGTGAATATTGGCCTTTTATTCATTTTTATCATTGACTACACTGTGCCAATTTGCACTGACAATCATCCGTTTTACTTAAAACTTCCTCTTTTTGGTTTTGTGGTGCTTGAATGTTCTGTTTTTTCCCTTGTTTTTTTTCTGTGACTCTTTCTCTTCTCTGCATGAAATTTTTTTTGCTGCCTTTTCTGTCTACCTCAGCAGTGTCTTTGAGCAAAGAATGCTTCACTTCCCTGCTCCAGATTAAGTAAAACCTGATTCAGTCTCACTGAGCTGCAGTCACATAATTCTGATGCTCTTTCAACTCCTCTGTGTAGCTGTCTGCTTTCAAATGCAGTAAATCCACAAGAGGGCTCCTCACCCGCCCTGCAAAACTGGGCTTCTTTCTTATTGTGCTTTTTTTTTCTTAAACTCCTCTAACTCAGACTTGAAATTTCAGTCATTTATCTTTTCTCTCCCTGGTCCCCTTGGACCAATCAATTTGCCAACTCCTGTCCATTTTCTGTGTCCATTGTCCTCAGAAATAGCCCCTTTGTATGAATTACGTTCCCACTTATCCATCTACTCAAGTACCATTATTGCCCATTTTGATTTCTTTAGATTCTTTTTAATTGGCCTCCCTGATTATTGTATTTTTCCTTTTCCTTTTTTTCCAGAATTTTACATTTGCATCTTACTTCATAGTTCAATCACATTGTGACTCCTCTATTAAAAATCTCAAAGATTTATACTCCAAATAAAGAACAGATTTCTAAGCTATACATTCAAATCTCCATTATATTTTTCTAGTCTTGTCTCCACTGTGATCCTTTATAGAGCACGTGTTTGAATCAATCTCATCCTCAGTCGCTTTATCAGCCGAGCTGTGTATGGCCCTGCCTCCAGCTTGGCTCACGCCTCTCCTTGTGCTGCCCTGTTTTTGAATCTGCATAAGCCGATCCCTCACGGCCCTAATAGAATGTGTCCTCCTCCACAATGATGCTGATGATCTCTCAGGCTGAATGTATCACTCCGAGCTCTCACAATGTCATTTTCAATTATGTATGACAGTCACTCAGTACGTATCTAGTCTCCCCTCCTTAAATCTATGGTCCTTGAGGGCAGAGGCCAGGGTATATTTATCACAATTAGAACAGCTACCATTTCCTGAGTATTTACCATGACTTAGGCACGGATCTAAGTATTTTTTTTATGCAATATGTTCTTTAATTGAGCAAAACAATTTAATTTATCAAAACAATCCTCTGAAATAGGTGTATTTGTAACCCTCCTTTTATACATGAGGCATTAATGCTGGGCGAGAATAAATAACTTCTACAAAGTTAAACAGCTTCTAAATGGCAAAGCTGGAAATTTAGCCTGGACTGTCTGATTGTAAAGTTCATGCTATTAACTATATCACTTTCTCAACAACACCTACTTTAATAAATGCCAGTTAAATTCATAAATAATGGTCAGTATGTACTGCTGAAATAATGCATAAGGTCTTGTAGTTAGAGATTTTTAAGTTGAAGTTCTAACACTTTCTTTGAAGTGAATTATTTTACCATGGCTGGACTGTTTGCTCATTCATAAGTAGAGGAAGAGCTTAATAATCCCTGCCTCACCAGAGTGCTGTGAAAAGAAAATGACACAGTGAGCACCACACATGTACTAGTAGGCGCTCAATAAATATTGGTTGATAATCTACACTAATAAAAGTCAAAGATGCTAATTGACTGTACCTTCACTACACCTAGCAGCCAATCAGAAGAGTATGCAAATTAACCCAACAAAGATGGCCCTTAAATTTGCATACTGCAGGTGGGGCAGGGCAGCGCCATTCGCCGCCCGCTCGCCACCATCCACCGCCTGCCCTGCCGCCATCCGGACCCACATGTGGGACCCAAGGCAGCGGGGCGAGTGATAGCGCGATGTGCCACCCGCCCTGCCGCCAGCCGCCAGCCAGGATCCAGGCCTGCCATCTGCCACCCAGGGAGCGGGCCTAAGCCATCAGGTGGTTATCTCCTGAGGGACCCCAGATTGTGAGAGGGCACAGGTCGGGCTGAGGGACAATCCGCTCCCCCCCCCCGCCCCCCGGGCCTCTAGTAATAAAATAAAGTTCCAATACTGACTCTTATATTAACTTCTTAGGTAGGATGGATCCTATTCTCAATATACTTTTCTCCATAAAAATAAACAAAAACTTGCTTAAGAGACCTGGAGAAAGAGACAGTTCTCAAGCAGTGGGGGAGAAGGAGAAATGGGGGTGAGTGTAACTTGGAGATACAGAATTGATTTCTAGTTGCTCCAAGCCACCTGAATATGGCTGCTACATAAAGATTTCATAATAAAGATGAACTTTATCTATATGTTCCCAAGCCAATGGTTGGAGAATTGTAGATGGGGAATTTCTGTGCAATTCCCATTCCGTTGACATTCAAGAATAAGTGTAGTATTAATCTTTTTAAATTACAGTGGTATATGAAACTCATATGTGCTATCTCAATTTATTTGTTTTGGTTTTTATGTATTCTAATGGGAGTTCTAAATTTCAATCTTCATAACATGGAGGGATTTCATAAATGCAGGTGTGACTGAGAAAATGGAATATATTTTTTAAAGCTCTGTGCTTTAAATGCCTTAGAAAAAAATATAGAATAAACATCCAAATCATCTCCGTTTCAATATTAGTAGGTAAAACATGTAAAGATTACATCTCATTAAGTATAATTTTAGGGAAGTCTTAGGTGACATTTTCTGTGCTTTTGAGACAGTCACTTTCTGCAAGAAACACAGTGCACTGCTGCTTACGGTGTCCTTGCCAGTCTTTGTGAGAGGTCTATGAAATGAATGATGTAGTGATTGCTCTCAGGAGGCTCAGCCTTAAAGGAGATAAAGGCATGTGATTTATAAATTTGATATGATTTTGATGACATGATACGGCAATAGTAGATGTGTAGAGAAAGGAGAGAGCAGTGGAGTCCTGAAATATCAAGTATGGCTTTCCAAAGGAGTTAAACGGTCACGGTCATTCTCACCAAGGAATGTGGGCCCTTGGTCTTTTTCCAAGGTGTCTATTCTTTCCGGAGCTTGATGTTAGAGCAATGAGTAACCCTTGCCTGCTGCAGTAGAAAGACAGCCAGGCTAGGTATGAGTACATCTGATTTCCAGGCCAAACTCTGCCTCAGACATTCTTTGAGTCATTAGAAAAATAATTCTATCTCTCAGGGCCACAGTGTGGACTAGATTAATTCTCAGATTTCTTCCATGTCTGATGCAACCAACTTTATTGAAAAAAGCACGGAAGTTGAAAAGAAAAAAAAAATAGATAAAATAAAATGTAAATAGCACTATGATCACATTTGACAATAACTAATAAACATATGTGAACTTAAAATTTTAATTAATATTAACAGATGTGATAATGTGTTTTTTATGATCTACATTAATAAAAGAGAAACATGGTAATTGGTGTACGACCGCTACCCTTCCCATTGGCTAATCAGGGAGATATGCAAATTAACTGTCAGCCAAGATGGCAGCTGGCAGCCAGGCAGCTTGAAACTAACATGAGGCTTGTTTGCTTCAGTGAAGGAGGAATCCAACGTTCCCCGAAGGCCGCTGCAGGCCTCTGAGCCTGCAGTTTCAAACATTGTAACAAATATAGACTAAACAAAACCCCAGAAACCAGCTTTCAGCTAACCAGGATCTCAGAGCTGGAGTTGATACAGAGTTTCAAGAACCGAAACAAACCAGATACCTGCTTTCCTGAGCGGAGGCCTAAGAGCTGGAGCCTCAGAGCTAAAGCTGGCCCAGAATAAAAAAAAAAAAGAAAAAAGAAAAAAAGGAGCAGTTGGGAGCTTCAGTCCCAGCCTGAAAACAGCCCTCAGCCCCTCACCCAGACTGGACAGGCACCCCAGTGGGGACCCACATCCTGATCCAGGACACCCTTCAGGGCAAACCAGCCGGCCCCCACCCGTGCACCAGGCCTCTATTCTATATAGTAAACGGGTAATGTGCCTCCCAGCACCAGGATCAGTGTGACAGGGGCAGCGCCCAAACCCCCTGATCGCCCTGCGGCTCTGTGTGTGACAGGGGAAGGCGCCCCAACTCCCCAATTGGCCCTGCTCTGAGCCCAACCAGGGGCTGCACCTAGGGATTGGGCCTGCCCTCTGCCACCCAGGAGCAGGCCTAAGCCAGCAGGTCGTTATCTCCCAAGGGGTCCAAGACTGAGAGAGAGCACAGGTCCCGGGCTGAGGGACCCCCCCTCCCCGCCGAGTGCACAAATTTTTGTGCACCAGGCCTCTAGTATACAATAAACATCTAAAATATTTTTTAAAGAAGAGCATGGGCTCTAGAGCAAGCCAGTTTGAATGCTTTCTTGCCACTTGGATTTAGGGAAGTGCCTTAATTTGTCTGAGCCTTTGCATCTTTGGCAGTAAAGAGAAAACCTCAGAGATGATATCTAATGTATAAGATATAAGGATTATACCTTATGTATAAAGTTATGTAATAAAGACCTTACTCGTGTGTGTTGGCATCATTACACTTTCAGCTATAGCATTTAGGGTAGAACTAGATACTTCAGGGGGCATTTAACAAGTAGTTGAACAGATAATACTAAAATAAACTTTTGTACTTCATCAAATATGTACTCATTGGTCCTACCCAAGGCACAGGTGAAATAATGTTAGCATAATGATGAGGGCACTGTGGAGCTGGTCCCCTGGACATTACTGGCAGGTGGACCCTGTTAACCCAGGTGAGGCCAAGGTTGTGGGTTTGATCCTCATTGAGGCACTTAAGTTCACACAGCTTCATTTCCAACCATAAGCTGCTGAGTGCTGCCATGTAACTATCTCACACGCCTCTCCTCTTCCAGGTCTTATGTCAGCAAAGTTAGATCTTTCTTAGCTAACTTACTAAACTTTCTCCATTTTTTTCTTTTGAAAAATTCTTGTTAGCAGGTATTAATTTCATATATCACTTGGCAGTTATCATTGTATAATTTACTGAGTTATCACTTTTATTATTCTTCCCATATGGCATGTAAGCTCCTGGAAAGCAAGAAATTTTATGTGCTGGCTTGCTAATATGTCTATTATTATCAGCAATAAGAATATCCAGGGTGTCCCAAAAATGTATGCACACTTAACAGCTGGTAGCTCAATTGATGTTTCTTTCTTTTCAGATTTAACCCATTGGAATAAATAATTATTCAAAGTATGTATACACTTTGGGGACACCCTGGGCATTCCTATAGCTGATAATAATAGACATGTTGAAATAAAGATGAGTCACATGGAAATATATATACTCAGGCAGCCATCAACACCTTAAAAAAGGGAGCAGGCAGGGGATTACTTTATAATGGGAGACAGAAAGCTACCAGAGATAAATGACCTCTAAGTGGTGACTGTGAGCCTGCCAGCTATGAGAATTTTCTTTTCAAAGTTGCAGAGCTCTTTAAAATCCTATTTTACTCCCGTCAGAGAATATACAGTATCTTCGTAAAAGGCATATTTGCAGAGTATTAGCAAGGTATAAGAGAAAAGAAGCCATGGCAAAATTTGTCATTTGCATAGAACATTTATGCATCTATGAAAATTTCTAAAGAGAGAAAACACACACACAATAGAAATAGAATTGATAAGATAGGGGAAAATCACTGTACAATAAAGCTTATAATTATAAAATTTGCAGGTGGAGAAACAGATTATCTAGACTCAAGTGTGGGGCAAGAGGGGTCATAGAAAACAAAAATCATTATATGTTTAATATTAGTGGTAATGTTGGTATGTTTCACTCTAACATTTTATAAATTTTATCTTGTAAGAATTCTTTTCAGCTTGTTCATTTACATGTTTCTCTTATCACATTTTAATCCTAAACTTGATATGGTTTGGTTTTTTTAAAATATGTTTTTTATTACTAGTAATTTCAAGGAGAGGAAGGGAGAGGGAAAGAGAAAAACATCAATGATGAGAGAGAATCATTGTTCGGCTGCCTCCTGCACGCCCCTTATTGGTGATCTAGCCAGCAACTTGAGCATGAGCCCTAACCAGGAATTGAATCCTGACTTCCTGGTTCAGAGATTGATGCTCAATTATGAGCAACACTGGCCGGGCGCTTTTTTTCTGTGTCAATCCTTCTTTTTTAATAACAGTTTTAGGTTCACAGCAAAATTGAGAGGAAGGTACAGCTATTTCTCATATCCCTCTGCTTCCACATGCATGGAGTTCCCCATATTGACATCTTAATCACCCAAGTCAGGACTTGTTCCTTCTCCATCCCTGATCGTCTGGCAACCACTGACCTTTTTACTGTCCCTATAGTTTTGCCTTTTCCAGAATGTCATATAGTTTGAATTATGCAGCATGTAGCCATCCTCTGACTGGCTTCTTTCACTTAGTAATATACATTTAAGTTTCCACCAGGTCTTTTCATGCTTGATAGCTCTGAATAATAGATCTATTTTTAGATCTGAATATATTCCATGATATGTATGTACCGCGATTCATCCATTCACTGCTGAAGGATACCTTGGTTGCTTGCAAGTTTTGGCAATTATAAATAAATCTGCTATAAATACCCATGTGCAGATTTGGGGTGGGTATAAGTTTTTAACTTTTTGGACATATACCAAGGGATGCAGTTGCTAGGTTGTATGGTAGGAGTATGTTTACTTTTGTAAGTTAACTGCCAAACTGTCTTCCAATGTGGGTGCACCATTGACATTCTGATCAGCAATGAGTGAATGAATGCATTAGTTTCTCCACATCCATGCCAGCATTTGGTGCTGTCAGGGTTCTGGGTTTTGGCCATTCTCACAGGTGTGTAGTGGTATCTCCGTGTCCTTTTAATTTGCATTTCCTTGACGACATATGATGTGAAGCACCTCTTCATATGCTCATTTACCATCTGCATATCTTCTTTGGTGAGGTATCTGTTAAGGTCTATTTTGTAATTGGGTTGTAGATTTTCTTATAGTTGCATTTTAAGCATTCTTTGTATATTTTCAAGAACAATCCTATATCAGATGTGTCTTTTAAAATTTATTTTTATTGGTCTGTAGCTTATCTTCTCATTCTTTTTGGCATTGTCTTTACAGAGCAGAAAATTTTAATTTCAGTGAAATTCAGCTTATAGTTATTTCTTTCATGGATTGTGCCTTTGGTTTTGAACCTAAAAAGTCATTGCCAAACCCAGGGTCATCTAGATTTTCTCATGTATAGTTTCTCTTCTAGAAGTTTTATAGTTTTGTGTTTTACATTTAGCTCTATGATACATTTTGAGTTAATTTTTGTGAAGAGTATTAAGGGCTGTGTCTACATTAATTTTCTTTTTCATGTGGATGTTAAGTTTCTAGCACATTTTGTTGAAAAGATGGTCATGTCTTTATTGTATTGCCTTTTTTTGTCAAAGATCATTTGAGTATACTTATATGGGTCTATTTATGGCCTCTATATTCTGTTCCATTGCTCTATTTATCTATTCTTTCACCAATACCATACTGTCTTGACGACCCTAGCCTAGCTATTTTCAACTTTTTACACATAATGGCACACGTAAGCTAATTACTAAAATTATGTGGCACACCAAAAATATATTTTATGTTTTGCCAACCTGACAAAAAATATAGGTATAATTTTGATTCTTTCGCACTGGATGGCTATTGTTGTGTTGGCTGTTGTCATTTTTTTAAATTTGACAATTTAAGGGAAAAGAAGCCAGTGCCCCAGAATAAAGAGTCAGGTATTGCATGTTTTAAAGATTCTTGGGGCATACTGGTTGAGAATTGCTTACTAATAAGTTTGGAAATTGGGTAGCATTAGTCCTCTAGCTTTGTTCTTCTTGAGTATTGTGTTGGCTATTCTGGTTCTTTTATCTCTCCATATAAATCAGGGATGGGGAACTTTTTTTTCTGCCATGGGCCACTTGGATGTTTATAACTTCATTTGCTTAATATAATTCACTTAACATAAAGTTATGTTACTATGAAAAAAGCCCTTAGATTTATTGAATTTTGAATCCTGCCTGCCGTTGCCTTGGCAGGGCCAGACCAAATGATTTCATGGGCCTTACAAGACACATGGGCTGGAAATTCCTCACTCCTGAAAACTTTAGAATTAGTTTTTGAATATTCACAAAATAACTTGCTGAGATTTTGATTGGGATTGCATTGAATCTATACATCAAGTTGAGAAGAACTGACATCTTGATAATTTTGAATCTATCTATGAACATGAAATATCTCTCCATTTATTTAGTTCTCCTTCGACTTCATTCATCAGAGTTTTGTAGTTTTCCTCATACAGATCTTATACATATTTGTTAGATTTATATCTAAGTGTTGAATTTTTTGTTGCTAAAATAAATGACATGTGTTTCTAATTGCAATTTCCACTTGCTCATTGCTTGTGGTATAGAAAGTTGATTGAATTTTGTACTTTAAACTTATATCTTATCCCCTTGTTATAATTGCTAATTAGTTCCAGAATTTTTTGTTGTTGACGCTTTTGGATTTTTTGAATAGACAATTACCTAAAATCAAAGACAGTTTTCTTCTTTCCTAACCAATTTTTATATTTTAAATTTTTTTTCTTGTCTTATTTCATTAGCTAGAACTTCTAGTAGGATATTGAAAAGTGATGAGAGGAAATATCTTTGCCTTGTACCTGATTTTAGAGGGAAAGATTTGAGTTTCTCTCCATAACATGAGGTTAGCTGCAAGTTTTTTGTAGACATTCTCTATCAAATTCGGGTAGTTCCTCTCTATTTCTAGTTTACTGAGAGTTTCTTTAAAAAATCATGAGTGTTGAATTTTGTCAAATGCTTTTTCTGCATATATTAATATGATCATGTGATTTATTTTAGCTTATTGACATAATGGATTGTCAAATGTTGAAACAGATTTGCATACGTGAGATAAATCCCAGTTGGTCATGGTGTATTTCTTTTTAAACATTGTTGGATTTTATTTGCTGATATTTTGTTGAGGAATTTTGTATCTATATTCAAGGGAGTTATTGGTCCATAGATTTCTTTTCTTGTGATATCTTTGCCTGATATTGGTATTAGAGTAATGCTGGCCTCAGAGAATGAGTTAGAAAGCCGTCCCTTTGCTTCTAGTCACTGAAAGAGATTGTGAAGACTCAATATAATATCTTTGTAATTGTTTGACATAATTATCCAGTGAACCTACCTGGGCCAGGTGTTTTCTGTTTGGGGGGATTATTAATTATTAATCAATATCTTTGATGGATATAGGTCTGTTCAAATTGTCTATTTCTTCTTGTGTGAGTCTTTCTAGTAATTGGTTCATTTCATAAAGGACCCCTTATCTTGTTCATGACCTTAGTGGAAAACCTAGTTTCTCACCAGTAAGTATGATATTACTTTTTACTTTTACTTTTTAACTTGTTGGGAATTCCTGGGTTTCAGATATTAATAGTATCAGTCCTCCATGGGAAGGATGGATCTAGCTGCCATTAAATAGTGAAACGAACATTTGCAAGTTATCAAGGTGCAACGAGTCTCAGTATTTTTTTCTGTTAAATTGAGCAGTAAAGTTCTACTTTACTGAGAGGTTGTACGGACACAATGAGACATCATATGTGGGGATTTACAGGACACATTGCTAACACATATTTAGTACTCAAACAATAGAATGTGCATAAAACAACAATTTCAAAAAGTTTCCTCTGCTTCAGACAAGCATATATGAAATAAAAATTTATTAGGTTGGTGATGATTCCAATGACATTATTTACAAAATGTATTTGTTTACTGATAAAAACTGGGTCCCCTAAATTTGTTTGGGGGGAAAGGGCAATATAATCAAAATGTAACCTTCTGTTATTGCTCCTTGCATTTCCCTTTTTCTATCAGATCAAGGTACCCTTCTGAAGACCTATTAAAATGAGTTATCTTCAAAGGTACTTTGAGATAATTGAATGGATGGTTAAAGGAGAAAAGATAATTACCAGCTAATGTCTCATCTATAAAATGAAATTTTACGTTTTGTAGCACACATGAAAACAGAAAATGTCTTGTGTTTAATAATGTATTCAGTAGCAGAGAACAGTTTATGATTCACCTTTTACACCCCAGAATAAGCAGGTTTAAGTAATGCTGTACATTGATGGAATCATAAGATAGAATTGGTTAATATAGAGAATTTCAAAAATGTCTCCATTTATATTAAATTGGTGTAGGTTTTACTAAGCAGAGTCAATATATTCCTGAGTCTGTGTATTCCAACTAATTAAAATGGTGCCTATTCAATGCTGAGAAAGCTCATGTTGATAAAGGAAAATTCTCAGAAGAACTGGACAAATAAAGAGAAAAATAGGATGAGCTATATCTCTATTCTCTATCTGGGAACAATAGTTAAACTATTATGCATTATATTTTCCAAAAAAAAACAACCTATTTTTTTTTGCAATTAATCAAATATATTGAAAAATATGTGTTTTTTTCCTCTTCGTGTTAAAGGGGAACTGTAAAGGGAGGTGCCTAAGGAGTTTGTAAACATCTGTCTTGGAGAATTATAGATAAGTGGTGTCAGTCTTAATTCTGAAGGCAGGAATTATCTTCTAGCATACCTGATGGCCTGTGAGAATACAATAAGAGATACAGAGTAAAACAGAAGCACCATATTTAAGGAAATTGCATTTTAATGAGTTTTAATCAGCTCTACTGCACATGGCTTGTGTTCCCTGATTAAAAATCATTTATTCAGAGACTTACAATTTAAAATGGAATTTGGCTTTAAGCCTCTGGTAAATATTCTCCAATTTCCTACTAAATACCCATGAATGCAGAAATATATAAAAGTCTAGAAAAATATAAACCTTAGACTGACAAATAACCCACCAGAATCTGTAAGGAGTTAACTGGGAGCAAACTGAATCACTGTAATAAAAATATTAGTGCAAAAGAAAGCGCATTAAAACTATTTATAAAAACACTTCCCCATCTTTGCACCCCTCCTCTCCTTTGTCAGACACATTAAGCACTCAGCATTGGTTCCTGTCTGTGCTGTGTTTAGCAGAAAATGATGCCATGTTTTACAGGATGTGGACAGCATTATTTTCTAGTTTCTAGTGCTGACACATATTTTCTCCGAATTTTGTATTTATCTGGTCATTTCTGTGTGTTTTAAGAGAGAAGGTGGCTTAGGTGCTTTTATTCAAGATATCATCACTCTAGAAAATGCCCTAATCTCTCTCTTTTTAAAATTTCATTTTAGCCCGGCTGGTGTTGCTCAGTGGTTGAGCATCGATCTATGAACCAGGAGGTCACGGTTTGAATCCCAGTCAAGAGCACATGCCCAGATTGTGGACTCAATTCCCAGTATGGGGCATGCAGGAGGCAGCCAATCAATGATTCTCTTTCATTGTTGATATTTTTATCTCTCCCTCTCCTTCCATCTATGAAACCAATAAAAAAAAAATAAAAATAAAATAAAAATATTTAAATTTTTTTCATTTTAGATAACTTAATGAACTGCTCACCATCATCTCCATCACTTACTTCAAACTCTCATCTTCATGATGACATATTGTTTAGAATAATTTTTTTTCTTTTATGTCAGAATTTACCTCATTAGCTTGCTGTTCTCAGGTGGATTCATTTCATCTTTATTTGGATTAGTGGGTAACCAGTTTTGATTTGATTAGTGAGATATTTTTAGTCAAATAAGTAAAACACTTCCTTTGTGGGGTTATTAATTGTAATCTTTCCAATTTGCCTTTTTTTTAAGATGCCAAAGTAACTTAAATAGGCAAAAAGGGTTTCTACTCATATATCAGCATTCAAAGAAGATCAAATGTATTTCTGTGCTACTTGGGGATGGTACTTCGGAGACCTCCACTTTTAACCAGAGCTCTGTCATTACCGGTTTGGGTGGTATTAACTTTCCATTGTTTTTCCTACAAAATGAGGTCACTGAAACAAACCATCAATCCCTCTTTAAAATTGCCTAATTTTTAGTGGCAAAACATTAAATATGCTAGATTTTGTCTCAAGCAAATGGAAATAAATAGAATGTAGTTTTTGCTTGGGATACTAGAAAGCAAGTACAGGGATAATCTTACTATTTAAGAAGGTAACTTTATAACTCAGCATTTCACTTGAATGTCATAGAATTGGGTCATTGGGGAAACCCTGTGCTCTGAAAGCCTATGACCTTCGAAGGATAAAGGGGAAAAAGTGACATTTATGCAAACAATGCATTCACACTTCTCAAGTTCTTCCTAATACAGGTTTTCATTTTCCCTAAGAGCCCTTCAAATCTTTGCAGCTGAAGATATTTGATTGGTCATAAAAGCATTTCACAACTCAGAGAGCTGATACAATGGGACAGAGAGTCTAGGAGGGATTAAACCGAGGTCAGAGAGCTGAAATTTGTCAGCAGCTCTTCTGAAAACTTAACACATTACACACTTATGCATCACATATGGCAAGTGTGGGAGACTCTAGCAAGCCAGGCTTTCTGTACACAAGCGTAGTTTTCCTTGCAGAAGAGAGGAAAATATGAAGGAATAACATTGAAGAAAGGTTCTCTTGGTGAGAAAAACATTATAATTATTTTTAAATTAATTTCTGTGATGAAAAGAACATTAAGATACACAAAATCTTTCTTAGTTAATACAGTTTTCTTTATATTACATTCATGAAATATTCTGAGGGCCAATCTAGTGTTTTTATGAGTCAGGTGAAAAGAAAGTTTGCTAGAATATATTCAAATCTCTGCCAAAATCTGAGGATAAGGCCTAAATCTAGCTATCATAAAAGTTCTGCATTAGTTTATTCAGCCAAAAAAAAAAAGAAAGAAAGAAATCTGTGGGTTAGACGTTAGACATAACGTGCAGGTCAAGAAAAAGGTATTTGTCGTCAGTACTCCGTGTTAATGAGATGGGGGTTAAGAGCTCCTGGGTGCGTGTGATGCCTCGAGGTCTTGCTGAGAATGCAGCTGCTGGCTCTATATATAGACTCAATCTGATGCTGAGGGAATAAAAGCACACATACCATAGTAATGAGATTACTGGGACAGCTCCCAAATCGAGACAGCTGAGCCAAATCAATAAATGCATTTTTCTTCCCCTTAATATTGCTGAGCTCATTAGAAAGGCCAATATGCTTCATGGTTAGACCTCTGGAACTTGGAGACTATGTGCCAAGCTCCCTCTAGCACTTTGCAAATTAAAAATTTAAATGCAAGATGATTCCAAAATGTGACCACACCTTCAAAATGACAGTTTCCCTGGGATGAGCATTCTTATTTCTCATTTAAAAAATTTCCTTCTGCATTTTGGGCAAGTGGACTGTATTTTTTTTAACTGGTATGCTCTGATAGGAGACCACACAGTACAATGGAAAGTGTAGGAACATTTGCGTGATACATATTGAAGGTTAGAGTCCAGGTAGCCTGTACATTCACTATTTAAGCATTTTATATTCACTCAACTATAGACGAAAACAAACTCTCCTCTGTGTGAAATTATACATTTGGAGAAGACAAAAATCTAGAAGTAATTTAAATTTTAAGGAAATAATGTGGTGAATAAATATTCAGCTACAATGATAAGCCTTACAGGATTGTATTTACAATTAAATATAAAGGAATAATAGAGGATTGTTTAAATAACATATGGCATGTCTACACAGGCATTATTATGTAACCACTTAAATGGTAATTTAATGGAAAAAGGCTCATTATATATTACTTAGTTAAAAACTAATATGTATGGTGTATGTGATTGATGCTATTATAGGTATGGCTCCGTGTATATTAAAACACTCATATGCTATTTATACAACACATACACATGATCTGTAGAAAAGAACATTTACTCAGTTGCTAATAGTCATAAGCAGTGTGATTATGGATGAGGTTATTTTTCCTGTGTTGCTTCTCTGTATTACTAAGTTTTTTTTTAATAATAAACATAGCACTAGTTTTATAAAGAATAAAAAGGAACAATATTTCATAAAATAGCAAATGACTGAAACTTTCCAACTGAACAAAAGAATGGCATAGCATGTACATTGGTATCGTAAGCTACTTACACAGACATTGAGCCTGCTTTCAGAGAAATCCTGAAGCCCAGTATGTGAGAAAAGGCCAGTCAAACCGTTTTTAATAATAGACAAAGATGGCACTTTATTCTGGAGCAACATTTCAGTAATCGCACCCACTTCTGCGGAGAGGCAGTAACATGGCTAAGCACAAGGGCAGGCAGGCGTCCGGAACAATAGGGTTCAAGTCTTCTCTTCACCATTTACTGGCCATGTGACCTTGGTCATCTTCACCCTTTGAAACTTAGTTCCCTCATCTGTTAAGGAGAAGAGCAATAAGAAGAATGATCCTTATCTTCACCACATTTAACTCTTATTAGGGCTTACCATGTTCTAAGCTTTGCTTGTCACATCCCCCTAGGGCAGTGGTTCTCAACCTTCTGGCCCTTTAAATACAGTTCCTCATGTTGTGACCCAACCATAAAATTATTTTCGTTGCTACTTCATAACTATAATGTTGCTACTGTTGTGCATTGTAATGTAAATATCTGATATGCAGGATGGTCTTCGGCGACCCCTGTGAAAGGGTCGTTTGACCGCCAAAGGGGTCGCGACCCACAGGTTGAGAACCACTGCCCTAGAGACTAAGGGAGACTTGTCAGTAAAGCATTACACCTGGTAACCAAGCACACAGTACATGCTCACTAAATGCGGATTATCTATATAGCTAGCTACAGGGATAGAAATGGTAAGTATTTATTTAACCAACTACCATTTGTGTCTATAACTCACACAGCTCTATGTGATAAACAGGGAGCGACAGAACGATGAAAACGATACTTCGGACCTCCCAAGGAGCTATGTTATTGTGGGAAGCAGATAGGAAGAAATGCTGAGTTAGGTCTTAGTATGAAAGTGGCCAACCTCATGGTGCCAGACTGAACTCAGTCTGTTTGCTGTGGAATTCAACCCCCAGAGTTGTCAGTGGTGTCATACCCCCTGGGATCTGGGGACAGGAGGCTATCCAGACTGAATCAGGTCACCCTTAATCTCAAAGGGGATGTGACAAGCAAGATAGAAGTTAAATATTTGCTCCAATTTTCCCCAATATTTTCATATAGGAAAAAATTGGAGCAAATATTTAACTTCTATTTTGAAGTTTATCATAGAGTTGATATACCCTATTTGACTTAGCTGGGTCTAAATGCCAAAAAACAATAGTGTCCACTGGCAAGATAAAACAGTTGTTGCATCGTTTGAGTCTCCCTATGAGATGTAATGCCTCAGGTCACATTTTTTAAAAAAGCACTTTCTTTTTCTAAACATGAATGAAACTAATCTATAAATAGGTGACCTTTGAAGTTTTGAAAATCACAGTACCGGGTATTTGCATTGTTCTCTTACACGTTTGGAAGTCTATTTCCAGTCACTTGAGTCTTCCAACAGTCTTGTGAGGTAGCGGAAAGCAGTGTTAATTAATCTCATTTTTTTGATGAAGAAAATGAGATATCCCAAGGTCAAATGACTTTCTTCAAAATCGTGTAAAGTGGTAGATTTGGGCTCAAGATCCAGGACTCTTGATTCTCAGCCTTAGATTGTTTTATCTCCATTATACTAAACACATATTTTAAGGCATTTTATAAGGATGATTTATATAATTTTTCTATTTGAAGATACAACATTAAAAGAGTACCTCCAATTTTTCGGCTGGTCAAGAGGTTTTATGGAAAAGCCATTCTGCTTTTTCACAAGTCTGCACTGCGGTCTATGCTTGCAGTCGCCTCCTGGGCTGCAAACACCACCAATCGTTCCTCTTCTGAGGCGTTATGCAAAATGCAGTAGAATTTAAGCAGTCCACAATCTTGCTGGACCAAAGATTCAGAAGCAGAGGCTCAACAAAGCCCTACAGTGAAATTAGTGATATGGTAATTTGGTATTTATTTAACACTTAAAGTAAAACTAAACTTGCTTCTCAAAAGAAGAGGTGTTGCCTGGCCAGCCGGCCTGTATAGCTCAATGGTTGAGTGTTGACCCATGAAGCAGGAGGTCACTGTTAGATTCCCAGTCAGGGAACATGCCTGGGTTGCAGGCTTAATCCTCAGTGGGGTGGGGGCGGGGGATGGATATGCAGAAGACAGCTGATCCATGATTATCTCTCATCATTGATGTTTCTCTCTCCCCCTCTCCCTCTTTTTCTAAAAATTAATAAAAACATATTTAAAAAAGAAGGGGTGCAAAGCACATTTTAAACGACTTTACATAGTTAATAATAAATAAAACTGTGGGACATTTGGCACCTCTACTTGGATATGGAGAGGCTAGAATATGTGTTCTCAGATATTTATCACACTGGGCAAGGTATAGCTTCTAGTTGCAGAATCCTATATAATAAAAGGGTAATATGCAAATCAACTGAACAGTGGATCAACTGGTTGTTATGGTGCACATTGACCACCAGGGGGCAGACACTCATGCAGGAGCTGCCCCCTGGTGGTCAGTGTGCTTCCACAGGGGAAGCGCCGCTCAGCCAGAAGCCCTGAGCCAGGCTCACATCCCCCAAGGGCTCCCTGACTGTGAGAGGGCACAGGCCAGACTGAGGGACACACACACCCCACCCCCCGAATGCACGAATGTCATGCACTGGGCTTCTTGTTTAATATATTCATACAATTAAAAAACAGTATATTAAAATTTTCCATTTCCAAATCTTCAACAATTTCAAGAAAGTTAAATAACTTATTCCCCAGGAAGACTATTAACCCAAGAACACTCATATAATCTAATGCTAAGTATTTTATCTCTATATAAAGGCTAAGTGGCCATCTGACCAGCTGACTGGCCTGTAGGTATGCTGCGCACTGACTAACAGGGGGCAGACACTCAATGCAGGAGCTGCTGAGCTGCGGTGACTTGGCAGCTGAGGTTCTTGGGTGACACACCCAGAACCGGAGAGGAGGGAGCCTGATTCCTTGCGGGGCTGCACGATTCCACCTTCAGCAGTGGGCTATGTTGATGCTGGGGCACTGTCGGCCCCGAATCTGGTTTACTGCACATTGTGTTTGTGCTCCATACCTTGTAAGACAGCAACTTTGCAGAGTGCACTCTTGCACTCCAGGACCCCTTGGGGGATGTCAGAGAGTTGGTTTCAGCCCAATCCCCACAGGCCAAGGGACCCCACCTTCCAGAGGAACCCTGCTCACTCTGCAGACATCTTTGGATCCCCGGCACTGCCTCAGGTGCGACCGGCCAGGGAGGGACTGCCGGAGGTTGGCTCCAAGGCATGTCCGGCCTGTCTTGCACAATCCCACCCTGCTGGCCACCTTCTAATTAATTTCCTTTCAATGTTTATGAATTCATGCACTGGGGCACTAGTTATTTAATATAGCTGTGATATTGCTTTGTTTATTTTTGTAATGATTCTCTATTGATTTTTAGAGAGAGAGGAAGGGAGAGAAACATCAATGTGAGAATGAAATGTCAATCAACTGCCTCTTACACAACCTCCACTGGGGATCAAGCCCACAACCCGCCACCACCACTGGGCTCACCAGCGCAGCCTGTCTTCTGGCTTAGCAGTGCTCCCGAGCGCACTGACCACCAGGGGGGCAGCTCCTGCATTGAGCAGCTGCCCCCTGGTGGTCCATATGCATCATAGCGGCTGGTTGTTCTGCCATTTGGTTGATTTTCATATTAGCCTTTTATTATATAGGATATTCTTCTACACCCCAGGTATTTCCTCTAAATTTAAGGTCCTTTACCCTACCACCAATGAACACTGTCCATTTGTATGTCTTACAATCAGCTCGAATTTGACAAGCCAACAGAACTCATCCCCTGTTCCCCAGACATGGTATTCCTCTGGTATTCTCCATTTCAGTGAATTGCACAGCCACTCAGTTGGCAGCATAAGCCAGAACTCAGGAATATTTCTGAGATCTGTTTTTCTCTCACCATATTTAATGAGTTACCAAGTCTTTGCCTATTTATTATTGTTCAAAGATATTACAAATCTCTGCCACAATGCTTATCCATGCCACCATGGCCTCTTACTGGATTACTGTAATAGCTTCCAAATGTATTCTCTTAGCGCTTTCTAATTCTCACTACACACAGTAGCTACTCTTTAATACACACAGATATCGCTATACTCCTAGTTTTTCCTTGCTTGAAGATTTTTATGGGAAATACTGGAGTCCCTAATATGGTTTATAGATAAGGTGGCTACATTTGTCATCTAAACTAGCACACATTTGAAAGTGAAAGGGGGTGTTATTTATAATTACCCCCAATAATTAGGGCAATAAGCACAACATGGGGAAATCTAGGTCAACCAGATATATAGATACCCTTCCTGTAATGTTCTTCATGATTTGGATTCTTACCTGCACTTTATCTATATTCCTCCTCAACCACCACCCATCAGGATATTTTTTTAATTCCATAACATATCATGCTCTTTTAAAAATGTCACAGCTTTTGTGTACTTGTTTATTCTGCCTAGAACACAGTAGTTCTAACCTCTCTAAATCACATGTTGTCCAGTGTGGCTCCCTGCTCATCTCTCAAAGAAAATGCTGTTACTTTAGGAACACTGCCATGTTCCTCATTGCACCTTATATTTTACTTCCTAGTACTGCTCACAGTGTCTTATATGCAGTGAGTTTAATAAATATTTGTTGACTGAATGAATGAACGCAGTGCAATTAAATCATGAGTAATATAATTCCTATAATATTTGTCTCTCCTACAAGAATGTTTATTCATATAAACAGTGGTCACATCAACATGGCAAGTGTTTTTGCACATTCAGAGCTGTTGCTGAGTCAGCTTTTCCTGGTTTGCAAATGCACAGTATTAAATTTTTCAGGAATTTTATGAGCCAGTTTTTAAATAAAACTAACGCTAAAATTTTTATATAAGCTTACAATTATATAACATATAGTAACAAATGGGTAATAAAAACTCACATGCCATTACCTCCTAATTATTATACACATTTTCCTATGTCTTTGCTCACGAGATTACTTTTGAATATTGCATCGGCATGGTTGAAATACTGTATAATGGTGTGCTACCATGCATCTCTTTTCTACTCTACATTCAAAGACATGTATAAGCGCCTGAAAATCACTCATGGTGGGAGTATTTGCACCAAGGAAATCAGCAACCATTACCATTTATTGTTTTGTTGATATCTCAACTTACAAAAATGAAAGAGATAGTGTTAATAAGACAGAAATATTTTATTATCTGCATATACATTGTCACTAAGACTTTAATCTGAAGAAATATTCCTCTCGCATTTCAAAATTATTATCTGATTCGGCAAAAGAAGTTGCTCATATCATCAGCTAATGAATTCTGACATATATCTTAATTGTCTCATTTTTTTCTCATTTGTTAACACAAACAAACCAGCATTTATGTCAGAACAACACCCGTTTGTCAGTTACAATCATAGTTTGTGAATTGGAAAATTCAGCAAAATTCAATGAAATTTATTGTCTGTGATAGTTTGTCAATATGAAATATACAATAAAGAGCATTGCATATTTTATTATTATTTGTAAATTGCTGCTATACACCTTTATGTCAGTTAAATTCATTTAAAATTGAATCTATTTTTATTCAATTTTTATGTGAAAATATATGAAAGAATACATTGTTAACTCATTCTTCTTTGTCTCATTTTGTAGAATATATTTCTGATAAAAATGGTAAGACTTTGGAGTGAATGTGGGGGAGGAAAAAAGATAGTGATGGTTCCTTGTACTTGATTGGTGCCCTGAATTTGGAGATAGTCAGTGAGGGATAAGAGATGCCTCTAATGTTTTTTATTATTATATTTTTATTTGTGAAGAGATATTGGTTTTAAATACATCCTGAGTAGGGTTTCTTCTAAATATAACTGGATCTGTCCTGTTGCTTATTAATTGGGATTTCATCTTGACTCTGGCATCAGGATGTATCTTAATCTTGACTTTTGGCCTCACCTGTCACCTTGGATACATAATGAACAAACACTTGGCATGAGAATATGGGAATTATTATCAGTATCAGTGAAAGGGCGAGGGCTATGCCCTCCATCTTACCCTAGATCCTCCATGTTGGGGCAGAGGCCATGTGCTCAGAAGAGTGCCTTCTTCCCGGAAGCCCAGGCCCCTGCTGGCCACGCCCGGGATTTCTTTGAACTAACCAATGACAAGCAAGGGATGTGCACGCCATAGAGATGACCACATCCTGTGTAACAAGACCCAACTTGCGCCTGGCCAATCGGCAGGGCCCACAGTCAGCTCCCTTTCCCTCACTATTAAAGCCCTGATTTTCTCATGGGTGGCACTCGGTTTCCGGTCACTGCGTCGACTGGAGGCCCGGGTCGGGTTAGCTAACTCAATAAAGGACCTTCTGCTTTTGCATCGGACTGGTTCCCTGGCATGGTTTCTTGGGGATCTTGAATTCTGGGCATAACATCAGCGTATCAACCCCTTTAGATGGCTAGCTTGCAAGGTCAGACAGTTAAATTTTCTTTTCTATTATTTAAGCTAAAAAAACAAAGTTATTCTTGCAGAATAAGAGACCGTCTAAAAATAACACAGTTGACTTACAGAGCAAGGGACTATCTAAAAATAGCAGAGAATTTCAAACAGCAGTTTCAAACAGCAGTTTTTCCAAAGGAGGGATCATTACTATGCTTCACTATGAATGAAATCATGCGGTATTTGTCTTTCTCTTTCTGGCTTATTTTACATAGCATTGTATACTCAAGGCCCATCCATTGGTAACAGATGAATATCAGACATTTTATATAGATGGCTTTAATCAATTCTCACATTGGCCCTGTCAGCAAGTAGCTTCCTTAAATGAGTGATAGAGAAATTTTGGATTGGAACACGCAGTGTTTCCCTGAACTGGAACCCGGATTCTTTGTCTGCTGGAGTAGAAGAATGAATCCAGGGACAGAAGGCGGTATAGCAAAGGTGGAAGTTTATTGAAGAACAAGTACAGTCTCCCACGTGGGGAGGGGCAAAGAGTCCCCCAGAACGGGCTCCCATGTGGGGAGATGGAAAGAGTCCCACAGAGTTCCTTTCTTCTATGGCTTATAGAGGCTACAGGTCCTTGTGCCTTAATATCCCCTCTGATTGGTCACTATTCCCTTAGACTGGTTACTATAGTAACTCCTGAGCTCCAAAGTCAGCCTCACATGTCCCAAGAGAGACATGTGAGGTTCTGCCCCCCTCCTCCCTTATTGTTTTCCTATTCCCTTTGGGCTTTCTTCTTCTCCTTCTGGATGAAGGGCTTCCTTCTCTTTATTTTGTAAATACAGACCTTTTGCTGTTCCCAGCTCCCTCATTCTATGGAAATGTACCTGTTGCAGCTTTTCAGTTCCCCCGTTCTATGGAAATATACCTTCAGCTGCTCTGCAGCCCTGTGCTTCCTCCATGGTCCCCTTAATTTCCAAAATTTCTAAAATTTACTAAACCTGTCTTTTTCACCCCTAAAAATTCCTGCTTCATGAGGAAACTGAAAACCAAAACAATTATAAAAGGGCTCAGAGATAGTGGCCAAAGCTGGATTCTAGCTTTAAAGTCTCTCTGACTTTAAAGACTGTTCTTCCCACTACAGTGGGGCTATTTTGTTGTTGTTGATCTCTAAAACATAAAACAAAACAACAAACCTAGTTGTAAAATGGCAGCACCATTAGTTTTATATTGTTCTGGTATCCAGCAAGGAGTGGAATGCAGTTTAGAAAGGCCCAAGAGGTCAAGGGAGAGATTTAAAGTCTCAGCATGGCCCCTCAAAGGCTTGCTATTTTGGGTAAGTCATTTAGTTTTCCTTTTGTGCTTTAGTTTCCTTCTATTTAAAATTAGACACATGAAAGAAGGTAAAGGGGTTAGCCAAAAACCCCCACAAAAAACCCATATACAGGGGTGGGCAAAAGTAGTTTAGAGTTTTGAGTACATGAAACACAAAGTTTATAAAGTTATTGTCATAATAATAACTTGAATGTCTTTTCCATACAAACTGTAAGCCTACTTTTGTCCATCCCTGTAGGTAAAACAGACACAAAACAGTGTGGTGATAGTGAGAGGGAAAGGAGGTTAGGGGCTAGGAAGGTGGAGGTAGGCAAAGGAGGTGGATGGAGGTGGAAAGAAACTTTGCCTGGGGCGATGAATGCCTGATGCAGTGTGCAGATGATGTTTTATTGAGTTGTATACTTGAAACCTGTATGGTTTTGTGAACCAATGTCACCTCAACAAATTCAATTAAAAAATAGCCCAGCCAGTGGTTGAGCATGGACTTATGAACCAGGAGGTCACGGTTTGATCCCCGGTCAGGGCACATGCATGGGTTGTGGGCTCGATCTCCAGTGGGGGGCATGCAGGAGGCAGCCAATCAATGATACTCTATCATCATTGATGTTTCTATCTCTCTTCCTTCCTCCCTTTACAAAATTAATAAAATATATATTAAAAAATAAAATTAGAGAACTAGAAGATTCATTAGGTTTCATTTTTTTCTTTTAAATTTTTTTATTGATTAAGTTATTACATATGTGTCCTTATCCCCACATTACCCCTCAACCCCCCCACTCATACCCTCCCCCCGCTGTTGTCTGTGTCCATTGGTTCTGTTAGGCCTATATGCTAGCACACTCCTCCTTACCCCCACCCTTTAATTATAGCACTTTTAAGTTCTTTTAAAAATCCATATCCAAGGATATCTTTATTGATTTTTTGAGAGAGAGAGAGACAAGGAGAGGGAAAGAGAGACAGAAACATCAGCGTGAGAGGGAAACAATAATGAGCTGCCTCCAGTAGGCGTCCCCACAGGTTATTGAACCCGAAACCTTTTGGCTACAAGACAACACTCCAATCAACTGAGCCACCCGGCCAGGTGTAAGTAAAGTTTTCTTTACTTACATTATTCCTCTCAGAGAAATGCTGAATATATTTTCTTCATCCAGAAAATCTTTTAAAATATTAAGAAGGCACCGCAAACTTGAGAATAATAGCAAGCATTGAAAAAACGTTGGCTGCCCTTTAGAGATAAAGGACTGATTGCATTTTGCCCCACATTATGTTAGAACAGCATTTTATCATTGCATCTTGCTTTGATTGATATTAGGCAGCTGTCAGCATGGACATGTGGTATTTTCCTTGACTGAAAGCAGATCACATGAGCCTATAATTTAAAACATTCAAACAGGAAGGAATTGTGGTTTTCACAATGGATGGTCAAAAGGTCAGGTTGGTGATGGAGCTGTCTTCTGAGGATTGTTACCATGGTTACCAGGGCTTCACTTGCAGCATTTAATGGAGAGCCAAATGCTTCCTGCTGTGGAGCAGCTGAGGTGCTCAGACAAGGGCATGACCCGAGGCTAAAATGATCAGACAGTACTGAGATAAGGGATTGCCTGTAAAGCTGCAGAGTCAATGCTGTCTCCTAGAATTCTGCAAAGACCAATAAATCAAAGGAAGCAGGACAGGTTGCCTGGAGTGAGATCAGCAGCCAGACATTTTACTACAGTTCATTGATACTAAAGGCCATAAAAAACTATGCTCTGTACAATGTTTTTATCTGTGTCACACTAAGAGCTATATTTTCTTTATCCCATTGAATCATGGGTTCTCATCAAGCCCAGTTTGTTAATTTCCTCGTTGACATCCCTGATTGAATACTCTGCTAGGAATTTCAAAGTCATTCTTAAGTTTTTACCCATCCTCTGTGGAGCTAAATGTATGGACTTTTAACTTTCTACCTGGCTTCATATGCATTATTTTATTTTGTCTTCATAACAACCTTATGAGGTATGTATTGTTATTTTCTCTATTTTACAGATAAGGAAACTGAGCCACAGATTTGAAATGACAGGTCCAAGTAGTTACAAGTAGTAAGTGGTGAGGCCAGTATTTCCACCCATGTCTATCTGACTCTATAGCACATTTTCTTCCAGTGTAGCAATCAATGACCAAATCTCATGACTTCTGCCTCCCTAATATTTCTTGAGTCATTTGCTTCCCCATTTTTCCATGGCCATTGCTTTAGTATAGACCTTTATCAACCTGCACCTGGATTTTTGCGAAAAGTCTGCTACAGGTATATATTTATCTCCATAGGTTGCCCTGCCAATAGAGTGATCTTTACAAATGCATCAAATACAAATCTGATCAAGTTACTCCTCTGCTTAAAATCCTTCAAATATACACACTATAAAGTCCAAACTCTTTAGCCTAGCAACAGTATTCTTTACAATTTAACTCTTACTTGTCTTTGCTGCCTTACATCATTTCTTGCCGCCTTTCCTAAGAACACCCTCACTCTAATCACCCAGTACACCAAAGTCGTGCCCTTTCCTGAACATAACATAGACATCTACTCTTTTATGTGTTTGCCATTCTAGGCTCCACACATCATGAAATAGTAATGCCAGGGTACCTTACCTCGTTAGGCGTAGGGTGAAGAGGGCATAATTTATAGTGTAACATAGGAGAAAAAAACACTGGGATTTTTCTTTGTTGTTTTGTTTGTTCACTTGTTCAGAATTAAAGAAAAGCCCTTGAATGGCTGAGATACTCTGTTAACTCGTGTGAAAACTCAGGGCTGGCTACAAAGCCCACCCATTGCAGAGTTAGGCCTCAGAAGCTGCCTGCACACCAGTGGGTGCGCCTTTGCAGAGCACCTGGTGGATGGAGGCACAGTGATGAAATACTTTTATGTTCAGCAGTAGCAGGTCTGCGCAGAAGCACTCAAGAACCAGTCACCAAATGTATACAACTATGTACATGTGTTTATAAAGCATTCCTTAAAATATTTGCCAACCCATTCTATTTCAGTGAAATAGGAAAAGTTTATCCTACCATCTATTCAAATGTAAATGTAATTTGTAAGCCAAGATATTTACATTTATTTATAGGAATTTTATGTTTCTCAAGTTGTGTAATTCTAACAGTAAAACATAAACTTTGACTATTATTTTATGTAATATTTTCTCAATGATATTTCTTTACAATATATCTTTAACTTATGCCTTGACTGATTTTGTCACCCCAAAAGCTATTTATTTAAAGTAAAACTTCAGAGATGATAAGTATATGTAAATCTGTCTTGCCATTTGCTCTCTGAAAGTGAGAAAGACACTTACTAAATTAGTTTTGTGGAAATTTTTATATTTCTCTGTGGTTGCCTTGCCTGTTGAAAGAAGAAATAGGGACCTTGCTGTTCTTCTATGCCTTTGGTTCAGCAGAAAGTTTAGTTTAGTTTTGGGTGCACTGTCATAACCTAGGAAAGATGATAATCTGATACATATAGCAGCTGAAATAGTTTTGAAAACAGCCAGAGAGAAAACATGTGTATGCAATGCAAACTTTCTATAGAGCTGGTGTGGGGAGTAGAAATAGTATCGCTGCTATTGACACAAATCATAGCCTGCTGGGCCTTTTCTTTCTATGATGAGATATGATCCTAACATTAGTTCATCTGTATCAGCAAGATTCAGCAGTAAGATCCCTCCTGCTGCGAACTTTCTATATTACAAAGGAATGAATATTTTTAAGCTGGAAGTGTGACATTACTGAATTTATTGAACTTAAATGTTTGCCAGTTCTTAGGACTGTAACACCTTTTCCAAATAGGGTTTTTAGTTGTATGTTGTTGTCTTTTAATCTAGAGAGATGATTCTATTAACATGTTCATGAGGCAGATTTTGAAATTATTGATTCTTATACATATAGAATCCTTATTAAAAGAGAATGCAATTCTTGGTAGGAAATATGGATTTCTTTTAAATTTTTTCTGGAGTGTTTCTAAGACACTAGAACAATCTCTTCTGTCCTTTGTTGGCAACAGTCTCCATGTACCTCACCCAGGGGCCTCTTGATTGCTGGGATGAAAAAACATAGCTCTGAGCCTGCAGTAATTTGCTGAGCCCACTGTAATTTATCATTTGATTTATTAATACCAGGTCTTAGTTCTGAACTATTCTTTCAGCAACATTCTTCAAGAAGACTTGATCCCAGGCCAGGTCTCTACATAGGCAGAGGAAATAACTGTTTGCTCTATGTATTTAACTAAAAAGCTCACCTAACCCTAAATTAAATTTATTATTAATAATGAGAATGCAAATCATAAGAGCTAATCCTATATAATAAATGCTAATATGCAAATTGTCCCCTCCGGAGTTCGACCAAGAGACTGGGAGTTCGATCACTCGTTATGATTTGTGCTGACCACCAGGGGCGGTGCGGAACATGGTGGATGATCATTGGCAGTGGCAGCGGGATGCTGAGGGAGTGAGGGAAGGAGGAGGTGGGGAGGCAAGGAGGTGGGGAGGTGGGAAACCTGATTGGCCTTGATCGCTGGCCAGGCCTAGGGACCCTACCCATCCATGAATTTTGCGCACTAGTACTCTTATAATACTTATTACATGGAAAAAATTGGTCAAGGTGCTTGATATGTGTGTGTGTGTGTATAATAGAAAAGTGTGTGTGTGTGCACAAAAGTAGGGTTACAGTTGTTTGTATGGGAAATAATATGATAATTAATAAGTAATAATACAAGAATAAACTGTTTCACAAACTCACAACTGTAAACCTATTTTTGCCCCACCCTGTGTATATATATATATATATTACCCCTACAACAACTTTAAGAGACAGGTATACCATTATTATTCTGTTTACCCATGAGAAAGCTGAAGAAAGCACAGAGATGCTAAGAGTCATGCCTAAGTGTACACAGCTAGTGTTAGTAAGTGACAGAGCAGGATTTGGACTCAGGCAACCTGGTTTCCAGTAAAAATTTAACCACCATGTTCTACTGTCTCTCGTCTTTTGAGAAATATAGATTGAGTTCCTCAACTCAGTGTTAAGTTGCAATGAACCAAATACATATAGTATCTGATTCCACATGGACCAAAGATTACTGGGAGTTGCAAACAAGAAATGGACCAGTAAAAGTCTGGTATAATGAGCTAATGTGAAAGGATCTCTTTTGAATCAATCACATATGATCACTAGATAAAATATGATAATTTTCATACATAGTCATTAAAAATAGCAATGCCTAAATGCCCGCTGTGATATAGATAGACTCTGAGAGCAATAATCAAGAAGTATGAATGATGCCTTAACTGATTTGGCTCAGTGGATAGAGCGTTGGCCTGTGGACTCAAGGGTCCCAGGTTTAATTCCAGCCAAGGGCATGTACCTTGGTTGCAGGCACATCCCCAGTAGGGAGTATGCAGGAGGCAGCTGATCGATGTTTCTCTCTCATCCATGTTTCTAACTCTTTATTCCTCTCCCTTCCTCTCTGTAAAATATCAATAAAATATATTTTTTTTTAAAAGAAGTAAGAATGAAAAGTTCATGGGCATATATGAACTTGATCTGGACTTCATTCTGGGACATGAGTTTTTGATATACATTCAGAGGTTGATAGCCAGGTTTCAGGCACTGTGCACATGCCGAGCTAACACTGACTATCTGTAAATTTAGAGAACTTAACTCTGTCTTATCATTAAATAAATGGAACCAAGAGAAATTCTTCCCTTGGTCCACAGACATAGAAAAGTTTGAAGCTTCCGTAGATTTGAAGTTAATACACCTGAATAAGTCTTTTTGCGGTAATTTCTTAGGTTATTAAACCATTTCTCTGGTTCAAATAGTTCTTACCCTTCCTGAAAGTTCTCCTTGGGGATTGTTGGTGTCTTTACTGCTGGTTGGGACTATCTCAGTTCATCAGAGACTCCACCAAACAAAGCTAGGCTCTCAATCAATCATTTCTTACAGGATACTCAATGCTATAAATTTTCCAATCTTTTCTCCACAGGCAAAGTCCACCCATCAAAGGTTATTAAAAGGAGTCACCTTTGTTAGACTGATCAGTGAAGGCTTTGCAACATTTTATCCTCAAGGTAATGATTGTTAGCTTACTGCCCATTTATACCACTAGAAAGAGCCATGCAGGTGACTCCTAAAAAAAAAAAAAAAAAAAAAAAAGTGATTCAACATGAATTGTCTCCATTCAAGGAGGAGGAAAGTGACCAGCAGCTTATTATAGTTCTGCTCAATCAAGCTTTCCTCTGCAGGTACAAATTCCTGCAGAAAAAGTTTGGACAAAATAGAGGGAAATATTCTTTTTTAAATTGTACTGCTAATTTGTGCTTCTTAATCCCTTCACCTGTTTCACTAATCTCCCCAAACCTCTCCCCATTGGGCAACCATCAATTTGTTCTTTTTATCTTAGTTTGTTTCTGTTTTGATTATTTATGTTGATATTTAGATTCCACATATAAGTGAAATCATAGGTTACTTATCTAATTTTTCTGACTTATTTCACTTAGCATAATAACTTCTAGGTCCATCCGTGTTGTCACAATGGCAAAATATTCTTTTATGGTTGAGTAATATTCCATTGTGTATATGTACCACAGATTCTTTATCCATTAAGTTGCTTTTATATCTTGATTATTGTAAATAATGCTTCAGTGAGCATAGGAATGTATATATCTTTTCAAATGGGTCTTTGGATTTCTTCAAATAGATACACAGAAGTGGAATTGCTGGATCTGTTTTAATTTTTTTGAGGAACCTCTACAGTGTTTTCCGTAGTGGCTGGCACCGATTTAAAATGCCATCAAGAGTGCACAAGAAATCCCTTTTCTGCACATCCTTGCCAACACTTGTTTGTTGATTTATTGACTATAGTCATTCTGACAGGTGTGAGGTAATATCTCATTGTGGTTTTAATTTGTATTCTCTGATAATTAGTGATGTTAACCTTATTTTATGTCTATTAGTCCTCTTTGGGGAAATGACTATTCAGGTCCTCTGCCCATTTGTTAATTGGATTGTTTGTTTTCTGGCATGCAAAAAAAGAAATGAAAAGAACACGAAAGAAAAGAAACAAGATCACTTTCTTACACCATATAAAAAAATGAACTCAAAATTAATTAAAGACTTAAATGTAAGACCTGAAACCATAAAACTCCTAGAAGAAAACAGGCATTAAATTCTTTGGCATCACTGTTAGCAACATTTTTGGATGTTTCCTAGGGCAAGGGAAACGGAAAAAAATAAACACTAATGGGACTATATCCAACTAAAAAGTTTTTACATAGTAAAAGAAACAGCCGAAATCGGTTTGGCTCAGTGGATAGAACGTCAGCCTGCGGACTGAAGGGTCCCAGGTTCGATTCCGGTCAAGGGCATGTACCTGGGTTGCGGGCACATCCCCGGTGGGGGATGTGCAGGAGGCGGCTGGTCGATGTTTCTCTCTCATCGATGTTTCTGACTCTCTATCTCTCTCCCTTCCTCTCTGTAAAAAATCAATAAAATATATTTTAAAAAAAAAGAAACAATCAACAAAACAAAAAGAACCTACTGAATGGAAGAAGATATTTGTTAATGATGTATCTGATAAGGGGTTCATATTCAAAATATATAAGAAACTCATACAACTTAACACCAAAAACAAAACAAAAAGCAAAATCTAATAATCCAATTAAAAAATGGAGATAAAGAGTTTTAAAGTTGAGTTTCTGGCCATGATATACGCCTGCTGATAATGCAATTCACATCAGCACTCCTCTGAGCTCTTCTGAATCAAATCAGACAGTGCCTCCACGGGGTTCCTATTTTAAGTTCAGTTTTTCCCACATGGATTGCTGAATTCTTTGGGGTTTACCTTTTTTTTTTTTCCTTAAAGCAAGGGGAATGGAATGTATTGTCTTCCAAAATAAGCACTGTCACCATTCATAAAATTCAGGTTGTATTAATAGCGTGGAGAAGGCCTGAAAATGTGACTACTGAAACATAAGACAGCATATTTCTAAGTCTGTATAATTGCATCTGTGCTGTTATTTACTGTAGGAAATTGGGCAGTATCCCACAGGAATTACCTTCTTTTGAAAATTATTTCAACCATCATTTGCTTTTAGAAACTACAGTAGGTCCTTGGGTTATGTCTGAGATCTGTTCCTATGGTGCTACAACGCGATTTTTGCTGTAAGTCGGAACCCACCTACATAAATACCTACATCACTTAATGGAGCACATACACAGCAGTAATGAAGTGAAACAGTAAAAAAAATGTAAAAGAAAGATAACAATTCCTGACCTTCACTTGTGGTAAATAAATAATAAAAATATAAAACACATATATACATACATAAATGATGGAACTTTTCTTTTTTTATAAATACTGTAAATGGGAGATGGCGACGTAACCATGAAATGACGTACGACAAGTCCAACGTAACCCGAGGACGACCTGTATTGAGTTATTTGGAAGTAGTTTCTGCACTTTAAATAAAATCACATTTAAAAATGACAAAAACCTTCTAGTCAAGATGTTTTTATAACCAGAACCTGGAAGTGTGTTTAAATATCATCTTCTTTACATAATATTTCACTACAAAATGTGCAAAACATGGTGGTTTTCTTTTTTTTTTTTTTTTTTTTTTCAGAAAGACTGGCTTTTTTTTTTTTAAATTAAGAAAAGACTTTCAAAAGGATACATCTTACATAATTCCATATATGCAACACTTGTGAGATAACGTAATTATAAAGATGGAGAATGGGTTAGTGGATGCTAAGGGTTAATGATGGGGAAGGAGATAGATTTGACAATAAAGGAATAACATCAAGGAACCTTACAGTGATAGTATGGTTGAGTATCTTTGATGGTGATTAGGAAGGTACAAGTACACAAATGAATACATGTGTAACTGGTGAAATACGAATAAGCTCTATGGATTACACCAATGTCCTGACTTTGATATCTACACTAATAAAAGAGTAATATGCTAATTAGAGTGGGAGACCTTCTGGACGTCCTTCCAGACAAAGCTGGGGGCTTGGTCGGACTGCAAACCACCCCCAAACGGCCCTCAGCCCCTAGCCCAGGCCGGCCACGACCCCAGCGGGGACTCCCACCCCAATGGGGGTGTGGCCAGCCTGCAAACTGCCCCAGGCCCCTTGCCGAGGCTGAACCTGGCCTCCAAGGGGACCCCCAACCTGATCTGGGACCCCCTTCAGGGAAGACCAGCCGGCCCCCACCCATGCACCAGGCCTCTATACT
This sequence comes from Myotis nattereri, assembly GCF_964212035.1. Taxonomy (NCBI): domain Eukaryota; kingdom Metazoa; phylum Chordata; class Mammalia; order Chiroptera; family Vespertilionidae; genus Myotis; species Myotis nattereri. Next base: position 13,673,849 of record NC_138080.1, read on the forward strand.
AATAAAAGGGTAATATGCTAATTAGACTAGGAGACCTTCCAGATGTCCTTCCGGACAACGCCATGTTGGCGGGGCCAAGTCAGAGGCAGTTAGGGGAGATCAGGCCAGGAGGGGAGGGCAGTTGGGGGCAAGCAAGCCAGCAGTGGGAGGCAGTTGGGGGTGATCAGGCTGGCATGGGGGGGTGTAGTTGGGGGTGAGCAGGCTGGCATGCAGAGTGGTTAGGGGCGATCAGTCAGGCAGGTGAGCTGTTAGGAGCCAGTGGTCCCGGACTGCAAGAGGGATGTCCGACTGCTGATTTAGACCTGATCCCACAGGAATCGGGCCTAAACCAGCAGCCGGACATCCACCAAGGGTCCGAGATTGGAGAGGGTGCAGGCTGGGCTGAGTGTCACCCCCCCACACCCTCCCCTCCATGAATTTTGCTCTGGGCCACTAGTCTATATATATAAAAGCCTAAGCAACCAGCAGACCGGCCAGTAGCTATGATGCACACTGACAACCAAAGGGCAGATGCTCAATGCAGGAGTGGAAACTGTGGGAAACTGTTTATTGCCTTCACTATCTGATAAGCGTAGACAGAGACCACAGGCATGGAAACATGGAACAGGCTGATGAATCTCAGAGGGAAGAGGGGAGGGAAGAGGGCGGGAAGAGATTAACCATAGATCTTATATACATACTAGAGGCCTGGTGCATGGATTCGTCCACCAGTGGGGTCCCTTGGCCTGGCCTGTGCCTTCTTGCAATCTGGGACCCCTTGCGGATGTTGGACTGCCAGTTTCGGCCCAAGCTCCACAGGCCAGGCCAAGGGACCCCACTGAGCTTCTAGTTACACTATAGTTGTATTAGAAGTTAATTTTGACTGGGGGACATGTACATGGGGTTTGCTTGCACATTTCTTTGCAACCTCCTATGTATCTATAATTATTTTAAAATAAAAGAAAAAATATTGAACCATTAAAAGAAAAAGAAAACAAAAACAACCATGAAAGTCCTGGAATCTAATTGATTCCCTATCCTGAGTCTAGGATTCCGTAAAGACAAGGATCTTGTTCCTTACTACATCTTGGGTCCTCTCTGCTATGTTCATGTTCCCATCCTCCAGGGTTCGTGCTATTTCCAATTTGTATGAGAGTCTTTGGAATCATCAAATTTATTTAATTGGGCCAAGCGACCATTTAGAACACAATTAAGGTTGAAGTGGATTTCAGCCTGCAGCCTACCCATTCAAGAAGACCTGTTCAGTTTTCAACACATAATGAGGATTCCAAAAGATGGCTATTCTTGCTGACCTTCCATACTAGCTGGTTATAGGAAACTGGGGTCACTTTAGTTGTTTTCCCCCAAAGCAGATTAGATTTAATACAGGGAACTGGATACTTACAGAACCATCATAATGGCTAGAAAAGCAGAAATCAGGGGAGACTGCTGAATGTTTCTATCCTAGTGTCAGAAAACTGACCACGCTACTACTACTGCTGCTGTCACAACCAGTAGAATGTACAATCCAACATTTACAAACATCGGGCTTATGGAAAATTTCTTGTTCCCTGCCACAGATGCAGGCTTATAGTCTCTTCTGTCTTTCAAACTTCCTCAAGTGCATCTCATTATTGAAACCTCATTCTCATTCAGAACCCAAGTTTGAAGGGACTTGGAGAAATAGTGTTTAGAATTCTAACCCTGTGAAACAATCATAAACATAGAAGTAGATGGGAATGACAAGTGTAATTAATAATATCTTATTAGCCCAGCCAGCATGGCTTAGTGGTTGAGCATTGACCTATGAACCAGAAGGTCGCTGTTCAGTTCCCAGTCAGGACACATGCCCAGGTTGTGGGCTCAATCCCCAGTATGGGGCATGCAGGAGGCAGCTTATCAATGATTCTTTCTCATCATTTGTTTCTCTCCTTTCCTTTCCTCACTGAAATCAATAAAAATATATTTAAAAAATATCTTACCATTTGGATAATTTCCTTTCAATAGCACAGTCTATCCAAATAAGATTCATGGGAACACTCACCTTGAAAACCCAGTGTTTCTTGGTCACCATGAAGATGGAAGTGCTCCATTTATCTATCCTATCTTTCACTCTCATCTCACATTTGTTCTCTTTCCTAGCCCAAGGCATTTTTCTCTCTTTTATCCCCAAATGTGCATTATGACTTCTGTCATTTAATTCCATTGTAATTAAACTTTATTAGAGCCTCATCTACTCCCTACATATCTGACCTTAGAGCCTTATTCAAAATGGCTCTTCTAATTTGTACCCTTACTCCTCACGACTACTGACTTGCTGAATATCTCTTATTCACAACTTTGTTAAGGTGCCAAACTCCTACTCTCTTTCATATCTTCTTCTATTCTTCTATACAAATACACTTTTTAATTATTATAGACTAGAGACCCAGTGCACGAATTCATGTATGGGTCCAGCTGGCCTGCCCTGATCAGGCCAATTGGGGGTGGGGCCAGCTGGGTGAAGGGGCCATGGGCGTTGGCAGGCTGCCCCCGCCCCCTGGTCGAATTCCCAGTTGAACTCCTGGTTGAACTCCAGGTCAAGGGGGAAATTTGCATATTAGCCTTTTATTATATAGGATTCTTAATTCCTTCCATATTGGCCACTTCACTTAGTCATTCAGGACCCTGATTATACCCTTGACTTACAATCTTAATTCACATTGAAAACTTAAATTCAAAGTTTGGCTTAAGTATTATAGCATCTAATTAATATACCATACTTAGTAATGTTTTCTAAATATATTTCCTATAAAATGTATATCTCTAGTTTTTAGATCCTCCATTCTTTTCCTATGAATCCTTTCCTGTCATTGTTTTATACTTTATTCAATTTAGAGATCATGTACCATCATTTAAAATGTGTTCACATAAATATCACCAATTCATTTGTCACATTTTTCTTCTGTTGTATCCAGTTTGCAGAAAAAAAACAGCATTACTCTGCGGGCCCATGTTTGGTATTGTGCAATACTGGAAAGCACTGGGAAGTCATGGTCTACACTCTTAAATGCTTTCCCATTGCTTAGCAATCACTCGTTTGCCTAATCTGCCTTTACCTTCAAGTTCTCAGAAGCCGTTTCCAGCACTCTTCACTCTCCTCAAGGCTTTTGCTTTTGTGTCCCTTCACTTCATTTTTAGCATAAAATATAAAAATCATTGGCTGGGAAGTTTCTTAGCATTAATGACATCTATCTTTATATGTATTTACTTTCTCCTTCTTTCTTGTTTGCAATATCCCTGAATTCCAGATCCCTTCTCCTGCCACCTATTCAGGGACATCAATTCAATCATTTCTTTCTGTCTTATGTGTTTTCAAATATTACTGTTATTCTGACTCACCTGCTTAAATCCATCCAGTCCCCCACCCACACACACCTTTTTTAGTGACTTTTTTGAGGTAACATCTATAATAATAAAAGCATAATATGCTAATTAGACTGGACAGCTGAACGACCTTCTGGACATCATTCTGGATGCCCTTCTGGATGAAGCTGTCGCAGCGGAGGCTGAGGCAGAGGTGGTTAGGGGTGATCAGGCAGGCAGGCAAGCAGTTAGGTGTGACCAGGTAGGCAGATGAGCAGTTAGGGGCAATCAGGCAGGCAGGCAGGCCAGTGGCTAGGAGCCAGCGGTCCAGAATTTTGAGAGGGATTTCCAGCCCTAAACCAGCAGTTGGACATCCCCCAAAGGGTCCCAGATTGCGAGAGGTTGCAGGCCAGGCTGAGGGACACCCCCTCCCGTGCATGAATTTCGTGCACCAGGCCTCTAGTTGGTTAATAAAATTATATAGGTTGCAGATGTACAATTCTATAATGCATCATCTCTATATTGTATTGTGTGTTTACCACCCTGAGTCAAGTCTCCTTCCATCACTATTTAACCCCCTACACCCTCCTCATCCTCCCCCTCCTCTCTTTTCCTTTGGTAGGGGATTAAGCAAAAAACATTTTTTAAATGTCAAGTTCATCCAGTCTTTAAAGAAAGAAAAAAAATCTTTTTTTTTTATCCCAATTTCTCTTCCAAACATTCTCTTCTTTCTTTTATAGCTGAGCTGTATTTTTGTTCTTTAAAGGTACTCAGTATCTCGAGTTGTACTAAATAAATACCTCTATTGGGAAATATGTTTCTCAGAGCATCTCTAGATGGAGTGACTGAGGTTTAACGACTTCTGGATTCCCAACAGTTTGCTCTGCTGGCTTCTTTTGAAACACTGATGATAACTATAGTCTGAGAGACACAAAAGCTCACAGTCACTTCTGTCTGCTTTGAGTCTTTGTGTAGCCAGGTAAACCCCCTACAGATCCTACTGTGTCTAGTATAGGGACTTCAACCAGGACCTGATTCCTTCTTACTCTTTGACAAAATCCATCACAGAATATACTTAACTCAAGGACTAATACCAGCTCCTATTCATTAAATACAGGGTGAGGCAAATGTAGGTTTACACTTGTGGGTACATGAAACACAGTTTACTTTTGTATTATTATTCATTATTTTTGTATTATTTTCCATATGAACAATTGTAAACTTACTTTTGGCCAAGCCTGTTTTTATTCTCACCAAACTGTGTTATAGTTTAAAGCTTTCACTATCACCAACAAAATCAAGATACTTAACTATACCATGGTGGCTTGGCTTTCCCTAAATCAGGATATTTGCAATTATTTTAGCCATGGTTAATTGCATCACATATGTGATAGATAGCACTTCTGATATCATTAAGTAACAAAATAGTTTTCTGCTTATCTTAGTGAATAAAAAAAAAATGTGGCATGATCATCATTATGGGACTAATTTGCATCTAGTTCCATATTCTTGCTAACCTTTATGTGTCTCTAAGTAGATTAATGTTCATATTAGTGCCTTTGTGGTGAAAAAAATTGCTACAAATGCAATATTTGTTATCCACTTACTATAAAGATGCATATCTTACATATAGGACCTGTCCAACTCTTAATCCACTTTTCTCTTTAACCCATTAGTTTAGTTGTTGTAGGATAGTGCTTCTCAGTGTATGATACCAATATCACCTGAAACAACATCAACCTGGGAGAGGGACAGGTCCTTGTTCTTATCCTGGGTGCCTATATTTAACAGGATCCCTGGTGATTTCAAAATCCAGCAACATTTGTACACCATAAGCAAAGTAAGTGCAAAGACTTAATTTTGAACCCAGACTCTCTACTGTGTGACTTGTGATTTGGAGAAAATTGCCTAATATCTCTGAATTTTAATTTTCTCATTTGCAAAATGGAAAGTATAACAGCTATCACAGGGTGCTGGAACTCAAGTGAAATATGTAAAATGTGAAATGTTTCATAAACTGTAAGTGCAAGACCTGCTGCCTTACCTTTTATCCTGCTCTTCAGGTTCCTTAGAAATGCTAAAGACAATTATTTCAGGGTGTTTGCATGCTCGTTACTTAATTGCCTTTATTAAGGTTCATGCCTGTTCAGCAAAATTGACCCATTAATTCAAGTCAGTTTTATGGGTATTTTGTCTGATTTGTTTAAAGCGGTGGAACTGACTGTGTGTAAAAATACAGGCAGCTTTGATAAAAATGACGGTTACATGCAAAGAAATTGAGCATAACCAAAATATAAGACCTCTTCAATTCCGGGATGCTGATTAAAGCCTTGCCATAAGTAATTGGACAGGTGGTTTCAAATTCCAGCTGATCTAACAGATGCCTGTTACAAATTGGAACGTTTGCTCACAATTCCTTGTGACTCAATAGGTCTTACTCTCTGCTTCCGGAGTACTTTCAGTAAGTAGCACACTGCCCTGAGACCTCAAGCTCACTACTACAGTTGGTGGCCCTGCTAAGACTTCCTCTTGGAGACTTTCCCTAATCACCCAATTTTATTCTGATAATTCCTTTATTTCTTCTGTTCTATAATTTTCATTATATTAGCTTGGATTTGACAGTCAACTTGATGTTTTTTTATGCTTTCTCTTTTTCTTTTTCTTTCCTTTCGTATGCATTATTTATGATATCTAGGTTTAATTAAATCAGAAAATATTTACTGAACATCCACTAGATACATAACAATGTTGGATTCCAAACCATAGGATATGTGCCTTGCTCTCAAAACATTTATAATCTCTTTGGAAAAATGAAACAGACACCTTAATAAATCTATAGCAAAGTAGTATCAATGTGATAAAATGTAGAGTCCAGAAAAACCATATTTTCCCCAGAGTCCATCATTAACCTGCCATGGAACAGGTGAAAGCCTTTGTCCTGTCTGAACTTTTGCAAACAAGGCAGATATGGGGGTTGTTAAACTAGAGCAATCTGTTTTTCATTTTTATTTTTTTTAATTCTCACCTGAGGATATTGTCCCATTGATCTTTTAGGGAGAGTGGAAGAGAGAGGGAAAGACAGAAAGAAATATCGATGTAAGAGAAACACATCAATTGGTTGCCTCCTGCATGCACCCTGACCAGGGCCCGGGCTAGGGAGAAGCCTGCAACCGAGGTACGTGCCCTTGATCAGAATTGAACCTGGGATTCAGTCCACAGGCCAACCCTCTATCGACTGAGCCAAATCGGATAGGGCAGAGAAATCTGTTTTTTAAACTAGAGTTTGGAGAGTAAAAAGTTCAATGTACAGTAGTTAATCAAAGAAGACTACAATAAAAAGATTTTTATCTGGATCATGAAATATAAGAAAGGAAAAATAAGGGAGAAGGAAACCAACATCTACTAAGTACAGTAAGAAGTTGGCTTCTTTTAATACTTTATCTCATTTAATCCTTACAATAATTCTGTCAGTTTTGTATTAGATTAAACTGTTTAAATATGGTTTTTGTAGGTTACTACAATCACAATGGCAATTTCATATGGTCTAAGTAATACTATTATCCTAATTAAACAGAAATTTAGCCTCAGAAAAGTTAAATAGTTTATTCAGGGTCAGACAATTATATGTAACTCTAAAGTCCTTACTGAATAATTTATTGCCATTTTTCCTATGGGTAATCCATCAGCCAGGTCCTGTAAATTCTACTCCTAAGATATTCAAAATTTATTCATTTCTTTCTATCTCCACTGCTATCATCTTAGTTCAAGTCACAATAACTTCTCCCAAATAATGTAATGGCTGCTTTGTTTCTCTTTGACTTCTTGGGAGTCCATTCTCTACCCAGTTTCCAGAAAGACTTTAAAGACTCAAAATAGAAGCAGCTCATGTCAGCCCATATTTAAAAAACACAAACAAAATTAAAACCAAAAACTGATATAAACTCTGATGGCTTCTTGCCATGCTTTGAAACAAATGCATTTATTTCTAGCATGTTTCTTTACCATAGTTCCTGCGCACAGCTTCAATAGGTGACATGAGTGGTCAGATTATTTGTAGAATGAATTAAAAGTGGGAAATCTGTTCAAGAAAGTTTGGAAAACAAAGTAGGATTGATAAGATAGGAACCAACTGTAATGGTCTTTGAATGGCAAGCATTGTAACTTTCTTCTCTTGGTTATTAGAACTCATTGCTAATCTGTAACTGGGAGGTATAGACACAAAAGTAGTGTCATAGAAAGATTAGTTTGAAGGCAGAGAATAAAGAGGGAGAGAGAAGAATTAAGGGAAAGAAAACCTGTTAACAAGTTATCTTGGTGGCCCAGCCAGATTGGCTCAGTGGTTGAGCACCGACCTATCATCTGGGAGGTCATGGTTTGATTCCCGGTCAGGGCACATGCTGGGTTATAGGCTCCATTGCTAGTAGGGAACGTGCAGGAGGAAGTCTATCAATGATTCTCTCTCATCATTGATGTTTCTATCTCTCTCCCCCCTCTCTAAAATCAATTTTTAAAAAAAAGAAAAGGAAAAAAAAAGACAGAAAAGTTATCTCAGTGGGCTCCACCAGTTAATGATGGCTTGAGCAAAAGAGGAGGCGGTTTGGGAAGAAGAAAAGAAATATAGATTTGAGTTTCTGGGCCATAATAAAAGAAAAAGGACTAAAGACACCGTGGACTCAAGAAGCTTACAATTATTTTTTCATCTGAGTGACCAGATGGTTCTTCTACTAGTGATTAGTCAGTCAGAAAGAGAATTTTTTTTTCTGGAAAAAATATTTAAGTTTTAGATGCTTTTGTGTGTGTGGTAAAATGTGGACAAATCCATTAGAGATAGGATCAAATCCTGTGCCTTTTAAAAAGGTCTTGGCTCTACTTCATCCTCTGCCTCCTGCTGGCATCCTAGTTCACACTTGCATTATTTTTGTTCTCGCCTTGACTGAGAATGGTTGTCACTGGGTCTTGACACTGCCTCCAGAGAACTTTCTTAAATGCAATAAATAGGTTTCTGCATTTCCTGACTTAAACTTCAGTGGCCTCTCTTGTGACCGCCTCTCCTTTTCCCCCATTTCCTATATATAGCATCATGTCTAAAACCTGTAGTGTGGCATACTGGGAACTCCTCTATCTCAAGTGTAATCCTCCTGCCTTCTTCCTCTTTCACACCCCACCCCCCTCTACCTTCCATGCCCAGGAGAGGTGTCAGTAATTGGTCTCAGTAGGTTTCCCCTGCTTCACCCTCCATTCCAGCCTCCCTAACAGACTTAGGGCGGTACTGTTTCTAAAACAAGGCAAGAGGGGTGTAGCCTATATTTATGTATCAACTACATCGTCAAAAACTTTATGTTACGCAAATAAAAATGAAGGATTCTAACAGAGCCTTTGGGGAAAACACAAGTGCAAGAGTCAAGAAGTGGTGCTTCAGGGAAGTTAGAATTCCCTATAACATACTAGTAAATGCTTCATCCCTGTTACATGTTCTGCTTCTATCCAGAAAGCTGCACAATGTCAGTGCCCTCTTGTCCCACAAAGTCGGGTGGGAGTGAGAATGGGGAAGATCTGAGCTGCCCGAGCACACTGGCTCTCACCTTTTAAAAAAATCTTGATTTAGAGTAAAAAATAAATTTTGCAAAATGACCTATTTGAGCCACATAATGACAACAGACCACATATACCATGGTGATGTCATAAGATTTAATGGAGCTGAAATATTCCTATCACTTTGTGACGTCATAGCTGTCATAAGGTCATAGTACAACACATTACTAACGTGTTCATGGTGATGCTGGTGTAAACAAATCTACTGCTCTGCTATTCATAAAAATGTATAACACATATAATTGTGTATAGTACATAAAACTTGATAATGACAATAGACAACTACGTTACTAGTTTATGATTTACTGTGCAATATTTTTATTGCTATTTCAGAATGTACTCTTTCTACTTATAAAACAAAGTTTGCTATAAAACAGTATGCCCTGTTACATACTGTGTGTTTATCATACATCTTGTGCTGACTGTGTTTCTTGATTGCATCATTTCATGCTTGGTTGAACTATAAGTTGTTTTATACGTTTAGTCATGTAGCCTAGGGGTACAGTGTTCATAAAGTCTACAGTAGTGCACAGTCATGTTCTAGACCTTCACATTCACTCACTCACAGTGATTACTTGGGGGAGTGTTCTATTTATAAAGTGCGATGTTGCTTCTGTAATGCAGAGGTTTAGCTTACACTTATAAAATAGCACTTTTGTTAGGTGAGTTTTAACCCAGATGCCTTCCATTACTCCTCACTCATATCTATTTTAGACAGTATTCAATTCTTTTATTTCTTTAAAAGAGTAGGGGATCTTAGAGGTTATTTCATGCAATCATTTCCTCCACCATTTCATAGATGCAGAAATAGAGGCATTCAGTGGCTTTCCCCAATTTACAAATTGTTGGTATCAGGGACAGGTTTAGACTCACAGTCTCTTGCTTCTTGCCGCATTGTGTTGCTGTTGTGTGGTATTGCTTCTCTGTGTGTTGATAACTATGTGAGTTCACTGAGTTGCCAATAAGCACACAGAGCAAAATGGGATATATTTCCATTCTTGTTTATCCTGCATTTTTCTCTAAGGGACTCAAGGCACCAAATGATTGGCAGGTTTTGTTCAATATATTTTTTATTTTTATAAATAAGAAAAATTGAGGCAGGTTGACTGAAAAGCATTTGCATATTAAGTATTTGGTGAAGATTTTGTGTTTTCTGAGCTTCTATGATTACTCTATATCTAAGGATATCTCCTTGTAAGGCTTGAAATCCTGATTTTTCCTACTAGATTTTCACAATTTGAAGCTAGGAGGAAGAAAGAGTGTCTTAGAAGACAGAAACCATCTGTTAAACATTAGTGGCTGCCTTCTTCCTTTACCTTTATTTTTTACAAAAAGCATCCCTGCCCTTATCTCCCAACCCTGCACACAGCTCAACATAACAGTTGAGCAAGAAAACATGACTGGCATTTTTTTCAGCTTTTTATTTTAAGGGTTTGCATATTCACCCTGGTGTCATCAAAGCATAGTTTGAGAAACTTGAAGAGGACAGACAACCTGGTAAGAGGATCCAGGTTTAGCCAAGAGACCAGGCTAATTGGTATGGTGGAGATTTCCAGGCTGTAGGAAGAGCTTACTGGCCACTTCTCCACCCTATCAAAGGACTCCCCATTGGACAAAGGAATGGATCAAAGAGAGATCTGGATAATGTCTTCTGGAGGCAAAGGTTACAAGAGCGAATAAAGCATTATTTTGACAAAAACCCTGAATCCAGCACTGGGCATTTTTTCTCAGTGGTTAGAATGTCAGCCTGGGCACCAAAGGGTTGTGTATTTGATTCCCAGTCAAGGGCACATACCTCTGTTGCAGGTTTCCCAGCCCTGGTAGGAGCTCCTGTGGGAGGCTACCAAGCAATGTGTGTCATCTCACCTCGATGTTGCTCTCCCTCTCTCTCCCCTCCTCCCTCCCTTCCACTCTCTGGAAATCAATGGAAAAAACAAACAAACAACAAAAAAACACACCTGAATCCAAAGGTCTGAAGAGAACCACCTAAGGTTCATCATACTATATGTATGGTGGCGAGAGTAATTATTTGAATGATAGGCAAATGGCATCAATGAAAAGCCCCCTCTCTTCAGGGGGCTGGCCTGGATGAAGGGACAGAAACCTTGGGACCATTTAGGAAAACAGAACATCTTCCAACCTGCCCCTCATAGAAGCACAGGGTTGGGAGATTGAAAGGAGAAAAAATGAGAGGGAGGAGGAGGAGAGAGGAAGAGTCCTCATACCTTGTTAATACAATCTGTTTTCTACACCTCAGTTAAGGGTAATTAGTGTTATGGAATGAGTTGTGTTCTCCTCCAAAATTCATATGTTGAAGTCCTAGCCCCCTGTATCTCAAATTTGGGGAGATAACAGGGACAGTTGAGCTGCATGAAATCTTAAGATCTCTTCTATCACATCCTGCCTACTAAGTTACAGACCAAATTCTCCCACATTTCAGGACTCATTAGAAAATCGTACGAAGTAATTCTGCAACCTATTCTGTAATCTCTCCTTAAGAAAATGCTTCACTATTGTGCATGGATGGGACACTCAGAGAAGGAATATTAGCCAGACGTTCAGTTAGCTTACAGTCCAGGTCAGGAAACCGGAATCTTCTAAACCCAGGTCATTCTGAATCAACCTCTGTTCTAAGGGGGAATAATAAAAAGCTCAAATAATTGTTCACTCAGTCAAGGGAGTATTTGTATAACTTTTAGCCAAGATATTTACGTATCTTGCACATTACTATTTTCTCCAATGACTGTGCACATACAAAATTTAAGAAAATAATTTTCTTATGGATTCATGTCTAACACATTTTTTTTCCTGTCAACATTAGCCTCCATTTTTTAAAAAAGAGAGAGAGATCTGAGTGTCTATAGAGGGGTTCTTATTCAAAGATTAATAGCAAAATGTCTTTTTATAACCATAGACATACTGCACTAATGGATTTAGAATTTAGAATGTAAAAGCATTTATAAATGGTAATGGCTTCTCCATTTTCCTGACAGTCACCTACATACTTTCATTGATTTTTCAGTGTAATTTTATAGGCCATCAATAACAAAGGCACTATACCAAACACAATGTATTTTTTCTGATAGAGTTCATGCCAAATATATAATTGCTAATGTAAACTATGTAAAATCATCACTGTTGGCATCTTACCATTCTCTTTAGGGTGTTTTCAGAAGGAAAGTCTGGAGAGAATAAATCCGAGGTTTGCTTGGACACTGACTCTTCTTTAAATCAATGTTACCAGTGGATACAGTTAACTTCAATGTCTTGTCATGCTGTGCATAGCATTGAACAGCTCCAAATATTATGTGAATTCTACTTTTTAAACCTCTTTCTTTCCTAGTGCTAAGTTTGTGAAACTAGCTTTTTGGAAAATGGTGAAGTTGAGCTTTGTTATCCAATGAATGAAAAACACAGTGGTTGGGTTCTGCCAGCCCTTTTGCCTGATTGTACAAGTTACCAACTCAGCAGGCAAGAAAGGAGGTGGTGAATACAACCTGCTATCCCCAGTACCTTTTATTCAACGGAGAACTGTCCTATATATAATAGAAGTATTTTTCATGATTGGATGATTATAAATAGAGATATTGAATTACATTTTATTAGGAAATAAATCAAATCTGGCCAGGTCATTTTCTGCTTCACTTTTACTATCCACCAATGTGGATGATAACATATTTATGTATTTCAACATTATAGTCAGAGGCTAGAGAAATTTTAGATTTAACTAATGTCTCAGCTACTTCACCCCATGTTTGTCTATAGTCAAAGCACTTCAGAGTAACATTGGAAGACCAAAAGTTTATTAGGAACTTTCGTATATAAAACTAGAGGCCTGGTGAATGGGATTCCTGCACTGGTGGGGGTCGTGGCCTGTGGGGATCGGCTGCTGTGGGAGCAGCCACTCATCCTGGTCAGCTGAGTGGCTGTGGACCCACCCTCTGAGCAGCTGCTCCTGCTGTGAGAATGCCACTCATTCCGGTCAGCTGAGTGGCGCTCCCACTGTGGGAACACACTGACCACCAGGGAGCAGCTCCTGCATTGAGCATCTGCCCCCTGGTGGTCAGTGTGCGTCATAGTGACTGGTTGACCGGTCATTCTGGTCCTTCTGCTATTTGGTTGCTGGGCTTTTATTATATATGATTACTACCAAGGGATCATTAGTTCTCTAAATAAATTTCAAATTACTAGGAAGCAAATATTTACATGAAAACATAAGTAAAAATAGAAATTATTAGTGATTCATAATACAAATTGAGCCAAATTACTTATTTTAAAATTATTGTTGATAGTATTATAGTATTATAGATGTCCCCTATTTCTCCCCACTCTGTGCCTCTCCACCCAGCCCCTAACTCACCCCAGGCCTTCATCACATCATTGTCTGTACTAATGGGCTATACATATATACATATATGCATATATGTTCTCTGAATTAATCTCTTTCAATATCACCTCTCCACCCTTTCCACCTCTGGGATACATCAGTCTGTTCCATGTGTCCATATCTCTGGTCCTATTTTGATCTTTATTAAAGCTGCATAGTATTCCATTGTGTAGATGTACCACAGCTCCTTTCCCACTCATCTACTGATGGGCACTTGGGCTATTTCCAGATCTTAGCTATTGTAAATAATGCTGCTATAAACACTATTCTTTCTGATTGGTGTTCTAAGATTCTTGGGATATATTCTTGGGATATCACTGGATCAAATGGAAGTTCCATTTTTGAGGTAACTCCATACTGTTTTCTGCAGTGGCTGCACCAGTCTATGTTCCCACCACCAGTGCAATAGGATCCCTTTTTCTTCACACCCTCACCAGCACTTGTTTGTTGATTTATTTATAGTAGTCCTTCTGACAGGTGTGAAGTGATGTCTCATTGTGGTTTTAATTTGCATCACTGATGATTAGTGACCTTGAACATTTTTTCATATGTCTATTGGTCATTTGTATGTCCTCTTTGGAGAAATGTCTATTCATGTTCTTTACCAATTTTTTAATAGAATTGTTTGATTTCCGGATGTTGAATTGTATAAGTTCTTTATATATTTTGGAGATTAACTCCTTATCAGATGAATTTTTAGTGAATATGTTCTCCCATACAGTGGGTTCACTTTTTGTTTTGTTTATGATTTCTTGTGCTGTGCAGAAGCATTTTAGTTTGATGTAGTACCATTCATTTATATATTTTTTTGTTTACATTGCCCTTGGAGATAGATCAGAAAAAATGTTGCTCCAAAAGGTGTGGGAGATTTAACTGCCTATGTTTTTCTTGTAGGATTTTTTTTTTTGCATTTAAGTCTTTTTAATGGGTTGATTTGGGGGGTTCTCTTTTTTCTCTTTCCATTGATTTATGTCTTCCCTTGTGCCATTACCAGGCTCTTTTGATTACAGTGGCTTTGTAGAATAGTTTTATATCTGGTATTGTGGTACCTCCAAAGTTGTTCTTCAAGGTTGCTGAGGCTCTTAGGGGTCTTTTTTGGTTCCATATAAATTTTTGCAGTGTTTGATGTAGATCTGTGCAAGATGCCATTAATATTTTACTAAGGATTGAGTTGAACCTATAGATTGCTTTGGGTGTGTGGACATTTTAACTGAGGTTAATTCTTCCAATCTATGAACATGGTGTATGTTTCCACTTATGGGTATTTACCTCAATTTCTTTCTTCAGTTTCCTATAATTTCCCAAGTACAGGTCTTTTACCATCTTGGTTAAATTTATTGCCGAAACCGGTTTGGCTCAGTGTATAGAGCGTCGGCCTGCGGACTGAAGGGTCCCGGGTTCGATTCCGGTCAGGGGCATATACCTGGGTTGCGGGCACATCCCCAGTGGGAGATGTGCAGGAGGCAGCTGATCGATGTTTCTATCTCTCTATCTCTCTCCCTTCCTCTCTGTAAAAAATCAATAAAATATATTTTAAAAAAAATTTATTACTAGGTACTTTATGTTTTTTTTTGTTGCAATAGTAGATGGGATTGTTTTCTTAGTTTATCTTTCTGATACTTCATTATCTATATATATAAAAGCCTAAGTGACCATTACCACCAAACAACTGGAATGACCGGATTGACCAGATGACTGGTCGGGAGCTATGATGCATACTGACCCAGGCCTTGCTGCTGGGGCCCTAACAGCCCCGAATCTGGTTCACCTGCACCCCAGACCCAGACGGGAGGGGGTGGGAGCCCGATTCCTCGTGGAATCAGCCATTGGTTAGCTTGCTACTGGAGCCAACCTCCTGCAGTCCCTCACCCCCCCCCTCCCTCCCGGCTGACCAGCCAACCTCCCATGTTCCCTCTCCCCCTCTCCATCGGCCCCAATTGCCAGCCAGGCCAAGGGACCCCACCCTGCCCATGCACCAGGCCTCTAGTTGGTGTATAAAAATACTCTTGATTTCTGGGACTTAATCCTGCTACTTTTCAGAATTCATTTATTAAATCTAGTAGAGTTTTGGTGGAGACTTTAGGATTTTATAGGTTCAGTATCATGTCATCTGCGCATAATGACAGTTCTACTTCCCCCTTTCCAATTTTGATGCCTTTTTTTTCCTTTTGTCTGATCACTGTGGCTAGGACTTCCAGTAATGTGTTGAGTAAGAGTGGTGAAAGTGAACATCCCTGTCTTTCTCCTAATCTTAAGGGAAACACTTTCAGCTTTTGCCCCTTGCGTATCATGTTGCTTGTAGATTCTTCATATGTGGCCTTTACTATGTTGATTTATGTCTGCCCTTGTGCCATTCTATTCCAACTTTGCTGAGAGTTTTTATCATAAATGGGTGTTGGATTTTGTTAAATGATTTCTCTGAGTCTATTGATTTGATCATTTGATTTTTATCCTTCATTTTGTTTATGTGATGTATCACAGTTATTGATTTGTGAATATTGTACCGACCTTGTATCCCTGGAATAAATCCCACTTGGTCATGATGTATATGATCTTTTTAATGTAATGCTGGATCCAATTTGCTAATACTTTGTTGAGGATTTTAGCATCTATTTTTATCAAGGATATTGACCTATAATTCTCTTTCTTTGTAGTGGCTTTATATGTTTTTGGAATTAGGATAATGCTGTTCTTGTAAAAAGGGCTTGGAAATCTTCCTTCCTATTCATTTTTTTCCTAACAGTTTGAGATGGATAGGTGTTAATCTTTCTTTTAATATTTTGTAAAATTCACCCATGAAGCCATCTGTCAGACACTTTTGTTTGCTGGGAATTTTTCATCACTACTTTAACTTCATTATTGTAATCCATGTATTCAGGTTTTCTGATTCATCCTGATTGAGTTTGGAAGATTTTATATTTCTAGTAATTTGTCCATTTTGCCCAGGTGGTCCAATTTGTTGTCATATAGTTGTTCATAGTATTTTTTTTTCAACCCTATATATTTCTGTGATGTCATTCATTACTTTGCCTCTTTATTTCTCATTTTATTTATTTGGTCCTCTCTCTTTGTTTCTTGATGAGTCTAGCTAACGTTTTATTAATCTTGCTTATCTTCTCAAAGAACTAGCTTTTGGTTTCATGGATATTTGTTTTTTGTTTGTTTTTATATCATTTATTTTCACTCTAGTCTTTATTGTTTTCTTCCTTCTACTTACTTTGGTCTTTTCTTTTTGTTGTTTTTCTAGTTCTCTTAGTTTTAATGTTATATTGTTTATTTGAGATGTTTCTTGTTTCTTGAGGCTGGCCCATGATGCTATAAACTTCCCTTTCAAGACTGCTTTTGCTGTGTCCCATAAATTTGGGGTTGTTGTGTATGCATTTTAATTTGTCACCAGGAAGGAGTCAATTTACTTTCTACTTGGCATGTCTTCCCACCTTTTTACTGTGTAATATTTACCTACTAAGACCCATTTCAGAAATGCCATCCACTCTATGAATTATCTTTTCTTCTCTGCCCTCCTTGTTTAAGCAGAGCTGACAGCTGAATTTTCTGGATTTCTATGGTATCCTGTCACTCCCAGTTATAATTTATGCAATGCATATATTTATTTCTCTGTCTATTCATTAGTATACTGTGTGTTCATCAATACTCTATGAATCCCTGGCAGACTGTAATTACATTGTAAAAATTTTTATTTGACCAAGAATTCACCAAGAATCTTGACCTCTGGTAGTGTTTCCACAAGTGGATGGAAGCTTAATGTAGCACATGGAAAAATAAACAATACCAGAGAAACCCCATTTTTATGGTGCAAAGGAAAACAAATGATACCAACAAGAAGTTCCATAATTTTTCAAAGAGTTGGCCTAGAACAATCTGAGAATGCTTTATGGAGAAATTGGGGACTAAAGAATGACTTGGAATTATAATAGCTATAGAAAAAGGGAAATTGTTCCAATCCAGAATTATTGAAGTTTTCACAGTAAGAAATTACTTAAATAACATAAACATATTTTTTCTAGGTTTTTAAGTTGAAAATTATAGATTACTATTTAACTTTTAACAAAGTCGTTGGAATTTTATGGAACATTCAAAACTAGGAATTCACTGATGTTCTGAGATAGATCATAAACAACTTTTCCAGTTTTCCTTTGCAAAATGGGACAAGAAGTACATTTCTTCTTGATATTGTATTGTTGTGATAGATCATCAATGTGGGGGAGGGCTTCAGGCACTTACATTGTACTCCATGCACCATATATAGAGAACAATGTGAGTTGTGCTGGAGTTGTGCAATTAATCAGCTCTGGGTCCGTGACTCACATAGTGCCAAGACATTTGATAGATCATCAATTGCTTTTGCAATCTTTCCTTTTTTCCTTAAGAGCAAACATATGCTGATACATAAGAGATACAAATTGATGAGATAATTAGGTAAACTTATGTTGAATGTCAAGGAAAGAAACCATAATTTGGGAAATGAATAGAATATGGATTACTATAAAAACTATTTTCATGCTTTGGTGCAATGCTACGTCCATTAAAGTAATCAGCAATAAGTGGTTCCTTGAAAGCTTTTATTAATGCTTGGATCCAAAGGTCAAGAAATGATTCATATTCTCAAGTAGCTATTGGTGTTGGTATTGATATTGACATTGACATTGCTCTATTATAGAATCATCTGTTTGCCTTTGGCACCATGGTGCTAAAATGTTAGAGTCCTGAGTCCTCCTGCACTAAAGAAATCCTGAAAAGTCATAGCATTTTTAATTACAGTAGTTAATATTTTCACCCAGAATGGCTAGTAAAGTTATAAAATTGTCAAACTTTTTAGCCTTTCAATTCCAAATTTCTTCTTTCTCCTGTGGTAGTATGCCTTATACATCTCGATCTCCATAGCAAAATATGCTAATAATTGTCAAAATTTATTGAGCTCTTATTATGTGCCTGGCATAAGTATATATTAACTTTTCACTACAGTAATGCTTATAATGCTCTCTTTATACAGATGGAAAAACTGAGGACAAGGGAGGTAAGGTAACTTTCTGAAACCACACACAAAAAAAGTGATGGAACTAAGATTCTTAATGAAAGTAATCTCATTCCAGAGTGATCTCTATTTCATTCTGATTTTGGGGGGGAGGGGGAATAAAATGTCATTGAGTGGTTAAATCTATGATGAATACAACCAAAATGATGAGAAAACATAATAGTTTAAGAACGAGGTTATTGCCAGATATGTTGTAAATTTCAAAATAAAAATAGGAAAATACTAATGCTAATACATTTGAATGTTCTGATGATATGATCAAATCCATTAAAAATATAATTAACCAAGAAGAGCATAAGAAGAAATAGCCAAGAAATTGTAAAAGAGCAAAAATACTTAAAATTGCTCAGAAATGAAAGAGGAAAAAGTTCCAAGTTTTTCTATGAAGACAATATAGAAATGAAGCAAATGCACTTTATAACACTATTTTATTATTCAGATATTTTTAGATATAAAATACATAAATTTCTAATTTTTATTACCTGTAATAAGTGCTATTATATAAACCATAAACTAAATAAGAAAAGAAATAAACAGGGTCAACAGAGATTTCAAAACTTTAATATGGGCAAAGAAAATTAACAGTTAGCAGTAAAGAGGCAATAATAAACATAAACAATTACTCAATTTCACTAGTAATCAAATAAGTAAGAATTAAAATAGAGCTTTTGCCTATCAAAATGAAAAGAGATAAAAATAGTATGATATGCATTAAATTTGAAGTTGCTATCTTTCTGACGTGCCCCCTGATGGTCAGTGCATGTCATAGTGACTGGTTGTCCGGTTGTTCCGCCATTTGGTCTATTTACATGTTAGCCTTTTATTACATAGGATAGTAACTAAATCAGAAAAAAACATTTTAAATAAACTTGCACTCTATTCAGAATCCCATAAAGAAATGAAGAGTAATGACTATAAAAATTATGTGTAAAGATATTTATGGCAGGATTTGTTATAGTTGTGAAAAATTTATATACCCTATAGTAGTTCTTACTTTCATTTTTTTCAGTTCTGAGTTTTTAAATTATTAACTCAAAATAAATTTAATAAATGTCTACATTAGGTATTATTTATTTATTCTTATTGAATTTATTGGAGTGACATTGTTTCACAAAAGCCTACAGTTTGTAAGTGTATAGTTCAACGGAGCATCATCTGCACACTATATCATGCATCAATTGCCCTAAGCAAAGTCTCTTTCCATCCCCATTTTCCTGCCTTTACCTACCTACAATCTACCCACACCCCCTTTTCTCTCTGGCTATCACCACACTGTTTTCTGTGTCTATGTGTTATATA
Organism: Myotis nattereri; assembly: GCF_964212035.1. Classification (NCBI taxonomy): domain Eukaryota; kingdom Metazoa; phylum Chordata; class Mammalia; order Chiroptera; family Vespertilionidae; genus Myotis; species Myotis nattereri. The sequence continues at coordinate 13,693,504 of NC_138080.1, forward strand.
TGTTACACTTATAGGTTATATATCACATTCATTCATCAAGTTCCCCAATAACCTTCCCCTCTGAAAGCTTGCAGTCTGTCCATGTATTCATGCCTCTGTTTCTATTTTGTTCCTCAGTTCACTTTATTAGATTCCACATATTAGTAAGATCATAGGTATTTGTCTTTTTCTGACTCGATTATTTCACTTAGCATAATAATCTCCAGGTACATCCATGCTGTCTCAAAGGGTAAGAGATCCTTCCTTTTTACAGCTGTATAAGTATTCCATTATGTAAATGTACCACAACTTTTTTCTCCACTCATCCACTGATGGACACTTGGGGATGTTTCTAAATCTTGGCTATTGTAAATAGTGCTACTATGAACATAAGGGTGCATGTATTCTTTGATTGGTGTTTCAGAATTCTTCGACTATACTCCCAGAAGTGGAATCCTGGGTCATAAGGCAGTTCCATCTTTAATTTTTTGAGAAAACTCCATACTGTTTTCCACAGTGGCTGCACCAGTCTGCATTCCCACCAGCAGTGTACTAGGGTTTTCTTTTCTCTGTATCCTCACCAGCACTTGTTGTTTATTGATTTATTGATGGTAGCGATTCTGACAGGTGTGAGGTGGTATTGTGATTTTAATCTGTATCTCTCCGATGATTATTTTTTCATATGTCTATTGGCCATCTGTATTTCCTGTCTGGAGTAGTGCCTATTCAGGTTCTTTGCCTATTTTCTAGTTGGGTTGTTTGTCTTCCTGATGTTGAGTTGTATAAGTTCTTTATGTATTTTGGAAATTAAACTCTTATTATATGTATCATTGGCAAATATGGTCTCCCTTACAGTGGGTTCCCTTTTCATTTTATTGGTGGATTCTTTGGCTATTCTGAAGCTTTTTAGTTTGATGGAGTCCCATTTATTTATTTTTTCCTTTGTTTCCCTGGCCCTGGGAGATATATTGGCAAAAATATTGCTACGTCAGATGTCTGAGATTTTATTGCCTATGTTTTCTTCTAGGATTCTTTTGGTTTTGCGACTTACATTTAAGTCTTTTGTCCATTTTGAGTTTTTCTTATATACAGTGTAAGTTGATGGCCCAATTAATTTTTTTTGCATGTACCTGTGCATGCTAGTAGGAAGGAATGTGTAAGGCCCCTGTTGTAGTAATGCAGGTTGGTAACGAGGACCTGTCCTAGAATGGAATCAGTAAGAATGGAGAGGAAGGGTGGTTTGAATCAGACCAGGGAGACAGAGTTGCTTGCACCTGGGGACTGATATATGTCTGGTCAAAGAAGAGGATGGATTGTGGCAGGGCTCGGGGGTTGCAAGTTTAGTTTGAATTTATTGAAATGTGTGCATGCTATTTCCAGTGTACATGTTCTAGAGCCATGGGGTGAATGGATATTCCCAGGCTATAGTTCCTCATCCACAATATAGATGACCCCCGCTATTATTTCAAGAAAGTTTAAGGGCCCTGGCAAAGTCTCAAAATATTTACCACTTTTTGAAAATTTCCAAGTGTCTATAGTAAATCCTGTACTGATTGACGTTTCTTAATTGTTCCCCCAACTTTACTTTTTGTTTTACTACATATATGATGTAGACATTGTTGTTGGCTAACTGGGTACCCACTCTCAAGCACTTCTCTCTCTTGTTGCGGCTTCTGCACAGATGATAGAAAAGCTAACGTCATAGTTTATTTTTCCTACAGCAATAATGGCCCATGTGCACAATTCTAGGCAATTGTACAAAACAGTTGGGTCTTTAGTATTTACTTTTAATAAATAGGGAAATTTCAGTAATGTCCTTTTACCTCATCTTCTTGCCTTGATAAAATACCTGGAGTTAGAATAGTTATCTTGGGTTCATGAGAATCCCAGAAAATTGATATTGTTGAGCTGTTAAAACCAGCTCCAGTGACTCCAGACTTTTTATTGTAGGTGGGGAAACCCTCTCATTTGTTGGAGCCATGTCAATCAGTGTTTTTGTTTATTGCAGCTGCATGCTTTCCTAATTGATAAGCAGTAGACACAGAGCTTTAGATGCAACATATCACTTCTATGATTGAAATATTCAATTCTGTAAAAGTAACCAGTCCCTCATTAAAAATCCCCACCCCCTCAGAAATAGTCCCTGAGGAACATATGCAATAAAATATGTTCCAAATTCACTGCTAAGATTCTCTAATTGTCCTAAATATATAGGACAATTAGGAAAAATCAGCTCTAATATCTTAACCGGAAATGTCATGGAACTGGAATAAATTAGAAAAAAAAATGGTGGGTAAGGGACGTATAGCACAATGGTATCCGTATCATTATTTATTGAGATCCACTGAAAGAACCCCATTCTCTGAAAAAAATTTTAATTAAAAAAAGAATAAAAAAGAATAAAGAATAACCTTAACTTCTGATCAATTATTTAAGTCCCTTTCACTAGTGTAATGCAAGCAGAAGCTGGGTACTCACTGATCTTAGAAGATGCACATATCTTTAACTTTGTCACAATGATGTTGCATAATAAATCATCCTAAAACCTATTGGCTGAAAATGTTTAATAATTCTCATCGGTCTACAGGTCAGCTTGGCAGTTTGTGTAGGTTCATTGGGGTTCTCCCATATGTCTGTGGTCAGCTGTAGACCAGCTAGTTTGCTATGCTCATCTTAGCTGGGCTTTCTCACAGTTCTGAAACCTTTGCTGGGTAACTAGACTGACAGCTCTGTTTCATGTGGCCTCTCACCCTCCAGCAGGTGGCCTTAATCTTGTTCTTTTGTGGATGCAGAGGACCAAGATAAAAAGTGGGAGTCTACAAAGTCTCTTGAGGTCTCAGGTAGGAGCTGGCTGAATGTCCCTTCCGTCACATTCTCTTGGCCAAAGCAAATCATGAGGTCAGCCTAGATGCGAAGAGGAATGAAGAGTCTTCACCTTTTCATTAGAAGAGTTTCAAAGTTATACTGCAAAGGATGTGGATACTGGGTGGGTGGTGGAGAATGAGACTGTTTTTGTAATCGATATACTTCAGCAATTACAAATCAGAATGTGGGGTTGAATTAGATAACTTAAAAGAAATTTAAACTTGAAAGGAATTCTTGACTTTTTTTGTCTCAGAATTGTGTTCATGAAAGATTTTTACCCTCCAATGCCTCTAAAAGAAGTAATTGTTGATCTTAATACTTAAGGAGACATGTTTAGGTGTATCAATTTGGTCCTCTAAAAATCAGACCAAATTATTCCTGTGTTGGTCATATTAATGTACTCAGACCCAAGGCACTAGGATCCTGTGGATGGATACCCAAATTGAGAGTGGAGGGCACTACTCAAACACAAAAAATGCTCTTTTTATTTGTTATGGATGATACAGTACTAAACATCTCTCAACCAGGCCCTTTTACTCTCTACACCCCAAACATGGATAGCCTGTCTTCCTATTACTTATGCTGCACTTTCGGCAATGCCTCTCATCTACTGTCCAACCGTCAAACACCCATATTTCAAGGCTGAGACTGAATCCCCGCATGCATGGCCACTCTAACAACAAAATCCCCTCTAAATACCTAATAGTATTATCATACCACTGCTCACTGCTGAATGTATCAACTCTTACAATATTAGTTAGCTTGCCATGTCATTTAAAGTTTAGCTTATTTGAGATCAGAAACTATGAACTGTCTTTTATTAATATTTTTTGTATATAATTTCTAAAATTGTTTTAGTTACTTATAGTTTACATTCAACATTATTCTGTACTCAGAATAATAGCATAGTGGATAGAAAACCATGTACTTTGTGGACAGGTGGCCCTGATGTTTCAACTACCCACCTGACGCCAGGCAGGGTTATTACGATATTATTGACTATTTCCTATGCTGTAATTTACATCTCTGGAAGCTTTTCGAGATGACCTTAAAGGTCCCTTCAACTTTTATAATTTCTCTTTTTTTGTTTTGTTGGGTAATGTGGGGAGAGAAAAGGGAACTGGGCGGAAAGCCAGCCTGCTTTGGAAACATGCTTAGCTCAGAGAGTGTATGCATGTGCTGTAGTGCTAGAAAAGTAAATATTACTTTATGTCATGAAAGAAATTCCAAATCTTCAGACCATGCTTACCTGCAGATACAGTCTGTGTACCGCTTTGAGTCACAATGAGACTATATGGGGAGTCTCTATAGGCTTTTGGAAACTGATTGTTTCCCTCCCTAGGATTTCTTATTTCCATATCCCTGTTCATTCTATCTCAGATCTATGACAACGCTCAATCCTCATTATCATCATCATAGTGGTGGAATCATTCTGATAGCCTCTTTCCCTGATTGTGTTCCAATCCATCATTTACCAGCATCCAGAATCATTTTATAAAATTATAATAAGATGCATCATTTTTTTGCCCTGGCTGGTGCTCCCAATGGTTAGAACATCAGCCCATGGACTGAAAGTTCCTGGGTTCAATTCTCTGTCAAGGGCATGTACCTGGGTTGCAGGTTCAGTAGCCACAGTAGAGGTGTGTGCGGAAGGCAACCAATCCAAGTGTCTCTTTCACTTCGATGTTTTTCTCTCTTTTCTTCCCCCTTCTCCCTCCCTTCCACTCTTTCTAGAAATTAATGAAAAAAAAATATCCTCCGGTGAGGATTAAAAAAAAAAAGTGTCATTTTTTCTGTTGCTATGAAAACACCCTAATTCTGCATGTGATTTTCTTTATCTTAGAATCTTTCATGTTTTCTTCATGTATTGTACTTTAACTCAGTGATCCTTTTAAATATAGAAATTCATTTCTTCAGCTGTGGAGACTTTATTGTTTTAATGCTTTTATAAGAGTCTTCTTCATTTTATTTGTTTTTGAATTCTTCTAGATTGAGCCTCTATTTTTCTTTTATTTTAATGCTAATTTTCATCTTGCAATATTTCCACTGGGATATAGATTTAATAGAATGATAGTCCCCACTTTTGCTTATGAGGAATATAGTTTTAAATTCACTTGACCCCAGGCCTATTCCAGGGATTTTCAACCTTTTTCATCTCATGGCACACATAAACTAATAACTAAAATTCTGTAGCATGCCAAAATTATATTTTTGGCCAATCTGACAAAAAAAAGGTATAATTCTGATTCATTCACATTTGATGGCTATTGTTATGTGGTTGTTGTTTTTATTTTTGTTTTGCTGGGGTTTTTTTTTTGTTTTCAATATAAGGGAAGAGAGGTCAGTGCTCCTTACTAAATGGCCTGGTAGTGCATGTTTTCAAAAATCTTGTGGCAAACTGTGCCACAGCATCCTGGTTGAAAATCGCTGGTCTATTTTGATATATTTAACCTTTCAGTTAAGTGACATACTACAGTAAGTTGTAATATTTTTCTCTTGCTATCTCTTCAGTAGTTTCACATGTCTCATCTTGAACTTCCTAAGATGGACTTCCTAAGAGTTTAACTAAAAAATTCACCAAGAAATATGTTCACATCATTTATTTTTTCTCTAAAGTAGTGAAATAAATTGGGCTGTAGAAGTGAGGGTAAAGTGCCATGTAATATAAATTTAGAAAGTAGGTCAGGCCCTACTTCTGTGTCAGGGATGAAAAAATGAGTCTAAGATTCGGAAAGGGAATATTCAGTAAATGACACAAAGAGAAAAGTCCCTAAAGTCATTTTTCATTCGGTTATGGAATTCAGGAACTCTAATCAACACCATAAACTCTAGGGAAGGTAACCCCAGTTTGTTCACTGTTGATTTTATAAGGTATAATAAGAGTTTGGAGTATAGTTAGTAAGAGAATAAGAGAGAGAGGAAGGGAAGGAGACCAGTGGTCAGGCAGCAAGGGGTGATGGGAAACTTTCTGGATGAGAAGCTGAGTTTAACTCTGGTTCAGCACTATGGCCAGAGTCAGACAGCCACAGTGTCTGCTTATGGCCCAGGATGTGTCATAAACTGTGAAAGTAAAATAAAATATGTGACATCTTTGAGAAGTGTACATTTTTATTTAAAGAAATGAGCAATTTGCATGACTGACAAACTATTTTAATTTACAATTAAATCAGTAACATAGAAATGACAGTTACCTTATTATTTTTTTCTGGTTAGGAAGCTCACTAAATGAAAGTGAAAGATCTGGAATTAGATAAAATAGAAGCTTGTAAATGTTGGTCCATTAAACATTAAACAAATTAGCTGAGAGTTTATGATGACCTGGTCTATGTAGGGAAACTGACATCCTGAAAGGTTGCAGTGACTTTTTGAAGAATAGTGGGCAAAATATATGAGTTTCATAAATTGAAACACTATTATATTATTTTTGGCTCTTAATTGTCTGTGAAGATATAGGATAATCTTACCTAAGGCAGAAACAGCAAGTATTATGAGCTCTGAAGTAATTCAACAATAAAAGAAATGTTGTTAGCAAATGGCAAGTATTATTAGAGAGGATGTAAAGGTTTCTTTTATGCACTAATGCCTACCTGGTTGGCATCATTAAGATCTTGTATGGCTTCTAACAAGTAGAGTAGCTCTTTAATAGACTTAAGTTAAGCATTTCCTTCTGAACCATTAGCATTTGTGATCTACACCTCTGTGTTTTCCCACCAACTGCTGCCTCTGGAAAATGTTCTTCCTTCATTCTTCACCCAATATTTGCATCTGGGAACCTCAATGCAAGTGTCATGTGTCAGGTAAGTCTTCACTAATCTGTTCATTTTATTTAAATGCAGGTCTCTGTGTTTCCACACAATCATTGGCATAGTGAGATACTTATTACACTACCTGAAATTGTGGGTCATTAGTCTGTTTTCTCACGGACTTTGTAGATGTAAGGGCAAGACTTTATCTGATCATTTTTCCAGTTCCTAGCACAGTGCTTGCTAAGCTAGTTATTTACTAAAATAATGAAGTGCAAGGAAACAGCATGGACTTTATAATTGGAAGGCCTTAATGTGAGTCCCAGTTCAGCTCCCTTCTGGTTGTTTTACTTTGGGGGAATCAATTCATCTCTCAGGTTTTTTGTTTTCTTGATTTTCAAATGAGGGTAATAATAACTTTGTTGCATGTGTACTGAGATGTGAAAGTGAGATTATGTAAAACTACTATGTAAGCAGAAAAATGCTACGCTAATATTACCATTGTTATGGTCCTATAAAAGGAAAGAGGTGCTAGAACTGAATCTCATTATAGCAGACAGATGCTAATATAAAATGCCTGTATATTTTTAAAGTCTCAAATCCCTCTACAAACATGATTTCTAAATAAAATTACATCATGTAACACAAAAGTATCAAAACCCTGTGATCAACACTGAGGGAGAGGGTGTGTTGGGATGTTAGAAGTAGGGGTATGGGGCAAGAGTGGAGTTAATCTGCAATTGATGTCACTGGAGTGGGGGGCAGGGGACAGGAAAGACACAGATTACAGCTGACTTTACCAGTGTCTGGATGAGTAATTAGAAAATATACTTCTACAAGATTTACGAGTAAAGACATTCTTATTCAGAAATCATTGATATACATTCCATGCTGTCTACAAGTTAACATTTATAGAAAACTGATTTTGATAATTTTCCTTACTTTTGGTTGTAGATTAAAAATATCCAGCAACTTTTGAAAAGGGTGAAATAAATTATGGTGTATGGATTGTCCTTTCCTTTGAAATTGAATTGTTTGTCAGTCTTCACTTATGTAGCAAGAAGCCCTGAGTAAAAGCCATTGGATATGTCTGTATTCAGAAGGTCTGGATGTAATTCCCAGTAGAAGTAAAAAAAGAATAATAATAAAGAATGACATTTATTTTATTTACCAAAAAAAAAAAAAAAGCCAAGTCAGGGCTTCTACTTTTGGTAGGATGGAGAATTTTATAGCAGAACATCGGTCTGCTATAAAAATATAATTTAAAAAATTTAATAAGTGTCATAGAACCAAAGAACTATGACTATGAAATAAAATTTTAAGGAAAGGGAACTTTTAGATGGTAAAATCAGGATGTTCAACTCTCACTATGGACATTATCTACTTCTGAGCTTGCGTTGAGAGTCTGGGCTCAGCCCAGGCTGTGAATTACCTCTGGGGTGTAGAATATTCAGCAGTCATTTCAGCAATCTTGAAGGGTATGAGTGACCAATTTAGAAATTAGAAGGTTTACAAACAGATGACAAATTTCCCTTTAATACATTTGCCAAACTATACATCTGCATAGAACAGGAGGCTAAAGAAGTAAGCCCAAATTCCATAAAAGCTGAGTGGAATTTTCCAAAGTCTCCTGCTACTTAGAAATACTAAGGGGAGGGAACCTGAAAGCAAGAGAGTAGACAGGAAAACTCCCTCAGGAGTGGACAACTGACATGGGTGCCTCGCCCCAGCGTCTTCTCCCTGGAGGCACTGGCAGATCTGGGTACAGCTGTAATCTAAGAATCCAGATTTGACCTCTAAAAGGGGACCATTGTTGTACACAGAGAAACCAACACAGCTTTTGTCATTTACTCAAAATTGGAGTGATGAAATTAAAAACCTGGGGGACTTTAAACACAGCTGGTCTCCTCAAGATTGTCAAATTGTTGTTGTGTGGGATGGGAGGCTAAAGAGCTAAGCTGAAACAACCTGAAAATCAGAGCAAAAAATTCCTGCAGTTTTTCATTGCTTAGGAGACAAAGAATCACAATGATCTTATTTGAAATCACTGAAGGGCCATGTCCTAGGAACAGGCAGAAAAAGAACTTGACTGCATCTTAACACAACTGCAATTCAGTGTTGGCCCAGAGCAGTCTGGATTAAAGTGGCCAGTCTCATTCTAACCATTAAGCAAAGGAAAGAGGGATCCCTCTCTTGTATAAGAGAAAATAATTTGAAACATCGACAGCTGTTTACCCCAATGTGTGGCATTCTGTAAAAACTTACAAGACATGTGAAGAAATTAGAATATAGGGCCAAACCCTAAGACAGAAAATAAACATTACTAGCAAATCAACAAGTAGTCCAAACATAGGAGTGAGCAAACAAATTCTCTACAATAAATTATTTTTTCAGTGAGAGGAAGGGAGAGAAGGAGAGAGAAACATCAATGTGAGAGAGAAACATTGACCAGTAGCCTCCTGTATGAACCCTTAGAGGACTGAACCCACAACCTAGGTATGTGCCATGACTGGGAATGAACCTGTGAAACTTTCAGTGTACTGAATGATGTTCCAGCCAACTGAGCCACACTGGCCAGGGCTAAAAAAAAAATTAGATTAGTCTTGATTTCTTCAAGAATATAGGAGAAAACAGGGAAAAAAGAAAGAATTCAGAAATTTAATATGAAATTTGCATACATATAGAAAATCAAATAGACATTATTCAACTGAATAAAACATAATCTCTGAATTGGCAATTATAACAGCAAAGTGAAAATACCAGAAGATAATAGAGTGAATAGGAAGAACATTTAATAGAAAATACCCAAAATAAAACACACAGAGAAAAATGAGTTTAAAAACTAGAACAGAGCCCAGCCGGCATGGTTCAGTGGTTGAGCTTTGACCTAAGGACCAGGTTCGATTCCCGGTCGGGGCACATGCCCTGGTTGCAGGCTCAATCCCAGTGTGGGGCATGCAGGAGGCAGCCGTTCAATGATTCTCTCTCATCATTGATGTTTCTATTTCTCTTTCCCTCCCCCTTCCTCTCTGAAATCAATAAAAATACATTTAAAAATAATAAAAATAAAAATAGAACAGATATAAGAAACGTGGGTCATGTTCAAAGGTATTATATTTATACTTATAATTATATATATAATTAGTACTGAAGAGGAAAAAAGAATATCAAAAACAAAATGTTTTTAGAGAGATAATAGCTGAAAATTTTTGAAAAGTGATAAAAAATAATCAGCTCATGGTCTCAGGTAGCTAAAAGAAAGCCAGATTGATAAATATAAATTTAAAATATCTAGGGATATCATGGCCAAACTAGTGAAAATCAAAGAGAAGAAAAATTTTAACAGAAGCTAAAGAAAAAAGGCACATTGCCTTTGAGGGACTGGCAGCTCACTTTCCTATAGAACTGATGGAAGTCAGAAGAAAATGTAATGATGTCTTCAAAGTGCTGAAACACAAATAACTGAAAATCTTGAATTCTACACCCAGCAAATATATCCTTCAAAGATGGAGGTAAAAATAAAAGACACATTCAGAATAAAAGTGAGAAAATTCATCATCAACAGGCCTATATTTAAAAAAAAATGCAAGACAGTTTTACAGAAAGAATGAATGATTTCAATGAAAATATGAAAGCACATAAAAGAATGAGAAGTACTGGAAAAAGTAAATGTGGATGGATAAATGTAAAGTAATATTAACTGTAGAAAAGAATGTATGTAATGTCTTATGGATTTGAAATATATGTAGAATAAAAATATGTGACAAAAATAACGTGAAAAACATGGGGGATAAATGGAGTTAAAGTGTTGTAAGTTTTAGCATTACTGGGAAGTGGTAAAAGTAATATGCTATTTTGTGATAACTCAAGAATGCCTGCTACAATATATGGATTAACCATTATATCTAGAATTACACTGTAGGTATTCTTCATGTTTGGCTTCTTTATCTTGTTATAGGAGAAATTTACCCATATTTATCAGAATAAGGACATGCTTTATCTAGTCCCAGTTTGCTGAGATGGTTTTGTTCTAGAGGCTGGGAAGTCTAAGATCTAGATGCCAGCCAGCCAGGTCAGTTTCATTCTCAAGCCTCTTCTCTTGGCTTGTAGGTGGCCATCATCTTTCTGTGTGTTTACATGACCTCTTTGTTCATCTATTAAGAGAAAGAGCAAGGTCTCTGGTGTCTCTTTTTATAAGGGCACTAATTCCATCCACACTCATGATTTCATCTCCCAAAGGCCCCATCTCCAAATGCCATCACACCAGCAGATAGGGCTTCATATGAATTTTGAGAGAACAAAATATTCAGTACATAATATCATTGTTCAGGAGAAAGTAGTGCCTAAAAATGCTGCTTATTAAACTGATCACTAGTTACATGGATGAGAACACTATAAAATACAACAATGTATATGAAGTAATCACTCACTATAGGTATACATATAAAATCTGTGCATATTTTGGTGAATATATTGTTTTAAAATAATAAATCACTCTGGAAACTATATGATGTCTTCCTTGTATGCATTACAACTTCATGGTTTCTTGATTCTTTTTAGATTTAGGAGAAGTGCCAAGATAGTCTATATCAACTTTGAACCCTCCTCCCATTCGAAGAACCTTTATTTTGCATTTCTCAAAAGGTGATCAAGCCTTCCATATATCAAGCCTTATTTTGAATATGATTTATAAAAATTCAATACAAGCAAAACATCTATTAACAGATCACAATTTTAAAAGTAAAAAAAAGGACTTAGCAGAAACTTAGCTTCCAGGTGGCCTTTCTGCAAATCCTAAATTACTTGGCCCTGCAAAATCCTGACTCGTTTTATTTGTGCCCCAAATCCTCATAGCATGCTCCAATTACTGTGAGGAAAGGTACCATGGAGCTGAGCAAACTGAACTCGAGTTCTGGCACTTCTGCAAAATGCTGCTTTTCCTGTAAAATTTTAAGTAAAATTGCTTTTATTGTCCTTTTTTTGGGGGGTGGGGGGATCCATAAGTATGAAGAAAACAAGCTGCTTACCAAGTGATTTTTTTAAAACTGAAATTCCCATAGAAACCTGTAACATTGTTTTTTCTCCAAGGCGTGAGCTAAGAGGTGATGACAGGGAATGAGCCTTCAACCCTAGAACCCTGGCTGCTGGTCTGGGGCTGGTAGAAATTTGGCCTATTTTGTAAACAATGACACATGCAGTGTTAGGATCATACTGTGATTCTGTTGTCCCATTTTTCAAACTTGTTGTTTATGAGCTTTGTAACAAAAGCTTTGAAATCAGTCTTTGTGCTTAGAATTAAAATATAATGCAACAAGAGGGGCAATTTTCTTTTTCATAATGACTTTGGCTCATGAGTTTAAAATAACCCATTCTACTAATCACTAATCAGATTTTCTAGATTTCTAAGTAAACATTTACCTTGGCATAAATCCTGTTTAATTGTGAAGATTCCTATCAGCCTTTGGGATTATAAAATATTAAGACATCTTGCCCTGGCTGGTGTGGTTCAGTTGGTCGGAGTGTTTCCCCATGCACTGAAGGGTCAGGGGTTCAATTCCCAGTCAGGGCACATACACAGGTTGCAGGTAGGATCTCTGGCAAGGGTACTTGTGGGAGGCAAGTGGTTGATATTTCCCTCTCATATTGATGTTTCTCTCTATTTCTCTTCTAAAATTAGTAAAACACACACACACACGACTTTGGTTGAGGATTAAATAAATAAAATAAAATAAAATAAAATAAAATAAAATCCACACTAATAAAAGACAAAGATGCTAATTGACCATACCTTTGCTACGCCCAAGCCACACCCACCAGCCAATCAGAGCAACTATATACAAATTAACCCAACCAAGATGGCAGCTGGCAGCCACGGAGCTGGAGCAAGCAGGAGGCTTGGTTGCCCCGGCGATGGAGGAAGCCAAGCTTCCCGCCTGCTCTGGCTGGCTGTGGCCTCTGCAAAAGGCAACAAAGTTTCAATTATAGAAGCTAAATAAATCCCAGATACCTGCTTCCAGCCAGCCTCCACTGGGAGCTTGGGTGGCTGGGGGCTGTGGCCAGCCTGCAAACAGCCATCAGCCCCTCACCCAGGATGGCCACACCCTCATAGGAAGAAGGTCCCTGCTGGGGGGCTTGGCCAGCCTGCAAACAGCCATCAGCCCCTCACCTAGGATGGCCACACCTTCATGGAGTGAGGGTCCCCACTGGGGGCCTTGGCAGCCTGCAAACAGCCATCAGCCCCTCACCCAGGCTGGCCAGGCACCCCAGCAGGACCCCCCCTCCCTGAAGGGGGTTGGCCATCCTGAAAACGGCCCTCAGCCCCTCACCCAGGCTGGCCAGGCACCCCAGTGGGACCCCCACACTGATCCTGGACACCCTTCAGGGCAAACCAGCCGGCCCCCACCCACGCACCAGGCCTCTATCCTATATAATAAAAGGGTAATATGCCAATTGACCCTAACAGCAGAGCAACTGGGAATCACTGTTCACTATGACACACACTGACCACCAGGGGGCAGATGCTCAATGCAGGAGCTGCCCCCTGTGGTCAGTGTGCCCCCACAGGGGGAGCTCTGCTCAGCCACAAACCAGGCTGATGGCTGCCAGTACAGTGGTGGTGGTGGGAGCCTCTCCCACCTCCTCAGCAGCACTAGGCCTGCTCCCCACTGGCAAGGGCACATCTCCCAAGGTCTCCTGGGCTTCCAGAGGGATGTCTGACTGCCAGCTTAGGCACAGTCCCCCGGGGAGTGGGCCTAAGCCAGCAGGTGGTCATTCCCCAAGGGGTCCCAGACTGCAAGAGGGCACAGGCCAGACTGAGGGACCCTCCCGAGTGCACAAATTTTTGTGCACCTGGCCTCTAGTAAAAGTAATAATAATAAAAGTGGGGAACACATAGAGATTCCTGGAGAGTGGCTCAGAGAGGGCATGGACGCTTTGTGCCCTATGCATCTTGTCCACCTGTCATTCCTGAATTAACTCATATTTCAAAAAGAAAAAAAAATATGTAGAGATTCCAAGATGGCTGCAGACTAGTGGAAATTCTGTTTGCTGGCAGGACTTGCAGCTAAATCTCAGAGCATTCAGCTTGAAAATCCAGTTGAAGGATAGCTGATCTGAAATATTGAGTGGGGAGCGTGGAGAGGGTGAGTAAACTCATGCAACTGTATGGCTGGGAAGCTGAAGGGAAGGTGTGACAGCACATCCCCTGGCCCCTGGAAGCATGGGGGTCTCAGAGCCCTGCAGGGATCCCCAATCTAGAGCAACGGAGAAGCAACGTAGCATCTGGTGATGGAAATCAGTGCTGGCTTGGTCCACCTGGGACTCAGACCGCACCATCCCACACAGAGCAATTGCTGTATTACACCAGCCTGGGAAGTGTGCCCCATCTGTATCTGTGGTGGGCGCCAGGGTGGAAGTCAGGGCCAGCGGAGGGGTCTGACCCATACACCCAGCAGTGCATCTAAGGGACCCTTCATTCTCTGGAAGAACTTTTTGTGGAGAGCAGGACCAGGGCTGGACAGTGTGCCCTGGGAAAGAGGATGGACTCCCCCCACACACACCTCAAGGAGACTCCCCTCCCCCCACTTGCAGAATAGCTGGTTCTGCCTCGCCCAGCTGTGACCTGAGGCAAGGGTGAATGGCTCTGGGCTAGAAATCTGTGCCCAGAAGCTTGGTCTAGTGGGGCTGTGGACTCTGAAATTTGGCCTGGTGGGAGCCTTTGCAGAGGTCGCGCCCAGCTGAAAGATTGGAGTGCCAAGTGGGGCTCATTTTTTTCCCTTTTATCCCTTCCTGCTTGGGATGGTGAAGAGGGTTGCCAGCAGAGCTGAGGCATTAGAAGGAGAGGACATGCTTACACCCCCTCCTACAAACTAGGGTCACCACCCCAAACACAAATCAGTTTAAAGCATTGTGGCCAGTACCTGGATACCCCCACAGAGCCCAGTTCCACGGGGCAAGGAAGAGCAGCTCAAAGTAGGAACACTCAAGGTGTGAAACCAGAGGTAGACTCAATTGCTGGGCTACAGGCTATTTGGGGCAAAGCTTCAAGGAATGTGCAGTAGGAGCCAAAATTACAAGCATAAAGTGGAGGATTATAGCCTGGGAAATCTGGGGAAAGGATCAACTAGGTACAGTGATGGAGAACCTATTGAGCTTGGCGTGTCAGCATTTTGAAAAACCCTAACTTAACTCTGGTGCCGTGTCACATATAGAAATTTTTGATCTTTGCAACCATAGCAAAACAAAGATTTATATTTTTGATATTTATATTATATATTTAAATGCCATTTAACAAAGAAAAATCAGGGGAGGTTTGGGGGGCAGGAGGGAGGGGGGTAAGAGATCAACCAAAGGACTTGTATGCATGCATATAAGCATAACCAATGGACATAAGACACTGGGGGGTAGGGGAGGCCAGGGGATTGTCAAGGGCGGGGGAAAAAAAGGGACACATATGTAATACCCTTTGTAATACTGTAAGCAATAAAAAAATTTTAAAAAAAAGAAAAAACCAAAAAAAGTGAGTTCGCGTGTCACCTCTGACACGTGTGTCATAGGTTCACCATCACTGAACTAGGATAAGGGCATGGACCCTGGAAGACCAGGAAAGGGATTGGTTAGGGGGCAGGCCCTGCACAAGCCCATAAAGAATTAGGAAGAAGATTGGTTATTTTGAAAGAAAGCTTATCCCTTCCCAAACCCAAGGAGATATAATCAAACCTGATAAAGGCCTGGGGCTCATTTGTTGGCGTGCTCCCCATAGCAGCTGTGCAGGCCCGGCAGCAGTGTGGACCCAAGGGCAGGCCCACATGCAGTGCTGGCCATGGCCCAGGTGCCATCGAGCCTTGGGGGTGGAGGTGCAGATGGGAATGAGACACAGAGCAGGTCTCATCTCTGGGTCCTGGCTCTCTTGGGCCTGACAGGTGCTGGTGTGGGTCTTGGGCCAGAGGCTGGACTCTTTCTGTGGGAGACGGAGCTAAGCCACCTGGTCATGGATGAGACATCGGGCACCTGGAGGCTCCTCTTTGTTTTCTCTCCAAAAAGTCTTGCACCTATTGCTCACCTCTTCCCCCAGATCCTTTACTTGTGACTTCCTGGACAAATCCTGTTTCTACTAGAAATACATGATTTTGCAAGAAGGGCTCACAGAACTCATAAAATCAGTTTACTCACTAGACTACTGGTTTATTACAAAGGATGTTAAAGTCAATAGCCAGATGAAGAGATATACGTGGCAAGGTCTGGGAGGATCCTTAGCCTAGGAACTTCTCTCTGTGGAGTTGGCGAACATCATCTTCCTAGTTCTTGGATGTTTTCACCAACCCAGAAGCTCTCTGAACCCTTGCCTTTTGGGTTTTATGGAGGCTTCATTACAAGTGATTCCATCATTGGTCATTGGTGATTGATTCAGGCCCTGTTCCCACTCCAGAGATCAGAAGGCTGGGGTTGAAAGTTTCAACCTTTTAAATACTTGGTTGGCTTCCCTGGCAACCAGTTAGTGACCTTTGGAGTTTTCCAACAGTTGCCTTATTAACATAACAAAAGACACATTTATGGCTCTCCTTTCAGGAAACTCCAAGGTTTTTAGGAACTCTCTGCCAGGAGTAGGGATGAATACTAAATATATATTTCTTATTATAAATCACAATATCACACCTGGCTAACTTCTTTCAGTTTTATCTGAAGAATGATTCTCTCCAGCGACATTGTGCAAAGAGTGGTTCTACTGCTCATGTCTTTCCCTTGGCCACCTTTGTCTTCTCTGCAAACGTGCCTGCGGATTCTTCCATGAGAAAATAAAAGCCTGTTACTGGAGGTAGGATAATAGAAGCTTCGTTTAATAGTCTGTGGATTTCTTAAGCGAAATTCTGGCATCCATTGCATTCATTTTTCCATATGTATTTATTTTGGCTTGAAATCTATAATTTGCATCCTTTTAGTTACATAAATTATTCCAAAATAGTTATTTCTCCATAGCTTGAAAGAGTTTTACTCCCTAGTTACTACCAGGGGAACACTGACGAGCATACTCTAGGATGGAGTCATTATTCTGTCAGAATACTAAGAGAGGAGAGATAAGAGCATTATCAGTCTTTGGTTCCAATGTGAGCTGCACCTCAGTATTGGACATAAGGCACATTTCCTAGGGCTCACAGATGAAAATTTAAAATGGCCACAGTTTGCCGAAACCGGTTTGGCTCAGTGGATAGAGCGTCGGCTTGCGGACTGAAAGGTCCCAGGTTCGATTCCAGTCAAGGGCATGTACCTGGGTTGCGGGCACATCCCCAGTAGGAGATGTGCAGGAGGCAGCTGATCGATGTTTCTCTCTCATCGATGTTTCTAACTCTCTATCTCTCCCTCTTCCTCTCTGTAAAAGAAAAAAAAAATCAATAAAATATATTTAAAATGGCCACAGTAGGGGTTGAGATACATTTGAAATTGTCCCTGAGGAACCTGACAATGACAACAACACACATCTTCAGTGAGGCCCAGAGCAACTGGCATTTTTAAGTCGTTGCAGAAAAAACTCCTACAAGTTTAATTACTGCAGAAAAAATAAATCAGGGGATCTTATTGGAAATGCAGGCATGCCAGACAGCCTTAACTACAGCAGTCTCAGCCATCTGCCAGTGAGGGTAATTTGTTTTAGCTTCTGAAGGAACAGACTTCTTAGTCTGAGAGAAGGCAGGTTCAAGGCAGACACTCCAAATGTCTTTAAGAAAGCAACACACCAAGTGGTGATGAGGTTGTGGGGCAGGTCTTCAGTTCTACTACCTGGATGCTCACTTGGACTCTCCTCATCTCTGCCCAAGCCTAATTTCCAGGTACTAGAAACTTTTGTTACTGGAGGAAATAAGTTCTTCAGCAGTGTCATGGGAAAAATATTTCAGGGACACTCACTTAGGAGGAGTTTTAGGTGATAGTAGAAAGATTTTTTAGAGTGAAAGCAATAGTACACTCTATGGAGGGAGACAGCAGACAGGCTAGAGCAGCCGTGGGCAAACTACGGCCCGCGGGCCGGATCCGGCCCGTTTGAAATGAATAAAACTATTGAAATAAAAGACCGTACCCTTTTATGTAATGATGTTTACTTTGAATTTATATTAGTTCACACAAACACTCCATCCATGCTTTTGTTCAGGCCCTCCAGTCCAGTTTAAGAACCCATTATGGCCCTCGAGTCAAAAAGTTTGCCCACCCCTGGCCTAGAGGGTAGCAGCTACCCTGAGGTCCTTGGTCAGCTTCCATATATTTCCTTGGGTTTGGAAAAGATCAGGCTTTCTTTCAAACTACCCAACCTCTTCTTTATGCCAGCTTGTGTTTGTGCCCTCCCCATATCCAATCTTTTCCCTGGATTTCTAGGGCTTGTGCCCTCCTCCTATCTAAACATTTTCTTTTTAATCAAATTTTGTCAGGCCAATGCCACTCTCCTTTTTATGGTTGATGCGTTGTCTTGTACTGCCCACTCCTCATAGTTGTGCTTTGTCATTTGGCTTCTACTGCACACGCACTTAGTAGAAGGAATTCCCTTGCTGTTGTCTTCTTTCTGCACACCACGTTAGTTGGACAGATTCCCTGAGGTGACCAAAAAGCTCTCATTCCCACTCACTTGGATATTTTTTTTTTCTATTTAGTGGAACGATGCTGGTTACTCCCCAGGGTGACTAGAAGGCTTTTGTTGTTGCTGTTGTTGGTTTTCCCCCTCCTTAATCAGGCTCAATCACTTAATCTGGTTCCATTTGCTTTCTCCTCTTTTATTAACATCTAATTTACTGCCTCATCTAACATTCCCCCCTCAAGAACTCTGGGCACTTGTATTCTTACAAGACTGTATGGATAAAGGTCTTATCTTTTGTAGCTTCTTCCAGCTGTTAAGGGACGTAGTCATGCCTACCTTCTGGCCCCGAGATTCTTGCTTTCTGTCAAAGGAAGAAGGGAGCCAAGAAAGGATCACAGCTTTTATGTGGGAAATAGGGATTTTGTAAAGTCATGGTTCGTCTATTGCTGTCCTTGGGAAGCAGCATATGTGGTGTCTAGAGGATGGTGCTGCTGGACAAATTGGTATCCTGTTGTAAGGTCATCTGCAACATGACAGCTTCTAGATGGGAGGCTTTAATTTTACTGGTTGTGGATTCCAAGCTTTCTCTTCTTAAAAAAAAACAACAAAACTTCAAGTTTTCAAGGGGTTGGCAGTCATAGGCATGCTTGTAGACTCCCTATTCTGGATTCTCCTGGGAATACTCAAAAGAAAAAGGTTTAATTCTAGACAGGTGGACCCAGCTAGTGATTCCCTGGAGTTCCATGGCTGTAGTGGTGTTAGGAAGACCTGATAAGGGCCTTCCCATTTAGGTTGTAATTGGTCAGTGGGAGAGCCTTCCTTCCAGGTTTTGAGAAGTACCATATCACCTGGGCTGATTTGAGTGGGGACAGGGCTTTGGTTGGGCATAAGCAGAATCCTGTTGCCGTAGTCAGTTAGGGCTTTTTATACTTGCCCTACATTAATTAGGTATTTAACAAGTTAATGAGTCTCAGTGTCCAATAAGAAGTCAAAGGTTAAGAGGAGTCTTCCATATAACATCTCAAAGCGACTGAGATTAAGGTTAATTTTCGGGGCTGTTATTAGTCTAAGAAGAGCTATAGGTAAGGGTCTTATCCAGGTCTCTGATGTCTCTTGACAGAGTTTGGCTGAAGTTTTCTTGCGAATTTGATTGGCTCTTTCAACCTTTCTGAGGATTGGGGT
Source organism: Myotis nattereri (assembly GCF_964212035.1). NCBI lineage: Eukaryota > Metazoa > Chordata > Mammalia > Chiroptera > Vespertilionidae > Myotis > Myotis nattereri. The sequence goes on from NC_138080.1 coordinate 13,712,830, forward strand.
CTCCAGCTAGTGGGGAGATGATATTGTATAACTAAAGCAGAGGACACTTGTTGAGGAAGGATGGGCCATTATCACTTTGTAAGGACTTAGGAAGTCCAAATTGGGAAATGATTTCTTTTAGTAGGAATTTTTCTGTTCAAGTGGGGCATGCTTCTACCCAATCTGTGAAGGTGTCAATAAATGTGTGTGTGTGTGTGTGTGTGTGTGTGTGTGTGTGTGTGTGTGTGAGAGAGAGAGAGAGAGAGAGAGAGAGAGAGAGAGAGAGAGAGAGAGAGAGGCATTTGAATAAAGTCTATTTTCCAATCTTATCTTAGGTAGGTTCCCCATTTTTGGATAAGGATTAGGAGGGAAGGGGGTCTTATTTCCCCTCCCAGGATATTAGTATAGTATAAATCAAAAGCCTTTGTGACTTCCTTGATAGTTTGGAGGAGCTCAAGTCCTGTAAAGAGTCTATCAACTAGTGATGTCATTGCATCTCTGCCTAAATACAAGGAATCATAAAGCCCCTTAATGATTTTTCCATTGAGAGGTTTGAGGGAGAAGTAATCAGTGATTTAGTTCTCACTATCCCTCAGGATTTAGCTGACACCTTCATTCTTGAGCCCAGTCACTTTCCTTTTATTGTGTATTATGACCTTTGTTGGGGGAGATAGATTTCTATGGAAATAAGCTAGCCTGTAGTAGGTCTAATTGTAAGGCAGCTCTTTTCTGCGATGGTATCAACTAGGTGATTTCCTTTAATAATATCTGTGTCTCCCTTTTGTTGTCCTTTAAAGTAAATTACAGCTACCTCTGCAGGTCCTGGTACTACTTGTAGAAGAGCAAGAATTTTCTAATAGTGTTGGGTAGGGGACGTTTTGCTGTTAAGAGCCCCCGCTCTTTCTATATTGCTGCATGGGCATGTAAAATGAGGAAGGCATATTTAGAATCTGTGTAAATATTAACTCTTGGTCCCTTCCCTAACTGTAGGGCTGTAGTTAGGGCAATGAGCTCAGCCTTCTGAACCAAGGTGTTAGAAGGCAATACCTGGAGTCAGTGACCTGATTGAGGTCTGCTATTGCATATTTGGCTTTCTGAACTCCTTCCTTTATAAAATTACTACCACCAGTTTACTGTATTTTATCTGAATTGTCTAGTGGCTGGTCTTTTAGACCAGCTCTGCTGGAATAAACATAAACATGTTATATTACCTCTCTACAGGAATGTGAAATTCTTTCATTCACAGGCAGGAGGGTGACTGGGTTAAGAGTTTGGCATACCTTGAAAGTCACCAAAGGGGAGTCTAGGATTAAGGCCTGGTATCTAGTGAGGTACCCACCCCCTCATTAAGCATTGGTGACCCTTGATTTCCAAGACCCTCTAAACCTGGTTTGGGGTTAGGACTTCTAGTGGCTGTCTCAGGTTTAATTTTACAGCCTCCTTTACCAAGGGTGGTGAGGTTGCAATGGCCCTTGCACATCCTGCTCATCCTGCTGTCACTGAGTCTAATTGGTTGAAAAAAGTAGGCCATTGGTGTGTTTCTGGGTGAGAACTCTGCTTTTTAGTCACATATAAAGTAAACTAGAGGCCCAGTGCATGAAAATTCATGCACTCGGGGGTTGCCTCAGCCAGGCCTGCACCCTTTTGCAGCCAGGGACCCTTCAGGGGATGTCCACCTGCTGGCTGAGGCCCGCTCCTTGGGGGATCGGGCCTAATCTGGCAGTCAGATATCCCTCTAGCAGCCCAGGAGCCCTCAGGGGATGTCCAACTGATGGCTTAGGCCCGCTCCCCATGGGCCTAAGCTATCAGTTGGACATCCTTAGTGCTGCTGAGGAGGCAAGAGAGGCTCCTGCCACTGCCCCTGCACTTACAGCAGTCACCCAGCTTGTGACTGAGAGGAGCTACCCCCTATGGAAGTGCACCAACCACCAAAGGGCAGCTCCTGCATTGAACATCTGCCCCCTGATGGTCAGTGCATGTCATAACGACTGATTGTTCCCAGTCATTCCACTGTTAGGGGCAATTTGCATATTATCCTTTTATTATATAGAATGGTTTCTTGAGATTTGGGGTCCCAAGTGCTGGGGCTATTTTGAGTAAATCTTGACATTTTCTCTAAGCCTGTTGTGTGCCTGTCCATTCATGCAGGTCAGTGTCAGGACCTTTTATGGACTCATATAAGGGTTTAGTAATGAGTCCAAATTCTGGTATTCAGATTTTGCAGAAACTTGCCATGCCTATAAGTGTCCTGAGCTGCTCTTTTTATGCCTTCTAGAGGCAAAATATGATGTGGTTCTTGTAGATGTGCCAGATTTGCCCTGGTTGGTAAAACCAATTAGGATCAGTGTGGGTATTGCAGTCATGGGGTTTGCAGAAATGGGGTTTCTCTTTGTCTGGCTGCTTGTAAAAGCTTTGAATATTGCTGGGATGCTCCCCAAATTTGGAGCTTTTCTTCAGTTGGCAGCATTGCGAAAGAAGGACAGTTAAGTCTTTCCAGATTAAATAGTAGATTTGGGTTAAAGCTTGAAATTCCTCTGTGAATTTTGTAGGGTCCAATGAGATTCTACTAAGCCATGCCTTGACATTGAGAAGGGCACATGAACGTGGATGATCCTCAGAGGCCCTCCTGCTACCTGTAGGGGGTAGAGGAGTTTCTGTTCTGAAGATTCATCAGGTACTGAGGGATGTAAGGGTTGATAAGCAGGTGGGGATATTGGTACTGGGTTTCTGGTTCTGAATTTTCAAGTGTGAAAGCAAGTGTGCAGGTGATATTGGCTATTGTCTTGAGGGAAAGAGATTTCCTTCCCTGTAAAAGAGGAAGTAATTGGGCAGCAAAGGAAAACATGGTCATCTCCAGCTGTTCCTTAGTCCCATCATGTGACCAGAACCTAGGATTGGGTGTGTGACCTCTTTGCCAGCCTTGGCATCCCAAGGCCCATGCCCCATAAATGTCCTGAGCTGCTCTTTTTATGCCTTCTAGAAGGAAAAATATGATGCAGTTCCTGTAGACATGCCAGATTTTCCCTGGCACTTTGACAGGGGTGAAGGCCTTCACAAAGACTACAATATTGTTAGTGTCTGGATTTGGAGTGCTACCCCATCTTTTGAGGGCAGCCTTACCAACAGTCACAGTGGTGATCAGGCACTGCTAGTTGGGTTTACTCTGCTCAGTCAGGTGGCCTTAACTCCACATGAAGGATCCACCAATAACGCTGTAAGTTCCTGGGTGTAGACCTCAGGAATGAGAGCCTTTAAGACTCCAGGTCTCCAAAGATCCCAGTTTCTCTGTTGTAGGATAACTCATAATAGGTAAAGACTGGCCAGAGTCACCAACTTTGGGGAGAGAGATTTTCTTTCCTGTAAAAGAGGAAGTAACTGGGCTGCTAAGGGAAACATGAGTGTCCCCAGTTGTTCCCTGGTCCCCATGGCACAACCAGAACCTAGGAAGTTGCATGGCCCCCTTTCCAGCCAGGGCATCCCAAGGCCCATGCCCTGCCCCTGTTCTGAAGGAGCAAAGACCACCCTGAAGATTGATATAAAGAGAAATGTCTTGATGGCAGGAGCCATGGTACTGGGGAGGGAGCAGAGGGGGAGAGTTTTGGAGGAAGTAGCCAAGGACAGGTGTAGATCCAGCACCAGAAAGGGCATGCAGCCAAATCAGTGAGGTGGGGAAGAGAGAAGAACTGAAGGTGGGAAAAGAGAGAAGAGCACAGGAGGAAGATGGGGCTAAAGGCAGAGAGTAAGTAAGAGTCTGCAGAAAAGATCAGGAATTTCAGTCCCCACATAAGGGGCAGAAGAGCATTAAAGTATTAACCAGAGACAGCAACATCAGAGGCCAGCAAGGAGTATGAAAGGCCATTAGAGAAAGATTAGTTAGAGCATCCCGGTGTTTCCGACTAATCCTATTAGGGAACTGCTGTGGGGTTTGAGAAGGTGTTTCCTGAAGTATTGTGCCTTGTGGGTGATTTTTGCTTGAGATTGGCAGGTAGCCTAGCACTTCTGGCCCATATGGTTACCAGATTATCCTCTCATGAAGGATTTCTTTATCGTGGTGGCAAGTGCCCAAATAACCCTCAAAGGCACAACTCATGCCCACCATTAAGTATGGCTGAAACACCTGGGACCAAGGCAGATTGAGAGAAAGAAAGATAGGAGACAGCTGACCCACTAACTCAAAGGGAGTGAGGTCCTGGTTTTTTCCTACAAGCCATGGCTCCTCCTGATCCCTTCATGGTTGCCAAAATTTTTTACCAGAGGACCAAAAAGCTGTCTTTCCAGCCCATTTGGATGTTTTTGTTTGTTTGGCAGAGAGATGCCAGTTACTGCCCGGGGTTACTAGAAGGCTGAATCTTAATCTCACTTAATCAGTCTTAATTGTTTACTCAGATGTCTCCTTCCTCTTTTGTTAAGATCTAACTGCCTAACATTTTTATTGTTTGCTCAATATGCTAATCATGCTTTTGCATAAACTGTGACTGACTCTGCCCTCTACCTGGAATGCACTTCCCCAACTTCCTTGTCACCTTTGGCGTCTCCACTGGACAGGATTCATTCTTCTGCCTCTGCTGCATTGTATCATATATTTTCTTACTGAAGCATAAGTAATTTGACACACATCTATTTTCCTTCTTATGTACCTACACTTAGCCATATATAAATATTTATTAAATCCATGGATCCCTACACTTGGCCTGACAGAAAGCCACATGGGGCATACTCAATAGAAACATTAACAAAAATAACATCTTTTTGGAGTATTTACTACAGGGTGCGGGGAGAGGGGTTGGTTCTGACCACCTTCCATGAATTTTCTCTTTTAATCCTTTCAGCCTCCAAATAAAGAGGAGGATTCAGGGGAGACTTGCCCAGTGTAAGGAAGGCTTTGGAGTTGGGTGCTGTACACTTTGCTTTTCAAACAACTCAGCATCCTTTCTTAACTAATTATATCTGATTACCTTGAAACTTACTGTTGCTATTTTAACTGTCTGAGAAAACCATTAGAGGATTTTAGCTAGAGTGTGCCTATGAATATTCATAGACAGCCAGCTTCTGTATTAGAAACCGCACCCACATCTCTGCAGTATCTGCAGCATGAATAAGGGCATTCTCTGAAACTAATAGGGCTGACTGCAGAATGCAAAGAAGGTCTTTGCTTTGCTGTCTTGACTTTTATATTAAAGCCCTTCTGATGGGCTTTTTGCATCATGGAAATGTTTTTAAGTTTCTTTTGTCTGTTTTACATGATTTGCCTAATCACAAAATCCTCATAAAATTAAAATGTTCATTTTTTAAAATCACAGATTGATATGTAGCTTTAAAAATATTACATATACTATCCCTGTATTATTTTGGGATGTGCAATGAGGTAACATTTTGCATATATACATGGTAATGAACACAGAAGGGTGGGAAATATACAGATAAATAAGATTGTTCATGCTAAGCATCTCACTGAAGTTATCATTTTGAATTTGAATTTGATATAAGAATAGGGGCATATATAAATGAGTTGATACATGGTTAAATATTGGCAACTGGTTTAAATTTGCATAACTAGCTAGCTGAATCCATTATGTATGTTTTATTCATATACACCATTCATGCCTGTCTACACCAAGCATGTCAAACTCAAAGGCTAACATGGGCCAAATAAACAAGGCATATGGCCTGTGGGTTGCGAGTTTGACATGCTTGGTCTACATTGTGTAGCACAAAGATCAATAGAAACTTCCTGATCCTCTGGGAAGTAAGGAGCCCTCCACACAATTGTTTTTTGTCAGTTTCTGTGGTCTAGATTCTCATGGCTTCCTCTACCTTATACATTGTCATTTAATTGCAAAAGTTGAAATTAATAGATTTTTGAGAACCTCCCACCACTCTCCCCCTCCCTGCCCATGCCAGTGAATCCACAGACATAAATAAATCAATGACCTGTAGACTTGCTGAAGTTTTCATTTGAGGACAAGAACTTGAAGCTGAACATAGAACTTCAAATTTCTTTTAGATATGTTTTTTTTAAGCTCCTACCAGGGGCTCTCTCTCTCTCTCTCTCTCTTTTTCTCTCTCTCTCTAAGCATTTAGCCTTTCTTAGTTGTCCTCTTTTTCCCTATTTTTTCTTCAAAGAACTTGTTATTCTCTTAACTTGCAGTTACTCAGCAAATTTGCATATCCCAAATTTGCTTATACAAACAAGATTTTCCTCATTAACATAATACAGCCTTTGTAAAACTGTTGGGATAACATAAAACAAGTTTTTGTTGTTGTTTTGTTTTTGTTGGATACAGAACGCTCATTTTAAAGTACTAGTGCATCAGGGTTTCCTTTTCGATCGCCTTCTCACGTGGTGCTCTTCCTATATACCTTTCCTTCTCCCGTGTTTCAAACTCCCATTTCTATTGCAGTGATGTGCAAATTCGTCTCAACTTCTGCTTCCTCCTGTGCTGCAAACCCACACACAGACCTGCATACTGGACCTATAGATTGGAAGTCCCTCTAGAACCTTAAATTCCACATAGCCCAGAAAATCTCACTATAGCCCACAACCTATTTCTTCTTGTGTTCCTTATTTTGTTAATAGCACCATTATCTTCACAAATACCCATCTAGGAATCTGGGAGCCATTAAGTTCTACTCTTCCTTACAAATAACATTGGATTACTAATGGAAATCTGTCTTGTCTAAAATCTATAGTTTCCTTTCCAGGCTCATTAGCCCTCCTTGACTTCTTCATTATTTTCTTCTTCCTAGGCTATGGAAACTACCAAATTAGTTGACTTGCACTTGGTCTCTTCCTATTTCAATCTATCCTCTTCCAAGTGCCAGAGAAATCTTCCTAACCTACAAATCTGACGTTTACTCTCCTCCCCCGCCTCAAAGGTCAAGCTCAAGTATATGGAGTACAGTAGTTTCCCTTATTGGCAGTTTTGCTTCTCACCATTTCAGTTACCTGGGGTCAACTGTGGTCTGAAAATATTAAATAAAAATAAACAATTGATAAGTTTTAAATTGTGCACCATTCTGAGGCATGTGATGAAGTGTCGAGCTGTCCTGCTTTGTCCCACCTAGAACATGAATCGTCTCTTTGTGTGCACGTGGTAGTTGCTACTACCCACCTGTTAGTCACTCAGTAGGCATTTTGGTTATCAGGTCACCTGTCACAGTATGAAAGTGATTGTGTTTATAATTCTTATTTTACTTAATAACAGCCCCAAGGCACAAGAGTAGTGATGCTGGCAATTTGAATATGCCAAAGGGAAGCTAGAAAGTGCTTCCTTTAAGTGACAGAGTATGCATGTATAGAAATAAATATAGTGCTCATACTGGTAGGGTTCAGTGATATCTGTAATTGCAGGCATCCAATTGGGGTCTTGAAATGTATCTCCTGTGGATGAGGGACAATTTACTATATTAAAGTACAATATCCTTCACAATCTGGCCCTGGGTGACTACCCTTATCTACTTCCATTCCCTTCAGACTCCCAATGCTGGGTCTAGCCTCTGTCTGCATTTCTCAGTGACCTGCCACATTTGATGTTTGATGTCTCTATACTTGTGTAACTGTTGTTCCTTCTGCTTTGAAAGACCTTCCCCAATATATGTTTTCTTCTAACTGGCAAATGCCTACCATTTCCTCAAGACCCAAACCAAAATAATCTTTCTCCGAGAAGCCTTCCTTGATCCCTGTCCTTATCTCTCCTGCTTAGCATTAATTCCCTCTCCACATCTCTGTTTCCATAGCACTTTCTTCACCTCTTTATTAAAGCATTCATTGTCTGCTACTTTCTCTCATTTTCCCAATCAAGATGAGATCCATAAGCAGTTGTATAATTATTTCAATGATATTTACACTGATTGAATGCCAGAAGACTCTTCTGGGAACATACAAATTACAAAAATTTTAGGATCAATCTTAATACTACATAATTCCCCTTTGGTTTTCTTTAAATATTAAAATATTTCATACCTACTTCAAATCAGATATTAAAATAGCACCTTTTGGGAGTACTTTGTTCAATATTTTTTCAACACCTACTGCTAGATGCTGAGAATATAAGAGAAAAATCCAGATGAAGTTCTTGTCCTCATGGAGTTTATTTTGTAGTGTAAGAGAATGACAATATATAAGAAAATATAAAGTCTTCCAGATGGTGATAATAAATGTGGAGAAAAAATATAGGAATATAGAAAACAGGGTTTATATAGAGAGTGTTGTTTTATATGGAATGATCTGAGAAGACCTCTAAAAGGTAATAAGAGAGGAAAGAAAATCATCATATACTGAGGAAAACCCAATGCAAAGGTAACATGGACATGCTGGATGTATTTAAGGAACAAAAGGAGGCAGTAGTAGAAGACGAGGTAGACAGGTAAGGCCAGATCATCATAAAACTTCTGGGGTTTGTTTTGAATGAGATGGGACTACTGGAGGGTTTGGAGCATATGAGTGACAGAGCTGACTTACTCTTTTAAAGAATCTCTCAGGTTGTTATGTGAACAGTAGACTGTATGAGGGCAAGGGCATAAGCAGGGAGAGTGGTAAGGAGTTTCTTATGATAAACCAAGGGAAGATGGCAGCAATTTCAATTAGAGTTGTAGCAAAAGAGGTTGTGAAAAGGCCTGGATTGTGGATATATTTTAAAGATAGCTCTTCAGGATTGATAGTTTCATTATTGGGTGGAAAGAGAAAGAGGAAATAAAGGGAAATCCAAGGTGTTTTGTCTGAATGCATGAAGAATGAGATTACCATTTATTAAGATTCGAGAAGTGATAACTTTGGAAGGTGGGGATTGGGTAGTAAGCGTATAAAGAGTTTTGCTTGAAATATAGTAAGGATCTACTAGCACTGTCTCTTGAAAAGAAATTTGTTGCCTTTTTTTCTTGTCAAGATGGCAAGAGACTTAAAGCTGCAGATGTGCCTACCCTGTGTACTGCACACCCAGGTGGTTAGATTTGCAATGTGAAAGGGCTACTTGCCTCAAAGCCTAGTGGGTTTGAAGATGGAAGTTAAGTCTGCCAATGTCACAGACAGCTTGTCTACACTTCACAAAGATAAGGGCAATATTCTAGTAGATAATTAACCCTCAAGGCACTTTGGCTTGGATAGAACTGTCCCCAAAGAAAGCCTGCATTAATGCACAGACTTCTTTCTCATTTCCTGGAATTCTTCAACATATGGAAGTACCAATTCTGGCCAAGAGGCTTTCTGTGCTTGCTTATAAAAGGGGCTAATTCTGCCTCAGAAGTAGTAAGTCATCAATGTTTTCTTTTCTTAAAATGATAGGCTACTCTGGAAGTTGAGGTTGACAAGTATAACTTTCAGGTCTCTTGAACACACAGTATTTAATTAAATGCTGTTGCAGGCAAAAACTCTTTGAGGTAGGTTGGACCACCACAATTATGATTATTGTCAGCTAAGAAATCCAAATCCAAAAAAAGAGAAAAAAAAAGAAGAAACTAAATTCTAGAAGCAGTGCACTGGCCAGTATGGCTCAGTTGGTTGGAGCATTGTCCCATACATCGAAAGCTCGAGAGGCCTATTCTAATCAGGGCACATACCTAGCTTGTAGGTTCAATCCCTGGTCAGGGTGAATTATGGGAGGCAACAATTGATGTCCCTCTCTCACATCTCTCTATCTCTCCCCCAGCCCCCCCTCTAAAATCAGTAGATATGCCCTCAGATGTGTATTACAAATCAAACAAACAAAAACATTCTAGAAGCAGTAAGTAGCAAATCACATTTGCAAAGATTATTAGATCAGAGCTGGAATGAAGAACAACTAGCCTGAACTGGTAGTGCAGTATTTTTTACACCATAGCAAACAAATATAATCACTGAGCATTTAACTGCATTTTTAGATTTCTTATAGGTTTTTGTTTGGAACCGGCAGAAACCTCTGCAGTGAAGTTTATGTATGTGTGTTGTTGGGAAGTAATTCAGAGGGGACTATTGGCAGGTTGAGAAGGGAATTGCTTGTATTGAGTGATCATAAAATATCTTATATAAGCTGTTGGAGACCATCCAGTTCTTTCTGGTTGCAGAGAAACTTGTCCTCTAACTCCTGGAAACAGAAATTTTAGACTCAACCAATGAAGCTGAAGGGAATAGCATTACCTCATTGAAAGTGTGTTTCATTGGCTGTTCACTTTTCAAGTAACTTTAAGATAGTTTCTAATACTTTAACCCTTGTGTTTATAAATCCTGCGTAGTGCAGTATTAGAGCTAATTCTTGATACTAAGGACATTCTCTGTGATATCACATATGGTTAGATTAAAGAAGCAAATGCCACTTATTTTCATTCAAAACATAAAGCAATACCAATGGTCAATTTGATTTTTAAAAACTTAATTTTCTTTCTGCTGAATCATACTATCTCTATTTGCTTGCTAGAAAAATTAGTCCTTGAAAAAAAAGTGCAGAATCATAAGCTGATGTCTGCTACGTGTACCACACCCTGTAGCTTCTGAAATACCCAATGGGCAAGTTGGAGGTAGTGTAGGGTTTAGGTGCTGGAGAGGGGAGTTGAAATCTGTGTATGTGCAAAAAATGATAAATACAGCTAAGGTATAGGAGAATGTTTAAAGGAACCCAAAGATGTAGGACTCAAGTAGTTTATCAAGAGCAGACATTTACTCCCCATCTTCTTAATCCCACTAATCTTTTAGGCAAAAGTAAAATATCATAACTTCTATTTAAAACTATTTTAGCAATGGCTGGTGTGCACCAAAGGGTTATGGGTTTGATTCTCATCAAGGGCACTTACCTGGACCTTGGTTGTGGGTTTGCTCCCTGCCCCCGATTGGGGCAGGTGCAGGAGGCAACCAATAGATGTGTCTCTCTCACATTGATGTTTCTCTCTCTCTCTTTCCCCCTCCCCTCCCTGCCCCCCTTCCACTCTCTCACTGAAAAGCAATGGAAAAAATATCCCCCAGTGAGGATTAATAACAACAAAAATTAGTAAAAAATTAAATACAATGATTTTAACTAGTCTTACCTCACATTTTGATCTGTTTGTCCTGTTTCATGATAGCTCTGTGCTAATATTGTGACCTAGTATATTGTCACCCAACAATTTCTATCTTGTGTTGTCAATTCTATGAGTTTAAGATTTAGGAGTTACAATTTTTGCATCTTTCTTAGAACACAGCTTAATAAAAATCTGAAGGCTGGTTAGTATGGTGATGAGAGAGTCAGAACTCAGGAATACTTTTATTTTCTTTTAAACATTGATTTTAGAGAAAGAGGAAGGGAAAGGGGTAGAGTGAGAAAAGCATCCATCAGTTATCTCCCTCATGTGCCTCAACTGGGGGAGGGGGAGAGATCAAACCTGCAACCTGAGTATGTGCCCTGACAGGGAAGTGAACCCACGGCCCTTTGGTGCATGGAACGATGCCAACCAACTGATCCACACTGGCCAAGGCAATGACCATACTTCTTAATAGCTAACGGGATGAGGAAAGTCCACTCCAGAAAAGAAGACCTGGGTGTTTGTTTGTTTGTTTGTTTGTTTTGTCTCTTTCTTAGTTCACAAGCGTAGTTTCTCAGAGTTTTAAAGTTACTGAAGGTATAATGACCTTGGAAAAGATTTAGATTTGACACCTAGCTCTATCACTTTCTGTGTTGTAATTCTGGATAAGCTATTTAAATTCCATGAGCTTCAGTTTCCTTGTCTGTAAAACTGAGATAAATGGAGCCTAGTACCCAAAATAGTTGTAGGGATTATAGGAAGGCATGTAGATCCACCCACCTTACTATCATTTTCTTCTCCTTCTCCTCCTCCTCCTCCTCCTCCTCCTCCTCCTCCTCCTCCTCCTCCTCCTTCTCCTTCTTCCTCTCTCTCTCCCTCTCCCTCTCCCTCTCCCTCTCCTTCTCCTTCTCCTTCTCCTCCTCCTCCTCTTCCTCCTCCTCCTCCTCCTCCTTTTTTTTTTTTTTTTTTTTTTTTACCATCTTCCCTTTCCTCAGGTTTAGAAAGTAGATTTTGTAATTAGCAGGACTTTTCTGGTATCACCTCCTACTTTACTCATTCCTGCTCAATAATGGGTGCTAAAACCCTGCACTTCTGGCTTAACTTACTTCTAAATCTCTAGCCAATCCCCATCCAAACAGGAAGAAGAACCTTGACTGCATCCAACTTCCCAATGACTGGATCTTGAATTAAATTTGTTGTCACTAATATTCACCTCTGATGAACGTTGAGCATCTGAATGTCACAGGCCACAGTCTCCAGCTTTACCTCTGAAGCGTACCTCTTTGTTCCAAATGGCTGGGTATTGTCTTCCTGCTCAATTTCTCAGTTCCATAATGAGCTGAGAATCTTCACCTCAACTCTAGTTCCCTTTACTAGGACCTAGACCTTGCTGCTGGCACCTGCTATCCCTTAGGAAGGAGCTGGCTATCAGGCTAAGGAGTCTCATATCATGAGCCACAGGATTGCCCCCGGTTCTCTGTTATCACTGCTCCTAGTGACCTGCTTGTCTTGATCTCTTCTGCAATTGCTTTGGATGGTTGAGCCCCCCAGTTAGCGCACACATTCTTCAAAATCAGCTAATCCAGTCACTCTTTTTTTGTTCATCCATTCTTCCATCCATTTTCTGAGCATGTAACTCTGCTTGAAACCCCTGCCTAAGCCCTAGGATGCAGAGTTGAATATCCTAGAGAGTTAGTTCCATTGGTCTTGACCTGGCCATGTCTTAGCTTCACATTGTACTGCACTGATCTCAATATGACTCATAGCTGAGCCAGAATTATCCTTAAATGCTCTCTTATATCTTTTATACGCAAAGATATTCAAATAGGAAATGAAGAAAATGTTAACAGATGCAAATACAAATTGAATAATTTGTATATGTCCTGGAATTTTAAATTCACCCAAAAGCAAATAAGCAAGTGGTTTTTCCTAAGTAGAATTATTTACACTAAAATAAACAGGTAAACAAAATAACAGGTTAAAAAGAGAAAAAATCTTTAAAAGTATAGTTAAGTAATGTACTGCACTTGGCTAGAGAGAGACAGAGCATTGACAAAACAAATTTAATGTAGGACTCTGTCTTCTCTCAATAAATGCTCTAGTCGTAATAGATGGCTGATTTGTTATAGTCCTAATAAGTTAATGGAAATGATCACAATCTTTCCAAGTATTTCTTGTTTTTATTTTAAAAATCAATTTCCAGCTTTCCATCAGATTATTGTAAAGAATGAAGCCAGTGTGTAGACTGCGGAGTCTGCCAGAATGTCTATTTAAAATGACCTAATACAAGGACACATACCCTAATGCCTTTGTCATTCTCCAGTGCTCCCCACACTGGCAGCCAGATTTGTGTGCTCTGAGCCAGCCCTGACAGGAACAGGGGCTATCGATGGTAGGTGCTCCTCTCTGGTTAGACGGGATGAAGTCATATCCTCCAGCCTGAAGTCCAATGGTCCCATAGGTTGACCTTGGATCTTTTATGTGGAGGGGAGCACACATCAAAGCCAGAATTTCAGTCTGACCCATGGAACCCCAATTTCACTCCCATGCTAGAGTTCTTCTGTCTGAATCATTACCTTCCTTCCAATTGTTTTTTCTTATATTCTATCTAGCCTTCATGATTAAGATTCTGTTGTTCTAAGTAGCTTGTTAATGAATTTATTTTCACAATGAATACTTATTGAGCAGTTACAATGTGCCAGAAAGGTGCTGGATTAGAATAGGAACCAGTGAGAGTCCTTACCCTCACGGAGTTTACAGTCTTTTGAGGTGACAGATGTTTCATATGACATTACTACAAAATGTAGCGAGTGTTAGCAGGGTAAGTATAAATCCTATCTCTTCTAGGGGCTCAGTCTTGAATTCTGCTCAATGAAGAAATTTCCTAGAATCATAACAACAGTTTATCTGCCAAGAATCCTGTCCATTTCTCCTTCATATTACCCACACTATGATCTCTCTACCTGGTCCTGTTTCTCAACAATGATCACTTAAAACCTCACAACTGAGGTCTGTTTCATTATTTCACTGTCCTTGAGCTGCATGGTTCTCTCTTCAGCTGGCCTCTGTAGCAGTCAGTTACTTCTAGCAAAGCCTGCCATTTTGCTCCAGGCTACCACTCTGTCTCCCTCTCCCTCTTAGCTTCCTATACAAATCTCCCTGGATTCTATGCATACCAGCCCACTAGGCTGCAAACATTTCTGCAAATATATCTTCATGCGGACCTTGACTTTGGCACTGACTTTCTCTATTGCTAAAGCTTATCAGCGCCTTCCTAAGATACAATGCAGTGTTTTTTTTTTTTTCAAGGAACTTTCGATCTCTAACAGAAAGCCTGATTCATTTTAAGGCCACTGCTCTTTTAGATACTTCATTAATGAGGTATGCACTGTTTTCTTATGTGCAAAATAAAGATAATGAGTGTCATTTAAGGATCAAAAAGAGATGATGCATGGAAAAGTACTTTTAACTGCAATGCACCATACCCAGGTAAAATACTTTTATGGTTGCTTGATAAGGGCTGCCATGATAAGATGAAAGAAGCATTAAAGCCATCAAGTCTAGCTTGCCCAAGAGAGTAAAATTTGTTCTGCTTTGGGTGTCAGCTTTCTTTTATTACATCAAAGATTTGGGCTGGATGACTTTCCAGCATTAATATTGATTCCATAATACTATTGTATCTTATTGATGCTTAAATATTTCAGTAAGATCAATTTATAAACACATCCACTATCCACAAACACTTATTATTCAAAGGCTGGTATAAGAAATTGTACTGAGTGCTAGGGACATACAAGGGTTTCACATCTAATCATGACTACAGAAGGATTCTCTGATTTGGAAGACAAGCAGCATGTTTGGGAAGGTATACCTGCCAGCATGCAGCTAAGTGTTACATCAGAATAAGATACTGCACTAGAAGTGAAGAATTGGAACAAATTTCTACTAAGAACCAATGCTTTTACATAATTAAATTCTCCTAATAACTGTGCAAGATTTACATTGGTATTCCTATTTTGCAAATGAAAGCTATGAAACTGAAATAAGGTCCTTAATTTATCAAGCTAAAATAGCTAGTATCTAGAAAGCAGCTTTATAAAAAAAAGTATATGGGTTTTCCCACTGAAGACTTTGGTATTTTCAGAATTTCAAGTTCCTTAGCACATAACCTGCAACCGAAATTAGAAAGCTTTGGGGAAGGAAAAGGGTTACTGTTACAAATTACTCTGGAACAACAGATATAAAACAAGAATGACCTGGGTAAACTAGGATGTAAGATCATCTGACCTATTATGTTTTATTTAAATGATATCACTGGGGAGGAAAGATGTAGGAGTAATTTAGAGCAGGATTGAAGGCAAGTATCCATGCCAAGAACTTGGTGGAAGAGCCATATGGGTCTCTGCTCTCCTACCTTCTTCAGCTGTGTTTCTCAGACCTTCACTCAATAGTCCTTAGCTGTAGTGTCAATAGCGTAAAATGCTTCTTCCTTCATAAACCCAGCAGTTATTTGTTTGAAGCTTCCAATGAGTTAATACAGTGCTAATAACCTTGGGGTTGCAGGTGGTGGATCCCCAAATGAACCTATAAGCTTACATAGTCACCATTGTACCTTATTTCTGCTAGCTGTCTTGGACTTGTTATATCAAACACAGGAGTGTTTAGAAGTTATCGACTGGCCTAGGTTTGCGTTTTCACTTCCCCTAACTGTGTGACATTTTTAAGTTACTTAATTTGTCTTGGACTGAGTTTTCTCATCAGTAAAAAGGGGATCATTATAGTGGCTACCTGATAGGCCATTGATTACAAAAGTGTTAGATACTTTTAGTATTAGTATTAGATAATTAGAATTCATATTTCTTTCTGCCAAGCAGAAACTGGGATAAATAGTTCAGTATATATGATTCACTGACACTTGACAAAAAACCCACACATTATTAGTAGAGCAATGGATTTGGAGTTATAAGTATTGGGTTAATGCTTTTGGCCTCAGCATGTTACCTCTCTGAGTCTGTTTCTTATCTGTATAAACTGAAGCTAACACCTTCACAGAGTGATGGTCACCTCTCAGGGTCATTATGAACACCCGAATAAAGTATTTTTTATTCTGAAGGGAGCTACCTAAAAGTAAATGCTTATGCATTTTAATGCCAATATTTTACAAATTATTTAAAAATTTACTTTTAATAAAATGTATATGGCACTTGGTAACTTTCAAATATTTTAAAATATAAAGATACTTGAACTTAACAGGTGAATTGGCGGGATTGGATTAAGATTTAAAATAAAAACCAAAATGAACAGTTTTCGGTGAAATAAATTGTGTTCAGAGTTTGCTTCTGAAACAAAGAGTCATCAGGAGATTAATTGGATACAAGCTGCTCATCATACCCAAGCCTTTGGAGATTTGCATCCTGTTGTGTATGTAGTTCATGTTCCAAAACTGAAATATACATCAAGAAATACAGAATGAAAACATAATCAGATTAGAGTATCTCTGCATGGAAGGGACTATGTGGTGCATTGCAGAGACATCTGTGTGGCAATGCCGACCCAGGTGTAGAAGTCAGCTTCAACTCCCACTTGCTCCCTTGGTCAAGCAGCCATAGAAACCAGGAGAACCAGAGCTCAGCAGCAAGCCAGAAGGGATCCCCTGGCAATTTTCTGGAGAAAAGTGATGAGTCAGGGGAGAGAGAAAGGTCTCTCCACTGCTGTGTGTTGTTATAGAAATCAGGTTAAAAGCAGAAGTCCCCAAGTAAAAATCCTGTTAAAGCAGACGATCAAAAAATGTAATTTTGTGTAAAATCTGTATTGTAAAAGGGAATGCTGAGATTAATATTCACTGCTATTGAAAGAGAGGTGTGTGTTTCAGTCAGCATTCCCAAGGCATGTGTGGATTCTGAGTGCTTGATGCTGTAATGCCATTATCTTGCTCATTATTCCCATCAGGAGGGACAGTCCCATTTTCCAGTTGGGGAAGCATTGGGTTAACTGCCCTCAGCCCACGAACTGGCAATTTCCAGGCTTGTTCTTTCTTGCTAGTAAACGCCACCATCATTCAAATATGTCAAACAGAGAAATTTATAAAATGCACTTAAAACTTAAGTGGTTGAAGAGCTCATTGTTGCCTAGCAACAGAGCTTCCAGAGATAAGTAATGTGACATGCTGAAGTGATCTCTAGAGAAGAGGGGAAACCTTGCTTCTAGCTGTAGCTTTCTCACTGTATTAGGTGGGAAAGCATTCGGTGGTGGGGGCCGGGGGGGGGGGGGGACTCAATGATAAAACTATGTCCTTGAATTAGGTGGTCATTAGGTTTCCTTTCACCGTTTTATCTATGACTAGAGACCTGGTGCACGGATATGTGCACTGGTGGGGTCCCTCGGCCTGGCTTGCACCCTCTTGTAATCTAGGATCCCTCAGGGGATGTTGGAGAGCCAGTTTCAGCCCAATCCCCACAGGCCAGGCTGAGGGACACCACCAGTGCATGAATCCATGCACCAGACCTCTAGTATGTATATAAGATCTTTGGTTAATCTCTTCTCACCCTCTTCCCTCCCCCTTCCCTCTGAGATTCATCAGTCTGTTCCATGTTTCCATGTCTGTGAATTGAGCATCTGCCCTCTGGTGGTCATTACGCATCATAGCTACCTGCCGATCAGCTGATGGGCCTGTTTGTTTAGGCTTTTATATATATAGACTAGAGGCCCATTGCACGCAGAGATTCGTGCAATAGGCCTTCCCTTCCCCTGGCTGCTGGCACCGGTTTTCCTCTGGCACCTGGGACCCAGACCTTCACTCTGGCCGGAGCATTCATCTCTGCTCCACCACTTTGCACCTATGTATGCAAATTAACCGCCATCTTTGTTGAGTTAATTTGCATACTCTCCTGATTGGCTGGTGAGTGTAGCAGAGGGATGGTCAATTTACATGTTTGTCTATTATTAGGTAAAAATTGGATGAGCCATGAAGTTATTACAGCCTTAGCCTCTGAAGCATGGCACTTGGGCTTACATCCTGAATTTATAATTGATTACAGTATCTTTGGCCATTTCCAAATCAAAAATCTTACCTGTTTATGTAAGGTACCATAAAGAGTTAATATGCGGTTCCTTTGCTTGATTTACTTAAGAACAAATATTTCTTGAGCAAGGCACTGTACTTGTGCTAAGGGAGTAAACATAAGTAAATCACGAATTCTATCTTCCAGGAGCTCCTAGCCCTGTAGAGGTCAGGAAAATGTACACAAATATCTTTAAAACCAGAGACGTTCATGAAACTTGGAGTGGCCTTAAAGGTCACCTAGAAAAGAGTCTTTTCATCAGCCCCCCTTGAGATCTGGAAAGCTTTTATTTTATGACAAGGTTATATTGTGGTGAGTCCTGAAAAGTCTTATGCATCTGCCATATCTTAACAAAAAGGAAATTGAGGCTCATGTTAGATCACACAGCTAGTAAATGACAAAGGGACAATTCAAACTCATGCTTTCTGATGATATATTTAGTATTTCTCTGCAAAATATAAGGTGGAAATTGATAGATGTACACAAGAGGTATGACAACAAAGAATGGTCTTTGAAAGGAGGGAGAAGTCACATCAGGAAGGAATTAGGAAAAAAATTGTGGAAGAGGTGGCATTTGAATTACACATTGTAGGACACATTGACTTAGGTCTCTGAAGATGCTAGGAAAGAAATCTTGCCAGAGGGAATATTATGAACAAAAGAAACCAAATATGGATAGTAAGACCATATGGTCCAGAGGCCTTGATTTTATTCAGTAGGAAATTGATAGAAATTAACATTTCTTTTTTTTTTAGCAAAAAGATTGGCATCATCATATTTATGGTCTTAACGAAGTTATATTTATAATAGGTATAAAATGCCTTTGTAAAGATCAGTTAGGTGGCTGCTGCAATTGTCCAGGAAAAGGCATGAAGGCATGAGTATTATCAGGTAGGGAGAAAAGAATGGTGTCAAATAATTTTAGAAGCAGCAAGAATGGTATTGTGGGACTAGGTGAGGAAGTGCTTACGTGACCACGCTGCCTCAGGTCTGGTGACAGGATGGCAGTGATGTTAGGGCCAAAACTATAGATTTTGGCATCATTTACCCACAGAAAAATATTACTAAGTTGAAGGTAGATAAATGGGCAAAGAAATGATTATCTATTATCTATAAATTGGTGTTCACCAAATAAAGTAGCAGGGACCATATTTTATGCTTCAAGTATACTTTCAGAAAAATGCAGATATTAAACATGAAAATGTCGTTTCCAAGAGCAATTTTAATAGGGCAGAAAGTGCATTTCCAAAGAAAACCTCATATCTTATCTTAGTCTCTTTCTTTTCTCCCCAGAGGTAACCACTATTCCCACTTAGTTTTGCTTGGTTTCACCCTTTATAGAAACAAAATCACCTAGAATATACTCTTTTGTGTTATTTTCTTTTATTCAAAATTGTGCCTATAAAGTCTTCTATAATATTCTATGTATCAGCAAATCATACTTTTTCATTCCCCAAAGTAAATGCTAATGAGGCCTAAGTCCTATATAGTTAGCTGGGCTTTAGCTCCAATTTCCAATGCCATTAGGAACTGGGGTGCCCTTCAGGAACCAGAGACAGAAGCCCAGGCCTGTGGTCTAGAAACTGATGATTGACATTAGTGCAAAACTGCAGCTCAATTGACAACTGAATGTGAATAACTACAAATAGAACAGACTCTGAGCTTGGTGAAGTAGGACCAATTCTTGACTTTATGTAAGGGTGCCAGCCAGTTTCCTCATGGACTTCTTGGGTGCCATCTAAATTAGCACGAAGCTGAATTTTCACATGATAGGCCAAGAGCTATAAGGAATCCACGAATAGGCTCATATCATGATAGTATAAAGTCTTCCAACCCTATGTTTCCAAGGGGGTCTAATTCTAAGTGGATTACCTATGTCTTTTAAAGACAAAATTAGCAATTGTGTTGCCTTATCCCTTTGGAAACTACTTCTATTTGTCAGTGGAATGTGAAATTAAGACAAGTAAAGCTCTAAGTTAAATGTAAGACAGAGAATCAGAAGTGCTTCCCTAGTGGGACTGTAATGAGTATACATGAGGAGGAAGTGCCAGCAAATTAACCACGATGAGTATGCATGGGGAGGAAATGCTAGCAAATTAATGGCCTCAAAGACAAAGTGTATAATAAACATCTTTTGCCCAGGGTATTCTAATAAAAAATAATGCAAACTGTAATAAGAATTCAAATAAGGAGATTACATAGCAAACCTGCATTCTAGTTTTCTTTTGCAACTGTGAGGAGATGCCTTTCATTTTCAAAGTCCTGACCTAATGAGCAATGCATTGCTTTGTGCAAGAGCATTGTTAAAATGCTTTGATTTGTTTATTCTTTAGGACATGAAAGCAACGTGGGGCACCTGGGATGTGCAAGATGTCTGTTCTTGCTCTTTGGTTATTCACTATTGCCTTCTCTTTCCCTTGCTCTTCACTGGCATTTCAGTATCCATAAATAACTTTAATAGGATATCATTGACAAAATTAATGAAGCTATTTTCAACACGGTAATATTTGCTGACACATACTAATGTTTTTTTATGTGCAGGTTCTGTCCTAATGGCTTTATGTATATTAACTCATTTAGTCATTGTAACAACCTTCTGAGGTGGACACTATTATATATTTTACATTTGAGGAAAGTGAGGCACAAAGAGCTTATAGAACTTGACCAGGTTTAAATGTGTGGGTCATATAGTTAAGATTCAAATACTGGCTTTCTAAGCTCAACTTATACTTTTAGCCACCAAACAATGCTGCTTCTTAATGATGTGTGAGCACCTTAGGCAATAAGAAGACAAAATCCTAATTTATTCAATAAACCCAACTTTAGGATTATCTATAAATTAGATATTGTTGTGTTCCAGAGCAGCAAATATGAGTAAGGCCTCTTTTTGGTAGGGTACAGAGATATATGCCTCAAACCACAGATGAGAAAAAGGTACCAAAGTTCAGATTTTGTGTCTAAGCTTATTTTTTAAAACAGGCAATGCTGAACCCGGAGCAAGTTCAGACTTTTGTAGCACCTGATTTAGACTTTAGCTATGGACAGTAGATTTTAGCCACAATGGGTTTTTTTTGTTTTGTTTTTTAATATATTTTATTGATTTTTTTACAGAGAGGAAGGGAGAGGGATAGAGAGAAACATCGATGAGAGAGAAGCATCGATCAGCTGCCTCCTGCACACCTCCTGCAAGGGTATGTTCCTGCAACCAAGGTACATGTCCTTGACCGGAATCAAACCCGGGACCCTTGAGTCCGCAGGCCGACGCTCTATCCACTGAGCCAAACCGGTTAAGATTAGCCACAATGTTTTACAGAAGAATTTATTCCTGCAGCTTATTCATGCCTGCTGGATAAATCCTTTATCACTATTTCATTTCTTATTTTTCCTTCTGTTCTTGATCTAAATAGACTTCCATAGTCTATCTATTTCTGTAGCTGTAGGTAGGTGAGAAGACTAACTCCCACATTTTATTTCAACCTTGCAGCACCTTGATTTGACTTAAATATAAACCATTCTTGAGTCTTTGGTTCTGGGAACTATAGGCTGGAGTTTCTGGGGCATTGGTGTTGCTAACTGGAGTTACTGCAGTATAAACTAGACTGGCATCTATACTGTGTTTATGTAAATTTACGCAGCATAGTCAAGGCAGCCAAAGCAAATGGAAGTGGATGCGTTCATTGTACTGGCCATTGTATAGAAATGTTGTAACATGGTGACACATCTCCTGCTCCCCACCCAGTGAGTTTTTATTACATTATGTAATGTTAGGTGGCTAAGGTTGCTGGCTCACCAGGTCACATGGCGTCGTTGACATTTCAGTGGTGTTAATGAGATTTCCACAGATCACAAACATGAGTTTCTGTGATTCCCAGGTATAACTTTTTATAATATTCTTCATTTTGCTTTTTAACAGAGTGACTTGGTATTTTAGAGAATAGCTGTAAATGGAAATTCTATACCAAATTTGGGCTTGATAGGGATGGGCTTATCAATCTAGGGCATTGACAGAATCCAGGGAACTTCAATTTTTTTAGTAATTATTGAATTTATCGGGGTGACATTGGTTAATAAAATTATATAGACTTCATGTGTACAATTCTATAATATATCACCTGTGCATTGTATTGTATGTTCACCACCCAAGTCTCGTCTCCTTCCATCATCATGTATCCCCACTTTTCCCTCTTCTACCTTCCTCAACCCCCTTTTCCCTCTGGTAATCACCATGCTGCTGTCTGTGTCTATGAGGTGTTTATTTTTTATTTTTATTTTATTTTTCCTTAGTCCCTTCACTTTTTTTACCCAGTCCCCCAAACCCAAGGAACTTTAAAAGTTGTAATCTTTCTCTGCCTCTGAGGCTATAGAATGCCAGAGCCATCCCTTCTCAGGGCCCCTACTCCTTGCTTTTTTTTTGTTTTGTTCGTTTTATTTTTAATATATGACTATGACTTGCAAAAATCACTTATGAAGATTTTTCTCGTTGAGCAAGCAATAAAAAAAGATGCAAAACATTTGGGAAATGCAAAATGCTCTATACATTTAAGCACGGTACTGTTCATTCTAAAACCAGACTATGCACATAGGCTTACCTTGCATGAAAGCAAATACTGCTTTTGCTTAAGTTGGGGCAGAGTAGAGGCACTTGATGAGGACACTGGTGCAGAGTGTAGAGCATGGATTTGGGCTTAGGGGGACCAGAGTTTGATTTCAGCTTTGTCACTTATGAGGTATGTGACCTGGATAGGTTGCCTCTCAGAGCCTCACTTTTCTAATCTACATAATAATGTTAAGTGCAAACACTCTCCTGCCCCTCAGAGATTCGCAGGGATAAAGGAGGTAAATAGGCAAAGTGTCCAGCAGAATGTCTATCTTACAGTTTTCCTAAAATTTTAAATGCTAAATCACCAGAGCGAGCAGTGTTCAATATAAGATATAGGCTAACAAGTGGTACATCTCAGGAAAGTTGCCACGAAGAAAGAAAGACACCCTGTTGGTGTCATTCCTCTTATCCCAGCCACTCTGCTTGGAATAAAATCCGTGAAGACCCAGATCAGTGTTGAATGAGTACATGGAACTCTTCTTGAAATAGCCTCATAACGGGTGACTGCAAGTTCTCTAATAATGAAGAAATTGCATTGGCGAAGGTCTCAAAGAAACATGGTGTTGTGGAAGCCATACTGGGCAAGTGACAGGTGTTTAGCGATCTAGTTCCCTCTAGCTGCAAGTTTCCTAGGCTCTGTGGGTGTCAGTTTCCTCACCTGAAAAATGAGGAAAATGGCTTAATGACCTTCATAGCCTTGAACCACTCTGAATCTGAAATAAAATTTCTTCATGAAAGAGATTTTCTGCAGCTCAGCAAATAGGCCAGCTGCTAAAAAAGAGCTGTAAGCTTTTAGAGCAGGGAAGAAACCCATCCCATGGTTTTCTGAGTGGGATTTTAGCTTAAACAGACTCTGGAGCATGGGCTGTTGGCAACGCAGTGGCTTCCATCACTGAGGACCACAACAAAAATGACTTTATTCCAAGTGGGAATGTTTCCGTAGAAGCAGCAATATTTTTCTAACAGTGTCATTAACAGAGCTATTCCAGACCTTGAGGATTTTACAGGAAAGTCATTTGGAATATTTTTTACATAATATTCATGCATTTTAATAAGTTAATTGGGCATTAAGATGCCACAATACATTTTGTTCTTGCCTAACACCCTGGGAATCCAAATGTGTGAATAAAGGTCTTGGTTGTCATTTCAGCCTCCCCCAAGTGAATGAATATCTTCTAGGGCAGGGACTGAAGCTATTTTTTCTCATTATATCCAGAGTACATAGCATAGATACTCAGTTTATTCTCAGCATGGATATTCAGTTTATATCAATATGACGAGTCAAAGGTCACAAAGACCATAAGAAATACTTATTTGTGAGCTAAATAAATGAACATTAAGTTCAATGACAATCTATTTAAGTTTAGAAGGAAGCCCTATTCATATTCTATTAGACCCTGTTAAGGAATTTTCACCTAAGTTTAGACATCTACCTTAACTAGTGAGAGGCCAGAACAAGGTGATTTAAAAAGTATCTCTCAGGCCTAAATTCTATGTTTTTATTCTACATGTATACTGAAACAATTGATAATCTCAAAGTTGTATTTGGAAACTACACAGGTGTAAGGGATATTAGAATGACTTTTCCTCTCAAAAATATAAAATTGGTGCCTACCTAAATTTCAAGTTCCTTAAAGTTGGTATTCAAAATTTTTTATAGCATACAAATAGTCACTTCAACATGATACATTTTCCAAGGTTATTTTTAATATACAATACTTAATATATATACAATTTCAGAGGATCAATAGTATTTTTTGTCACAATTATTTATCCCTAACCTTTAAAAAAAAAACCCAACTCTTTGAGTAAGGAATTATAGTTTTATTTTTAGTTCTTATTAATACTTTATATATGGAGATGCTAAAATATATGAAAATATAAGTAAATAAATAACATCAAATTTTATTTTCTTTCAAACACAATGAGGGAATCAAAAAAAGGAAAAGAAAAAGAAAGCCCAGTGAAAGTGTAGGGATAGAGAGTGGGTCTCCTTTAAATAGAGGCTTGATGTTGATCAGGAATACAGGTCTGGCTGCAAGCAGGCAGAATACAGGTCTGGCTGCAAGCTTAGCTCTCCAGCACACCTCGGAAGAAATTCTTGGAAGAAAACACACACCTACCGAGTTGAGCATGTATAATATTCAAACAAACTACTTCTGCTCAGGTACACCAGGTGAATAGCACATGAAAAACATTGATTGTTGAAAATGGACTGTCCTAATTTAAAACCCTTTGCTGAATATAATAAACAATGTAAACTGATGAACAAAAATAGATCCAGAGACATAAAAACAATGAACAGACCGTCCAACCTTAGAGGGAAGGAAGGGGAAGTGGGGAGGGGGATATTAACCAAAGGACTTGTATGCATGTATGTAAGCATAACCCATGGACACAGACAGTAGGGGGATAAAGGCATGTGCTGGGGGGTGGGAATGGCTGGGAAGAGGTCAATAGGGGGAAAAGGAGACTCATGTAATACTTTAAACAATAAAGAATTTAAATTAAAAAAAGAAGCCCTTTGCTGTGTTATCTTGAACAAACTATTTAAACACCCTGGCTTAATAATACTGCTATTAAATGAGAAAATTCAAAGAACATAGCACAGGCTTTAGCCTTTATTAAATGTTCAAAAACACGTTAATTTCCCCTCTACTAATTTTGTATTCCTTATCCTTCCCTATGAGATAAAAAGAAAAAGTCATATGCAGACCATTTAGGTGATTAAAAAGCATAGATCACTTCATGACCTATAATCTTATTGGATTCCATGCCAAAGGGACTTTGCATCCAACTCTGATCATTTTAATCTCTTTGGCCTTTTCTGCATGATTGGTTTTTTCAGACTGCAAATCAACCAGTATGTCCTAATAGATGTAGCATGGGCCTAAAGAATTATTATTGACTAATATTCCCAGAAATGGAAATTAGGGAAACTTTCCTGTGGGCATCAACTTCTGGGCGAGTTTCTAGACACTTTGAAAGCTTTTCAATCTCCACATACAGAACTGAATCCAAAGTCTATTTATCTGCCATCTCTCCATTATTGTGCAGAGATTTAGCAAAGCACTATAACTCTGTAGCACTCTCTTAACTAAAGATTTCAAGATTTCCACATGGCCATTATGGAAGAACTAGAGGTCTGGTACATAGATTCGTGCACCGGTGGGTTCTCCCAGCCTGGCCTGCAGAGATCGGGCCAAAACTGGCTCTCCAACATCCCCCAAGAGGTCCTGGATTGCAAGAGGGCGGTTCTCGGGTGATGCATCCCAGAATCAGGCTCCCTCCTCTCTGGTTCTGTGTGTGTCACCTGAGAACCACAGCTGCCAATTCACCACAGCTTGGCAGCTCCTGCGCTGAGCATCTGCCCCGTGGTGGCCAGTGCGTGTCATAGCTACTGGCTGGTTGGCCGGTCACTTAGGCTTTTATATATATAGATTTCTTTGGCCTCTATTGGCTTCCACATCTTCCTGAAAGTCCAACATGGTCTTTCTGAGGATAGTGCCATCACAGCTCCAAAATCCTGTTAAATTAACTAAATTGCTAGAACAGAATTCTTTCCAGTGGTGGTCATGGTTAGCATATAACTTCAATGTTTTTCTGTTGATGAATATATCTAATTTTAATATTTCTACCTAACTTTCAAGCTCTTCTATCAAGGAACTTTATCTACTCCATCTTCCCTTACTCCCAAACACCTACTGCACACAATCTGTTACTGCTGAGCCGCTTTGTCGTTACCAAAATGTAACCTTTTCCTGAAATGCTCTCTAAACTCCTAATGGATCCCAAATCATTTCTTGTTATCAAGGTCAAGTTGGAATCATCTGTCTATAAAAGCTTTATGATTAGTCCAGCCTGTGTGATTATGAGTTTCTTACATCCCCCAACTATACCCCCAAAATTTTATGATTGGACTGAGAATGTTTTTGCTTGGATACATTACTTTCCTGAAAGCCAAGCTTTCTCTCCTTGTGACCCCCATCAACCATGTCTCTTTGTATCCACATTTTATGCTTGGAAGAGGTGTTGTGAATAGGAGCAAGGCATAATGAGAAGATGGAGAGAATGATTTGAAATGACTTAATTCTTTAAATTTTTTTGCCTATTTTCTAAGATTGTAAGGAACTGAATTTCATGAGATTTGATGCAACTTACTCAGCTACAGGCTGATCTACTTTAGGGCCATTGTAATTGAATATGGCACCAAACGAGAGAAAGGGATGAATATTTCTGCTACCTCTGCATAAAATTAAGAAGAATTTTCACTTTGTAGCCATCAAGGTCCAGGCAAATGCCACGCTCAAATGGGGATAATTAATGAGTAGTCAGGAAATGAGCAGCAGGAGGAGAATTTATTTTGTAAAAAGTTGTGGTAGGGTTTCAGGAGAATTAAAATATGGTAAAACACCCTGCGACTTATCAATAGCAGCTAGCACCACCCTTAGTCAAAAGTCACCAATGAAGGGAGCCATTACTGGGAGAACAAGAGAGAGGGTGGGGGAGAGAGAGACGGGGGGGGGGGGGGGGATGGGAGAGAGAGAGAGAGAAAGAGAGAGATATTGCTGCTGGAGAGGGTGCACTTTGGTATAGAAGTCACAGCAACTTCCAGCCCTATTTGGAAGGATCAGAAAATAAAAATGCCAGCTGCATTTATCTCTCTCTAATTCTTGCCTATTCTCTCCTTTTGGACAAACCCGGAAGGAAACCAGAAGAAGAAAATTTCCCTGCTGCAGTCATTCTTAGGCAGAAAATGGGTGAAAAGGATGGACATTGAGTCCGAGGGCACATGGAGAGAGCCCAGCAGAGGCAGCCTGCTTTTATTAAAAGTTTTGAATGATCTAGAGAAGGGGTGTAGATAATGCAAACCAAAATACAACTGCCCAAAGAAATGTCTTTGCAACTCTAGTAGCTAGGGGAAAATTATAGATTTAACATATGCATAGTTGAAAAATTGGGGTGTGAAAATGGGAAAGATTTTAACCACATGAATGCGAGTATTAACATCATTAGCTTAGTGGATTTTTTAATTTTCCTCGTGACATAGTTATTCTTCTAAAAACCATGACAGCTTCTCCTCTGTGTGTACATCCTCTGAATCCACTAGTAAAAATTATTCTTGTGAAAAAAGAAAAATTGCACTGTCATCTTTTAAGTACTGTAATGTAATACAAGATATTCTAATCACTGCATCTAATCAACATAGTAAATCACTTTATATCTTCATGTTATTATTGAACCCTTGATTATAATTGTCCTATATTGGCAGTGCTCCTTAAAGCAAAGAGGTAAGGAAACCCATCACCCAGAAGAAACAAGCTCTCCGTGCTAACTTCTTATCAAAAAGCAGATGCAGATATTTTGTCATCAGTCAGATGTCTAGCGATGCTGTCAGCCAGTGAGGCTATTTCAGCATTGCAGCAAAGGAGGCTTTTGTCCTGATCACTTGCAGACTCGTCATTCCATCTATTTCATTATTTGAGTGTCTCACAAAGATCATACATGGAAATTCAAAACAAGAGAGCAATTTATCCTTTGTGTGTATGTCAGTGTATATGCAAGTATATTTGTTCAATTTTTGAGTCCTCCCTTTGTATGACAGTCTGACATTCTTTTCTGCCCCTTCCTCTTTAATGCAAAGATTCTCACATGCTGACATGTATGGAGAATTCACACAAGCCTAGAGGCAGGCACGGGCTCCCATCTCTGGAACTATTCCAGTCCACCTCCTATTCCAGCCAATTCTCCTCAAATTACCTCCCTCTCCAGTTCCAGGTGATTCTGGATGCTTCCTCTATTGCAGTGCTATGGGCCCACTTTGCACATGAGCCTTTGGATCAGCTTCTATTTTGTCTCTCGTTTTACATTGTCCTGGCACCATGGAGGGATGATGATGGCACAGTCTTGGTGCTAGCTGAATCCACCCCCGGACACACTCACCTCTGCCTGCTCTGCCTAACTCTCCACTAGGGGAAACCGATTTGAAATAATAGGGGAAAATAATAGTGAAGGTCAAGAAATTGCCTCTCTGGGAGTTTCAGTCATAAAATAAAAGCATTAAATTTTCAACAAAATTGTCTAAGTTACTTACCCATTTACATAAGCCTGAAATCTACTTTCTTAGTTAGATTACTGATATCATGTTGGATACCTGACTTACCCCCCTGAAAAATATTTATTTCATAAAAATACATATAGTTTAAAATAGCAAATAGTATTCAAAGACTTATAATGAAAGATAGGAGCCTCTGCCCCAATCTTTCTCATTCCTGGTCCTACTCATTATTCACTAAATATTCAATACCATGAGTTATTTCCACTACCAGCAACCTTGATATTTCTAAGTAAGTTACTTATACTGCCGTTTGTACATTTGTCACCCTTAGGAATTATCTACTGTCTTTCAACCAAAAAAATATAAGATTTATCACTCCTTTACCTCTTTTTCCTCACCACTTGTGTTTGCTAAACTTTCCAAAACAGTTCTAGCACAATGCTTTAAATTTCCATCATATCTGAACAGCATACTATATGTGATTGCATTTCCTTCCATTACATTTTTTCTTGGAGTTAAAAAGCCTAATTTATAACTTCTCATACACTAATCGATTGAATTGAAGGGGAATTGGATCCTATTTCCAGAATTATCAACATGTATTATTGTTCACTAGTTACTCAACTTCATTGGGCTTTACTTTCATTACCTTAAAAAAGCAACACATTTCTTTTAACTCTAAACCAGTATTTGACGAGCCTATCTTGTATTCTACCCTGCGCTACTTGTTCAGAACTTGCCATAGGTAGTCAGCGTCTAGCACAATAGTTGAGTAAATTATTCCATTTAAGGTATTTTAAAGTCATTTTAAAGAAAATGTTTCTCAATAGTTTTCCCAATTTGCTCCTGTAATCATAGTAATTCACTATACTTATTTACAGGAGTCAGCTAAAAATGCCTCGTATGTAATCCATTATCATCTCCAGCCTGATGTGCTTCCCGTTTACATTCTATTCAAACCCCGCCCCTGTTACTGCTGAGGCCCTGGATAGGGGCTTCTCCCCATAAGGAACTGTCCGCTTCACTCAAGAAAGCCAAAGCCCTGGCAGGGGAACCTCTTGCCCCAAGTCACAGAGCAGTAACCGGCAGAGTTGGATTCCTGCTTAAATTATAAGTTAGCCCAACAGGAAAACGTTTTTGATCCCAGAGCTCCCAACCCCAGGGGAGGGAGTGGCTGGCAGGTCTCAGAGCAGTGCCTTGGGATTCATTGCAAGTCTCAAAGGACAGATGGTGATTGTTCCTAATCAATGACAACTTTCCTTTTGTTGGTGAAAGCACCCATTAAGCCTCCTCTACAAAAGCAAAACCGTAAAAGCCAATCTCAGCTTTTCCTCTACCTCATCCCTGTCCCCTCCTTTGCCACAAAAAGCTCACCCACTGCCAGCAAGCCCCTTTCTAGATCAGTCACCTTTCCCAGGAATAAACTAAGGTCATTCAAAGATCACCTGTGATGTCACTGTCCCATTGGTGACTGCTAGGCCAGCCCAAGTGGAGTGGGTAACAGCTGAGATTGTAGCTTTGGTCTGAGGCCTATACGGGTATTTCTGTGTTGCTTTTTACAGCTGTATGTCTGGGCCCTCTCATCCTTAGCTTCCTCACCTATAAAACACTTGTCATAGAGCTTTGCAGTGGGCAGCACATGAGAAGGGTGGGAAGGGCTAGCAGGTGCCTGGGAGTCAGCAAAGAGCAGCGCAGACCCTCTCCCTTTCCTACGTGTTAAAATGACCACTCACCCGGTGCATTCTTCATTTTGTTAAAGCAAGGAAGAAGGTTTCATCCAAGGCTCTGCCCCTTTCTTGACCCCTGCTATCTCCTCACCCACTGTCTGCTGCCAAGCGTCAATAATACTGTTGGTTTTCCTTCTCTGCACAGAGATGGTGGAGGCAGGAGCAGAGAGCTTCCCCAGGCACACTACACTGAGCTAATACATCGCCCAGGCAGAGCCCTGTTCTGTTGAGAAAGCATTTCCAGAACCTGAAGTAGCTGTAAAACCCACACACAAAAAAAAATTCCAGGGTCACTAGCACCCCCTAGAGAGTGGCCAGGAGAACAGTAAAATGATTAAAGTCTCGGGTGCATCTCCAAATACAGCGCCACATGAACAGCAGCATCTCAGACAGAGTCTGGCTAACCTGGAGGTGACAGCTGCCTGGCTTCCCTTCCCTTTCCTGGCTGTGTAAATCCGGGCACCGTTGTTACTGTGGCTGAGAAGGCTGGGCAGTTTGGTGGATGAAAAATGAGAGTGGGAGTGAGATACGTTAACTTCTCTTGCACAAGTCTGAAGGCCTGTGCCTTTTCCTGAACAAAATCACATTTACACCAGCAGCATGGTGGGCATTGAAAGTAGTCTTTGGAGTTAGACGTCCTGGGTGGATATATTCTGATTATACTA
This sequence comes from Myotis nattereri, assembly GCF_964212035.1. Classification (NCBI taxonomy): domain Eukaryota; kingdom Metazoa; phylum Chordata; class Mammalia; order Chiroptera; family Vespertilionidae; genus Myotis; species Myotis nattereri. The sequence continues at coordinate 13,743,885 of NC_138080.1, forward strand.
CTTAATTGGTTCTCTCATTTGGCAAATTATTGGACTTTGATTTTTCTCACAGTGTAATATGAGGATAATAATAGCAGTTAATTTCATAGAATTGTTTTAAGCTAAATAAAATAATACATGTGCGGTGCTTAGAATAGTGCCTGACAAATAGTGTGTACCCAATAAGTGTTGTATTTACTCTCCTGGCAGCAAATTACCCTTATCCCTGAGCAAGAAGCACTGACTTTCAAATCCACTTATCTGTGATTCTGTAAGTCACCTCTGGTACGACTGCTTCCCAACTAGCACTCCTGTGATCCTGAAGGCCCCCTCCCTTCTATGCCTTTCATCCTTAGAGACCCCTGATGTTTAAAGTTATGTGTATCTTCTTTTCTGAGCAATCAATATCCATTACAAATAGCTCACGATTGCAGCTTTTCCTGGAGAAAGATGTTAATGGATTCCATCCAGGCCACAAGACAGTCACTTCCCTACCTAACCTAACGGCTCCTGAGTCCCCTAAAAGCCTGACCTCCATTAGAAAGTGATCAGGAAGCTTCCAATAAGCTCAGGAATCTATTCAATATTTCTCATTCCCTGTTGAGACATCAACTGTCATCAACAGTCCACCACAAAGTCATATAAGTCAAGCAGGCTGTGGCTTTTCCTGGCATTTACTATCCCTTATGTGTCCCTGGGGAAAGAGGGAGCCCTTCAGGTTTCCATGGCAGCAGTGGTTCATTTCCTGGTCTTCAAAAAAAGTAGATAATCAGATAATATAAAATAAAATAATAATAATAAAAAACACTAAAAAAAACCTCCCAAAACTAGACACCCATAAAGTAGTTTTCAAAAGATGGGATCATTTTAGGGCTGTTGGCAAATCAACTTTAAGAAGACTGGACTTCAAAACGCGAGTGAGTCACATTTGTCTGTCCAGTTTAAAATCTCCATTCAAAGCTTTCAGGTGCCAGCCCAGCTCCCCTCTGTGTAGGAAGGAGTATGGTCCCTGTTTGTGTACTTCAAGTCTCAACCCTGGCAGAGAAGAAACTGGTGTGCAGCAAAATCCCCCCAGACTTACATTTTTAGTAACGAGAAACAGGAGTTTAGCAAATTTCTTAGTAAGTTTATTTAAAGTCATGATTCTGAAGGTCTAGGGTTGTCTGACAAAGGGATGAAATCATGGAATTTTCTAGCTCACAGATTTAGTTTACTAGACCGCCATCTAGTGGTCTTTGTAGGAACTTCACTGATAGACAGTCCTACACATTTGCATGCTAATAAGGGAATGCTTACCTTTCTTTAGAACAGGGGTCCTCAAACTACGGGCCCGCGGGGCCACATGCAAATACAAATATTGTATTTGTTCCCGTTTTGTTTTTTTACTTCAAAATAAGATATGTGCAGTGTGCATAGGAAGTTGTTCATAGTTTTTTTTAAAACTATAGTCCGGCCCTCCAACGGTCTGAGGGACAGTGAACTGGCTCCCTGTTTAAAAAGTTTGAGGACTCCTGCTTTAGAATATCACTACCCAGTTTTAGTGCAACCAATGCACTAAAATTCCACAACCATCTATCAGGACAGTAGCTTTAAGAAAAAGGCAAAATGGCTATGCGGAGCTTGTTGATATTTGATAATAATCAATGCTTTATTGGAAATGCTAGTTTTGTTTTAGGTCACCATCACTGTATTCCTGGCAGAACTGACATAAAAATATACTTGCTACTCCTTGACCCAATAGCATATAGATGATATGCAGTAATAAATACAGGTTGTGATTTATTTTTCTGAGTATTTATTTTTAAGAGTTTACTTGAGCAAAAATGAATTCGAATCAGGCAGTGCCAAACAGGAATTGGCCAGGAGCATAAGGGAGACATTTCCCCTTTTCTTCTGAGTGTTCTTTTAAATGACTTGCCTGAACTTCAACTGCAGAACCTTGCCCACTCTGCCCCCTGAAATATACAGCTGGTGTCTCTGCTCGGGTTTTAATTCATATTTTTATATTTCATACTGTTTTGCTATTGGTTGCCCTGGATCTGCATGGCTCAGTAGCCAGTGATTAGAGCAAAGATTTTGTTCAAACTCCCCGAGCTGGTAAAGCTTCTGCCCTTGGCCATTGATCTGCATATATGTTGAGGAACACAGTCAAAATTCACTCAGCTTTCACCCCTGTCTGTGATTTTACTCTCTGTGATGCTAGGGGAGTGCTCACCCCTACGAAGGTCTTTCTCCAGTCAGCAAGGGGGGTGTAGATAGCTGCTCAAACCTGCCATTCTGCTTTTCCCAGGTCTCCTGCCCCCATTCTGTTTTGAGCCGATCCACTCCTCACTGTTGCTGAGACTTTGTTTTCTGTAGGCACTTTTGCTGATAATTATTTGAGATCCTCCTCCTCACCCAAATCCAGCTCATTGAATGTCCTTACAATGTGTAAATGCAAAACTAGATAAGAAGTCCTGGAAGGGGCAGTGTGTGTATGGGCCCTGAAGCTCAAGCTTCATTAGGTTCCAGATAAATCGCCTCTGCCCCAGGCAGAGAGCACTTGACCCAGCTGCAGAGGAGAGCCGGATGCTAGGACACCACATCCAGGGCTGTCAGAGGTTCAGTCTTAGTGTAGGCAGAACCAGCATCAGGAAGAGTTCTCAAACTGTGCATGGGTCAGGGCAGCAAGAAGTTCATGGGTCTAAGGTGGAAGACAGAGGTACTTACACTGCAGGTTGGGCAGGTCTGTCCATTCACAGTAGGAGTTCTGTCAGCAATTGTGGGTTCAAGGGAAAGAATTCAAACCCCTGGAGGTGGCAAGGGCCAGAAATATTAAGATTATGAAATCATAACTGGTCCATAACCAGAGACAGAATTGGGCCTCCAAGGGGACCATTGGTAGGGAGAAGGTTGAAAGTGCTTCCTAAGCTATAAACAGTATTAGAAGGAAAAGGTCCCTATGAAACAGAGCAGGTAGTGGCAACATTTGAAAGGGGTGCAGATAACATCTGTAAGGGATAGAAAACACAGTATGGGCAAGCACGAGGAGCACTACCTAAAACGGAAAGGTTCTTAGCTACCAGAAGGCCCTGGGGTTATCTGAAGAGAAGGAAGCAGGTTAAAAGTTTAGAGTGATTAGGCAGGAAGCAACGAGGCAGGACGATTTAGGGAGCATCAGAAGGCTATCCTTTTACAGGGGGAATAAGATGTCATCAAAATGTATACTGTTCAGCAACATGTGTATTGTTCAGGTGAATATGAGTCTCTGACTGTCCCTTCATTTTGATTACCAGAGGATTATTGTTTGCTAGCATATATGAGGTTTTATATTTTATATGGAATTTCTCTTTTTTCATAAATTTACATAAATATGTAAATTAGCATCTTCTGCTTTAAGTACATATTTATCAATATTCTTTCTAAAGGGATGGTTTTAATTAGAACAACAAATCCTTAATCAACTGCCTAGGTATAAAGTGCTGAGTCACTGCTGTCTGATCTCCACTCCTTTCTCTCATCAACCAGTCAGCATAGCAACAAAATCTCACCAAGCACAACCAGCCTTCTTCCTTGATTTGCAGCATTTATTTAATGGAATCATAAAATTTGCAGTTAGCACTTGAAAACTTTATTTTAAGGAATGAAAAAGAATTGGATGCAGCCTTAATAGCTAACGAAAAGACAAGAGAGAGCACAAGAGAGCACACTGAGAAGCACTGGTATCGGAAATAGCTGAAATCATTCCCAGGACAACCCCACTGGACTCAACTGACAGGGAGGAGTGGAGACAGCACAGAAATCACACGCTACGTGATCAAATCCATCCATTACAAGGATCTCACAAGCCCTTCATGGAAATCGCATTTCTTCTCTGCTGGAGTAAATTTTCTGAAATTCTTGTAACCCTCTGACTTCTCTTTCAGGTTCTAAGGAATTCTAAAGATTTGAGAATTTAAAAATTAAATTCTAGGAATTTAGGATTAATCGGGAACATTTCAAGTCCTCCAATGCTGCCAACACAATTTTAGGAATTATTCTGCAATTAGGGTGACTGTTCTGTCTCCTTTACTAAAAGGAAATAGTAAAACAGCCATCTACCTTTTAATTAGCACTGAATTTCTTGGCTTTCTGTGGGAGAGAATTTCACTTAACCCAGAATGAGGGGTAATCATGTCATGTTCAAATGACGGTAAGTACTTTCATACTCCCAAGGAACTAACCTTATATAAACACTTTTGTTTGGTTTTTTGCTTCTTAGACTCAGAGTTGTAATTTATTATCTTCAAGGTTTTGATTCCTTTTAAAGTAATTATCCTAACATTTTATAGGGAAATCCCAGAGCAAGGAGACTGTTTATATTGGCAGTAAGCTAAAGAGGATTTGAAAAACTATAGTAAGTTTTGTAGCATATGTCTACACTACAGGTTATGAATTCTACAGGCAAATATTACAGAAAGAAGTTGTTTCTCTTCAATGTTTTCTGTCTGGATAAAAAACATTTGAAAAACTACCAACATTTGTGTAGCAAAGATGGAGGGAAGGTTGTGAAGATCGTGCATCCAGCAGCCTCAACCTAGACTTGCGCAGCCATTTTGGATATCCAATTTCAAGCTCTAAATAGAAACATATGGTTAAAAATAAGTTGTTTTGGTAAAATCTATAAGCATGTACTATTTCAGTTACTTATTCATATCTACTAATTGCAATAATCTTTCTGGATATTGCTGTACTGCATTTATCGACATTTCCCAGCTCTCCTTAGCCAGGGCTAATTAAGCAGTTATTGTAAAATGAATGAGCCTATCACAAAAGAAAGAAAACCATTTAGTTTTTCATTAGAGGGAGCCAGTTTGCTTGCACTAGGAGTGCCTCTCTTCACACTCCAGCATGAGACAGGTTCGTCATTGTGAAGAGGCAGGGCAATTAGAAACATCCATTCTTTCCCATCCCAACAACAAAGGTATATTGGGCAGGATTTCTTGTAAGAATGCTTTGTGGCGGGTAGCTTCATATTAAACCAGTACACTGTAGACCAGTGATGGAGAACCTATGGCACGCGTGTCAGAGGTGAAACGCAAACTCATTATTTTGGTTGATTTTTCTTTGTTAAATGGCATTTAAATATATAAAATAAATATCAAAAATATAAGTCTTTGTTTTACTATGGTTGCAAATATCAAAAAATTTCTATATGTGACATGGCACCAGAGTTAAGTTAGGGTTTTTCAAAATGCTGACATGCCAAGCTCAAAAGATTTGCCATCACTGCTGTAGACACTCAACAAAAGTCAATGAAAGGACGAAAGAAGGAAAGAAAACAAAGACTCTGAAATGTAGCCAAATAGTCTTAATTTTGTCTCCCTTTGATAATTTTGTCTCCCTCCACAATTTTGGTAAATTTTCTAACACAGAGATAAATTTTCTAACATACACAAAAGTGAAGTTCTGCCTCAGATATAGTCAGTTATCGATTTGGTAAGTGAAAACTTTGATAAACCAATCATGAAAAAACAAACAAACAAACAAAAACAAACCTTTACCACTAGAAATGATATCTTTTCTGTGATTGCCAGTACTGTTATGTCCTTTAAAATACTTCGTGAGAGCTCATGAGTTTGTATACACTGGCCAAGAAAAAGTTTGAGAAGAAAGTTTTGTTTTTGTCATTACATTTTGAAACTCTGACACTTGAATTCTAGCTCGCTCTTTTGGTCAGGCTGAAACTCTTGAATGAAAGCATGCCCTGCTCGATTATCCTAGAAATGTCAGCATATCAGAGGAAACAATGTCAACCATCCTGTTCTTCTATTCTTTTGGTAGGAGCAGAGGATGTTCCTAGTCAGTCAATGAGTATGTAAAGAACACCAAAGGACGCTAGCCTTTGAAAAACATAAACAGGGGGTAGGGGGAGGTACCATCTGTCTTGGGAGCCTACCATTTTGGCATGTGGATTGGAATCTTCAAGTCCTCTTAACTCTCTACTTGCAGGTTTCTATAATAAATAAATGTTGTGTCAGGAACTGCATCAGATATTATACATAGAGACACATGCACATGTGCACAGACACACGCAGATGACATCTTCCTGATTCATGAAAAATCTAAGATGGTTTGTAAATTCCTATGGGATAGGATGGGGAAGACAATTCTGGTTAAGTGAAGAAACTATTTTTCCTTGTAAACCTTGTGAATCTCTCCAACAATATATTTGGTAAGAGAATTCCAAATATTTCTCAAGATCTTTCATTCAAAAAGTATATCTATTGAAATTCCAGTAAAACCAGCTTATGAAAAGGACTGTACTGATTTTATGTGCAGCATCTTCTTAGATCATCTTGTGTGATAGGCAGATTCTGTGGAAGTATAGACAGAAAACTATCTTTTTTTTTTTTCATTTGTGTTTTTTTATTGGTTTCAGAGAGAGAAAGGGAGAGGGAGAGAGAGAAACATCAATGATGAGAGATATTCATCCATAATCTGCCCCCTGAATGCCCCCTCCTGGGGAACTAGCTGGAAATCTGACCGGGAATGGAACTGTGACCTCATGGTTCATGGGTTGATGCTCAACCACTGCACCACACCAGCCAGGCTGAACACTATCTTAATCACATCCTTTTAGCTAGGAATAAAGATGACATAATGATAATTGCTAATTTACAAGAAACATACAATTGAGAGTCTTGGTGCTTTCAGCACCTCATTCTCAGTAAGAAGCATCCTGCTCTGTGATCTTGAGGATATTGAGGATATAGAGGTAGAAACAGACACCAACGTATCGGGTGATCTTAGAAAGCCTGGAATATTCTTTTTTTGACTTACTCTCTAAAGCATGAGTGTGCTAATTTGGCTAAATTGTTTCTCATCAATACTGGGTCTTGCCATTCTCTCCCTCCCCATATGTAGATTGAAGGCTTGGTGGTATGAAATTATGTTAAACTGTTCTGCATCTTCTACCTCATTTAGATTTAGGGCTACTTCCACTTCAAACATATATTAATTAACTTTTTAAGTTAATCAATTATTGCAAATGAAATTTTCTCACGTGTAGGGGATGAATATCAGGTAAGATTGGCTCAGCCCTGGTTTGCAGCTCATCACCGAAGTATCCTTTATTCTCCACTCCCAGTCTGTCTTGAGGTGGGCTGTGAAAAAGGAAGTGGAACAGTGATACACAATAGGGAATACAAGATAGTGATACAAGATAAGGGATACAAGATAGTGGTTAATATTAAACCAAGAAGGAGCTTTTTAAAAGATGGATACTCCGCTTACACCCTCTAACAATTAAATAAGAGGGAGACATCAAAATTAGGATTAAAAAAAAACCAAAACAACAACCCTGTAATTTCAATGTGCCATCAAGTTTGGGAACTATTGGGATAAACATTGGGATTAGAACTTGATATACGGCTTCTCTTACTTGGTCTTTAATAAGAGGCTATATTTTGCCTCCATCAAGTACCTCTCTATGGACACAAAGTCAATATATTCTCAGTAATTGTCTTCTTCAACACATAGGGAAGACAGACATACCTCTGAACTTGCTTCAATTTAATACAGTTTAGGTAGCGAATTAAAAATGCGATTCCCCCAATACCGATGATACCCAGGACAAGGACTACAACCAGGATGGAGATATCTGGAATGGTAAATAATGAACAACATAAACTGATGAACAAAAACAGATCCAAAGACAGAGAAACATCGATCAGACCGTCAAACCTCAGAGGGAAGGTAGGGGAGGGTAGGGGTAAGGTGGAGAGATCAACCAAAGGGCTTGTATGCATGCATATAAGCCTAACCAATGGACACAGACAACAGTGGGGTGGGACATGAGTGGGGGGAGGGGTTGGGGAGTAATGGGGGGATAAGGACACATATTAATACCTTAATCAATAAAGAAATTTAAAAAAAGGAAACAACAATAAACAAACAACCATGAGCTTCGACCCAGATTTAAACTTTAGGACAGTAGAATATTAACATTTAACTGAGCTGTTACAAACCAGTCTCTATTCCTTAAAATACTTTGATTTTCCCTCCCCACAATTTTTAAATTTTAAAGGAAAAGGCCATAATATTATACAAATTACCATCTATGTTAGCAATGAACACTCCTTATGTTTAAGGGAACCACAATCAGCAGAAAAGTTTTGATTTTCAGTTATTAACAGATTATAGAAAAAGCCTTTTTGGGTAATGGGCTCTTAGAAGACCTAATGCAAATTTAGAAGAAGATACATTAATTCTAAAAAGCAATGGGAGTACATTCAAATGTGAGTATTTAAACATGTGAAAAAAGACCATACAAATACATGCAGAAACACAACATATATGTAGTAGACTCAGAAATTAAGAAAAAAGCTTTTTCACTGGCTAGGCTTTTGATATATGCAGGATAGTATATTCTAGGATGCTCACTGGTAACATTTAAGGATTCTTCCCATTCCACAATTATCTCTTCTTCCTCACATTGGCACTGGACCTCACTGCCATCCACCTAAAAGAACAGTCAATCATAATTTTATCAAATTACTGGCATAAGCTGTGTTTTGCACTTCACTTAGTTTAATGCTAGCTAGTTCTACATCACACACACACTTTTACTGATTAATTAAACTGTATACTAAAATCAATTTTTAAAAGAAATAAGCAAACAAAATACAAGAATCAGCCACCCTTGAAGAAGATGTTTGAGCAAGAGAATGATTCCAAAAGCTTAAAACCAGATTAACAAGATGGCTTGAGTTATCTTTCCAGAAGGCATCAATTGTATTAAAGGAACAGCCCTTGCTAAAGTTGAATATATCACAGCCAAGGAACAGACTCTAACTAGGCTTAATAATAACGAGGTTATAGTAATGTGGGATAAAAGTGAGGGAACTATGTTTAGTTCATCGTGTAATAGTTAAGAACATACACTCTTTCTGTGTTTAAATATCAACTTTTCCGTTCACAAAAACCAAGTTTAACTTGTCCTCCATTCGTAAAAGTAGGCTTAGGAATGGGACTCACCTTTTCAGTTGTTATGAAGTTTTAAAATTTTACACATATATGTGTATATATGTATTACTTTAAAGAGTACCTGGTATATATACAACTCTCTATATAAATGTTACTGATTAATTGGGCTTAGGAAAGATGTTACCCACAAACATGACTGCTAGGCACTGCTATTATTGAATAGTATTGAGTAAAAAAAATATATAATGATTTGTTGTTTTTTTCAAAAGCTTTAGGCAAATGTTGGCATGATGTAATTTAAATATAAGTGATATTATGATGGATCCAACATTAAACTGTAGGTGTCCATCTCTTTCTATGAATTCTGCCTGGTACTGAGTTTTCATTTTATGCATTCCTCAGCTCAAAGACATTTTATGTGCTTAAGTACTGGGTTTCTAAATTACCAGTCTAATAATAAAACAAATACTTGCAATATTGGCAATATGTATATGTAATATCTGGTTTGGCTCTTTGGATCAATTTTATTTATTATATGTGAAAAACAGTTCCCAAATGTACACTTGATTTCAAAATCACTATACAAACATGTGCATGAGTATACACACTCACACACACACACACACACACACACACACACACACACACACACAGGCCCAGGAATAAGTCCTATGTCAATAAATGTCTGGTAAGACATTACTTTAAAAAGGAGTCAAATCTTACAGCATTTTCATTGCACTGAAAGGAGCAATTAGTTGAATTGTAGAACTTCTCAAAATTCACACATTCACCATTGATGCACACCTAGAAATAAAACCAAGATACATTGGAATTACTTATTCTTAGAATTTACATATTTTTTTCTATTATAAATAATCACAGGTAGAATATTCTGTATAATATGAAATTTTCTGTAAAGATTTGATGGGCATCTATATATATATATATAAAAGGCTAATATGCAAAGTGTCCCTTTGGGAGTTCGAGTGGGAGACCGGGAGACCAAGAGTTCGATTGCTCACTATGACATGCACTATCACCAGGGGGTGGCGCGGAATATGGCGGGTGACCAGGAGTGGTGGCAGGTCACTGAGGGAGCAAGGGAAGGAGGAGGCGGGGAGGTGGGGTGGGGAGGTGGGGAATCTGATCAGCTCTGATCGCTGGCCAGACCTAGGGATCATACCCATGCATGAATTTCGTGTACTGGGCCTCTAGTTAGAAAATAATGTACTGTGCATTCAAATATTGTTGTACACAAACTTTTTAATTATTAAAATGTCTGTGTCATTAATTCTTCAAACATTAATCTGCATGTGTTTTTGGGGTCATATCCAGAAAATCATCGCCAAGACCATGTCAGTTAACTTTCCTCTATGTTTTTCTCCAGGTGTTATGGTGTTTCATCCCTGACATTTATGTGTTTAATTCATTTTGAGTTAATCTTTGCTCATATCCTAACATAAGTGTCCAATTTCATCCTTCTGCATGTGAATATCTGTTATTCACAACATCATTTATTAAAGAGACTGTACTTTCCCCATTGTATGTACTTGGTGCCTTTGTCAAAGGTTAGTTGGCTGGATATGCACAGATTTGTTTCTCAGCTCTATTCTGTTCCATCGGTCTAGATGTCCATTTTTATGCCACCACCATGTTGTGTAAATTACTACATAGTTTGGGATAATATGCTTCTAGTTTTGTTCTTTACTCAAAATTGCTTTGCTTATTTTGAATCTTTGTGGTTCATACAAATTTTAGAATTGTTTTTTCCTATTTCTGTAGAGAATACTATTGGGGTTTTGGTAGGAATTGCATGGAACCTGCAGATCATTTTGGGTAGTATGTTATTATAATAGCATTAATTCTTCCAATTTATGGACACAGAATATCTTTCAATTTATTTGTGACTTCAATTTTTTTTTTCATCAAAGTCACATTTTTCAGTGTATAGATTTCACCTCCTTGGTTAAAAATATTTTAAAGTATTTTATTGTTTTTAATGATATTGTAAGTGGGAGAGTTTTCTTAATTTCTTTTTCAGATAGTTTATTTTCATTTTTGTTGACTTCATTGTGTGAAGGTAAGTATAAATGTCCTCTCTTTCTATGAATTGTTCCTGGTACTGAGTTTTTATTTTATGCATTCCTCAGCTCAAGGAATTATATTTTACTTCTATTATGTTTTATTTATCTAAGAATTTCTAGATATCTCTATTAGATCTGGATTATATTTCTTAGAACTACATTTCTTGTTTTCATTTATTTTTTATTTTTTTGTTAATCCTCAATGGAGGATTTCTTTTTTTCAAAGAGAGTGGAAGAGAGGGGGAGAGACAGAGAGAGATAAACATGGATGTGAGAGACACATCGATTGGTTGCCTCTTACATGTCCCTGGACTAAGGCCAGGAATTGAGCCTACAACCCAGGTACATGCCCTTGACCAAAATCGAACCTGCAACCTTTTGGTCCATGGGCCAATGTTCTAACCACTGAACCAAACCAACTAGAGCTATTTTTAAAAATTTCTTTATCTAACTTTTCTGTGTTAAGAAGTTAAGCTTCTAATTTACTATTTTTACATAGTACATATTTGATGGTTTGCTGTTCAAATTACAAATAAACTAGTGACCATGATTTGTTTTGTACTTTGAAGACTGTGCTTATTAATTGCAAATTATAACATTTTAGGATTTAATATTCTTTTAAATTGTATTAAGTATAAATTTAACTTTTTTCAAAGAATTATCCTCTTTTTTTAATCTAATCTAATAAAAGAGAAACATACAAATTGACCATACCTCTGCTACACCCACAAGCCACGCCCACAAGCCAAGCCTACAAGCCAATCAGGAGTGAATATGCAAATTAAACCAACTAAAATGGCGGTGTCCATGGAGCTGGAGTGAGCAGGATGCTTGGGTTGCCCCCAGCAATGGAGGATGCCAAGCTTTCTGCCTGCCCTGTTAGCCCTGAGCTCCGCTCAAGGCTACAAAGTTTCAATTATAGAAGATAAATAAATCCCAGATACCTGCTTCCAGCCTGCAGCTGTGGCCAGCCTGAAAACAGTCATCAGCCTGTCACCCAGGCTGGCCAGGCACCCCAACAGGGACCCCCACAATGAAGGGGATGTGGGCAGCCTGAAAACAGCCCTCAGCCCCTCACCCAGGCTGGCCACACCCCCATGGGGTGAGGGTCCCCACTGGGGGGCTTGGCCAGCCTGCAAACAGCCATCAGCCCCTCACCTAGGCTGGCCAAACCCAAATGGAGTGAGGGTCCCCACTGGGGTTCTTGACCAGACTGCAAACAGCCATCAGCCGCTCATCCAGGCTGGTCAGGCACCCCAGTGAGGACCCCCACTCTGAAGGGGTGTGGCCCACTTGAAAATGGCCTCAGCCCCTCACCCAGGCTGGCCAGGCACCCCAGTGGGACCCCCCACCCTGAAGGGGCTGTGGCCAGCCTGAAAACAGCCCTCAGCCCCTCACCCAGGCTGGCCATACCCCCATGGGTGAGGATCCCCACTGTGGGGCTTGGACAGCCCACAAACAGCCATCAGCCCCTCACCCAGGCTGGCCAGGCACCTCAGTGGGGACCCCCAACCTGAAGGGGGTGTGGCCAGCCTGAAAATGGCCCTCAGCCCCTCACCCAGGCTGGCCATACCCCCATACCCCCATGGGTGAGGATCCCCACTGTGGGGCTTGGACAGCCCACAAACAGCCATCAGCCCCTCACCCAGGCTGGCCAGGCACCTCAGTGGGGACCCCCACCCTGAAGGGGGTGTGGCCAGCCTGAAAATGGCCCTCAGCCCCTCACCCAGGCTGGCCAGGCACCCCAGCGGGATCCCTACCCTGATCTGGGACACCCTTCAGGGCAAACCAGCTGGCCCCCACCCGTGAACCAGGTCTGTATCCTATATAATAAAAGGGTAATATGCAAATTGACCCTAACAGCAGAACCACTGGGAATGACTGGTCACTATGACACACACTGACCACCAGGGGGCAGATGCTCAATGCAGGAGCTGCCCCCTGGTGGTCAGTGCACTCCCACAGGGGGAGCTCTGCTCAGCCACAAGCCAGACTGATGGCTGCCAGCACAGCAATGATGGCGGGAGCCTCTCCCGCCTCTTCAGCAGTGCTAAGGATGTCTGACTGCAGCTTAGACCTGCTCCCGGCAGGCAAGTGGACATCCCCCAAGGGCTCCTGGGCTGCCAGAGGGATGTCTGACTGCCAGCTTAGGTCCAATCCCCCGGGTAGTGGGCCTAAGCCAGCAGGTGGACATCCCCCGAGGGGTCCCAGACTGCAAGAGGGCACAGACTGCCGGGCTGAGGGACCCACCCGAGTGCACAAATTTTTGTGCACTGGGCCTTTAGTATATATATGTTTCTTAGGGGACTGTAATCTCTGATTCTTCAGACTGGTCTCCACTATTCAATTATTTTATGCCTGTTGTTGTTTGTCCTCTTTGCTTATACTTATGGAACAGATTTTTAATATACAGTCATATGTCACTTGATAGAGATATGTACTGACAAATGTGTCATTAGGTGATTGTGTCGTTGTGCAAATATCATAGAGTGCATTTATGCAAACCTAGATGGTATAGCCTACTATACAGCTAGGCTGCATGATGTAGCTTGTTGCTCTTATGCTACAAGCCTGTATGTACAGCATACTGTAGACAATTATGACACAATGCTAACTATTTGTGTATCTAAACACAGAAAAGGTAGAAAAGTATTATATAAAAGATAAAATATGATAAGCCTGAAGAGGGCACTTACCATGAATGGAGTTTGCAGGACTGGAAGGTGTTCTGGCCAGAAAGTGAGTGGTGAGTGAAGGTGAAGGCCTAGGACATTGCCGCACACTACTGTAGACCTTATAAACAGTCTCACAATCCCTCCTGCTTCCTTCCAACAGTGTTGGAAAGAGAACATTGAAATGGTCAGTGCTGCTCCATGAACAGGGAAGTGGGCTGGATTGGTGGGAAAGATTGAGGGGAAACTGACTGGGAAAAGCATAGATCACCATAATAGTGACTGGCAGGATGGAGTGAAAGGTGATCTGAGGATATGGATAACTAGGAATAAGAAACTGAGATGAAGAGACAAAGGAACATAAAGGATAAGTATGGCAATACAGTTTTGTCTATTGGATGTTGGAGCAGTGGTCAGATTTTTGAACTTTGTAATATTCATAAGAAAAGAGGGTGTTTAACATAGAGAGGGTGTAGAACTGAGGACCCAATATTTTGACTTTGGAAATTTTTTTGTTGTTGTTCTATTGACCCTACCTGTCACAAAGGTCTCTGTTTGTCATTAAATTAATGCATACAGTAAAACTTATCTATACTTTCCGTCATTACAACCTGAAAATATTTCCACAGTACAGGGACAGGCTATCACAGAAAGTTTTTACTAAAGTGGCAATGGCACTTAATAGTTGTTAAAAGGGGAAGAGATTGATAAGTGCAGATTGGCAGTTACAGTACTCTGTCATGAGGCTGTAAAGTACAGGACAGGGAATATCTATCTACACTAATAAAAGAGAAAAATGGTAATTGGCGTACGACGATACCCTTTTCATTGGCTAATCAGGGCTATATGCAAATTAACTGCTAACTATGATTGGCAGTTAACTGCCAACTATGATTGGCAGTTAACTGCCAACTAAGATTGGAAGTTAACTGCCAACTAAGATTGGCAGTTAACTGCCAACAAGATGGAGGTTAATTTGCATATGTAGGCACAATGCAGGGAGGCGAAAGGGAAAGCAGGAAGAAGCCCCCTGCCACTGACAGTGATCGGAAACCCAGGGGGGAGCTAAGAGCTGGGGGGCAGGGCAAAGGCGGCCCTGGGGCCGCCTTTGCCCTGCCCCCCAGCCATGATCTGAGAATCAGGCGCCTTTGCTGCCCTGGCCAGTGATAGCAGGAAGTAGGGGTGGAGCCAGCAATGGGAGCTGGACACGGTTGAAGCTGGCAGTCCCGGGAGCTAGGGGTCCCTTGCCTGAGCCTAAAGCAGAGCCCATGATCACGGGGCCGCTGCAGCTGCGGGTCCCCACTGCCCGAGCTGGACGCCTCAGCCAGAGGCATTAGGCCTGGGCAGGGGCGGAGCCTGCAACCACGGGAAGCTGGGGGTCCCCTGCCCAGGCCTGACACCTCTGCCGGAGGCCTCAGGCCTGGTCAAGGGGCCGATCTGGTGATTGGTGATCGGAGGGTGATGAGGGTCAACTCCTCTGGCTGAGGCATCAGGCCTGGGTGGGGGGCGGAGCTGGGGATTGGGGGGATATGATGGTCCCCTTGCCCAGGCCTGAAGCCTGGGTCAGAGGCGTCAGGCTTGGGCAGGGGGTGGAGCAAGCGATCAGAGGGAGAAGGGGGTCCCCTGCCCAGGCATGATTCCTGGGCCAGAGGCCTCAGGCCTGGGTGGGGGCCAGAGCCAGTGATAGGGGGGGAGATGGGGATCCCATGCCCAGGCCTGACACCTCTGTCAGAGGCGTCAGGCCTGGGCAAGGGGCCGATCAGGTGATCAGAGGGTGATGGGGGTCTACGCCTCTGGCTGAGGCATCAGGTCTGGGCAAGGTGCAGAGCCAGCAATCGGAGGGGTCTGGGGGTCCCCTGCCCAGGCCTGACGCCTGGGCCAGAGGCATCAGGCCTGGGCTGGGGGCAGAACCAGTGATGGGGGGAAATGAGGGTCCCCTGCCCAGGCCTGACACCTCTGTCAGAGGCGTCAGGCCTGGGCAAGGGGCCGATCCTGCAATTGGAGGGTGATGGGGGTCAACGCCTGAGGGCTCCCAGTATGTGAGAGGGGGCAGGCTGGGCTGAGGGACACTGCCCCCCCCACACACACCCAGTGCACGAATTTCGTGCACCGGGCCCCTAGTATATATATATAAGCCTAAGCAACCGTTATTACCAAACAACTAGAATGACCGGAACGACTGAATGACCGGCAGGTAGCTAAGATGTGCACTGACCCAGACCTTGCTGCTGGGGTCCTGACAGCCCCGAATCTGGTTCACCCACACCCCGGACCCAGGCAGGAGGAAAGAGGGAGCCCAATTCTTTGCAGAATCAGCTGTTGGTTAGCTTGTTTCTGGGGTCCTGACAGCCCTGAATCTGGTTCACCTGCACCCCAGACCCAGACAAGGCGAGATGGCCTCAATCAGCCCTGATTTCCGGCCAGGCCTAGGGACCCCACTCATGCATAAATTCATGCACCAGGCCTCTAGTAGGCAATAATATTATAATAACTATGTATAGCGCCAGTTGAGTACTGGCAATATCGGGGGCACACTTTGCAAAGTATATATGATTATCTAACCACCATGCTGTACACCTGAAACTAATAGAAAATAAAATAAAAAATTTAAAAATGGGGAAAAATCACATTTCAAGAAAAAAATAATTATTACTGTAAGTTACTGTCTGTGGACCTGTGTCCTTGTACAGGATCTTATGTTCTCCACAGAGAATTTAGAGCAGTGTGCTCTGAAAAAAATCAAGCTACCTGGAGGGCTATAGTACCCTCTAAATGTGCAGTGCTGGGGGAACAAGCCCCTCTGTGCCAAAGGAAGTCAGTGGTGACAGGCTGGGATGTGATCTCTGCCCTCAAAATTGAGGTGCTGTCAGTGAGAGGCAATCTATTGCCACACCCTGCAGATATTTCTTCCATCAGAGAAAAAGACATCTTCTGAACATCTGTCCTTTCATTTCTTACAGAAAATTCAGTTCCATTATAATCTCATGGGATCACCATTGTATATACAGTCCATTGTTGACCCAAACGTTGTTGCGTAATACATGACTATACATGATTGAACACTGGGGAACATTGCCTTACAACCCATGGAGTTAAGTCTCAACTAGAGAGAAATAGTGAGATACTTATTTTAATTTGTCCACTTTTGTATGTTTAATAAAGGAAGAACTACAGAGAATTTTACAGCAATTCCTTTGTGTCAGAGTACAGACTAATCCCCTTTTCTTCCCTCTCCTCTCTCCTTCCCTCTCCACTCTGTTCTTCTCTTCTCTTCTCTTCTCTTCTCTTCTCTTCTCTTCTCTTCTCTTCTCTTCTCCTCTCCTCTCCTCTCCTCTCCTCTCCTCTCCTCTCCTCTCCTCTCCTCTCCCCTCCTCTCTCCTCCCTTTCCCTTCCCTTCCCTTCCCTTCCCTTCCCTTCCCTTCCCTTCCCTTCCCTTCCCTTCCCTTCCCTTTCTTTCCTTTCCTTTCCTTTTTATTATCTACTACAGGCTTGGTGCATGAAATTCTTCCCTGAGGAAATTCGTCCCTCAGCCTGGCCTGTGCCCTCGGGGGATGTCCGACTGCTGGTTTGTGGAAGGCGACCAGCAGTGGTACTTGCCAGCCAGCCTTGCCCCTTGATCGCTGCTGCTGGTCACCTCCCTTTCAGGGGGCAGACACTCAGTGCAGGAGCTCCTGCATTGAGCGTATGCCCCCCGGTGGTCAGTGTGTATCATAGTGACCAGTTGTTCCACCAATCATTCCTCTGTTCGGTCAATTTGCATATTAGGGTTTTATTATTTTATCTGTGTCCTAAGTTCTGTAGTATAACTAAGGAAAAAGGGCGCCCAGGTGCCTTGGAATACTTTTGCTCTCTTATCCTACAGCAAATTAAAAGGCCTGGAAGGGGTGGGTGTGGGGTGGAGGAGGTCAATGGGAAAAAAAGGGGACATCTATAATACTTTCAACAATAAAGATAAATTTTAAAATAAGGTAGGGAAATATTTTTAGTTATGGTTACAATGTAAAAAGAAATGTACCCAGAAAAAATAGCTACTAAGAGAAACTAGAATTTCTTTATGCATTTTAAATTCCATGTCTAAAAATAGCATCTTATTGTAAAAATAAAATGAAAAATCCTGTACCTAGTGTCTTTGTGATACCTCCATAGACTGGCATTTGCCACACAAGGATTCTCTCATTAGGAATTGGTTCCAGAACTGGCACCGTTGTGACGGGGGAATTTTGGACTAAAGCTTCTCTTATAAGAAGAAGGACATGATCACAATGTACTTATGAGATCAAGATGGGTTCCTTAACAACTGCTCCCCTATCAACCCCTCTGTTCAATCCTGTCGCTCTTAATGGGGTTCTAGGAAGGGGATGTCACACTTCTGCTTTGTACGTCTGGCTGGTTTTTCTGACCTGAAGTGAATAAAACATTGTTTGCTAATTTTTTTAACCTGACACCTCACACTTTATCTTGTTGAAAATCCCTGAGCTTTCTAGCTTGTGGTTAGTACACACAACTCAATTTTCACAAATATAGATACCTTATCATTTTTATATTTATTTAGTCATTTTAATGGGAAACTGTATAGGTAAATATTTGGGCTTGAGATATTGGTCTTTATTAAGTTGTTTTTTTTTAACTCTAATCTTTTTTTATATTCTGAATTTTGTTTTCTAATTCAGTTCTCTATTACGTTACATGAATGATACTATAATCTTTGTGGGTTTTCGCATAGAGAAGGGAAGCCATACCACAGAAAGTACTCAATTTCAAAAGAGCTGATTTAAAAAAATAAATGTTTATATGCATTCCATATATGCTTGTGTTTATAAACCTGGATGAGTTGGCTGTTGTTGTTAGTATGCATTCTTACGTTTTATCTTGCAATAATAAGCCCTTTCTAATCTGGCCTCATTCTACCTGTTCAATTTAATTTTATTCCAGTTCATCCAAAGCTGCAGCCACACTGAAATTATCAGTTATCTGAACATGCCGTATACATCATGTAGGTATCTATTCATAAAAAGTCTTTGCTCATTTTCTGTGTGTTGAAAAATGTTGTTCAAGTCAAAGCTGAAACGTCACTCATTGTAAGATGTCATTCCATGTTCTATAAGTAAACTTGGTCCTTTGGACTCAGATGTACATTGGTCACACCACTTTGAAAGCCCTTGTGTTGGGTTGTAATGATATATTTCATTTAACCTATGAAATTCTCAAGAATGCTCATCTTTGCATCCTCTGTGTCCAGCACAGTCACTGGTACCAGAGTATGTGCCCAGTAAATATGGGCCAATGAATAAAATAAATGAAAACTGTATGGCTGCTTCAGAGCCAAATTAACTTAAAAATTATGTCTATAATTTTATTCCATGTCTTCTCTAAGACACTAATTAAGCAAATTTATAATATTTACATATCATTTCGTACATTAAAGCTGAAATAAAATGAATATTTGTGAAAATGTCATTGCTACTCTGCTCAATACAAAAATTACCAATTTTTTTTTCCTGCTTTCTCTTATATAGGCCCTCTGGACCCAATCCTAGGATCCAAAGATGTTTTACAGTGGCTGAGCCAAGAAGGTTTAATCAAACAAAGAGTTTTTATCTTACCATTTCATCTCCGCATTTTGTTCCAGGAGCAACCAGGCCCAAGTCTCTAGGATTGTGGTATAAATAAAAGGTTTTGCAGTCAGTGGTGACATTCTTCTTTGGAACCTTCATATGATAGATCTTTTCTTCTCCAAGGAAAGATGAGTGCTGCCCTCCGGTGCAGTATATCTTTCCACATTTGATGTCTCTGGAGAAAAGGGACAGCATTCTCAGTCTTGGGACCAGAACAGAACTTCAGAGACTAGGTTTGCCCTGAAGTGGCCTGGCCACACTGTTTTCTAGGCCCGGGCTTGCCAGCGGGCTGCGGAAGAGCCAGGAGCAGGGTAGACTGTGGTGCAGTCCAGTCCTGACCCAGGGAACTGAGATGAATAGGCAAAGCTATAAATTGCTCATATTTCTCTCTGATATCTTTGTGGTTCTCACAAATCTATATTAGCTTAAGCTTACAGAAGAATATTTTTATTAGTAATTTGAGTTAGCGTAACTTGAATCAGGATGCTAAGATTTCTTTCTTATTCTCTCTTGCATAGAGCGCGTTAGTTGATTCCTATAATAAACCAGTGAGGTGTGATTATTATAATCTCTGTTTTGAGGATTAGGAAGTAATTGGAAGTAAGGAAAGTTCAATGACTGCCTATTTTCACCTACTGTTGTTTTCAGGTCAAATCCTGTTCCATGGCATGTAAAGCCCTGCTAAGTATCAGCAACAAACACAGACACAGCTCATGCTTTTAAAAATCAGATCTAACTTCCAATTCTTCCATTTCTCTTCCAACCTCAACTTCTACCTTTCTTAATATGGCTTCACTCTTTCCTCCTCTCTTCCTCTTTTAACCTTTTCTACTTATTTTCTTCTTCCTCCTATTTTCTCCTTTCTCTTTTTTATTCCTCCCTTTTCCTCTGAAGAACATAACATCTTTCCTATCTTTCCTCCTTATAGTCTGTGACCTTCAGCAAATGAATACAGTACATAAATGCCAGCTGACACTGTCAGGGATGCGTGCTCTCTCCCTTTCCACTTCCGTTGTCCCATCACCTCAGCAAAAAGAAGTTAACAGCTGACAGAACAAGAGCCGCTCTGATCTGGCAAAACATTCTTGGAGGGCACTAATTTTTCTTCACAAGGCACTTACTTGTCTTCACAGGGAATTAATTTGCTTTTCTTGCTTTTGCAATATCCGAATTTATCTCCCTTTTTATTCATGATGTAGCAGATATCAGGACTTCCTTTTGCTTCTGGGATACAAAATGATATAATAAAAGTAAAACAATGAAAGCATGAATATTATTTATTATAAAATACTTTATTTTTTTCTGATGTAATTGAAATTTCAATATTATGTAATGGTGAAGCAGAATGGAATAAATAGCTAATTTAAAAATTATTCTATTCCCTCAGATGATATGTAATATGGGTATATAAAAGTAATAAACATACCTTAATCCACCTACTGAGATAGTCAATTAATATTAGAGGCAATGTCAATTAATATTAAAGGTAATATGTGAAGAGGTGCTAGGAAATATCTTTAAGAAATTACACACATGGCATTATTTTGAACAATAACAGAGAAATAACAGCTATTAGCATTATCAGTCACCCACAGTAACTGTCTCTCACCATGATCAAATAATTCGGAGCACTGGTCGTCCCGGGTGGGACATCTCCCCAGGAAGCAGTAGCCTTTTGCATTCTTGCAAGGAGTTCCATTGGCTTGGAATTGGTCCTGTGGACACGCAGAGGAGTGGCCCGTACACGCTTCAGGAAAATCACATTCATCTTTTGCTGGTCTGCATAAGGACCCTGCTTTTTTCATCTGTTGAAGAAAACCAAACAGATTAAATCTTGGGCAAATCTATATAGGTAAGGTTCAATAAATAGGAGGAAGATTGACCCATTTAATTTATCTCAAAAAGTTTTTAGGACTGAATCATACCTTCCTTTTCCATTCCACTGAGAATTATCATCATTTGTGAATGCTTTGGCTTTTATTCATTTAAGCAATGCCAAGATGGTGTTTTTGAGATTTGGTATTAGGACAGCATTGGGCAGAGTTGGGATGGACATAAATTGAGAAATGAATAAATGTTCTGTTCATCTTGTCTTCTTCAATCCTTGCTCCAGCACTTCTCCCCTCCCCCAACCACCACCACTACCACCACATACACACACACACACACACGCACACACACACACACGCACACACACACACACACACACACACACACACACCTGGAAGCCCCTGCCTAACACGAGGAATCTCCATTCCCAAGAGTCAGATTTCTCCCATGAAGTAGAACCATCCCCTGACTTCACTGGAGGGCACTGCATGGATGTATTCCCTCATTCAGCCATTCAGTCTGCATTGAATTGTGCTGAGTCTGAAACTATTTCAAGATGAGTAAGACATGCTTCCCTTTCCCTTGTGATTTCACAATCTAGTGGGGTAAAAGAAATGTCAATAAATGCTTGCACAGAGCCATTGGGATTTCTGGTCATCTTGCCTAGAAACATATCTCCAATTCCAGCATAACCCTTTCCCCTATTTGTTCACTCTTGTTGGGATGCCAATCCACACCACCACCCCAACCTGAGGTTGAATAGTTTGGTAATGATTTAAAAGAAGCAAGAGTAATGTCAGCCATGTAACTCCATTTCTGAAACACCAAGCAATGCATACCCACTTCTCCACTTCCCAGACCAAAACACTGCCCAGTACCTAGAAGTCAGAGCATCTCAGAAGAGGTGCTGTTGTGTACAAGCAACCCGAGCCCGAGCCTGGGATTCCTGGCAAAGGATTTTAGTGCTCAGACAGCACGTTGGTCCTTTGTTCACATAATCAACTACAGACAGAGAAATCTGGAGCTAGCAACGGATCTTACTTGACAAGATTCACAGCATTCTCCTTCTGCACAAGTAAATCCTGGCTTCAACAGACACTTGTTGGCATCACAGCAAGGATTAGTGCACTCCTGGCAAAAATTAAAAATCAGAAATTGGATTGCAGTTTGGCTCCTGTTTGAAGAGTTAATCAGCTGTGCTTCTGAGAAATTTAGCATCACTTGTGTTTCAGAGTTAAATACAAATGCATGGTCCTTAGCTACGACAGCTATACAAGGTGGGGCAGAAGTAGGTTTACAGTTATTCGTATGGAAAATAATACAACAATAAATAAGAATACAATAATGAACGCTGTAAACCTACTTTTGCTAAGCCGTTATAAAGACTACTGCTTGCCATTGGTGTTGGGGACTTTTACTTTGTTTCCTTCCCACCTGGTTGCTCAGTATCCCAAAGTTCATGACCTCCCATTCTCCTGCTGACCACTCTCTGGGAGGGTCTCGCTGCTTCTCTATTCTAAAGGTCTGATGTGAGATAACACAACTTCTGAAGATCTGATTTCACATTTTCCTTAAGAATCCAAGTATTTCAGGCTGACATTTACTTTTTAATGCATAATTAAATAATAACAGCAAGTTGGGCACATAGGCTCTATCTGCTCATAATTTAAACTGCAAACAGAACTGTCTGCATCTGGTCATGTGAGTTACTTCATATGTGAGGGTGAAACTGTAAACCATTACAAAGAAGCTGCATGGGCAAAGGCTTCAATTTCAAAGTTAAAGCCTCTGTACATTTCATGAAAGACATTTGAAGACTTGATGTTTTGTAACCTATGGATGTTTTGTAACCTTGATGTTTTGTTCCCACTCTGATTGTGGAGTCCCTTAATTTCCATCCTACTAGACTTTTTTTAAAAAAATTAAATTTATTGGAGTGACATTGGTCAACATATCATATAGGTTTCAGGTGTGGGTTTCTTACTTTTTGGAGTTGTGTCACGTCTCCAATGCACATACTCAGAATGAGGTCTTTGGACCTGCAGCATCAGTATAATCTTTCAAGTTGGTAGGAATGAAATATCTCAGCCCACTCCAGACCAATTGAATAAAAAAAAACCACATTTTATCAACATCTCCAGCTGATGCATCTGTACTTGGTAATTTGAGAAGAAATTGTCTAATACAATTTCTTGAAATAAATAACTCTATGTTGAAGAAAAGCTGATGAAGAGTTACTTTAAAATTTGCCTCAAAGGATTATTCTAAATATTTCAGGGACTAAGACTGCAATATATATATATGAAAGGTTAGAAGTTTCCTGCTCAATTATAAGACAGTTGTTTTTTTTTTAAATAACATGAGCTGTCACACTAGGCTATAGCTAACCTCATAATTTCCAGAGTAAAAGAGGATTGACTGTGAAGGATTTTGTAGAGTGAATTCCTACTGTTCATGAGAGACCAGAGAATGACACAAATGAGCTCTACTTACAAGAAGAGCCAATCTATAATAATAAAAGGGTAATATGCTAATTATACTGGACATCATTCTGGATGTCATCCCGGACATTCTTCCAGACCAAGCTGGGGCTGAAGAGAAGCCCAGGTCCCGGGTGCCAGAGAGAAGCAGGTGCCGGCATCCAGGGGAAGGAAGGCCTACTCTTGCACGAATTTTGTGCATCAGGCCTCTAGTTAATATATAAAGCAGTGACTGTGATGGAGTTGACTTCCAGCAAGATCATTATACACTATTTATTACTCAGTAGGAAGCCTTTGATAAGGCTGCACCAACAGCCTGTTTCCAAATGACAAAAAAGAAGCATGGTCTTTAAAGTTTTACGAGGAATTTCATGGTTGATTAATGGCTACATCCCTGCCTAGGTTCTAGCTGAGCACAAACTTTGTACTTTAAAGACGTGCCCTGGCCAGTTTGCCTCAGTGGATAGAGAGTCGGCCTGTGGACTGAAGGGTCCCGGGTTTGATCTCAATCAAGGGCACATGCCCAAGTTGTGGGCTCCATCCCCAATGGGGGGCATGCAAGAGGCAGCTGATCAATGATTCTCTCTCATCATTGGTGTTTCTATCTCTCTCTCCCTCTCCCTTCCTCTCTGAAATTAATAAGAATATATTAAAAAGAAGAAAAAAGACAGCATCTTTTGCAAATACCTGAGCAGGGCCACAATCACATTCTTCTCCCTCATCCAAGTTCTTGTTTCCACAAGATGGAGAATCATTTGAGTTATCAGTAAATGGAACATTAAACATGCATGCTGGATTATAATCATTCAGGAATTTCTCATACTGTATTCTGTTGCATTTACTGAATTTTAGTGCAGGAATGCTAGAGATAAGTTAAAAGTAAACATTAATTATATCATTGCATACTGGTAGAATAACTGTGAAAATTTTATAAATAATTTAGAAATAAAAAATAAATAGTAAACTCTAAAAGTCTATTTATTTTTCTTACTCTTGCCTTTCTGTTACAGCAGAGTGACTGAGCTCTTCATTATATAAAATGTCTTATTGAAACACAGCCAACATATGCTATTATGGTGAAAATGCGTTGACTTCATCAGCACCAGAAAATCCTTCATGAACCTTGGTTTAGGCTGATAGTCCTTGCTTGCTGCTCCCATATCACTTTTTACTTTTTCTTGAACTAATCGATATACTTGGTTATCATCCATGTAAGACCACAGGCTTCTCAGTGCAAAGACTGAATCATGTTCAATTTTTTGTTTTTTTAAAGAAAAGCACCTGTTGCCCTAGCCTGCTTGGCTCAGTAGATAGAGTGTTGGCCCTTGGACTGAAGGGTCCCAGGTTTGATTCCTGTCAAGGGCACACACCTCAGTTGCAGGCTTGATTCCTGGCCCTGGTCAGGGGACATGGGGGAGGCAACCAATCAGTGTGTCTCTCTCATATCAATGTTTCTTCCTTTCCTTCTCTCCCCTTCCTTTCCACTCTCTCTAAAAAAATCAATGGGAAAATATCCTCACGTGAGCATTAACAAAAAAATGAAAAATAGAAAAAGAAAGGCACTAGTTACTACAGTGGCTGGAACAGAATAGTTGTCTATAAATATTTGTTGAAACAAACTATTCGTTTAATAATATGTAACACATCCTCGGAATGGGATATAGTTTTAGAAAACTGAAATTGATCTCCCTCCTATTTTCTTTTTCTTTTGACTCCTTTCCATCCTTATTGACACATAGATCAAATAGAGATGGACGTTTAGAGTCCTGAATACATTAGATGATTAGATTAGGATGGTGGGACCCTGAAAATAAATGACTAATTATGTGGATAACCATATAAAATTAGATATCAGTAATTAATTCTTCCTCTATGCTAGTCACTATGCTTCGGTCTTTTAGCTATTTTCCTCCATTTAATCAATATATAGAAGTACTGGCTACCATCAAGTAATATTTTTTCTACTTTATACAATGCACCACATGCGCCTACTGTGAAAGAGTTCAGAGATGTGCAAAGCTTGGGGCCTGACTGCAGCTAATTCAATGCTGGGAGCAAGCTGGACATCCTCTCATTCTCTCTCTAGGGAGTGTCTTGTATGTGTCTGGGACTTTTCTAGACAGTGGTTCTATAACAATGAACAAAGAAAAACAAAACAAAACAAAAACCCCTGACCTCATGATACGTGTATTCTAATGGAGGAGGAAAATAACTAAAGATGTAAAAGATAGACTATATTAGATAGCGGTTAATCCTAAAGGGGGGATTAAAGCAAAGGGTGAGGGTGTGCACTCTGTTAGAGTGTATCTGTGAGGGGACCGGATTGAAAAACTGGATCAGGTAGCTACGAAGGCTTTGCTGAGAAAGACGTTTCAGTAATGATGATAAACCAAGGCATGCGGAGTGTGTCCCGCTCCTGAGCAGCTGGGTAGAGTGACTAATTGATTGTCATATACTTTTGCAATGTGCTCAGATGGAGTTCTAGAATTTCTCTTATTTATATCACTAGGAGATACACTACCAATGAATATTATTTAGTTCCCTGAGGGAAGCACCTTACCGTAACTGCTTTTGTAATAGACCTTCTGGAGTATATTTAGGAAAAATTCTATATAATCACAATATACCCCTACAATGTGGAATTTTAATCAAAAGTCACTCTCAAAATATTTAAATGTGTTCTCTATATCATTTGAGCCTTACCTTCCACCTTTATCCATCACACATGTTCCCAGAGTGCAGGTACATGGGTAATCGTCGTGCTGCAGCCCAAGGTTATGCCCCAGCTGATGGGCCATTCGGCTTGCAATCACATTAAGGTCAGGTAAAAGGTCCTGATGCCAGAAGAAGATGTCATTAGACATTTCTACAAGACAGCACACTATAGGAAATAGTGCTTTGCACTAATGGTTGAAACCTGTTTTCTAGCTTCTGGTTAACTGATACTTATTTGAGAGGCCATGGATTTACTCCCTCTTCTGCCCCTCAGTTTCTTTAATTTTATAATGAGGTTGGACAAATGATGTTTTGAGTGGCTCTAAATCTACCATTTTGAAATTCTTTTTTTGTGGTATAATAATGGTCATTGTTGGAGTTATACAGACACATTCTTACAAATAGCTAAAAATTATTAACTAATGCTCAATTAAATAAACATTACTACCATCCATATACCAGATAATCAAAGGGTAAAAATAAAAATATGTGTGGTTCATGTTTTCAATGTGCAGTCTCACATTGCACAAAATTGTTATGCAATCATGAGAATGGAGTTTCTACTTGAAGAAAACCAGAAGGGTCAGTGCTGCAAAATCCAACACAAAATTGATTGTTACCTGTTTGTAGTTCTATTTAACATTTTAATCTTTATATTATTTTCAAAAATATGAATTTCCAAAGGGGATGGAATATCAGATTACTGTAAAAGTAAAATACCACAAATTTGGTAATTTCATCTTGCTCACTTAAGTTTAAAATATGCTCTAGGTTATAATATCATAATTTAAGTGGTGACTGCCTATTAATGATTAGGTTGACTCTTTATGCAACATTTATGATATTAAAATTCGATGATTCCATGGGCAAACACATAATCATACAAAGAATCATACAATAAATAGTTCATGAATTCATTTTAATAAGTTCTAGCTTTTAATTTCAACATCGTAACAAGACTGGGCTGAGCATTGCAATCATTAGGTAGGCACTAAAAAAAGTAATCCAAGTCTTAATGTTTTCAAATATTTCTTTAATACAGTTACTTGGACAGTACTTACTAGAAGCTCAGTGACTTGGGAAAGAATCAGATAAACAAGGGTCAGAGTCAGCAGTGTGAAGGTCTTATGCTTTTGGAAAAGAAATTGCAAGTCTGCCTTGATGTGATATTTTATATGACCTATGCAATTTCTTTTCAGCACAAGAACAATTATTCTCACTTGCTAAATCAGTCGAATTTAATGGACTTTACATGTCCTGTACACACTCTATTTAATATGCAAAAGAACTTCTTAAATCTTTGCATGTTAATTTGTATATGATGTTATCTTAAACTGTAACACTGCTTTACCTTTATTATTCATCTATAGTTTTTTTATAAAACATTTCCTTTCTCATTTAATAAAAGCAACATGGAAGTTTGATCATGACATATGTTGGTGGGGATATATGAAGGAATGCATACCTGGTCCCTTTCACTAGGACAAGAATATTACAGAAGTTTAATTCAAACTTTTTATTAAGTAGTATAACATAAATAAACACAGCCCACCTTGACGACACTGCAGGAATAATAGGGCAGGCACATACCCCCTGGATAAGAAATTCCTTGTGCATGGGTATAAAGCCACTTCCCACTATAAACAAAATGAAAATACACTCTTCAATATGAGATAGTAGTTTAGTTAATACATGCATTGAACCACAGTGAACTCCCACAATGCTAGTGCCTTTGCACATGAAAGTGTCTTTTCTTTTTCCTGGAGTTAAGGATGACTTCAGTTGATATTAAGCTCATTTTAAAACGGTGGCATATTAGATGCATTGAAAAGTCAATGCAATATTTAGTTGAAATCATATGAAAGTACTTTCTTAAAAATAACAATAGTACAGACCCATTTTACTTGACTTCAGTTTACCCTGCATCCAGCTCTGGATAAAATAACTTTAAAAAAAATTAAAATGTTTAGAGCCTGGCCAGTGTGGCTCAGTGGTTGAGCATCACAGTTTGATGCCTGGTCAGGGCATATGCCCAGGGTGCAGGCTCAATCCCAGTGGAGTGTGCAGGAGGCAACCAATCAATGATTCTTTCTCATCATTGATGTTTCTATCTTTCTCTTCCTCCCTGAAATCAATAAAAATCTATATTTTCAAAAAGGTTCAGAGGTAAAAATGCAACATAGTGAATGGACTCAACACCATGATTAATTGGTTGTATTTGAAAAATTTTAAAAATGTCGAATCAGCCATAAAAAAATATAGATAATTTGATATCTATGATCAAAGATTTAGAAGAGTTGTCATGTGAAAACAGAACTATCCATAGATTAACTGAAAAGACAGATGTAGATGTGTATATCAAAAGAATCTAAATCTGGTATGCTTTCAAGAAAAACATTTAGAGTTGGAACACCTAAAGAGAGCTATCATGGGCTGGTAGGCCACTCCTAGAGTATAGTAGGGATTTAAACACAAGAAAGGTGGTCAGGCTGGATAACATCTTTTAATCTTTAACGTGTTCAGCCAAGAAGATGTACTCTGCCCAGCCAGCATTGCTCAGTGATTGAGATCCCATGAACCAGGAGGTCACTGTGTGATTCCCAGTCAAACACATGCTTGAGTTGCAGGCTTAATCCCCAGCAGAGGTTGTGCAGGAGGCAGCCAATCAATGATTCTCTTGCATCATTCATGTTTCTATGTCTCTCTCCCTCTCCTCCTTTCCCCTAGCTGAAATCAATAAAAAATATATATATAACATATACATATGTATGTATAATGTGTGTGTGTGTGTGTGTGTGTGTTTATATATGTACAAGAGACCCAGTGCACAAAATTTGAGCACTCTGTGTGGAGGGTCCCTCAGCCCAGCCTGCGCCCTCTCGCTATCCAGGAGCCCTCGGGAGATGTCCAACTGAAGGCTGTCAGTCGGACATCCTTAGCGCTGCCACAGAGGCTGGAGAGGCTCCTGCCACCAGTGCTGCGCTCATCAGCTATGAACCTGGCTTCTGGCTGAGCGGCGCTTCTGCTGTGGGAGCGCACTGACCACCAGGGGCAGCCCCTTCATTGAGCATCTTCCCCCTGGTGGTCAGTGTGCATCATAGCAACTGGTCGTTCTGCCATAGGGCTGAAACTGGATCTCTGACATCCCCTGACGGGTCCCAGATTGCCAGAGGGGTCAGGCCAGGCTAAGGGACCCCACCAGTGCACGATCCGGGCTGGGGAGGGATGTGGGAGGTTGGCCAGCAAGGGAGGGACTGTGGAAGGGCTCCAGGGCATGTCTGGCTCATCTCACTCAGTCCCAATCAGCTGGACCCCCACCAGCAAGCTAACCTACCAGTCGAAGCATCTGCCCCCTGGTGGTCAGTGCATGTCATAGCGACTGGTAGAACAGTAGACTGCCTGCCCCCTGGTGGTCAGTGCATATCATAGTGAGTGGCATATCGTTAGCATATTATGCTTTGATTGGTTGAATGGACAACCAGACGACCAGACACTTAGCATATTAGGCTTTTATTATATAGGATATGTATGTGTGTGTGTGTGTGTGTGTGTGTCTGTGTGTGTGTGTATAGATGTCCTCTATTTCTTTCTTTATGATTGAAATGTCCCTATGCCTACATTTTAAAGTCTCAGTATTGACTATAAATCTTGGAGGAATATGGAATTCTGGTCTTCCTAAACTCTGAATTTCTTGGGAGAACACCACCTGTGGAGATGAAGCACCTGAGAAAGCAGGATCCAGATTCTGATTTTGCTCATAAACACTTAAAACCAAGAGTCACACCAAGACAATGCCATATATAGTGCCTCATCTCTTCTAGATCTATGTGAATAGAGAAGGGAAGATATATAAGAAACTGAACACCTGAGAAATCCCAAACATGGTGCCCAGTTAGACACTTAGTAGCACTCCCCATCACATCATTTCTCTATTTGTAGACATACTGTTAGGAGAGAAGTTACCTCTCAGAGACACTAATGGAAGTAAATGATTTTCCACTTATACCCATGTAAATATTTTTAAATTAATTGATTAATTATTTTTTAACACATGTCTAAGGATTGGGCAAAGGGGCTAATCTTGCCACTACAGAAGTTGTGATGATGTTTTACTTCACTACTCATAATTTTGAATTATACTAGTTCATGAATATGCAAGCCCAAGCCAGGTACACATTTCCCCTGGAAATATGTTCTATGGGCCATCCCAGTGTGGAAATCAGAAATGATATTACACTAGAGGTGTGGCTCACTCTCATTATTCTGACAAAGGGATGGAGCTAACCTCTGACTAGAGGCTTTGGAAGCTTCACAGTTCTGAGGTCAGACTGAAAGTTAACATGTAGATAATGGTCAAAACCACATTGGCAGGCTGTTTTTGCAAACTTTAGGAGAAACACTGCTATTATAGGTAGATGAAGTAGGTAAAGTGGGTACCCATATCTTAGAGCAGCTTTAAGGGAATCAGAAGAGATGCTAAAAGACTCCAATGCTCCAAACTTGTTCTTCCATAAATTAACATTCTTTATGATAACAGGGTATGTGAAACACAAGGTTGAAGTCAGTTCAGCTTCACAATTATTTACCATTTCTCTACAGGCTGAGTAGTGTGATTAGGTATTTTGAATAACAGAAATGATTGTAAAATGGCCCCATTTTTAAGAATTAATGACCTTAGTATTCCAGATAAATTCAGACTTTTCCTTAGGAATATTAGAGCTAGGGCAGTTTTAATTTATCACATCAGTTTTCTGTCATTTTGAATAGTAGAGAAGATACTTTTAAAACACTAGTCACTGGATGAGCACACATTGATGAGGGGAAATGTTCAGAGAATAAGGTGTTTTCCCAGAAAAAGTTGATTTTTAGGGCGTGTTAAAATAGTATGGTGTGGAAGGCTGAAGGAATGAGAGTTGAAAGCGGATAGGTAAAGTAAATGGATTCTGAAATTGCTTTACTTACCTAACAACATTTTTCAACCCTGCCGAGGAATATGAATGTATTAAATTTTTCCTTTCTAGTATTCATCACTATTAGGAAGGAAGTCCTTAAAAAGTTCATATGGAATTTTTCTATGTAGCTAGAAATTTCCTGTGTACTATCCAAAAATGTCAATTGCCTTAAAAATATTTTGTTTTTACTTGTTTTGTTTTCTTTTTT
This sequence comes from Myotis nattereri, assembly GCF_964212035.1. NCBI lineage: Eukaryota > Metazoa > Chordata > Mammalia > Chiroptera > Vespertilionidae > Myotis > Myotis nattereri. The sequence continues at coordinate 13,775,366 of NC_138080.1, forward strand.
TTTTGTAAACCTCCTAAGGTATGCAAGGAAATAAAGCATTTACATACCTGAGTAACAAAACATGATCATAATTCTTCTTTTTTTTAAGCACTGCTTGTTGCCAAGCTGAAAAACGCGATAAAGTTGTTTCTATATTGGAATCGATTTTTATTTTATCTCCACTTGTCCACATCTCAAAGCCAACCAATGTAACATGAATGTCAAAAGTTTTATAAATCTGTTTAAAATAAAAATATTTTTTCACAAAGTCAAGTTGCATAAAGATCCTTTCCATTAGCATATTCTTTTACGTCAAAAAAGAGAAACTTTTGCAGTGAGTGCATGCCAGAGAGAACTCCTACACCTTGAAGTTCTCATCCATGTGCCCAGAACCAGCCTCCCAGGATCCCATGCTGACAGGGCTGCCATAGCAACACAGACCTGCCTTGTGACTGCTTCAACCCTGGAGCCAGAGACTGTTTTGCCGGTCCAATCTGGTGAGCCCAGGCAAGGGTCACAAGACCACAGTGTAAGTATCCAGCCAGAGGTTCCTAGGACACCACCCTACTGCAAGTACCAGGCCTCATAGGGAGTTTCACACTAGAGGAACTGTGCATGCAACCCCACTGACCCTGAAAATCTGAAGCAGACAAAGGAAGGATCAGATCTATGGGAGAAGGGGTTACAACTCATTGCAATAAAGGAGCGAGACTCAAGGCGGACCCAGCCTCCAAGCAAAAAAGTCCTGGGCCACTGAACCACTATGAGCTTCAACCTCTCAAAACCTCAGGTAGGGTGCCCAGGCCAGGAAGAAACAATAAAAATGGGGAGATAAAGAAACAATCCCCAAAGGAAAGAAAAGGAGAAATCACCAGAAAAGGAACTAAATAAAATAGAGGCAAGCAATATGACAGAGAAAGAATTCAGAGTAATTGTTATAAAGATGCTCAACTGTCTGGATAAGAAATTCACCAACATATGTGAAATCAAGAGGACATGAAGAATGATATAGTGGCAATAAAAAACACAATGGAAGGTATTAACAGTAGACTAGAAGAAGTGGAGGACTGAGTCAGTGAGTTAGAAGACAGGGTCGACAATAACACCCAAACTACACAGCAATTGGAAAAAAAATTAAAAAGCAGAAGGAGAGTTTAAGGGAGCTTTTGGACAACATAAAATGAAGAAACATATGCATAATAGGGGTGCCAGAAGAATAAGAAGAGGAGCGAGGATTAGAAAACCTATTTGAAGAAATAATGACAGAAAACTTCCCTGACTTGGGGAAGAAAAAGTCACACAAGCACAGAGAGTCCCAAACAAGATGAACAAAAAAGACCCACACCAAGACATGCCATAATTACAATGGCAAATGTTAACGACAAAGAAAGAACCTTAAGGGTTGCAAGAGAAGACAGAAAGTTACCTACAAGGGATCTCCCATTAAACTATCAAATGATTTTTCAACAAAAATACATCAAGGTAGAAGGGAATGGAATGAAGTATACTAAGTGATGCAAAGCAAGGGACTGAATCCAAGAATACTCTATCCAGCAAGGCTATCATTCAAAATTGATGGTTAAATCAGAAGCTTTGCAGGCAAAAAAAGGTTAAGAAAGTTTATCACTACCAAGCCAGCAATGCCAAAAATGCTAAACAGATTGTTGTAAGAGAAGAAATAGAAAGGGAAGAAGAAACACAGTCATAAAGAATAAAAATGACAACTAACAAGCAATTATCAATAATAGCCTTAAATGGAAATGGATTACAATCTCCAATCAAAGGACATAGAATTGTTGAATGGAAAAGAAAACATGACCTACATATATGCTATATATAAGAGACCCACCTCAGAACAAGGAACTCACACAGACTGAAAGTGAAGAGATGGAGAAGAATTTTTCAGGCAAATAGAAATGAAAAAAAAGGTTGGGTAGCAATACTTAAATATGACAAAATAGACCTCAAAGTGAAGGCTATTACAAGAGATAAGAGAGGCCACTCTCATAATACTAAATGGATTGATACAACAAGAAGATATAACTCTGATAAACATATATGCACCCAATACAGGAGCACCCAAATACAGAATGAATAAATAAATAAATAAATAAATAAATAAATAAATAAATAAATACTTCTGGAAGATATCAAGGAAGAGGTTGAGAACAGCACAATCTTTGTAGGGGCTTTAATACCCTATTTACATCACTGGATAAATCTTCTGGAAAAAAAATCAACAAAGAAACAGCAGATGGAATTAATTGACATCTTCAGAACATTTAACCTCAAAACTATAGAATATATACATTCTTCTCAAGTGCACACAGGACATTTTCAAATATAGACCACATATTAGGACACAGTCAAAGTCTCTTCAAAATTAAGAAGTTTGAAATCATACCAAGCATCTTCTCAGACCACAATAGAATAAAATTAGAAATCAACTACAATAAAAACAATCAAACACTTGGAAGCTAAATACCATGCTATTAAACAATAATTGGTTTACCAAAGAGATCAAATAAGAAATCAAAAACAACCTGGAATCAAATAACAATAAAAAACACAACAATCCAAAATTTATGGGACACAGTGAAAGCAGTTGTTAAAGGGAAGTTCATAGCACTACAGGCCCACTTCAAAAAGCAAGAAAAAATGCTAATAAATAATCTAACTCTACAACTTAAATAATTAAAAAGAGAGCAACAATAAAAGCCCAGAGTAAGTAGAGAAAAGGAAATAATAAAGATCAGAGTGGAAATAAATGACATAGAGACAAAAAAGAATCAATAGAACCAAGAGCTGAACCTTTGAAAGGATAAATAATATTGATAAACCTCTATCCAGGTTCACCAAGAAGCAAAGAGAGAGGACTCAAATAAACAAAATCAAAAATAAGAGAAGTGAAGTAACAACTGACCCCACAGAAATACAAAGGATTGTAAAAAAACAAACAAAAAACAAACAAACAAACAAACAAAAACTATGAACAGATCTATTCCAACAAAGTGAACAACCTAGACAAAATGGACACATTCCTAGAAAAATACAATCTTCCAAAGTTCAATCAAGGAGAATCAGAAAATCTGAATAGGTCAATAACTACTGAGGAAATTGAAGCAGTAATCAAAAAAATCCCATAAAACAAAAGGCCTGGTCTGGGCAGATTCACACGAGAGTTTTATCAAACATTCAAAGAAGAACTAAAACCTACCCTCTTTAGATTATTCCAAAAAATTCAAGAGGAAGGAACACTTCCAAGCTCTTTCTATGAACCCAGCATCACGCTAATCCCAAAACAAGATAAAGATGCTACAAAGAAAGAGAATTATAGGCCAATACCCCTGATGAACATAGATGCTAAAATCTTCAACAAAATATTAGCAAATTGCATCCAACAATACATTCAAAAGAACATACACCGTGACCAGGTGGGATTTACTAGTATTCTGGGGATGCAAGGCTGGTACAATATCTGTAATTAAATAAATGTGATACATCACATAAAAAAAATTGAAAGACAAAAACCACATGATCATATCAATTGATGCAGAAAAAGCATTTGACAAAATCCAACACCCTTTCTTTATAAAAACTCTCAGAAAAGTGGGAATAGAGGGCTCATACCTCAACATAATAAAAGCCCTATATGACAAACCTATAGCCAACATCATACTCAATGGGTAAAAACTAAAACCATTTCCTAAGAATAGGTACAAGACAGGGATGCCCACTTTCACCACTCCTGTTCAACATAGTACTGGAAGTGCTAGCCATAGTGATCAGACAAGAAGTAATAAAAGGCATCCAAATTATTAAAGAAGAATTAAAACTGTCCTTATTTGCGGATGACATGCTATTGTATGTAGAAAACCCTGAAGACTCCATCAAAAAACTACTTGATTTAATAAAGAAATTTGGCAACATAGAACAATACAACATTAACACACAAAAATCTGTCCTTTTTATACACCAATAATGAGAACTCATAGAGAGAGAAACTAAAAAAACAATCGCATTTACCACTGCAACAAAAAATTAAGATACCTAGAAATAAACTTAACTAAAAAGGTAAAAGACCTGTACTTGGAAAACTACAAGTCATTGAAAAAAGAGATAGAGAAATATATAAACAAATGGATGAATATACCATGTTCATTGATTGGTAGAATCAACATCATTAAAATGTCCATGCTACCGAAAGCAATCTATAGATTCAATGCAATCCCCATTAAAATACTAATGGCATATTTCACAGAACAAACTATCCAAAAATTTATATGCAATTAAAAAAGTCCCAGAATATCTGCAGCAATCCTGAGAAAGAACAACAAAGTTTCAGGAATCACAATACCAGGTTTCAAGTTGTACTACAAAGCTACTGTTCTCAAAACAGCCTGGTACTGGTGCAAGAACAGACAAATAGACCTATGGAACAGAACGGAGAACCTAGATATTGACCCAAGCCATTATGCTCAAATAATATTTGACAAAGGAGGCAAAGGATACAATAAAGTCAAGACAATAAATGGTGTTGGGAAAATTGGACAGATATATGCAAAAAAATGAAACTTGACCACCAACTTATACCATACATGAAAATAGATTCAAAATGTATAAAAGACTTAAACATAAGATGGGAAACCGTAAAAATTCATAGGCAGCAAAATATCATATATAGCTCGTAGCAATATGTTTACCGACACATCTCCTAGGATAATGGGAACTAAGGAGCAAATAAAAAATGGGACTACATTAAAATAAAAAGCTTCTGCACAGCAAAAGAAACCCTCAACAAAACAACAAGAAAGCACACTGAATGGGAGAACATATTTGCCAATGTGACATCTGATACGAGTTTAATCTCCAAAATTTACAGGGAACTCATTCAACCTAACAAAAGAAAGATAAACTGTCCAATCAAAAAATGGGCAAAGGACCTAAATAGACAATTCTCAAAAGCAGGACTACAGAAAGCCAAGAGACATATGAAAAAATGCCCAAAGAAACTAATCACCCAAGAGATGCAAATCAAAACAACAATGAGGTACCACCTCACACCAGTCAGAATAGCTATCATCAACAAATCAACAAATGACAAGTGCTGGCGATGATGTGGAGAAAAGGGAACTCTAGTACACTGCTGGTGGGATTGCAGACTGGTGCAGCCTCTGTGGAAAACAGTATGGAGTTCCTTCAAAAAATTAAAAATGGAACTCCCATTTGACCCAGTAATCCCACTTCTAGAAATATATTCCAAGAAAACAGAAACACCAATCAGAAAGGACATATGCATCCCTATGTTTATAGCAGTGCAATTTGCAATAGCTAAGATTTGGAAACAGCCTAAGTGCCCATCAGCAGATGGGTGGATTAAAAACTGTGGTACATCTACACAATGGAATACTATGCTGCTGTAAAAAAGAAAGAACTCTTACCATTTGCAATAGCATGGTGGACCTGGAGACCATTATGCTAAGTGAAATAAGCCAGTCAGAGTAGGATAAGTATCACATGATCTCAATCATTTGTGGAATATAATGAACAACATAAACTGATGAACAAAAATAGATCCAGAGATATAGAAGCATCGTCAACCCTCAGTGGGAAGGCAGGGGAGGGGGGTGGTGGGGGTGGGTGCAGTTGTGGGGGGAAGAGGTCAACCAAAGAACTTGTATGCATATAAGCATAACCAATGATCACAGATAATATGGGGGGGGGCAGGCTGGGAGGGGACAATAAGGACTAAAGGGGACATATGTAACACTTTCAACAATAAATAATTTTGAAAAAAAGTAATTTTGCTCTGCCCAGTGTGTTCAATGGTTAGATTATTGGCCTGTGAACCAAAGGGTGGTGGGTTCTAAACACTGTCAATGGCATGTACTTGGATTGCAGGTGTGATCTCTGGCCCTGGTCGTGGAGCATTCATAAGGCAACTAATTAATGTGTCTGTCTCTCTCACATTGATGTTTCCTTCTCTCTCTCTCTCTCTCTCTCTCTCTCTCTCTCTCTCTCTCTCTTCCATCCACTCTTTCTATTAAAAGAAATCAATGGAAAAAGTATCCTCAGGTAAGGATTAACAAGATAAAAAAAAGTAATTTGAATGCAGGAGGTCATAAACAAAAAGTACAGGCCTCAAACAAAACAGTTATATTGAAACCTAAGGTGGGGTGAATCACTCAGAATACTGGGTGAACTGCCATGGCCAACAAAGAAGCTAAATTAAAAACTTCTGAATAACCCTTGAGCTCAAAATGTTTTAGACTAAATAATTTAGCAAAAGTCTGAGATTACAATTGACCTGAAATATGAATTCACTGATAGTAGGCACATGATGGAATGAATGTTCTTTATTCATTTATTTCTTTTCAGAGTTAGCTCTGTGGCAGATTAGAAAGTTGACATTGGTTTTCAAAAACCAATAGTTAGCTGCTATCTTTGTTCTCCATGTTTGGTTTTTTGAACTACTTTGTTGTCTAAGAAATCTTATTGTGGATTGCTCAAAACAGGAAGAAACAGTTTCAGTCCATAAGTCTTCTTGCCGCTATTCCCATCTGCTTTTGTAAATTCCTAGTTGATAGATATTTGATGCCAGGACAAAAGAAGAGTTTAAGCAAATACTGAGGTGTGCAAAAGTAGGTCTACAGTTGTTTGTATGGAAAATAATACAATAATTAATAAATAATAATACAATAATAAACTCACATACTTACAACTATAAACCTACCTTGGCCAATCCCTGTATTACGAGAATTTTGAGACAAATAACTATGTTATATCAAAATTATCTTCCATACTAGCTGGGTTGAAAGAAAGAATAAATGATAAATTAGGAACACTGAGTTTACAACAATGGAGAGCCTACTCATATAATATGAACAGAGAATGTAATTGGTTATTCAAAATGTTTAAACAATATGTGAAGTTTAATGAACAAATTGAACTACCAAGCAAAATAGAGACAGATTCAGAGTTAGAGAGCAAGCAGACATTTCTAGTGGTGGTGGTCGGGGGAGGGGAGACAGGTTGTTGCAGGGAGGTGAAGGGATTGAGCAAAAAAGAAAAAAAAACACAAGAAAGAATTCAAGGATATGGACAACAGTGTGGTGATTGCATCATGAGGGGGAGGGGAAAGGGGAAGTGGAAGAGGGCCTAGAGGGGATAAATGGTAATGGGAAAAATAAAATCAAAAGATAAAATAATAAAAACAAAAAAGTTTAATACATCATTGCTATAAAAACCATGTCTTATGTCCATTGGTTATGCTTATATGCATACATATAAGTCCTTCAGTTGATCTCTTATCACCCTCCCTCCTGCCCCCCCAATAAGACACTGGCGGGTAGGGGAGGCCAGGGGATTGTCAAGGGCGGGGAAAATAAAAAAGGACTCATATGTAATAACCTTTGTAATACTTTAAGCAATAATAATAATAAAAAATACCTTAATTTTCCGCTTTTCTTAACCTAAATAATATGAATATATTGAATTCCATGTATCAGCATAACCTAACAAGTTCATTTCATAACCATGAGAATGAGGTTTCTTTTCAACTTCAAGAAGTTAGACCTTTAGTTAAATCATCATTTCAAATCTATATTGGAGCCTGTACAGTGGGGCCTTGACTTACAAGAGTCCAGACTAACGAGTTTTTGGAGATACGAGCGGTCTCTCGGCCAATTTTTTTGCTTTGAGGTGCGAGCTAAAATTCGGGTTACGAGCCAGCTTCAGATACCCCACTGCTAGTTGGCATAGCGAACGTCACAGTGAATGCCACATCAGCCTAGCATTCAATTCATTGTAATGGTGAAAATTGATTTGACATACGAGTAATTTGAGTTCCGAGCTCCGTCACGGAATGAATTAAACTCGTAAGTCAAGGCCCCATTGTAATGCCCATTCCTTTGGGTCCCAATTTTATTGTGGAATAAACCTTATGAGTTAGGTCCCACAGAACAAGACTTTTTTAAACCTGGGTTCTTTGGATTCTCTCCATTCATGGAGGGGCTTAAGGTTTATAAAACTGGTTGAAGTGAAAATGGAAACAATGTTTGCCATCCTTCAAATATGTTCTCTTCTAGTGAGAAAATATCCTATAAAATAAAGATATGTTTTATGGTTGAGGACAGAGTGTTTAACGAGGTGGCTACTGCCAGACTCTCTAGCTAGATCCAGCTAGATCTGGCCCAGAACAGATATTGCTCCCGTAAATCCCTTCAGACTGTCTGACCCCTCCCCTATGGGCAATATGGGGCATAAAAAAGGCCAGTAAGAGTAATATGATGGAAATGGTCAAGGACTTGTAGACCATGCTACTTTAAACTGTTTGTGGTATGACCTCCCATTCTAAACTGAAAATATTTAATGACAAGTTCAGCAATGTGCAACAATTTTGTATTTATGTTTACTTTGGAGATGGGGAAAGGATAAAGACAATTACAAGATAAAAGAAATAAGAGAAAACAGAAATGACTATGAGATATACTCATTCAACTCTACATTGCTCCTATATTTTAGAAAATGTCACAGGGAAAATTTTTAATCTCCATAGACATAAATTTAAATTTAGGAGGAATTCTGCTTCTGCCTAAGATGTAAATAGTTGTAAAGAATGCTGCTTCTATCCGGACCAACAAAAAAAGAATCTACAAAATTTTATTTTTTATTGAAACCATGAGAGCTGAAGTAACTAGGCAAAACAGCCTGAAATCTAAAATAAATTGTACAAGAGCATCCCCCAGTGGCAGAAAGAGAAGAGAGATGCTTTGTGCCAAATATTTTTAAGGAATTGCTAAAAGACAAGTGTGGGATAGAGTGAGCATATAGGACCCTCAGGGAGACACAGACACAAGGAAATAAGCCCATGCACAGACTCTTCCCCAGACACACAGCGGAGGGCGGAGTGGGAGGCTGGAGGTATCCTCCCTTGGTGGCACAGGCCTGAAGGGTGGGAGCCACTGCTGCCTTGGGGACATTTTAAAGCTACCAAGCCCCTCTCCTGAGAAACAAAAGCCTTAAGCTGCTGTGTGAACTTCGGGGACCTTTTTCTTTTCCACCCTCTGAACTCAAGGGAAGACCTATTATGGCTGAAAGGAGGGAAAAGAATAACACCCACCCCTAGAGAAAAGGGAGGAAACTATCTAGAGGCCAGACCATTCAAAGGCTCCTACCAAAGGAGGGAGGACATGAACTTTGAGGAATATCTAGCCAATGACCATGGGCAGGACTTTCCTAAGACCAAGGATCGATCAGGATAACAGAAAACACTTTGGTCCCATAACTAGGCTAGCAATTACTGAGTAAAACACAAGAACAGATGACTGCAGAGGAAGAGATCTGTGTGAAAGAAAACCTCCGTTGAGCACTGGCCCTTGACAAAGGCCTGAGGTGGAAGTTGAGATTGAAGCAGAAATGAACAATCCAGGACTCACTCTAAGCACAAGATAACACTACAGAGATCTGAAGCTCATGGTGCACTATAAGTAACAATAGCAATCGCAACCCCCCAAGCCAGTGTAATTGCTGACAAGATTGATTCAATCCCATTTGTTAATGGCCTGGTCAAAGAAGAAGGGATAAGTATTATTTCCTCTGTCCCTACTATCTTATACATAATGTCCAGTATCCAATAAAATATTAAAGAACACACAAAAAAGCAAGGAAAAACAACCCACTGTTTGAGAGATGAGTCAACAAAACTAGATTCAGAGATAATCCAAATGTTGACGTTATCTGACAGGAACTGTAAAATAATAATTACTAATATGTTATAGCTCTAGTGGAAAGTATGGATGTGGTAGGCAGAATTTTAACATAAAGTTGTATAAAAAATTTCCAAGTATTTGGAAACTAAGTGACACAGATATAAAGCCATTGAATCAAAGAGGAAATCATAAGGGATATTAGAAATATTTTGAATTGAATGGAAATTAAAACATCAAAATTTGTGAGAACCAGCTAAATAACATATACTTACTGTTTGACCCAGCATTCTTATTTCTTAGTCATTTACAAAAAGAAAATAAACATTTATGTTTGCACATACATCTATATGCAAATGTTGAAAGAAATCTAATTCATTATAGCAAAAACTACAAATTGATCAAATGTCCTTGAACTGGTGAATGAATCACCTCTGACCTAGATGGGGCTACCCATTATAGCATCTTCCTTTGGGCCTTCTTTATCCTAGTAATGGAGCTCAGTGACTTAGAAGGAGTCAGAATAAGAAAACTATGTATAATTTACAGTATTGTTTTGTAAAAGAGGTTATAGTTAATTATAGATTTTGCTGAAATATTTTCCCTAATTTCTGTGTCCAAATATAGGAAATAAATTATAGCTTGCAAACTTTTTTGCTGTGCACGGTCATGGAGCGGTAATTTACAATAGTGGATTTTATTTATGAATGATGGGTATTAAAATCTTTGTATATTACCTTGTATATTTTTGTGACTAGTGACCAATATTTGAAATTTATTTAAATGTTTATTTATTAAATTCTATTTACTTAGAAAGCAAAAAACTCAGACCTCTGGTTCATTTGTTGCTGTGAATTTAATTGATTCTTACTAATTAGTCTACTGGGTGAATTTTTGTATTTTGGGCTGCCTCAGAACCACCACAGAAATTCAGCAGTATCTATCCTAAAAGTTTCTTTCCATTTGTATTTTTAGCTTGATTTAAACTATAAAATCTTACCATGTTGACAAAATTGACCATTCCCCAAATTCGGTTCCTCAGTTTATTGTGAGGATAATTATTCCTGCGATACTGCAAATATAAGCATAAATATCTGTTAATAATAGGAGTTGAATACAAATTCAATAAATTATTTCACACATTATCAGGTCTTTCAAAGAAAAAAATATTATTTGTATTCCTTCCAGTCAGCTAAAAATCTTGGCCACTTAAGCAAAAATATATTTTGTATATGACACAGCTACAGCACTTTCAAAAGACATGCCTCAACTTAGCAATTACTTTACATGTTTTTATAACTTTGTCCCCTTTCACATTGTATTATATTACATTACATGACTTATCAAATCAACTAGTAAGTGTTCTTTAGATTTCATATTTGTCGTGCTGATGAAACAAAACTTTTAAAGCTCCACAGCAACCACTATATTGCAAGAAAACAGCAACTTTATCAGCCTTTCTGAGTCCATGGTGGCCACAAACTAAGGGACATATAATCACGGGTCACCCAGAAGCCAGAGATGTGAGGAAAGGGACACAGAACTGTTGCTTGCCCTTCTTTCCAGAAAAAGACGAGGAAGGAAATGCCAACTTCCCTACTCTGGCCTATTCTTTAGTTTTTTCTCCTAAGGCAGTTTATTATTATTTTTCTTTTTATTAAGTTCACTTGGGTGATACTGGTTAACAAAATTATATAGGTTTCAGGTGGACAATTCCACATCATCTGTACACTGTATTGTGTGTTCACCACCCCAAGTTATGCCTCTTTCCATCACCGCCTATTCTGACTTTGGTTCGCTTCTTTCAAATGGATTCTCTATTTGTGCCATCAGGACCTTGTTCTCAGTATTATCAATGTAGACCTGACAAAATATATTTAACTAGTGGCCTGGTGCACAAAATTTGTGCACAGGGCAGGGGTGTGTCCCTAAGCCAAGCCTGCACCCTCTCCAATCTGGGACCCCTTGGGGGTCCCCGAACAGGGATCGGGCCTAAACCGGCAGTCGGACATCCCTCTCTCAATCTGGGACCACTGGCTCCTAACTACTCACGAGCCTGCTTGCCTGATCACCCCTAACCACTCTGCTTGCTTTCCTGATTGCCACCAACTGCCCCCCCCCCCACTGACCTGATCGCCCCCAACTGCCCCCCCCCCACCAGCCTGATCACCCCCAACTGCCCTCCCCTCCTGGCCTACTCTCCCCTAACTGCCTCTGCCTTGGCCCCACCACCATGGCTTTGTCTGGAAGGACATCTGGAAGGTCTCCTGGTCTAATTAGCATATTACCCTTTTATTAGTATAGATAATAATATAAGGTATCTTGTGGGGACAAATGCAAATGGTCAAGTTTCTTACCTAATGAAAATAAAAATAAATATCCTTTTCTGAATCCTGAAAGTATCCTCTAGTTACTATTTCATTGCTGTCCTGTTATCATAAAGATCTACATATCTCAATGATATAACATTAGAATCTCTTCAATTATTATCTACCACCTACTCCTCAACTCACCACTCACTAGCTGACTATCACTATTTCATTGAAACTATTCTTGATAAATGTCCTCTCAATGATCAACCCATTGAACACTTTTTTCTCATCTTCCTGGTCACCTTGTTCACATTTAATATTGACTATTTTCTCTTTCAAGACATTTCTTATCATCCTGGTTTTCATTATGCTATACATTTCTAGGATTTTACTGTGCAGAGGTTTTTCTTTTCAACCATCCCCTTAAATTCTAAATAACAAATGTTTTCACTCCAGAATTCCCATTGATGAATGGGTAGGACTGGCCTAGTATACATAGTTAATAGAGATTTTGAGGTTGTCTTAGGAACTACAGGAATAGAGTACTTATCAATCATTGATTTCTACCCATGGGGTAAGAAAGAGGGATGGACATAGGGTCTTTGCACTTTTATTTCCAAGCCTTTATTAAATGTTTAGTGTTCCCTGGGATCAGACATTTGTGCTGTGCTCTGTCTTTCAACTTGCTAAGTCTGGGTGCACACATCTGTACCCTCACTCTACCTCGCTGCTTAAAACTCATCACATTGCTTTCAAGATGTATCAAACCCTCAACATGTTTTCCAAAGCTGCCTTTGTTTTTCCTCTTCTATCTTACCAAAGTACCCTAACTCTTAGTCTTTATTAATACATTATTATTAAGATTAAAGCTTATCTTAACTTTCTTTTAAAAATTTAGTTAACTTGTTCTTACCAACATGCCAATAAGCCTATCTGTCCATTAGTGCCTAGAACCGTGATGGCGAACCTTTTGAGCTCGGCATGTCAGCATTTTGAAAAACCCTAACTTAACTCTGGTGCCGTGTCACATATAGAAATTTTTTGATATTTGCAACCATAGTAAAAGAAAGATTTATATTTTTGATATTTATTTTATATAGTTAAATGCCATTTAACAAAGAAAAATCAACCAAAAAAATGAGTTCGCGTGTCATAGGTTCGCCATCCCTTGCCTAGAACTTACTAATTCATTTAAAAAAATTTTTTTTTTTTTGCTTTTCCCATGCCTTATATTTCCCCTGCCCTTTGCCACAGGCAGACAGGACATTTTCTTTCTCTTTGCATTTTTAATGCGCAGAACCTTTCTATTTCCCTCTACAGGTCTGGGCCAGCTCTTTATGGCTCTGGGCATCATGCACTAGTCTACATATTGTGGGTCACAAAGCCTTTGAGTTTTATTTACTACTCTGAGGCTTTCTTTCTCATTTTTAGCACTTGGCGATTCCTTGTTTTTGTGGTTATTGCTGTTATTTTGGTTCGTGTGGTTTTATTTGAGTTTAGATGTAGTTTTATTTTTTACATGTTGTTCAGCATTTTCATGTTTGTAATGGGGAGGGCAGGTCTTTGTTGGCTCAGTCTGCTGTGCTACTAAAGGATACAATCATCTCATATAAATCTGTTTGGGGAAGCTAAAGAGAGATTGAGCCCAGGATGAAATCCGGAATAAAACTTTTTTCTTTGTTAGAATCACAAATCTAGTTTTATAAGGATGAACGAAGAGCCAATGTTCATCTGAAAACTCACCACGTTACCATCAGCAACAACAAACAGTTCAACATAGTTTTCTATATGGGTGACCTGGAAGTTTATAAAAAATGGAATGAAGTATAGTTAATATTTCTTATTTTAACATTTTGAGATAACATTTGTAAGGTAAGAAATGTTAATTTTTATTGATACAAGAGGTGTTATAGAAGTATATTTAATTATTCTAGAAAGTTATCTAAATAAAATCCATTGTATTATTAAAACATGTGGCCCTGTATAACAGATTGTAATAAACCTGAAATAGCATTCCATACTTGATTATCTTTTCTTTCTTTGTTAAGTCTTTCATATAAAATGTATTATAAATGAAAAAAAATTATATCTAGTTTTTTAGATTAGGTGTTTTATTTACAAAGTAAATGCTTACTAAGAAAACTCCTTTTTACTGTGGTACGTCTACACGATGGAATACTATGCTGCTGTAAAAAAGAAGGAACTCTTACCATTTGCAACAGCATGGATGGAACTGGAGAGCATTATGCTAAGTGAAATAAGCCAGTCAATGAAGGAAAAATACCACATGATCTCACTCATTCATGGATAATAGAGACCATTATAAACTTTTGAACAATAATAGATACAGAGGCAGAGCTGCCTCAAATAGATTGTCAAACTGCAGCGGGAAGGCCGGGGAGGGTTGGGGGACAGGAGGGAGGGATGTAAGAGATCAACCGAAGGACTTGTATGCATGCATATAAGCATAACCAATGGACATAAGACACTGGGGGGTAGGGGAGGCCAGGGGATTTCAAGGGCGGGGGGGGGGGGGGAGGACACATATGTAATACCCTTTGTAATACTTAAAGCAAAAAAAAAAAAGAAAACTCTTTTTTAAAAAAAGCATCCATATATAAAGCTCAGAAATAACATAGAGCTAATTATTAGCCTACAGTCAGGCTAATAGAACTGATTATTTTTCATTTACTCCTGCTCCTCTGTCCAAATCATCTGTATTTCAGTAGTCTAAATCCAAGAGAACATGTATAAAAGTTTCTAATTATAGATCTTCTATAAAATACCAATACTAAGAAATTCTATGTTTTCAGTTTTTGATGGCATACATTGAGGTTCATGCATATTCTCTGAGTATAAATCAGGGACATATTGTTCAAACATTGACTGAGTCATTCTTATGTGGACTAAGTAATCTTTTATTGATTGATTTATTCAATTGGACTATGAATATGTGAAGAAGATGAACATTCTTGGAGCTTAAAGGCTAACCTCTAGGGGGATTTAAGGAGATATGAGTTGGCTGTAGAGAAAATGAACTCATTATTACTCTTAATTGTCCTTAACAGTTAATGTTTGACCTAATTAAAGGGAGAGAATCTTGCTTATCAATTCCCCGAAAATGTCAACAAAGACAAGGGCAGTCAATATCTAGGATAGGTTTCAACACAATGTAAATTTCATTCTTTCCAGCCACCTGTAGCTCTAATGCTCAAAACCTATACACACCTTGCTGATATTCCCCTTCCTTGAAACCAATAGGACAAACTGAGATTTACTGTATGGAACAATCACTTTCCATATAGATAACAAATACAAATGTTTGACATTTCAGATTTCAAACAATAAAGACTCAGATAGTATGCATACTTCCTTCATTGAGCTCAGATTTTCTCTCTTGAGATCATAAAGGAATCGAGAAAAATATAACTTAAAAATAAAGCACTCACTTCCATGTTGGAGCCTTCCATGGATTTAGAATTATTGTTTGGAGTAGTTGTCCTTTTAAAATTAAGCTCTGTACAAGAATAATTGGTAGCATACTGCATTTTTGGGTTATAGTTGAATACTAAATGTTCTCCCTCATCTGAATATTTCACTGGTTCAATGAGGTACCTTTGGTTATATACCCTGAAGAATCCCCTGTGGAAATTGAGAATACAATGTATAGGTAAGAATTTTTATTATTACATTACCATACAAAACTACTCTATTCTATTTTTATTGATGTTGCCTTTTAAAGATTTTATTATATATTTTATAATTCCTCCCTAAATTGGTTTTATTTTCAAATTTAATTTTTATGTACTTTCCCCTGCTTCCATTTATTTTATTACTTTTCATATCACCGTTTATCCCCCATATGCGCTCTTCTAAATCCACCCACCACCCTGACAGTCACCACACTGCTGTCCATGTTCTTTCTCTTTCTTTCTCAATCCCTCCACTTCCCCCAGCACCCCTAGATCCATCTGCCTGCTCTCTGTCTATGAGTCTGTCTCTATGTTGCTTGTTAATTCAGTTGGTTTATTAAATTCTACATATTAGGGAAATCATATGGTACTTGTCTTTCTCTGACTGGCTTATGTTATTTAGCATAATGTTCTCTAGGTCCATTCATTATGTTGCCAAAGGGCAAAATTTTCTTCCTTTTTATGGCCAAGTAGTCTTCCATTGTGTACATGTAAAACTCTTTTATCCACTCATCTACTGATGGATACTTGGACTGCTTCCAGATCGTGGCTATCTCTATATCTCTATATATAAAAGGCTAAGTGACTGCCTGTCCGTCCATCCAACCATCCAACCAACTGGTACATATGACATGCACTGGCAATTTAAAAACAAACGTTGACTCGCCCATGTGCCGTATGTATAAAGCTCTAGCTCAGCGGTTCTCAACCTGTGGGTCGTGACCCCTTTGTGGGTCGAACGACCCTTTCACAGGGGTTGCCTAAGACCATTGGAAAACACATATATAATTACATATTATTTTTGTGATTAATCACTATGCTTTAATTATGTTCAATTTGTAACAATGAAATTGGGGGTCACCACAACATGAGGAACTGTATTAAAGGGTCATAGCATTAGGAAGGTGAGAACCACTGCTCTAGCTGGTGCCAATCACAAGCATGTGTTTTGATCTGTCAGCGATATTAAAATATTTCTTCTATTTAATTTCCTTTCAATGTGCATGAATCCATGCACTGGACCACTAGTAAATAATGCTGCAATGAACATAGGGGTGCATATATTCTTTTGAATAAGTGTTTTGTGTTTCTTTGGATGTGTTCCCAGAAGTGGAAATGCTGGGTCATAATTCAATTGAATTTTTAATTTTTGAAGTTACTCTATACTGCTTTTTTAAAAATATATTTTATTGATTTTTTTAGAGAGGAATAGAGAGTTAGAAACATCGATGAGAAAGAAACAGCAATCAGCTGCCTCCTGCACACCCCCCACTGGGGATGTGCCCGCAAGCAAGGTACATGCCCTTGACCGGAATCGAATCTGGGACCCTTCAGTCAGCAGGCCGACGCTCTATCCACTGAGCCAAACTGGCCAGGGCGCTATACTGCTTTTCACAGTGGTTGCACCAATCTGCATTCCCAACAGTGCACAAGGATTCTCTTTTCTCCACATCCTTGCCAACATGTGTTGTTTGTTGATTTATTGATCAAAGCCATTCTGCCAGATGTGAAGCGATATCTCATTGTGGCTTTAATTTGCATCTCTCTGATGATTAGTGATGTTGAGCATTTCTCATATGTCGATTAGCCATCTGTATAACCTCTTTGGAGAAGTGTCTATTTAGATCCTTAGCCCATTTTGTAGTTGGATTGCTTTGTTGGTGTTAGTTTATACGTTTTTATAAATGTTGGATATTAGCTTCTTATCAGATGTACTAGTGAGTAGGTTCTCCCACAGAGTGGGTTCCTTTTTCATTTTGTTGATGGTTTTCTTTGTTGTGCAACATCTTTTTAGTTTGATGTAGTTCCATTTATCTATTTTTTCTGAGGTTGCCTTTTAAGAAAGGGGAACTATAAAGGCAAAACCTCATGAGATTGCGGCCATGTGTTATGAGTGATAAAAATATGAGATAATATGTGGTCTTTGATTGAATTAATACCTTTTGTAAGAGTCAGCTCATCTGGATTTTTCAGAAGCTTGACAGTCCAATCTCTACTTTCAAGTATTAGGTCGAGTAACAATTCCCACCGGGGGCTGTAGATCCCTGGTAAGTCTCAGATTTCTTGCAAAAATGCTGTGAATTTTTATGTCCATCATGCATTAGTTGTAGATTATATATTTAAGTACAAATGCTATTATGTGATGATTTTGTTATTAAAGGGGTTCTCATATTTGAAAATACTGAGAATTACTAAAGTAAATGTCTCACCAAGGGAGACAGAAGTTTCTTGTTCTTCTACCCTTTGCTTCTCCACGTCTTTCTCCTTTGTACTTGAGCTACAGATCTACAGAGAACCTCTATAGGCTTTGCTTCTGACATTTTGCTTTCTAGGGACTGAAAACACTGTGAAGTGTTGATGTGTGTGGGGAATTCACAGGACTAGAAGTCAGAAGACCTGGTTTGGACTTAATTCTACCACTGGCAAATAAAATGTTCAGGAGCAAGTCTCTGATTTCAGTATCCTGATATAAAACATGAAATTTCCAATAGTATTTGAACACTGAATCTCTTGATCATATGCTAGAATACTTGTCTTGCTTAGGGCTGGCATTAGACATATTTTTTTAAATAAAAAAATGAACATCAACAATGGGCTGAAGTGGATACTCATGCTGAAAATATACAGTAGCTTTTTCTATTTACCAGTGTTGTTAAAAAGAAACATGAGAAGTCAATTTTTTAAAAAATCCATAGAAAAAGTCATAAACAAAATAGAAAGATACTGTACATTACCTGAGACCGTTACATGTGCTGATACTGGCAGCAGAATCATATTCATGTATAATGGATCCTTGGTAAAAACAGTGATCCTAAAATAGATGAAGAGGCTGTTGATATAAGTACATATAGAGGGTGGGGCAAAAGTAGGTTTATAGCTGAAAGTATGAGAAACATAGAGTTTATTCTTATATTGCTATTCATTAATTACTGTATTATTTTCCATAAGAACAACTGTAAGCCTACTTTTGCCTCACCCTGTATTGATATATATTTCTAAATAAAATTGCTACATATAATACGTTCACAATATATCAGTATTTCATCCTCACAAATTACATTTATATTCATTCATACATTCATTTAATGCATTATTTCACTTGGAAAATTTTGAAACTACTTTAGAATCTTTTTATTTTAATTGCATGATTATTTTCTGTAATATTGCTACTTTAAGCCATCCTAAAATTTCTAACCACACTATCCCTCCTGTGTTACTATTATTTTTTCTCAGTTGAGATGACTATGAAATCATCCTAAGTTTTTATGGTCATTGAAATTAGGTCTCACTCTTCAATCAGGTTCCCTATGCCTTCCTCTCCTATCTCTCTGCTTCAAACAAGTTGGTATCTTTATCACTCCCTACTTAATGCTCTGCCCATGGTGAGTCCAACAGGTAATAATCTTCCATCATTTCTATCTGTGTGACTCCCAACCTACATGTGACACTTTCCATGTTCCTCCAGGGACCTCAGACATTTGCAGGCCAACAACCACTCCCTGCATGAAAGAATGTTCTCTGTTTTCTTCCTGTTCTATTTCACATAGATTACATAATGACTTAGATTTCATAGTTGGCAGCCACCTTAAATAGAGAAAATTGGTTTTAAAAGGACGTCTTTGGTAAGAGAATAATGTTCTCCTTGGTTAGAAGTCTGCAGAGGGCATGTTCTGGAAAGGTGAATAAAGTTATAAAAATAGAACCTGTTTCCACTGAAATGTTAGTGATAAATACACAAAGATTTATTCGGACAGTAAAGGTGAACTCTCAGTGTTGGGTGCATAAGATGGATGGGGAAAGGGGATGTGACTCACCTAAGGGTCAATTAGATGAGGGATTTAAATCATTTCATTTATTTAGGTTTTATCTATTTAACTTGATTACAGACTCATCAGGCTGCCCTATACTCCTTTGGTGTCCGGTTTCATCCTTCCTCCAGAATTTTTGGGTTCATAGAAGTCAGTTTGGTAAAGAAAAATACATTAGTAATCATTTATTTGCTTGTTAATCTTTGTAAGTTCAAAGGGTTTTGCACTCTAGGATCATTCAGTGACAACAGTCAATGCAGGATTCGTTCTTGATGTAACACTTTCTGAAGCTCCTTGTAAAGCTAGGATTGATTTGCAAAATCACTGGAGGAAATAAGAGTCTCAGAGAAGAGACATAGGAAGGTTTGATAAAATACCTTAACCTGAGGATGGCTGGTGATTTCCTCTCCGTTCATTGTGTAGTACGTTTCACTATAATTTGAGGCTAGGAACTCCCTGGAAAAGAGGACAGAGAAGTGCTGAGATCTGCTCACTTTTGACAGTGAGTAGATAAAACCAATTATGTGAGCGAGAAGCCTCCAGACTGCTTCTGAATCTCAGAAACTCCTCTTACAGTAAAAGTGAGAAGCAAAACTAATCCCACTCTTGTGGAACAACTTTCTACCTGGATTTCATGGGTTGGTAAAGACAGTAAAAGAAAAAGAAAAATATTCTAGCAGCTGTAGCAAAGTGGCACCTTGAGAAGAACGTGAAGAAAATATTATCTTGGTAAAAATTGCTTGCCTTAGGAGTCAAAATTAATGCAAAAAATCTCATTAGAGACTATAAAGTCACAGGAGAGGAGAATACGTCAGCAATATTTGCTAAAACTCTGTCAACACATAATTTTATATCCACAAAAAATGACCTTTTAGAATGAAGAGAAAATAAAGACCTTTTCAGGAAAAACAAAACTTTCTAGTTTATTTTTATAGGCGTTTAGGTAACACAGCTATGTGCATTTGTCAAAACTCAATGAATGTATACTCAGGTTTGTGCATTTCATTATAAAAAATTTTAACATCAAAAGAAAAACCGACCAACCCTAATGATATGTTTGTTTTTTAGAGGGATTTTATTGAAGTTTTTATGCAATATAATTTAAAATGCATAAAAACAATGATGGGTGAATGGATGGGTAAATATATAAAGGAATTATGATATGAACAAGCATGATAAAATGTTAATGAATATTTGTGTATATGTCTATCTTGATGGGATTATGGATATCTGTATATATTAATGGGTATATAAATGTTCACTATAAAATTCTTTCAGTTTTGCTCCATGTGCAAACAGAACTTGCTTTGATATCTATTTTAAATAAAGTTCCCTTAAGAACCATGGTTCTCAAATTTCCTTTGTTCCACTGATTCACAAAGTATTTGTGGAAGTATTCTTATTGTATGTGGAGCTCAAAGAACTCCAGTACCCCCAGTAGGGAGTGAATCAGAAACTGGAGAACAGGTCTATAATTGTTAGGCTGTTGAAATGATGTGGGCTTCCATTTGAAGGGTAGGAATTCAGCTTATGCACAGATGAAAATGACTTCAATTCACTTCACTGGAAGTTTTTACAAAAAACGGTAATACTATAGACCAATAAATCTATGTTATTAAAATCATAATAGAACTTACCTTGATCTTAAAAGGTGAAGTATGAAGGTTTTTTTACTTAGACTTATTTCATATAACAATTCGTTGTCGTAAGTTTCCTGAAAAACAATATCCATAATGTGAACTAGATATGTGCTCCTTCAGTGTGGGCTGAGGGTGGGCAATGGGCTGGGTAGTCTACCCAGAGTTGAGCTCTCCTTTCAGGCAAAATGGTAAATATGGATAAAACTGAATTTATAAGGAAGCTAATATATGCAGGCTTTTGCTTTCCAGTTATTTTAAATAAATGTTTGATGCTTATTTCTTGTTTAAAAGAAGGTAAAATGAAAAAATTCATATTGCCCCTGTATCCAGAGATATATGTTATTATATGTCCTTGCAGTGTCACTCCCCAATAAATCTTCTGCTTATGTATTTTTACCAGTTTTGTGTACACTGTCTTGTAGCTTATGTTATGGCCATGACCACTTTTCTATTCTAATAAGTATTATTTTATAGTATGTATTTTACTGCTGAAAAGCATAATGTGAACTTATTTAATTTACACTTAGATCAGAAATTTGATTTGGCCTATTCACTATAGGTAGACAGAATTTCACTGTCAACAACATGGGAAAAATGTAAAGTTTTCGGTAAATACTTCCAGATAAACCTGAGGAATGGAAGTACAAATTTAGAATTTCACCAGAAATTTATAGTGGTTCTTGTTTCCTTGCCTTAAATATTATAATCAAGCCGAGGCCGGTTTGGCTCAGTGGATAGAGCGTCGGCCTGCGGACTGAAAGGTCCCAGGTTCGATTCCGGTCAAGGGCATGTGCCTGGGTTGCGGGCACATCCCCAGTGGGGGATGTGCAGGAGGCGGCTGGTCGATGTTTCTCTCTCATCGATGTTTCTGACTCTCTATCTCTCTCCCTTCCTCTCTGTAGAAGATCAATAAAATATATTTTTTTAAAAAAAACACACACACAAAAAAATATTATAATCAATAAGATTGTTCAAATAATGAAATAACTTATTGTCATAAATTGTTGTCTTTAATGACAATTAGAATTGATATTTCCTTTTGTTTAGTTATTTGTATATTTGTATATGAATTTCTAATTTATGCCCTCTTACCATTTTTTTTCTGGAATCTTATTTATTTATGAATGGTAAGAATTCTTTATAATTTAGGGATTCACAGTTATTGGACATATATCTTACACATTTCTTCAATTTATTGTTCATACATTTCTTCAATTGATGTTATTTCAGTCACAGCGATCATATGGAAAATACAATGATGCACACCTTAGCGGTCACTGCTCTCATGAAAACCATAGTGTGGCAAAAAAAAAAAAAGAAAATCAAGCAAATGTAATTGAGTATTATAAGCATCTTAAGAGGAGAAACACAGTGACTGTGTGGGAGGGTATTGAAAGGAGTCAGGGACAAGGAAGAACACATGCAGAGAAGTCCAATGTTGCTGGAAAGCCAAGTTGAGTAGAAACGGAAATGAAAAGTAGGAAGGAGCCAAATCATGTACAGCTTAGTGAGCCATTTAAAAGAATGTAGACCTTATCTTAAGAGCAAAGAGAAGCAAACATTGTTGGCAGAATAATGCAGTAGGTGTGATATTTTAGATGTCTTAATTATTGAGGGTAATGAGTCAGCAGAAATCAACATTGAAAGGCTGTTGCTGTAATACTGGTGGTTTGGGCAGGGAAGTGGCAGCAATAATAAGGAACAGTAGATAATTTTGAAAGGTATTTACATGATAGAATCTACAAGGCTAGGTGATTGTTTGATGGGGGAGGCTGAAGAGAGGAGTCAAGAACTACCTCCGGTTTCTGGTTTGTGCCTCTACTAAGAGGAGGGTCTTCTGAAGAGAGGCAACTTTGAGGAGGGAGGGGGTTTGTGTTTGTTAAAGATGAGGTGTGCAAGTGTAACATGAAATTAGGGTTTTATTATAAAGACACAGTATTCGTAGTTGGCAGGCAAGAAACAGATTCTCAATTAAGTGAGAGTTGAATCCCATTTTACAACAAGATGACCTTTATGTGTAGATATGTAGGTGTGTGTCTATGCCTGTGTGCATAACAGGATGGTATGTCAGGACTTTTTGAAATGTGAATGAATATAAATTTTTATATTAGCTAATATTGAGGAACAATTTTTACATGTCAGATGTGATAAAGTTATTTTTAACCTTGTCATTAATAGTTTTAATGAACAGGATATTTAACTTTATTTTTTATCTTAGAATTTTATTTAAGTTTTAAATTTAGTTTTGTTTTAGATTTAGAGAAAGGTTGGATAGACAATATAGAGAATTCTCATGTAATTCCACAACTCACATTTTCCTTAATGTTATTATGGTGTATTTGTCACTACTGATGAATCAAAATTGATATTATAATTAACATTTACACTTAGCCAGATTTCCTTCATTTTTGCCTACTGTTCTTTTATGGCCGTAAGATTTCATCCAGGACACCACATTACATTTTATTGTCATGTCTCCTTAGGCTCCTCTAGACAATAACAGTTTCTCAGACTTTCTCTATTTTGGATGACTTTGACAGTTTTGAAGAGTACTGGTTAGGTATTTTGTAGGCTGCCTCTCAATTTAGGTTTTTATGAGTTTTTTCAATGCTTAGACTGTGTTTATGGAGATTTGGGAGAAAAACAAACAAAGTGCCATTTCCATCACATCATAGCCAGAGTACATACCATCAACATGACATCTCTGGTGATGTTAACACTGGTCACCTGGCTGCTTTCTTCCCTGTAAAGTGCTATTTTCCCCTTCCCTAGTCCACTCTTTGAAAGGAAGTCACTAGGCATAGCCCAGGCTTAAAGGGTAAGGAGTTATGCCCCACCTCCTGGAGAGGGGAATATCTACATCAGTATTTTTATTTTTCTGTAGGGGATGTCTATTCTCACATTTATTGACTTATTTATATCAATATGGTGTCATAGACATGTGCTTTATGTTACAGTCCAAAACTATGTCATTTATTGTTGTGATCAATTTATTGTTTCTTCCTTGGCCATCGGGAATGATTTCAGTTGCCTCCTATGTTCTTTTAACTTCTCTCCTCATTGTGGGTAGAGGTTGTCTGTTTGAGAACTTCCTTACTTCCTGGTACAAGGTGCCCCAAACTCATCTTGTGTATTTCCTGCCTCAGTTCACGCTCATCTTGTCTATTCATTGTGGGACTTTTAATGTCAGTATTGATTAAGTCTTAATAGATGCCAGAAGAGCCCACCGGCTTTTACACAATGGGTGGTAGAAAGCTGGTTTTGCCCTCTTAGCTGGGTGCCAACAATCCACCAGTTAAGAGAAGGTGAGAAAAGACCTAGAGTTCAAGACAAATCTATTTGTAAGGAGATTATCAGAAGAAAATGTTTAGAGTAGACATTGTTTCCAAAACAGTTGCTTTTTCATCATCTCAAGCCATCACTACAGAGGCCTCAATAGTGCCATTGGGAACATTACAATGTGCCTTAATTATGACTGAGAGACCTAATAAGTGAAGCCTGGGGGGCTGGCTCTTCTAACGGCGGAGGGAAGAGAAGGTGCTGCTGCCCTGCGAAAGGTTTGCCCTCTCAGGAAGTGTTAGGTCACAGTGACAGTCAGCCTTCCCTGTGGGCCAAAGTAAAAACCCAAGCCTCAAAATGCAGTTGCCTGGGAATAAAAATCCAAGGGCCAATACTGAATGTCTTTTACAATAGTGGGGATTGAAAATAACCTCATTTTAAAGTTTGCGCCCATGATGTGTCTTATACATTTTCTACATAAGTAAACATTAATTACTTTTAAAAATAAAGTTGTAACGTTTTAATTTTAACACCCGAATAAACCCACTTCTACCCAATGGGACAAGTAGGCCTTTCTGATGCTGTGAAAGTTGTCCATCTCTGCTGCCAAACCTGTCAGGCGAGTAAGCCTGCATATCAGATCCCTGTTCACGGGGAGCCAGCCCAGAACAAGTGAGTTGCCTTACATCGGTCTGAAAAGCGGGTGGTGGAGCTCCTCACATAAACTGAGAAATGTTCATGGAAACCCCTAACATCTGAGCTTGACTCCTTCTTGCTTCCTAATCTGTCAAGGGCCTCTTTCCTCTTATCCTCCACTTCCCACCCACCCAGGCACAGGCCATAAACTGATGGGGAGTCCTGAGAAGAGTTGAGACTTCTCTCTTCTCTTGTTTGCTTCTAATTGGAAACAGAGGTTGCTTTCCACATGCCTGTAAAAGCAATGCATTTTATGGATTACTTTAAAATCTATACCTGTAGGTCATAATCATGAGTGTGCCAAACATCTCGCTTCTGTATCACAGGAAGCCTTTTAGGATAAACCAGTTCTTGACCCTCTACTCCACGGACTGCCTTTTCTAAAAGAAGCATAAAGGGAAAATACATGCGGCGTTAACATGCACCCACGGTGATTGGATAACAGAATTACTCTCACAGAGTTCACTTGCTCCCAATTAGCAGCCATGTACAACATCACTATAAAGTAGCACCCCTACTTTACAAGGAAGGACATTGAGACAGATGTTTCCAAAGTAGAAAAATGTAAGTAAAATTGGAAAGGAGGCAAAGAAATCAGGGTGCTTCGGCTTCGTCTATCTTTTAACCTTCTTCTACGTTGACACTTTTGTCATCTTATTCTTCTCATACCTGTCTCTCGATTCTGCCACCTGTCAAAGCCTGCCCTAGCATGGACTGTTTCCATGCAAATCATTGTTTCTATCTCCCAGGGACAGTTGCATTTGAAGTCTTAACTCAAGAAGCAAAATAGAAGGCTTCCCTGATTAAAGGATTGTAGATACTCTTCAATAGGTGTTACACAGAATCTACACATTTCCTGTCACATTGGTAGTCGCCACACCGAAGAGCCATGTGGAGGAAAGAGCGCGGGACGTTGGAATCTGCTCTTTTATTTGAATCAAAGTTTTACCAGCTTATGAGCAGCACACCTAATCTCTCTGATTTCCTTATCTGCAAGTGGAGAACATAATATAAACATTTAAGCATGCTAATATACAAAGTGGCTCATGGCTAGCACAGTGTCTGCCGCATTACAAATATTCAGTTCACTCCTGCCTCCTTGCCCCTGGGTATTTAAGAGCGACATGGCATTTCATAGAATCATAGAATCTCAAGATTAGCTCTAATCTAGTCCAAATCCTATGCTGTGTTCCCAGCAAAATCATCAAAAGATATTAATGTTTTTATAGCTTGCATTTAAATGTTGTGATTAAAAAGACATCACCTCATTGCACAATAAGAAAACCCTGATGAAAGGATTAAGACGTACCTTTAAACTGAGAAGTGAATAAAATCATGAAAATTAAGCTCCCGGAAAGCATTCTGAATGATTCTGGTTGAAGAGGGATGCATGTGCTTGAGAAAAAAAATGTGCACAGTTCCTTGTCCTTGCTCCCACAGCAAGGATGAAGGGTCTAACAGGTAGTTAGACAGTTTTGATCCAGTTCAAGGAAGTGTTCCTTGACCCACGTTACACAATTTGTAAGGTGCTTGGGGCTAAAACCTGGAGGGTGGACAGCATGTACTAATTAAAGGCCACCACTGTGCTGGTGGTGCAGGTGGGCTGGGCAGAGATCCCGACTTTACGCCCACTGTAAATGATTCCTAGTGTACCAAAAATTAAAAAAAAATCATGTATGCCTCAGGAAAAAATGATTGAAGAATGTTATATAAACTTTGGTCAAAGCAGGTCTTTCTATTCAAAATGCCACATGCAGAAACTTTAAAGGAAAATTTGATATAACAAAATAGATAGAAATATTGGGAACTTTCTAGCTAAATAATGGCTTTTAGTATGCTGTGTGAAACACAAGTTAGTAATCTTTATTTTGCTTCCACCCTGATAAAAGAACCCAGGGAGTCATTGGGGGCAACAGGGGGAAATAAAGGAAAATAACTTTATATATTTTTTAAAATATGTTTTTATTGATTTTTAGAGAGAGAGGGAGAGGGGGAGAGAGAGAAATATCAGTTGGTTGTTACTGCATGCCCTTTACTGGGGATCAAGCCCACAGCTTGGGCATATGTCCTGACTGGGAGTTGAACCAGCAACCTTTTGGTGCATGAGACAACACTCACCCAACTGAGCCACATTTGCCAGGACTATCTTTTTTCTTCTTCCATTTTTATTGAGATGTAACTGATATACAACTCTGTTTAGGATGTACAACATAATGATTTAACTTACAGATATTGTGAAATGATTACTACAATAAGTTTAGTTAACATCCATCATCTCATATAGATAAAAAACAACAACAAACTTTTGTGTTAAGAACCCTTAGGATCTATTCTCTTAACAAGTTTCCTATATATTACAGAGGAGTGCTCACTATAGTCACCATGCTATCCTTATCTGTAAGTGGAGTTTACCCTCCTAGTACTTACTTATCACTGTACCTTTTGACCACCTTCATCTACACTTACTTATGAAAACTCATTTATGCTATAAATTTTGAATTAATTTAAATTAAAAGACAAACAAAAACTCTATAAATGCATGCACAATCTAGCTATATAAAAGGCTAATATGCAAAATGTCCCCTCGGGAGTTCAACCAGGAGACCAGGAGTTTGATTGCTTGCTAAGACATGAGCTGACCACCAGGGGGCGGCGTGAAATGAAGGAAGGCCCCAGCTGACAGCTGGAAGGCCCCTATTGGCCTTGATCGCTGGCCAGGCCTAGGGACCCTACCTGGGAGTGAATTTCAAACACCAGGCCTCTAATATATAATAAAAGTCGAGGGTGAATGTCCCTATAATATAGAACTTCTTCAAATCAATGCAAAAAAGAACACATTAATAGGTAAATGTGTAAGGGACCTGTGTAAACCTACCTATATGTCTGTGTTCTCTTATTATATTAGAGGAGATATCCCTTTGCCAATACATCCTTTATCTGTGTGTGTGATTCTATCCTCAACCCTGTTTCACATTATTGATTATCCCTATAGTAGTCCCCCAAAACATAACCAGTCTATGACAATTGAAAACTTTCTTTTGATAAGCTTAAATAAACTCAAGTGTTCCCCTTTCAAAATATCCTACCGTCAATTCTATATTCTACAAGCACCTACCATTGTTTTTTTAATTCTTTTTTCAACTAAACTTCTCACAGAGTTTATATAATTTTTAGTAATTTTCTTATCTACAGTTCATCCTAACACATTCAACTCAGGCATTTGCCTTTATGATTCTACCGATATAGCTGCCTATCTCCAAGGAATTCACAATTGCTACCTCCAATGGATATTTTGATTCCTCATCTTACTTGCCCTCTCAGCAATATTTGGCACTATTGACCAAACCACTTCCTTTGAAATATTATATTTAACTTCCTAGACAAAAAACAAAACAACAAAAATGAAGCCTGAAAGAGATTTCTATATCAAAGGGGCTCTGTGAGTCCAAATGTCAGACAAAAGCAGATCTTTTTAAAAATTTAAAATTTTACTTTTTTTGGAATTTATTTGAGTGACATTGGTTAATAAGTCATATAGGTTTCAGGTGTACAATTCTGTAACACATCAGCAGTATATTGTATTTTGTGTTCATCACCACAGATCTTAAAGATTACACGAGTACGGGGGTGTTTTGTTTCCTTCTCATTTCTCTGCTGCAAATCAATGAAGCAACCTCTCATAAGATGCTAATCTACTCCCATCTTTGTTTCCATGATGGGTTTGAGGTTGTAGATTCTCAAATTCATTACTTATTGCTACCTGGATCAGTTCTTTACATAATAGTCAATCGGGGGTGTTTTTCTTGGAGGCCTCTCAGCAGAGCTTGCCTGCTGAACCCTTTTGATCTACCTCACAATCCAGATACCCCTAGGGCTTGCTCTCCTGAGCTCTCTCCTCTCCTTTTTTCTCTCAATCTGCTCCCTCTCTGCTGGGAGCTGGTCCATCCTTGCTGCTTGACACAGTCGTTGCAGGGAAGAAACATCTGCACAGCATATGTTTCAAGGGACCTGGTGTATATGGCATACTGTTCTTAATGTTTGCTCACCTTCTTGGCGCTATGTGTTTTAACCAAGGTCACCTCTCCAAGAAAGGTTGTTTCCCCAGGTAGGGATTTTTCCCTGAAGTTAGGGAGGGAATAAAACCCCTTAACTAAGTGCCAGGCGGGTAGTTAATCACTTTAACTATGAACAATCATGCTTAAGCTACATAATCTTTACTCCCTGGAATGGAGATAAGAAACACCCTAATCTTTGGAATAGAGATTGATAGGATTGGAATCAACTGGTATAAATAGAGATGTAACAAGACAACAGGACACAGAACCTAGACTCACAACCTAGAGACAGAACCTAGAGACAGAACCTAGAGACAGAACCTAGTGAGAGAATATGGCAAAAGATCCTGGACTGAACCTGACTACAGAAATTGGCAAGAGAACCTGACTAGAACCTGGTGACTGAACCTGGCTGGAGAACCTAGCAAGAGAACATGGACACAGAACCTGGCTGGAGATTCTAACCAGAACTTGGCTGGAGATCTTGGCTAGAGATCCTGGCTAGGCTGCTGATCAACTGAACGCTGTCTCCATGTCATTCCTTCTTTGCCGACTCCGTCTACACCTTTGGGAACCCCTGGACCTGCTGGGGTTGGACCCCAGTACCTCTCTTTGTCTAGCACAGCGGTTCTCAACCTGTGGGTCGCGACCCTTTTGGGGTTCAAATGGCCCTTTCACAGGGGTCGCCTAAGACCATCAGAAAACACACATATAATTACACTAGAGGCCTGGTGCACGACATTCGTGCACTGGTGGAGGGGTCTTTCAGCTCAGCCTGTGCCTTCTTGCAGTCTGGGACCCCTTGGGACCCCTTTTGGCTGAGCAGCACTCCCCCTGTGGGAGAGCACTGACCACCAGGGGGCAGCTCCAGCATTGAGCATCTTCCCTCTGGTGGTCAGTGCGCATCATAGCAACCAGTTGTTCTGCCATTCAGTCTATTTGCATATTAGGGTTTTATTATATAGGATATTGTTTTTGTGATTAATCACTATGCTTTAATTATGTTCAATTTATAACAATGAAAATACATTCTGCATATCAGATATTTACATTACGATTCATAACAGTAGCAAAATTACAGTTATGAAGTAGCAACAAAAATAATTTTATGGTTGGGGGTCACCACAACATGAGGAACTGTATTAAAGGGTCGCGGCATTAGGAAGGTTGAGAACCACTTGTCTAGCGCAACTTGGCAAGCAACCCCACAATGGTGGTGAAAGCATAGAAAGGATGACAGATGACAGAGATTATCTAAATCAGAAATAAGAAGCAGCCCACTCTGCAGACCCAAAATGCTTATTCTTGTACCACCTTTGTAAAGAGAAACATGAAGAAAAGGGGAGATAAATTCAAGCACATAAAGAGGATAAACAATAATATCTTATTCAAACTATAATAGTAATGGCAAAAGCTTCACATAGAAACAAAAAATTAGCATTTTTCTGTCTCATTTTAAAAGAAATGTCATTATAAAGTACTCCAAAGCCATATTAATCAACGGGAACTTGTAATTCTCTTTGTAGAAGCCAATTTCAACTCATGAATAATTGTGCTGTAAGTGCTTTGAAAAGAACATTCAATTCAGAGTCAGGAGCTCTCTGTTCTCCTGTGATTAATTCTGCCTCCTCTGGCAAATTACTTATTTTCTGGGTCTCCGAGTCTTATTTATAAGTTGGGACTGTAAACTATTTGATCCTCAAGGGTCAATAAACTATTTTAACACCGGGATGCTATGTTTCCTTGCTTTTACTGATTTCTCCCCCTTTTCTAAGACCTTCCTCATTGATTAGGAGCTTTTATCCCCATCATACTTTTCATTTCTAACCACAGATTTGTCCATTAACATGCATAGTAAATGTCATGCAATAAATACAAGTGTCATAAAAGTTCAATTCACTCTGCCACCCAAATGGACAAAGTTATTTCTGGGTAATGGCAGACCCAGAGTAAATAGAGTATAAAGAAATTTCACCTCTTAATTCTGATAATGCTATGATTTAGCTAATGACAGTGAACAAATTACTTAATATTCCTAGAGTTTTCATTTCATCATGGAAAACTAGAAATAATAGTACTTTGTACATAGGATCCCTGTGCAGGTTAAGTGTGATAATGAAAAATTCATTATATATATATATATATATATATATATATATATATATATCAATTTTGTTGAATGATTGACATTATTTTCCACCTTCAATTTAACTGCTTCATAAGATCTTTATGAAATACACTAAATTTTATAAAGTCAAATGGTTTAAAGAAGATAGACTTAAAGTCAAATGATGTCAAAATATAAAATAAAATTCAACATAATTAGATTTTCTCTTGTTGGATAAATAGGGCCAAGATGATAGCATTTTTAATTCTACTCATAAAATTATGTCACCCCTTCTCCGCACTCCTCAAACAAACTGTAATTTTCTTCATCTTTAACCAAATTATAGTAACTCTCTTGACCTTGCATGCCCTTTCAGCAAGCACAGTATTTCTGTGGTTCCTTTATAACAAGCTCCTCTCAACGAGTTATCTATAGTCACTGTCCCTAGTACTTCATTCTCTCTTTAATCCACTCCAGTCAGGGACAAGAGACAATCTCTTTTCTCCCACCTCTTTCCTGAAGTTACTCATCATGGTCACCAACCATCTCCAGATTTTTAATTCAATGGTCAGTTCTTAGTCCTGATTTTATTTCTCGGCCATATTGACTTGTTATTTGACCCTGTCTTTTTGGATACATGTTTCTTACTTGACTTCCAGCCCTACTGTTTCTCCCTCATTAGCTGCTCCTTCTTACTTGAAGTTCTTCACTCATGTCTCCTCATACCACAGGCCTGTAAACAGCAGAGGGTCCCAGGTCTCATTCTTCGAACTTATTCTCTTTTCAGTCTTATACGTATTCCCTTGGAGATCTTACCAAATCACATGATTCAAAAATGACTGTTATGCTGTTGATTGCCAATTCATAGGTTTCAGAAATATTTTTTTCCCCCTTCAGTTGTCTATTTGGCATTGTCATTTTGATGTCTGGTGGGCATCACAAATTAAAAATATACTAAAACAAAACTCCTGATCTTCATCCTTAAAACTGTTCCTCCAAATGTCTTGCTCATCTCAGGAAATGACAACGCTGTCAATCAGTATAGCTACTCAAGGCAAAGATCAGGGGGTGGTCCGGTCCTGGTACCCTCTTTCTCTCACACTCCCACACAAGCTGTCAAGAAATATTGTTGATGCTTCCTTCAGAATAGACCCAGAATCTAACCTCCTTTCATCTCCTCCACCACTTGCGCTCTGACAAAAGTCCTCAATCATGTCTCACCTGGATTAGGACAACTTTCTGATAAGTGGTTTTACTCTACTTTGCTTCATAGTTTATTTTCCAAAAGTAACAAGCTATCCCTTTAAGACAGAAGCAATGCTGTGTCAAGCCTCTCTTTAAAATATTCCAATGGCTACCATCTTACTGAATGGAAGCTAAATTCCTCATAATGATTCCACACTATCTGGCACCCTGTGCCTCTTGCACCTCATCCCCTCCTCTTCCCTTCAGCTTTCTTCAGCCACTCTGTCCTTCTTGTTCCCAGAAGAAACATGCCAACATGCTTTCTTCAACCTCAGGTCTCCATCCTCACCTTTCTTAGTTCTTTTCTCAAATATCATTTTTTCAATAAGATCTACTATGTTGTACACTCCACTTTATTTTATTTTAAATATGTTTTTGTTGATTTCAGAGAGAGATAGCAATATCAATGATCAGAGAGATTCATTGATCAGCTGCCTCCCACCTTCCCCCCACTATGGATCTAGCCTGCAACCCAGGCATGTGCTCTGACTGGGAATCGAATCATGACCTCCTGGTTCCTAGGTCGACACTCAACCACTGAGTCATGCCAGGTGAGCTGCAAATCCCTTCATGCAATACACCCAAGCTCTCCTTATCACCTTTCCCACTTGGCCAATGAAGACTAAGCAGCTGGTCAGTGAAGCCTTTTATTTCTGTATTTGTTTTTCATCTGCCTACCTGCACAGAATGCAATGTAGATAATATTGTCTATTGTTCAGTGTTATGTCCGCAATATCTAGAATGGCACCTCCCACAAAGTAGACTCTTGATAAATGCTTTTAATGGAAATTAAGCATTTTTAAGGATATTGTCCTTACAGTTTATATATATACTAGAGGTCTGATGCATGAAATTCATGCAAGAGCAGGTTTTTCTCCCCCCAGCTGGGGGCACTGGATTCCCTCTGGCACCTGGGACCAGAGCTGGCTTCCCTCCAGCTGCCCACAGGCACCCAGGACCCCGGCTTCCCTCTGGCTCTGGCTTCGAATGGAAGGATGTCTGCAATGATGTCCAGAAGGATGTCCGGTCTAATTAGCATATTACCCTTTTATTATTATAGTTTTTTAAGAAACCAGTATTATCAATGAATGTCTGAGACTCTTCCCTCTTCTGTCTTTCTTAAGGGAATACCCTAGACCAGTGGTCAGCAAACTCATTAGTCAACAGAGCCAAATATCAACAGTACAACGATTGAAATTTCTTTTGAGAGCCAAATTTTTTAAACTTAAACTATATAAGTAGGCACATTGTTATTAACTTAATTAGGGTACTCCTAAGGCTTAGGAAGAGCCACACTCAAGAGGCCAAAGAGCCGCATGTGGCTCGTGAGCTGCAGTTTGCGGACCATGGCCTTAGACCAGCCGTGGGCAAACTACGGCCCACGGGCCGGATCCGGCCCGTTTGAAATGAATAAAACTATTGAAATACAAGACCGTACCCTTTTATGTAATGATGTTTACTTTGAATTTATATTAGTTCACACAAACACTCCATCCATGCTTTTGTTCCGGCCCTCCGGTCCAGTTTAAGAACCCATTGTGGCCCTCGAGTCAAAAAGTTTGCCCACCCCTGCCCTAGACACATGGTAGCCAAGTATAAGGAGAAATAACTTACATCCAGACACTTTTTGCAAAATATTTTAAGATTTGCAACACAAAAAAGCAGGAACTGATCATTTGCTTGGTTGGCCTGTTCGGTTCTTGGTGTCCTTGCTCCTTTTATCAGAACTCTGTGTGAGTTCTCCCACTTAGCCGGTTCGCCTTTCATCTTCCTCCAGGTTCAGCTGAAACACCTTTTACAGGGTTGATTGAACAGCACTTAGAGTATACTAGTCAGTCTTTTATGGTTTAATCATATTCTTCATTTCATGCCACCCTCTCCTCCAACCTGACAAGTACAATAAGTCGCTCTCTGAGGTGAGGGGCCATCTCCTACCCAGCTTTCCTGAACCCACACATCTCATGCCACATTCTTCATGATACTTCTGTTACCCACCATAGAACAGCTGTTCCTCCCTCCTTCTGACTCCTAACACTCTGCCTACCTCTGCCCCACAGCGTACATGTTAGTGTGTGAGAAATTTTGAGCAGGTTTTCTCTCTTTTGTCTGCTTGCTTTTGTAGACTAGATATAGTGAAGTCTAAGGTGTTTGGTAAGTTTGTTTAGATCTCAGTTAAGTGATATAAATGAGTCCCATGCCCTCCATCTGTTACTTCTCTCAAACACTTGCAGTGCCAGGAAGTATTAGTAAACTTTTCAGCTTATCTTCTGAACCATGTGCAAGCCCTTTGAAGACAGAGACCATGGCTAACATTCGCATGTTCCCTGCAGGGTCTAACAACTCCAGGCCTTGTACACTGTTGGGACTCAATACATAGTATATTCAGAAGATTAATTTACTATAGCTTTATTGCTGCACTCAATTTGCAGAATAGGTGATAAACATTATACATTTATTGTGACTGCAAACGGTTCCTTTACGACTCTACACTTTCTGAAAATTCAAGCTTCTCCGGGTCTCTGTATATCTAACACAAGGTTGCTCAAAGGCCCCAGAATCACCTGTGACAAAGAGCTAGGCAATACCATCAAATACTAGGAGCCAAGATCGTATTATTATTTCTAATAGATTGGACATCCATCGTGCCTTTTTTCTGAAACTAGGGATGAATGTGATAGCATCTCTATAGCTTGCCCAACGCTTTCTCCCATAGTCATCCCTTCCGGCACAGCTAGATCTCTGCGTGCCGTACTAGCAGCACTCCATTAATCATGGGCAGAGGCTGGGCATGGCTCCCAAGCCTGTGCCAGAAACTCCCCACAGCAAGGCTGTCTCTTCACAAAGACAAAGTTAAGGACGCGATGTTGGCCCTCAGATATCCCTTCACTCGGAATGCATGATTTTAAATCAGGCTTGAAATTAGCTCTATTATCTAATGATGAAATAAAATATACACGCTGCCCTAACTGGTTTGGCTCAATGGATAGAGTGTTGGCCTGCAGACTCAAGGGTCCCAGGTTTGATTCCGGACAAGGGCATGTACCTTGGTTGCGGGTGCATCCCCAGTAGGGAGTGTGCAGGAAGCAGCTGATCGATGTTTCTCTCTCATCGATGTTTCTGACTCTCTATCTCTCTCCCTTCCTTTCTGTAAAAAAAATCAATAAAATACATTTAAAAAAAATAAAATGTACACCCTGAGCACTCCACTCTATCAGGCAATTGCTCATTAATCTTTAACAATATGTGGTAGTTATACTTTTGACTCCTCCAAAACTTAACTACATCAGTGGCCCCCCTAGGTATCTGTGGGGAGATTGGTTCCAAGTCTCCCCACCGGGAACACAAAAAATTGAGGATGCTCAAGTACCCTATATAAAATGGCAAATATCAATGTATACAATTGGCTCTCCACATCTGCGTGCTCCCAACTATGGATCAAAATGGTATAGATATTTATTTTAAAAATTCATGTGTAATTGGACCCACACACTTCAACCAATGTTGCTCAAGGGTCAACTGTACTCACTTAACCAGGACAAAATTTATATATATATAGTATTCAGATATTAATTGAAGGATGAGATTTGCCCACAGGTATGAACTCTACAGTAGAGTGTTGTATAAATTAAAATAAAATTGTTGAAAAATAATTTAGATGAAGTCAGTCACCTCTCAAACTCTGGCAGATTTTTGGAACTGGGTGCTCAACAGAGATGTGTTCAGCAGTGGAACAGGTTAAACAGGATTAGGGGGTGGGGCTGTGCTTTGAGATGAAGCTACCCACTATATCCCAGATGGATGGTATACCGGTCCATTTGCTAGAGTAAAAAGATAATTATTTATTCTTAAGTCAATGGCCACAATGTTTTTAAACACAGAAATATTGTGTTAGACTTATTTTTTAATCATATAACCATATGGATATCTGAGATGAATTGGAGTGTATAAAAGAGAAAATTTACATATATATATGACAATTCCTGGCACAGGGCTTCTAAAACTCCTGTAATTTCCTAAGTGATAGAATTTCTTGTTCTAATAGTTGGTCTTTGACCCCATCCTTGACACAGGCCTCCCTAAATCCTTGTAATTCCTAAGTGATGGGAGCACTAGGGGCATCTTTTGTTTTAATGATGTGACTGGTGAGCTCATGGACGATTCCTGTATGGTGGCCGGTCACCAGAAAGACCAAGCCATGATTAGAATCTTGGAATTATCAGCCCCACACCACCATCCTGAGTGGAGAGGGGATGCAAATGGAGTCAATAACTGATGATGTCTACATGAGTAAGGCACCATAAAATTCCAGTGATAGGGGCTTCAGAGAGCTTTGGGTTGGCAAGCATATCCATGTATGAGGGTGTGTCAGCACCCCAACTCCATGGTGACAGAAACCCCTGAACTCAGGACCCTCCCAGACCTCCTATCTCTCCATCTAACTGTTCATCTGTATCCTTTGCCATATCCTACATAATAAAAGCCCAGTGACCAAATGGCAGAATGACCAGAACGACCAGTGGACCAGTTGCTATGACACACACTGACCACCAGGGGGCAGACACTCAATGCAAGAGCTGCCCCCTGGTGGTCAGTGTGCTCCCACAGTGGGAGCCCACTGGGCTGACTGGAATGAGCTGCTCCCACAGCAGGTGATCCCTGCAGGCCACACACCCCCCTCCCCCCCAACAGTACTCGAATCACAGCACTAAAAGCTGGTGGTTACTAAGCACCATCCTTGTGGCAGGCAAGGGCCCACTCTCCACTGAATCTCAGATGTTCCCAGAACCCGCCTCACAGAGTTGATCTAAGGCAGTGGTTCTCAACCTTGGCTGCACATTAGAATCACCTGGGAATCTTTTTAAAATCCTGATTTCTGGTCCTCATCTTCCAGAAATTCTATTTCTTTGTTATGGGGTGGGGCCACAACATTAGTAACAAAGAAACAGAATTTCTGGAGGATGAGGCCCAAAAATCAGGATTTTAAAAAGTTCCCAGGTGATTCTAATGTGCAGCCAAGGTTGAGAACCACTGATCTAAGGGTTTCTATTCATAGCTTTAAGAATGGAATGAGATCATCAGCTTAAGTAGGTGAGGGAAAACACACACTGCTCCTTCTTCATTCTCTTCATCCTACCTTCTTGCGAGAAAACAAACACCTGGTCCCAACATCCCGCCCTGAGTGCTGTACGAGAGCTCACCGGCCCTCAGCTCTGAGTGAGTCTGCCTTCCAATGGCCTTTACACCTAGCGCCGCTGCCTGCGCATCTTACTCAACCCGTATCACTGGCCGAGCACCCGCCTTGTCCCAGGTGATGCCCAGGTGCTCCCAGAGCAGCAGGAAGACAGCCGCCCTGTTCTACTGAGTGTGCATGCGTTCTGCCAGGAGAGGATGAGGGTGCGGGAGGAAACAGGCTCTGACAGACGGGAGGTGCAGCAGTTAGAGGGCACGGGCACCATGAAAACATGGGAATGAAGCCACATAGGGGCTCCATGAGGGGAGGGGCAGAGGAAGCTCACTGAGAGACAGTGGACGGATGGAGGAGAGCCAGGCCATCGCCTGGAGAAGGGCATTGGGCACTGGGCACAGCCCACAGAGGGGCAGTAAGAGGAGCGAGAGGCCGAGTGGAAGGGGGTCAAGGCTTGAGGGGGGCACATCCTGTAGGGATCAAGGGCCCGTGAGAACCTGGCATCCCCTGAGTGCAGGGGGAGGCGCCAGGGCTGTAGATGAGGACCCGCTGGGCTGACGCAGTGGGGGCAGACACTCTGGCTTCTGTGCCAGGAGCAGACGGAGGGGGGAGAGGAAGCAGGGAGACAGCAGGAGGCGACAGCACCCTCCCCGAGGGCGATGCGGAGACAGTGGAAACTGTGGCAGCCGGGGTGGCGGC
The DNA here is from genome assembly GCF_964212035.1 of Myotis nattereri. Taxonomy (NCBI): domain Eukaryota; kingdom Metazoa; phylum Chordata; class Mammalia; order Chiroptera; family Vespertilionidae; genus Myotis; species Myotis nattereri. The sequence continues at coordinate 13,813,771 of NC_138080.1, forward strand.
TTTGGGGTGTCCTGGAGGGAAGCCAGAGCATGAGGAACGATGTCGGGGGGAAGGGGGAGGAGGCCCCCTGTTCGGCTCAGCCCCTAGGAAGGCAGGGTCTCTGGCAGCTGCTGGCAGGGGACCTGGGGTCAGATCCCATCTGTTTTGAGGGTCTGACTGTAAAAGCCAGACCTTAGTTTGAGCTCCACACAAGGGACCTGGAATGCTCACGTCCAGCCTCCCACCCTGATGTCCAGGCTGTGGGTCACTCCTGTCTGGCTGCCCTAATCCCTCCACGCCTCCCCCCCGACCCCCCCCCCCCCCCAAGATCTCTTCAGTGATGACAAGTACTTATCAGAAATAAGAACATGGTTTTATTTTTGGTACAAAAACAACAAAACAGAATGTGCAGTATTATGGAAAGCAAATGTTGAAAACTAGGAAAATGAAGTCCCTTTGTGGACAAACAGATCAGCTATGCCCAGAACCCGGTTCACTCGTGACACAGAAGGGCTCAGGGTCCAATGCAAAGGGCTTGCCCAGGTGGTCCAACTCCAATCCCTGACTCCAGTGTCCAGGACAGAGAGGATCCGCACCACAGAACAGAATGGCCGGCTGAGACCAGCCCCAAGTCCCGCGCCTAAGGCAACCCTTGCGGAGCTTCCAGAGGAAGAAACACTCCTGAGTCGCTGGGACTGGGTGGTCAGCTGCCCCTTACTCCTACCCAAGGTCTGTGGTGCTCCCAGCTCTGCCCCTCCCTCCCCCTCCCATGTCCCCTCCCAGGTGAACCCCGATGGCCCTTCCCATCCTCCGCCCTCCTCAGCCTCCAGTGGCAGGTAGGGAGGGTGGGGGGTCGCTATGATGTGCGCTGACCACCAGAGGGCAGCGGGGAACATGGTGGGTGTTGGCGACGAGGTGCTGGCAGAGGGTGGCAGTGGAGGCACTGCCAGCCCCAGTGGACTTCTGGGTGAGCCGGGCTGCAGCCACCGGGACCACAGGGGCCAGTTGGGCTCTCTGTGAGTTCATGCAGGAGCCGTTCCGTGAGCTGCTGGATGTCCCACAGGCCCATGCTGCACCCTGGCCTGAGGCGTCCAGCCACACTCACTGCATCTCTGCGTGGGGACTTGGGTGCTGTGACTCAGGTGGAGGGGGGTGTGGGGGGGCCCGGGGGCCCAGGTGCTTCCCAGAGCCCAGAGGTCAGCTGGGACCTTCCCTTCCACACCAGACGCTTGTGCTTTGATCGGTGGCCAAGCCTAGGGACTTCACCCATGCATGAATTTAGTGCACTGGGCCTCTAGTTCTTTAATAAAATGGTAAATGTGTTTCCCTGGTTCTGTGAGCTGTTCCAGAAAAGAATCAAATCCAAGGGGAGGGAGGTCATGGGAACCTCTGATTTGTAGCCAATTTGCACAGAAGTCGTGGGTGTCCTGGGGACCTCCTCTTTGCAACTGGCATCTGAAATGGGACAATCTTGTGGGGTTGAGCCCTTAACCTGTGGGATCTGATGCTATTTCCAGGTAGAAATGTCAGAACTGAGTTGAATTGTAGGACACCCTGCTGGTGTCACAGAATTACTGATGTCAGAAAACCTCCCACACATTTGGTGGCCAACAGTGTCAAAAGGGAAGAGTTCTGTGTGGAAGTAAAGGAGGAAGGCAGGTGAAGAGAACTCAAGGTTTTTTCCCATATACAAGAGAATGGATAAGATTTTTTTAAAAATGACAATGCTAACTGTTGGTGAAGATTTGGAGTAACTCAAATTCTCACATATGACTAATGGAGATGTGAGTGATGATATTCTATAAAACATCAGCTTCTTATAAAGTTAAATATCTACTGTCATATGACCTAGTGGTTGCACTCTTGGTGTTTACCCTGAGAAATCAAATTATGTGTCAAACAAAAACATGTGCACAAATGTTCACTGCAGTTGTAGTCATAAGAGGCACAAACCAGAAACCACCTAAATATCCATGAGTGGCAAAATGGATTACACAATTTGTAGTGTCCTCATGTGCTAGTACCTACTAAGTGATTTTTTTAAAAAAAATGAACTGCCAGTGCACACAGTGAAATAGATGAGGCAGTTCTAAAATATGTTCAAAGATTCTTTTTCATATTCTTTGTTGGACCTTCTCTTGATTCAGGACTGACCATCATGGTGCACTTGCAAGCAATGCAAAGCAACTGAAAGGATGTCATATAATCTCTTGACTAGGTCAGAAAAGGACGTATAGCTTCTGCCTGGTCCTGTGACACTCACTTTAAATCCCTGACCTGCCTTGTACCGATTCTCAACACTCTGAGGCTACCAATCTATGAAGAAGCCACATATCAGTGTTCCAGTCCACAGATGCACTTGGATTTCTGCCAATAACCAGCATCAAGAACCAGTGAGTGAGTCTGCCTCCAGATGCTCTGGGCCCCGGGCATGAAGTCACTGCCAGTCTCTCCAGCTGAGATCCCAGACACCATCGGCTTCCCACTGTGCCCTGATGAAACTCTGATCCACTAAAACGTTTTGTGCCACTAGGACAATAGATGAATCTCTGAAATATTATGCTGAGTGAGATTCTGGGCTCAAAGAATACATTCTGCAAGATTTCCTTTACCTGAAACTAGAAAACACAAACTTACTACTGAGTTGATAGCATATCTGTGACTGCCAGGGCCTGCTGTGGGGTGGGGCTGAGTGGGGTAGGGCATAAAAATGGGTAATGGAAATGTTGTACAGTTTGATGGTGGTAGTGGTGACATTTGTAAAAATTCATTGAACTGTATCCTTAAAGTAAGTGTATTGTATTGTATATATATTATACCTCAACTTATTTGTATTTAAAAAAAATAGCAACAAATGTACAGAGGAAACTAGAAGCTATGGAAGAGTGCTATTGATATGCACAAAGGATGGATAGATGTCTGCAAATATTTGTTCTCCTTGTAGTCACTAAGTCATTCATGACCAAATCCTCAGGAAAAGATGGGGGAGGGACAGACAGGCCTTGGGCTGCTGCCTGCCTAATTCTGGAATTTCAATGGTCAGGAAAAATGTGGACTGTTGTTGCTCATGTCCTTCTAGAAGTTTTCATGTTCGAGCAATATTTTTTTTCCACAGGAAAGGCCAGCTAGTGACTATAGTCAGTTCTTTATTTCTGACAGCAGGTGTCACAATTGCCTCATAAAAGAGAAGCATACTGAGTTTTAAAATGTGGTTTTAAAATCTATTCAGTTAGTATCATGGATTGCCATGACAATGAATACATTACTTCTAATGACAAGCATGTTGCAGGTAAGTACATCACTGATTTAGTAAAGTGATCGAAGAGAAAAAAGGGAACATCAGCTCGTTAAATGTGTGTGTGTGTGTGTGTGTGTGTTATCCATATATACAACAAGCAATATCCCTAGTTCATAAATGTTAAAATATGAAAAGATGCTACCTCTAGCATCAAGGAAATATGGTAACTAACCACAAGCTATTAGCAGGTGCCAGGTAAGCCCCAAAGCCCTCACACTGCTTCCCAGCTTCTCAGACATCTGCCTCATTTAGCTGCCCTTGCACAGACTTTAACTCAGGAGAGGAGCAACCAAGTGCCAATGCCCCTGCTGGTTGGTACTGCAGAAAACAACGGAGATTTTTGAGGCCAGCAGGGCCTAGGATAGTGAAGTATGGTGGTGGGCACTTGACAGTTGATTATGGACATAGGAGGTTGTACCCTTCTTTCATTTAGACTCTGGGGTGGTTCGGAGAAACGTAAGGAATTCTGTCTGCTGTCTGTGATAGAGCCTGCAGCAAGTGCCTGCTGTTTCAGTCGTCTGTCCACAGCAAGAGCTCAATAAGTGAAGGGAGATGAGCCAGCTAACAGCCTCTAGAAGGTGCGCATCCCAACCTCGGCAACAGACTGTGAGGACTTCATCTCCTAGGGGTCAGCAGAAGCTTGGGCCTGCCCCTGATCCTCACACTCTTAGTTTTTACTATTGAATATTGTTTGTAGGTAGTTTTCTATCTTAAAAGGTGAATTAATCCGCACTGTTTCATGTTTCTCTGCACTCAATTCTGGGTCCCTCATTTTGGCCAAGACCATCATACTCTTTATTGGTGGATATCTTTGTAGGACAGGAGGCCTACACATAATGAGTCAGAAAAGGTGCCCTCTGGTAGCCGGCCTGTGAAAATGTCCTGATATCTTCCAGACATGAGTGCCTCTTCCTCAAATTTACAACTTCTTCTGTACTTCTACTTACTTTACAAAGGAATAAATGTTACCATAAACAAAGAAACAAACAATAATAAAGGAAAAAGTTATAAAGCCTTTAAAGACCAATTACCAATGGGTGTGAAATTTCCCCCCATGGAGACAGCCTTATCCAGGGTAAAAGCTGGAAGATCCATCTCTAAACTACATTTCTTGGCTAATACTTCTGTCTAAGCAAAGTATTGGAGGATGGGGAAGAGAGAGTGCTAGTCACAAAGCCTGGTTCTGGTGGAACATATGTGACAGGAGTCGTTACACAGCAGCCTTAGGAGAGCAAGGCATCAGGATATGAAACAGGACACACATGCCACGCCCCGGCTGAATAAGGATCGGCAGTCACTGACCTGGCTGCACAAGCTGACTTAGAAATAGCCACTGGTGTCTCACTGATGTGACAAGTCAGTGAAGAGCTTTGGGATTTGCAGTCCTGTTGAAAATGTACAACAAGAAAAAGCAGAATCAAAATAGGGAGGGGAAACTACTAAGACTAATATGTTAGTTTGGCAAGGTCACAAATTAGATACACAGTTCAATACAACAGAATAAAAAGTCCAGGAATTGACTCTATATATGTACATATTGATTTTTTTCTGTTTTTGTAAATGCACCAAGGAAACTCAACAAATGGTGCTGGAACCGCTGGAATATATATATATTGGATCTGACTTAAGACCTGTTTAACTTAAAGTGTATTATAGACCTAAATGAAAAACTAAAATAACAAAAATTCCAGAAGGAAGCATAAGAGAAAATCTTCATAACCAAGGGGAGCAGAGATTTGTTCACACAGAGCAAAGGGATGTTGCCTTTTTAAAGTTTGAAGTTTTTAATTTTAATAAAGTATAATTTATTGTGAATCATCATAAAAAGGCAGCACCATGAAGAAAATGAAAAAGCAAATTGCAATCTAGGAGAAAATACTTGCATGTGCAGTTGGCCCTTGAACAACAAAGGTTTGAAATGCATGGGTCTACTTAAATGCAAAGTTTTTTCAACAAATATACGATTGGCCCTCTGTATCCCCAGGTTTTGCATTCACAGATTTACACAACCGGGTATAGAAAACAGTACAATGTTTTCAATCCGAGGGAGTCTGTGGATACAGAGGACTGACTACTAGTATGTGCATTGTCTACATCATCTATATATATAAAAGCCAAGCAACTGGAATGATGGAACGACCAGTCTCTACGATGCACACTGCAGTGGCCAACTGGCCTGATCAGGGTCCCAATTGTACCCCCCACCACCTGTGGCCTATCTCCCACACCTGCTCCGCCCTTGATGGGCCCCATCTCACCCCAATTGGGGGTGGGGCTGGCCGGCCAGGCCCCTGCTGGCCGGCCCTGCCCCTGATTGCCCCCCCTCCCGCCCCATCGAGGGCAGGGCCAGCCGGCCAAACACCAATGGCCCCTTCCCCCAGCCGTCCCTGTTCCCAATTGGCCCCCGTCGGGGTGGGCTCGCTGAACTCCCACCTGTATATGAATTCGTGCGCTGGGACTCTAGTTTTATATAAGGAACTTAAGCATCGATGAATTTTGGTATCTGCAGGTGTCCTGAAACCAATTTCCTGTGGACAAAGTTACACACTGATTTTCACCAGCACAGGGGTTGGTGCTCCTACTCCCCAACCTCATGTTCAAGGGTCACCTGTATGTATATGAGACTTATCGGAATACTTGTAGTGCATGTATCTGGCAAAGAACCTGTGTCCAGGATACTAGAACTCAAAAATGACAATAACTACATAGTCATAATCCAAGAGATTTGTGGTCCACAGCTAAGATGTGAGGCAGCACTCCAGTCACAGGCAGAGTTAACTAAGAAAAACACAAAAGAAGAATTCACTCCTGTGACTGGAGGTTGAGGTTAAGGAAAAAGAAAGGAGATATTGGAGAATTTAAGAAAGAAAAAGGAAAAGTTTTATGAATTCTAGGACAAGAGATGCCATGGTTGGACTAATTTTAATTCTGAGGCAGAATAGAGGATACATCCCAGAGGTTCAGTAGTTACTCTTGGCCCTAAACTTCCTCAAAGCCATTACAAGGGACATCCACCTGACCAAGCCTAGCAGGTTCCTTCTTGCTGAATGTGCTAGGATGCCTCTTGGACCTGCTAGTCTGGGGACGAGACCTTGATGTTTGGAGGCTTGCGATACACCACTGTGAAACCAGTGATCCCCCACAGCAACCTTCAACCCAGGCCACTGATTCTTCTAATCCAGGCTTTCCCCTAATTTTCATATCCCTGGACTAGAAACCCGAATCTCCTCTGGATGCAGCCATTCCCTTTTGTGTGCCTGTTCGTGGACAATAACCTGTGGCCAATGGCTCCCTGCACGGGCTTTAGGTGACAGCTCTGTGGACTCTGCAAACAGTGTCAATAACTATCACAGGGTGTGTGTGCATGTGTGTGTGCGTGTGTGTTATTGGCAGGTCCAGAGGAGGCTGTCCTGAGTCCTCTTTCAAAGATTCCTTTCATGTGGAAAACTCCTTCAGGAGGGACTCTCCTTTTCTTACAGGTTTATATTTTCTTAAATGAATAAGAAAAGAATGGGGAAGAGAGAGTGCTGGTTACAAAGCCTAGTTCTGGTGGAAGGCATGTGACAGGAGTTGTTACACAGCAGCGTTACGAAAGAGCAAGGCATCAGATATGAACCACAGAAACTCTAAATTCCCAAATCAAAAGTAGAACCAAGATACATGGGTAAAGTCATTCAACAATGAACAAGAGCACAGTTATGGAAAAAAAAGAAGGAAATAAAACAAGGAAACAGCAAGGTACAGAAAGATACCCCAGTCCTTTGGGCTGCAGTTTTTGAAAAGAGCAGTTTGCTGCATTTTAAGTTGATGACTATGTTTGTGTTTGTGTTTTACACTGCTGTTTATCTCTTGCTATCATTAAGTATCCAGTAAAGTTAGTTTTGAGGAAAAGCGCTTTAGTTAACTGTGCTAAGGAGAGGAGCAACCAAGTACTTCCTTACTCTTTCTTTCTTTCTTTCTTTCTTTCTTTCTTTCTTTCTTTCTTTCTTTCTTTCTTTCTTTCTTTCTTTCTTTCTCTTTCTTTCTCCTTTTTGCCTGGTTAGTGCCAAGCTATGTGTTAGGTATAAGCTATGTGTTAAGTGATAAGGTATGTACTAGGTGTTAAGATGTTGGACCTGTGGCCACCCTGTGGCCACTCTTTCCTCAAACCGTCATTCTAAAGAAAACTCCCAGGAGAAAATCTATTCAGGGGTACCTTATGGCATAAGATTCCATACCTGTTTCAGAACACCTCCTTTAAAACATGACATTGCCTCATACTTTTTCATGATTACAAAAATTAAATATTTTTGTTGATTTCAGAGAGATCCAGCCTGCAACACAGGCATGTACCCTGACCGGGAATCGAACCCCTGACCTCCTGGTTTATAGGTCAATGCTCAACCACTGAGCCACTCTGGTCGGGGCTTTCTCATGATTTATTCTGGTGTCTCAACAGCTGGTAAAGTCCTCTCTAGCATGCACATTCATAGGTATTTCTCATTTGGTTTTGACTTCCTTAATCTTAAACCTGGAAAATTATTTTCTAAACCATGTTTTCCATACACACACTCTTCTTTCCAAACATAGGCTCCTTTCATTCAAAATATTTGTCTCTCCCTTAAAATGGTCACAATCCTATTCCCCACTTTCTTTTCCAAAAACTATGCCCTATGACTCCCCTCCTGGAGGGCTCTTCTCTGGTTGCTGTGTCCTCTTCGACCACACAGTGCCTCTTGGCATTAACACATTCTCTTCAACTCTCCCTCCATTGTACTTTGGAGCCTCTTCATTCCCCACCATCCACAGGCAATTATTTTGATCCATAAAATCAATAATGCCACCTCCCTCCCCCTGGCCCCATGTGGCTCTTACATTCTTCTCATGGCTGATTGGACTCTGCTTCCATTATATTCAGCATCCTTGCTCACTCCAACCTTCTAGGACAACTTGTTCCCCAAATTTTCTTTTTTGCAGGTGCATCCATGCTTGAATGGAATTCTCTGAGGAAATGTATAGGCACATGCGTGCACCGCCTCCTCACAAGATAGGCCCCTTACCTTTCAGTGCTGTCTATGGCTTGACTAGGTCAGTCTTTTCTTCTAGTTACTAAGCATATAGATTCTTTCTTCTGGTTTTTTCTAGACCAAGAAAGCTGACACCTTTTTAAAAATTATGATACAACACTAAGAGCAGGTCAGATCTCTTTTCTCCTGGTCAGTTGTTATGATATGAAGTTTCCAGAGAATCCTAGGAATCGGTCTATATGCAACCACAACAAGTACCAGGATGCCTTCCAGCACTGAGGAGACTGCAGGGTCTGGCTTAGTCACATGGCTTCTGCTCACTTCTCTCCACTTTCCTACTTCAGGGAATCAGATGGTTGGAAGAAACATTAACTGTAACCTACTTTTCTTAACTGGTTTCTAGAAAAAGAAAACAAAAGAACATTTTAAAGCCTTTCAAGCTGCTTGGCTTATCTGGTCCTTTTCATATCTATGTTCTTGTTTGCTTCTTATCTATGTTCTTGTTAGAATGTTGGGGAACAGCACTCTCAGGAAGAGAGTATAATTAGTCCCCATCCTCTGCGCCAAAATATTTTACATGCTGTTACTTTATCTCTTTTTAATTTATACAAAACACTGAAAAGATGATTTGGTGCTATAACTATTTAAATATGTGGACAACTTTCTTATTATAATTTTTAGCTGTTAGTTTTTCTTATTAGTTTCTAAAATATACAGTGAATAATTCAGGTGCCAAGACTTTGGTGTACTGTCCTGGAAAGAGAATGTCATATCTGAGGTAAACTCCAAGCATCCATTTACTTGTTGTGTGACACTGGTTAACGCTTTCTGAATGTCAATGTTATCATCTGCAAAATGGAAACATCACTAAACTAAAGGGAGTATATGAAAATTAAATAAGATGATATATGGCAAGAACTAGGGACAGTGTGTGGATGAAGAGGGCCGCATGCTGACCTGACCAGCTCAGGGGAGGCCTGCACGGCGGTCTTGCAAACTCAGAGACCTAAAGTAACCACAAAGGATGGTCTGAAGTTAAATTTTACCTAAAAGCAGTTATGGTGGGTAGTTACATCCTAGGCTGGTATCTTCACTGACAAGGTCAGTCTTTACCTTAACTGAGCCTATCTGTCTTTTTGCATCTGTAATAACATACCCTTTAAATGTCTGGGCAACATATAACTTCCCTTTTTCGGGACCCCTTGGGGCACAACCTGATGTGCCTGGGCACCAAGGACAGATACAACAGATTCCTTCATTGCTATCATGTTAATTGTTCCTGCACCCACCTAAGTATGTGTCTATCATTTTACATTTTATCCAATCCCAGGGGCCCTCCCCTCCCCCCCCCCCACCCCTCTTTGCTTTCTCCCACCTCTCTACCCTATCACCAATGGATCTCATGTAACCCATCTATGTCCCTTCCCTTGATTGCAAGGTATAAATATAGATGTAACTCGCCATTCTCTGGAGCACTAGCTCAATCTGTTGAGGTTCTGCTTCCTGGAAATTGTCGACAGTTTGGCTCAAATAAACTCACAAAAATTCTTTACAGGTTTGAATGTTTTTATGTTAACAAATTTCTAATAGCTATTAGCCTAAATGTCCTTCCTCGTTTAATGGGTCCTAAATACCCCCCATCATTCACATAACCCCATTCTGCCTGAAGGCGCTCTCACTCCAGGCTGTGGTGAAGGCTGAGGCCTAAGGAGAAAAAAGACAGAGGAGAGAAGAAGTCACCCTTTTTCTTCCTGCCTGCCTGCTTGAGCTAGGATATCTCATCTCGTTTCCTGCCTTTGAACTGAATTATACCATCAGCCCTTTGGGTCTCCAGTTTGCAAATGTCAGGTTGTGGGACTTCGTAGTCTTCATGTAAGGGGGCAGAAATAGAATGTTGGGGAAGAGCTAGTATTGTAAGAAATATTAATCATGCTCTGTTAACCATAATTGTTTTATTCTGATTAAAGAAGTCACATTCTACCCTGGCTGGAGCTGACCTGGAGATGCATCCCTTCCTCTCCATTTGGAGCTGCCTATTATCATGGAAAGATTAACAACTATGTTGCAGAAACCAGAATCACCAGCCCTTTGCAGATCCCCAGCCCTTTTTGCATACCTGCAGGACTTTGCAAACCTCCATCCTGCTTACCTGTTAATTGTCCATTTGTCACTCCCTTTGGCTATTTCCCCATGTAACCCCAGCCCTTGCATATCACTAAGCCCTTTGAAGACCCCTAGTTCTTTTGCATATCTGAAAACTGCCCTTTTGCCTACTTTTCCTTAGTAGTTCTACTATACTAGGGGCCCAGTGCATGAAATTCATGCACTCGCAGGGGGAGGAGGGTCCCTCTGGTAGTCCCTCAGGGGATGTCCGACTAACAGCTTAGGCCCAAGCCATCAGTTGGACATCCTTAGCGCTGCTGGGGAGAAGGGAGAGGCTCCCACCACCGCCGCTGCGCTCGCCAGTCATGAGCCCAGCTTCTGGCTGAGCAGTATTCCCCCTGTGGGAGCGCATTGACCACCAGGGGGCAGCTCCTGTGTTAAGAGGGATTGGGCCAAAATTGGCTCTCCAAGGGGTCCTGGATTGCGAGAGGGAGCAGACCAGATCAAGGGATTCCACGGTGCATGATTGGGGCTGGAGAGGGATGCAGGAGGTTGGCCACCTGGGGAGGGACTACGGGAGGGCTCCTGGGCATGTCTGGCCTGTCTTGCTCAGCAAACTAACCTACCAATTGGAGCGTCTCCCCTCTGGTGGTCAGTGCACATAATAGTGACTGGCCGAACGGTCCACTGTCTGCTCCTTGGTGGTCAGTGTACGTCATAGTGAGCAGTTGAATGGCCTTAGCATATCATTAACATATTACGCTTTGATTGGTTGAACAGATGACTGGACAACCGGACACTTAGCATATTAGGCTTTTATTATATAGGATAAGCAGCTGGCTAATGAAGGGATGGAGAGCAGACTTTTGTGGCTAACCTGCTCCTCTGCCATATTGCTGGCAATATTGGAATAAATGCTCACCTATGATTCAACCCCATCTCTGCTTAATTGGCTCAAGTAGTGACAGGCAGCATGGATCCATTGTTTGTTTGGTTACATTCATAACTAGATGAGCTAATTTGTCATAGTCAATGTATCTCTTATATATAAAATATAAATAAATAAATATATAGTCTGTCTCTCTGGATAATTCTGACTATGATAGGTTTTACTATAATGTATCTGTAATAATCCTATCTAATAAAAGAGAAACATGGTAATTGGCGTACGACTGCTACACTTCCCATTGGCTAATCAGGGCGATATGCAAATTAACTGCCAGCTAAGATGGCGGCCGGCAGCCAGGCAGCTTGAAACTAACATGAGGCTTGCTTGCTTCAGTGACGGAGGACTCCAACGTTCCCCGCCTGCCACTGCCGGCCTGAGCTGCAACTCTAAGCAACTATGTAACAAATATAGAAGCTAAACAAAACCCCAGAAACCTGCTTTAGTCCCCCCGGCTTCAGCCAGCAGGATCGCAACATTGTAAGCAAAGGCCAGAAACCTACTTTCAGCAGCGGAGGCCTAAGAGCTGGAGCCAAGCCTCAAAGCTAAAGCTGGCCCAGAATAAAAAGAAAAAAAGGAGCAGTTGGGAGAATCAGTCACCCCCAGCCTGCAAACAGCCATCATCCCCTCACCCAGGCTGGCCAGGCACCCCAGTGGGGACCCCCACCCTGATCCAGGACACCCTTCAGGGCAAACCAGCTGGCACCCACCCGTGCACCAGGCCTCTATCCTATGTAGTAAAAGGGTAATATGCCTCCCAGCACCAGGATCAGAGGAGCCGTGAGGTCTCCCGGCACCGGGATCAGCTTGACAGGGGGCAGCGCCCAAACCCCCCGATCACCCTGCAGCTCTGTGTGTAACAGGGGCAGGGCCACAACCTCCCTATCCACCCTGCTCTGTTTGTGACAGGGTGCGGCGCCCCAACCCCCTGATGGGCCCTGCTCTGTGTGTGACAGGGTGCGGCGCCCTAACCCCACCCCACCCCCACGGGGCCTGCTCTGTGTGTGATGGGGTGGAGCCATAACCTCCCCATCAGCCCTGCCCTGAGTGTGAGAGTGGTGGTGCCCCAACCCCCTGATCGGCCCTGCTCTGTGCGTGACAGGGTACGGAGCTCCAACCCCCCTGATGGGCCCTGTTCTGTGCATGATAGGGGGCAGTGCCCCAACCCCCCAATTGGCCCTACCCTGAGCGTGACTGAGGGTGGCATCACAACCTCCCAATCGCCCTGCTCTGTGCATGACAGGGGGCGGTGCCCCAACTCCCCAATCGGCCAAGCTCTGAGCCCAACCAGCAGCTGCACCTAGGGATTGGGCCTGCCCTCTGCCACCCGGGAGCAGGCCTAAGCCAGCAGGTCGTTATCTCCCGAGGGTCCCAGACTGCGAGAGGGCACAGGCCGGGCTGAGGGACCCCCCTCCCCCCCGAGTGCACAAATTTTTGTGAACCGGGCCTCTAGTAAAAGTATAATATGCAAATTGTATGAACATCCGTCCAGACATCCTTCGGATGACCTTCTGGACAGCCTTCCGGATGAAGCTGGAGCTGCAGCCGCAGGATTGAGGCAGCCACCGTGGCTGTGAGGGAGGGCTTGAGGCAGCCACTATTGCTGCGAAGGCCTACTCTTGCATGCATTTCATGCATCGGGCCTCTAGTTTAACTATAAATGTTTGCAGTTGGTTCTCAGTAATGGCTGTGTTTCATAACCAGCTTATGATATTCCTGAGAATTTAACATTGGCATTAACCAGCCAGTATGAGCTGTCTCCAGCACACTACTGCCTATAATCCTTGCCACTCAGGCAGTTTGACTATAAGAAGCCTCTTCCTAATCTTGAAGTAGAAGGGGAATATTCCTAAAGAAGCGCGTGTTTTCCCTTGGAGGGATTGGCTGGAAGTTTGTACCAGACAGTGACCAAGGGAGATCAGCATGTCCTGGGGCTGTAGCCGGTTATCAGTGGCTCTGACCTGGGTTCCAACTGTGACACTGGTAGTGCCAACCCCCCAATAACTCTGAGGCAATGGAGGGGGAGACAGCAGCCATGGCCTTCTGAAAGGCTGCTCCTTTCAAAGCCCAGTCTTTAGAAGTATGTCCAAGTCCCTGTTCTCCCAGCACAGGCATCGATAGAAATATTAGTAATTTTTTAAAAATAATTGTTTTAAAGTATTTAGAGAGAAAAACCTCAGAGAGAAGTCTAGTCCTCTTGTGTGATTAGCCTCAAGTAATTTTGCTTTGAGCATTAAAAGGCAATGGGAGGGCCCTGGCGGGTGTTGCTCAGTCATCCTGCACTCCAAAGTGGCGCAGGTTGGATTCCCAGGCAAGGGCATGTACCTGGGTTGCGGGTTCTCTCCTTACCCCTACTTGGGGCTCATGCTGGAGGCAACCAGTTGATGTGTCTCTCTCACATCAATGTTCCTCTCTCCCTTTCTCCTTGCCTCCCTTCCACTCTTTCTAAAAAGCAATGGAAAAATACCCTTAGGTGAGGATTCACACACACACACACACACACACACACACACACACACACACACGATGGACCGCCTAGCAAAGGACCAGAGGGAACATTGTCTAATTACATGCGGATTTAATACCTAATGGAAACCTACAACAAAGTTAGAAAATATTCATTTTAGAAAATTACCACACAAAAAGCTTCAAAAAGTTGTGTTTTTATTCACTGACATTATGGTTTATTAAGTCAATAGATGAACATAGCATTCCTTGATGGCTGAATTAAAATGTAAGCAATGCAGACTTCTCAAAATTCACATTATCTGTGCTGGGGAAAGGATTGTGCATGCTACAATTAAAAATGTTTATATTTAATTACTCTTGACATGATATAGAAAAATACCACATTTCTAGGAGCAAAGCAAGTAGAAGACAGAGGAGTAATAAATGACACATGAACCAAAGGTTTCGCTCATCAAGTCCCAGTGTTACTTTTTTCATGGGTGATAAACTAATAAGATGAAAGTGGGGTTAAAATACAAGTCCCCTGTACTTTTACAATCCTGGATTGACTGAATAATTCTATGGTGCATTTTAAGGTGTTTTTGTCAAGAGCAAATTTCTTTTGATTTTCCAAAGAGCTGAGCTAAACAACAGCTTCATGATCCTAAAAAATGCATTAAAAACGAGGTCTTAGAAAACAGGCAATTTCTTTAAGCACCTCTATTTCCCTGTTACCTGGACTGGTAAAAATATAGAAAGGATAATGACAAATAAAAAGCAAAATACATCTAAGTGCAAAGGTGAACATACATAAGAATTCTGGCATGTTTAGATTTCTTGACTCTTGTCCTGGCAAGTAGCATCTCAAGTAGATTTTTTAATTCATTCACTGACTAAAAGATAAAAAGTTTGGAAGCCATGGTTAGTATAAATCACAAAGTATTATATAATCATGATACTGAACATGTATAGAGTTTAAATAATGTTAACAACCCTACTGAGAGACAATATCATTTGCTCCATTTTGCAGGTGAGAAAACGAATTACATAACTTGGCTCAAAGTCCCACAGCTCATGTTGGGTGGAACTAAGAAAAGAATTGAAGTTTCCTGAGTTCAAGTTCAATTATTGTTGCAAGTGACTAAATTATCGATCTGGCCCAGCCATGGGACATGCCCACCTATCACCCCAAGCCCCTGAAGAATCGAGTTGATATTTTTTGAGATGCTATGATCCATTCTCTGTGACAGAATTAGAAGATGGGCACAATTTCTAGACTTCCGTCCAGAGTGGCCCACAAAAGGGTTTCAGCAAGCCATGGTACATGGCACTTTGTAAATAATGAGGTGATGCTCCTTGTCTATTAGCTTGCCAGTCCTTTCCTGAGAAAGTCATAGTGAATGGAGATTGACTTCATTATTCTTATAATCTCTCTCTAGGTTCAAGTCCAGAAAAGATTCATGAAAGAGGAGTAGGAATAACTTCTTCCCTATAATTTATCCTGAGTCTTTCCCTATGTATGATTTTTGTTGTTGTTATTACCACTTTTAGATTTAGAGATGATTTTTTTTCCCACTGAAAAAACACACACACCATATTCAGAGCCATTGGGTCCCTCACCCAGCTCAGATAGGATTGTATAAAACACAAAAATAATAGTTTCTTGAGACACTTTAAAATGAATAAAATATTTTTCCACTCATTTTCCTCTCCTCCTCCTCTCTGGCAACCATCAGCTTGTATCTGTATCTATTGAGCCTGTTTCTGTTTGGTTTGGTGAAAGGGGAACAAAAGGTACAAACTTCCAGTTATAAAATAAGTAAGTCAACTATACTTTAATAAAAAATAAAAATAAGATAAAATTTTTAAAAAGAAATAAAATTATCAAATCTTACAATGTGTTTTAAAATTTTATTGATTTCCTGACTTCCTCACAAATTACAACTATCAGCTCTTAACCAAGAATAAATTTGCTCATCAATCAGGGCTTTTTTTATATGAACTTTTTAATATGACCCAGCAATCCTTCTTCTGGGTACTTACCCCAAAAAACTTGAAAACATTTATTTACAAAGATATATGCACCCCTATGTTTACTGCAGCATCATTCATGGCAGCCAAGACATGGAGATAACCAAAGTGTCCTTTGATAGAGGATGGGAAAAAGAAGATATACTATGGAATACTACTCAGCTGTAAAAAAGATGAAATACTGCCATTTGCAACAACATGGACGGACCTTGAGAATATTATGCTAAACGGAAGAAGTCAGTCAGAAAATGCTAAGAACTATATGATTTCACTCATATGTGGGATATAAAACGGAAATTCATAGACACAGACAACAGTCTGGTGGTTACCAGAAGGAAAGGGCCCAATGTATGGTGACCAAAGATGATTTGACTTTGGCACACAATGCAACATATAGATCCTGTATCATAGAAATGTACACTTGAAACCTATGTGATCTTATTAACCCATGACACCCCAATAAAGTTAATTAAAATAAAATAAATGGATTTTTCTTCTCTTACCTTAGCTAACATTAAGCTCATCACTACCTAACAGAAATGTAAACAATTTTTAGCACATATTTCAGCAGTCCTAATCTCACAGATGACAAAGTAGCCATTTTCTCAACAGTATGTTAAACAGTTCATAATGATGGCTTATTTTAAAATCCTTCTTGATGCTATCACTTTTAACTGTAAAAAATTCTGTTTTAATATGTTATAGAACTCAGTGTCACATCTTTCTTAAATACAAATAAAAGTGAGAAAATATTTGACAATAAAGAAAGAAAATAAAGGTCTTACACCAGAGTCTCTTCTCCACCATCAGCGTCAGCGGCAGGTTTCAATGTGCAGGTCATGGCCTCACAGAAAGGATTGGTACATTCCTGTAAAGCACACACAATGGGAAGCGGGCTCAGCATTTTTCTCTGTAAGAGTCTGGCACAGGATGGCAATAACATTTCATTTTTTAAACTAAATTATTCTGCTATACAAGTGGTAAAGGCCTGGGGTAATGGGTTGGTCTAGTAGGAGTCAATGGGAGGAAAAGGGGACACTTTCAACAATAAAGCTTTTAAAAAATTAAAAATTACAAAAAACTTAATAGTAATAGAAACTAGCTCTTAAAAGGATAAAAATTGAATTATTCAAGAATCACCCCCAAATAAATGTGTCCTAGGTGATATCATGTAAATTAATTTAAAACTTCAGGGGAGAATATTTCTATGCTATAAAAACTGAAAATAGAGAAAAAAATATTTTAAATCTTCAATTTGTTTTACCAAGATTGCATAATTCTGATCATGAGAACTGGTAATTAATTCATACACACACATACACACGCACGTGCTATTCTCATTTATGGATATAAATCCAAAAGAAACTTGAATAAAACTTAGTTAAGCATCATTTTATTAATATAATAACTCTCAATTACAACTATGTAGTTTTTTTTTTTTTCACCAAATGCAAGGGTGTCTTAACTGCACAGAATAGAGTAACATAATTAATCGCGTTAAGAGACTTAGAAAGAAAATAACTGTTATTGTGATAGATGGCAAAAATTAGTTGGTAAAAATTCAGTAACCATTATTGCATTATTTAAACATATAAAAAAACCCGTGAACAGAATTATGTGCCATCGTGATGAAGAAAATCTATCTGATATATAACAAATATATCCAATAAAATAAAGAATAAGACAAGGATTATTTATAGTCTATATTTATATGGAAATGGTGGTAAATGTTATGAGACAAGAAAAAGATATAAAAGTGCAATAATTGGGTAGTGTAAATCACATTTTCACTATTTGTATGTCATAAAAATTCTTGACCTGGAAAAAAACATACGTTCAACTCTAAAAATATTGGGTAAGTCACTAAGATAGCTGTTTAAGATAATAATCAAATAACATAAAAAGTCATAATAAATTAGAACCAAAAATTTTAAAAAAACTTTACACATACTAATAACAACAACAACAAAAAAGAAAATACTTTAGAATAAACCTTCAAAATGTGCCAGAATTACATGGAGAACTTTATATATAACTTTTCTGAGGAACTTTCCAGGCAAATTGTCTTTTAAGACAATACTTAATATTGTGAAAATGCCAGTAGCCTTTAGAGTGAAATATGAATTTAATGCATTTCAATCTGAATCTGAGCTGTATTTGTGGGCAAACTGACAAAAAGAATACCAAGAGTAATATGGGAAAACTAACATTAAAGACTTGCTATGCAAATTCTGTATGGATAGATGATAGAGAGATGATAGATATGAAGAGAGTTACTGTAAAAGATATTAAAATGCATTGTATGTTACAATCATAAAAATAGCATGATGCTTGTGGTATATTTAGGCAGATAGAATGATTACCTTTAAAACCTAGAAAGCACTTAAATATGTATATATGAAACAAATGGCACATTGGATCATGGGAAACTGGATTATTCACTAAGGGTACTATATTAAGTATACATACTATGTATGCCATTTGCAATTAGAAGTACCTAGGGTTATGAACAACTTCAGTTGTCTTACTTGAGCAACCATATGGGAGTTAAAGCAATCACTTTAACAATCCATATCTCATTATAATTATAAAATATTTGGTATATTTTTTATAAATGATTAAGTCATTCTATGTAATCTCCTAATATAATTCAACAGCTTGACATTTCTGACTAAATATGCTAAAGCACAGAGAGAGTTTGTGCCTTCCCCTTTTAATAAAACCCCTTAAAGTAATGGGTAAGTCTTGCATTGCAATGGGCTAATGATTAGTTTTGTATCCTTGGAATTAGTTACTCAGCTTTTCTGAGCCTCACTGCTTCTTCTCTAATTTGGGATCACAGCAAAACCTAGTTAGTAGGTTTGCTGTGATTCATAGGCTTGTTGTGAGTAATGAAGGCGGGGATGTATATATGAAAGCATTGTGTAGACTGACACATGGAAAATCTCTTCAAATATTAACTCATTTTTTTAGTCTTAAAAGTAAGAGATTGCTAAAAAAACAAAACAAAAACCCACAACAACAACCAGAAAACACCACCGGAATGCTCGCCTTTGGAAACCTTGCCTGGGATGCTAGCAAATGTTCTACCAAACATTCCCCATCTGATGCCTCAGAGGGTCAGATTTTACAGGCATCAGCAGACTTAGAGCAATTGTCTTAGACATTCAATGCTAATAATCCATTTCTTACAAGTTTGTCCTTTCTTCTTTTTCTCCATTTTATTCACTTCCTGGTTTACATATTGGCTGGATGAGAGAAAGCCAGCTCTCTCCATGGGGAGGAATTGTGATTGGTCAACAGATGATCAACTGTGACTATGTGGCACAGGATTTCTGACTAATACATGTAGGAAAGCTTCTAAGAGACATATAGTTAATGAGTTACCTCTAAAGAGTCATTGAACGTCATACAATCATAACCGTATCCTGGCTTTTGAAATGCTTTTCAAAAGAAGCCTAAAGTCAGTGCAAATCTTCTTTTTACTGTGATTCCAAACTTGTCTTTAGAAAAAAATTTCCATAAAGCCCTTTTTTTTTTGTTTTTATTTTTTTTTTAGGTAAGGAAAAGGGAAGAAAACAGGTATGCCACAATCACTCTGTAATAAGTTTTTGAAACCATGGACATTTCCATACCTTAGGAGAGCCACAATCGCATGCTTCCCCTACTTCCAGAAGCTTGTTCCCACACACGGGTTTTGTTAGTATATTTTTAGGAATTGGTGCTTGCAGCAGGCACTTTGGTTTTCGAGAGGAAATGTATCTTTCAAAATGTGAACGGCTCAATGTACTGAAATCCTTTGGGAATTTTGAACTGTAAGCAGAAAACAATCAGGGATACCATGATATATTGTGACACATGAACGTGGGAACCTGACTTGTCTGAAACTATTACCAGCTCAATGGAAACTCCAAATTTAGTATCTGTTTAGGCCTTCGCTGTGTTACATGCGGAAGGTGACAGAGCATGCTGCTATGCTGGTTGGAAAACTGTTTTTCTAGACACTCAGTTATAGCACTAGAGTAATTTAAATGCCAGCCTGGATTCAGTACTGTACTAATTTGCAGGAGCTTCATCATTTGTTATCTTTGGCTTATTTAGCCACTGAGCGCTGAGAAGTAAGTGATAATAATAACCTAATGGAAGGAAGTAATTGCAGACTTTCATGTTCTATGTTCAAGAGTTAGTTTTATTCATTTCTTTTAAATCCCAAGTCCTTGCAAGCATCTGGTACCAGAAGGTAATTAATAACAGAAAAAAAAAATGGATGATTGATTGGTGATGAAGATAATTGTAATCATCTCAATTAGATACATATTTTTGGAAATATATTATTTAAAGTTAAAAATAACATAGTCACCATACTTATGCTCTATCTTGGTATATTTGAAAATCTTAAATAATGAGCCTTAATAGCTGGTAAAACTTGTGCATCAAGAGGCTTGAGGGTGAATTAATGGGATGCACAGCCCTTTGTAAAAAAAACAACACACACACACACACACACACAAAAATAGGCCCATCCAATTATAGAGACTACATCTGAATTCTTTCAGATTTAAGAAACATATGTATTTTTTCCTGCAGGGTGACAAGGTCTCACCTCAGATATTCATTCATCACACAACTCCCAGACCGACACTTAGTGTTGTATGGAACATCCGGCATACCAAGGGCATGACCCAACTCATGTGACATCACGCCTACCAGAGCCACGTTATTCTTTCTCTTAGCCTAGGAAAACATGCAAACGTCTGTTACTTCTTTGTTGATCCAGTTAATTCTTAATTGATTCAATGTTCAATAATAAAATGATAGTTTGACAAATAAAAAACAGTCATTAAATTCCTTTTCCTGTCATTGGTTATTGTAAAATGTGAGTAAACATTTGAAATGATTGGTTCCTGTGAATCAACCATTGAGTCAGTTCTTAATAAACATTTACTGAACTAATGATAATTTCTCAGTAAACCATGGTTATATTAATACATGCTTCATAGGAACTACTAAAAGATACCATTCTATGTATCCAGAGGCCTCCAAAAACTATTGACATCGGTAGTGCTTGGCCACATCCCACCAACCGGCACCTTACCTGACCTCTCTGGCCATCAGTACTTTCAGGCCACAGAGAACAACTGGATTCCCTTTCTCTCCTAATAGTCCTGCTCTTACTTCCTAATACCAACTGAAGAGGTAAGCCTTCTGGGAGAGTCAATGTAAGGAAATATTCTGTTCTGTCATCCAAGGACCAAGGTCTACCAGTAGTTTTATTTCTACCTTTGTTTACTGGCTCAGCAAATGCCCATTGTACAAACTTCATATAAGGCATTATGCTGGTCCTCATAGAGGATATAAGACCACAGAGAACTTTACTATAGGCTTACAAACCTCAATAACAGCAACTGAAGTTGGGGAACACAAGGAATTCGCGGCTGCCATGCCTGCACGTCGATTGTTGAAGGCAATTCCACTGTATGAGAGTTACAGGTACACTGTCACAATTTGAGTCTTTAGAACCATTAGCTGTTGTCAGTTATGTTTTAGATTTCCATTGTTATCCTACCTTTTTATATTTATTAGGGGCCATAAAAGCTTATCCTATTCCATAGAATTATTTTTTAATATCTATTTTTTATTGTTGACAGTATTACAGATATCTCCCATTGTCTCCCCCCTTTACCCATCTCCTCCCAGCTCCTACCTGCCCCCAGCTTTTCACTACCTTATTGCCTGTGTCCATGGGCATATAAGTATATAAGTTCTTTAGTTTATCCCAGAACTTATTCCCTAGAATTATAATGCTTGTCCCACATCCAAGAATCAATTTTAGTGATCTGACACAGGTCTAATAATTTCACAAGTGAATTGCTAAGGATAGAACTTCAAACTCTCTGATAAATGGTTGGGGTTATGTAACTGAACAGTAAACTCTGCCAAGAAACCTTTGGGA
This sequence comes from Myotis nattereri, assembly GCF_964212035.1. Classification (NCBI taxonomy): domain Eukaryota; kingdom Metazoa; phylum Chordata; class Mammalia; order Chiroptera; family Vespertilionidae; genus Myotis; species Myotis nattereri. The sequence goes on from NC_138080.1 coordinate 13,835,535, forward strand.
TAATTATCTGTTCTACCTACCTATGCCTGGCCCTGGCCAGTGCATGCTCACCTGAGTAGCTGAGCATGGTCATGGGTCTTCATTTTCCCCCAGTTGGAACGATGCCAATTCAAAAAGTTGTTAAAGGTGACTCCTGTGTTGGGTTCCACCTTTATCTTATCACTATCAGACCAGATTTCCATACCTACCAAGGCCACTTGAATGTCTATGGTGTTATAAATCTGTGGAAAGAGCATTTTTCTTCATAAAAATTTTGAGATTTCTTTAATGTTTTAGATCCTTTGCTGACCACAAGTGATGGATAAATGTAACTCATTTTTTAAAATATATTTTATTGATTTTTTACAGAGAGGAAGGGAGAGGATAGAGAGTTAGAAACATCAATGAGAGAGAAACATCAATCAGCTGCCTCCTGCTCACCCACCACTGGGGATGAGCTCGCAACCAAGGTACATGCCCTTGACTGGAATCGAACCAGGGACCCTTGAGTCTGCAGGCTGACGGTCAGGGCTAAACGTAACTCATTTTGAAAACAAAATTCTCAAAGTTGCCTTTGCTACAATATATATGATTTAACCTTGATGTTTATCTTTAGCTGCTAAAGTTCTCAAAACTGCTGACCTTAAACCATTGTGACCCTCCCAACCCCTTACTTGGTGAAACCAGAGGGAAGCCCCAGGCCCCAATGTGGAATCCCATGTTTACAGGACAAATATCTTACCACATTGAGTAGATTCAGCACATCAAACACAAAGCTTCTTATGGAAGTTAGATTTCCCTTATACATGTTATACTGTAAAATACAAAATACAAAGTATAATTAAACGTTCAAACTATAGTGAGAAAGTTGATGAAATATGGAAGTACACATTTTAATGTAAACAAATGTACATTTATTCCATATCTACCTTATATAAGATTCTGTGTTTCAACAAATTGTATTTCAAATGTAAGATTTTCTTGGTAAGATAAAAATTAGGCATTGATGTAAAATTTTAGTTTCATTTTTACATTGAATAAAACAAATTAATGATTTAAATGTTTTAAACCAATTCAATATTATTAAAATTTGATTATAAAGTAATACTTACTAGTTAGAAGCACTGATTCTGGTATTTTTGAATATATAAATGTAACTTGTAAAGTATAATTTTGTGTCTACTTTATATTTACATAATATAGTAAGAATTTAAAAATATTTTAATAACCCATTCAATTTTTTTTCAGTATTGTGCTTGATCTCCTGTAGGTATCTGGTATTAAGAATATTTCTAATATATGACTAGTTTGGATATTAAAGGGGTGGATGAGCAAAAACTGTTGTTGGCAAGACAGGTAGAACAGATAAGAAAATCAGGAGGCAAGCTCCGCATTTTCAGCCAGAATAGTTTATTGTTTGTGTTTGCTGATAAGAAAACTTAAAAGTTGGCTTAACTTGACAAGAAGCACACATATTTCATACTCACAAAGGCATTATCCAGCACCAAAAAGAGATCAATGTATTTCTCAGCCCGAAGAAAGTATTCTTGCTTTACAAAGAGTAAAAGAACATTGTTAATAATTATCTTTATCCTAAAAGTTTGAAACGCTTACAAAGAGGTTTATTTTTTCTTCAGAGGAAAAGTGAATTGATGAATAAGTGAATACATTATAGGCTTTCCCTGTACCAGTCATTGCTGAGCACAACAGTCGGTGACATATCATTGCCGAGCAACCGAAATAAACAATGACATAGGAAAGCTAAGCTTACCTCTGGACCACTGAGTGACCTAGAGGTCCGAATGCGGCCGTGTCTGCTGCCAACATTTTTCACTCCACAGGTGTGGTTAGCCGGGTCTGGCTCCTCCTGGTTATATGTCCGGACAGCATGTTCTTCTTGGTCTGTGTTTTTCAGAGGCTTGATGATATATCTTTGATCACGATGTGTGAAGAATCCCCTGTGAAACATAGAGACTCATGTTTGAGGATTCTCTGCCCCAGTCACACATATTGACCAGAATGGATTAACACCTCTCCCTCCATCCCAAGCTCAAACACACAGTACTGATTCATTGGCTATTGGCTTTTAAATTTCTAATTTAATAAATGGTGTTGGGAAAATTGGACAGATACATGTAAAAAGATGAAACTAGACCACCAACTCACACCATACACAAAAATAAACTCAAAATGGATAAAGGACTTAAACGTAAGACGGGAAACCATAAAATTACTAGAGGAATCCACAGGCAACGAAATAGCAAACATATGCTGAAGGAATTTCTTCTCTGATACTGCTCCTAGGTCAATGGAAACTAAAGAGAAAATAAACAAATGGTACTACATCAAAATAAAAAGCTTTTGCACCGCAAAGGAAACCATCAACAAAACAACAAGAAAGCCCACTGCATGGGAGAACATATTTGTCAATGTTAACACCGATAAGGATTTAATCTCCAATATCTACAGGGAACTCATCCAACTTAACAAAAGGAAGATAAACAATCCAATCAAAAAATGGGCAATGGACTTAAATAGACACTTTTCAAAAGAGGACATACAGAAGGCCGAAAGACATAGAAAACATGCTCAAAGTCACTAATTATACGAGAGATGCAAATCAAAATGACAATGCGGTATCATCTCACACCTGTCAGAATGGCTAACATCAACAAATAAACAAACAACAAGTGTTGGAAAGGATGTGGAGAAAAAGGAACCCTTCTGCACTGCTGGTGGGAATGCAGACTGGTGCAGCCACTGTGGAGAACAGTATGGAGTTTCCTCAAAAAACTAAAAATGGAACTCCCATTTGACCCAGTGATTCCACTTCTAGGAATATATCCCAAGAAACCAGAAACACCAATCAGAAAGGATATAAGCACCCCTATGTTCGTAGCAGCACAATTCACCATAGCTAAGATTTGGAAACAGCCTAAGTGTCCATCAGCAGATGAGTGGATTGAAAATCCATGGTACATCTACACAATGGAATACTACGCTGCGATAAAAAAGAAGGAACTATTGCCATTTGCAACAGCATGGATGGAACTGGAGAGCATTATGCTAAGTGAAATAAGCCAGTCAGAGAAAGATAAATACCACTCGATCTCACTCATTTGTGCAATATAGAGAACAACATAGACTGATGAACAGGAACAGATCCAGAGACAGAGAAACAGCAATCAGGCTATCAATCCCCAGAGGGAAAGTAGGGGAGGGAGGGGATAAGGGGGACAGATCAACCAAAGGACTTGTATGCATGCATATAAGCCAAACCAATGGACACGGACAACAGGGGGTTGAGAGCATGAGCGGGGAGGTTGAGGGTTAATGGGAAATGATGATACATTTGTAATACCTTAACCAATAAAGAAATAAAAAAAATAAAAATAAATAAATATAGGAATTTAAAAACAAAGAGCTAATCAGTATTTCTCAATACTAAAATAGAGCCTGTTTTATTTACTCAGAGAACTGTGAACAATAATTACTAAGATGAAGCTATACCAAAGTAAAATTTGTACATATATTTATCACATATTTCTTGACAGGTCTTAGAAAAATAGTGGAGAATAAACTAAAGGAGTGTATAGATACCAAGAACCCCAGTGAAGAGAAAGAATGATGAGCAGATTAGCAAGAGGAACAGTTTGGAACTAGTAGTTTAAAGAATTCCACTTTATAGTAATAAAATTCTTTCAGAAATAGGAAGTTGAATCCATATAATGGAATATTACAAAGCTTACATAACCATTTAAGGTTTCATTTATGAAAGTATCTTATAAAAAGGGGAAAAGCTTTGATGTTGTGGTATGAGCTACGTGAGAAAAACAATTATGTGTATTTTATTTCATATTTCAGCCACATAAGAGGTATATTTGTCTATATACACAAAAAGCTGGAAATGGGACAAAATGTTAATAATAGTGATCACACAGAGGTAACATTTCATGGTGGTTATTTTCTTATTTGGTTTTCTTACTTTCCAAAATTTCCCTAATTGATAAGAAATACCTTTTAAATAAGGATAAATACCATACACATACACAATTTTTTTAAAAGTATGTTTCACCATAACAATTGCAAAGTAGACGCTAAGAAAATTAAATAGAATGTCTTCAGGGAGTGGGATTGCTCAATGTAAAAATGGATCCAGATATCATCAGGGTCCATAGTGTAGCATCTTGTTTAAATATTGTTAGGACTAACTTTTACTAGAGCAGCAGATTATAAAATGCTTGCAAGGATGATATATTTAGCATGCTATCAATGGAAACATTTAACCAATATAGTATAAGACATGATATCCAGGAAGGCATTTATCTGTGTAACAAAATGATGGTTGATGTTTAATATTTTGGGGAGTCATTCTCACCTCAACCCATTACAAGTACTAATGCTGGCAACAGAATTCTTATCATTCAGGACGTGTCCTGTATAGTAGCAGTGTTCCTAAGGTTGGAAAAAAGAAAAAAAGTTAACTACAAGAATAAATATATCACAATTGTGGGGGAAGCTGTTAACTTGAATATGTAGGAGAGGTCTTTGAGTAGTGACTGTGGCCAGACCTATTCCAAGAAACAAACACACTGGGAACTCAAGAGGTTTTATGAACTGCTCCACCGCCGACCCTGGAAACTCTCTCTATTGAATGACTGAGGTGTTTTTCTGATGCTAATTGGCACCAAAGAAAAGTCCAGGGAGGTTGAACCTGAGTGGGCTCCTGCTGACAGTGGACGCTGCATCCGAGAAGTAGCTAGCTGGCCTGGGGCCTACAGCACTCCCAGAGAATGCTCAGAGTTGAGACACAACTTGTGAGAATTTGGTTCCCTTTTGCTAAGTTGCTAAGACACTGTACATACCATGTCAATAAAATGGGGTATACATTTTTCTGGATTCTAGAGTCCTTAAAACACCGCACTACCTGTCCTGAGCCCTCATAATAATTGATCTCATTTACCGTATTAATTGGTGTATTAATGGAATTTCTTTGCTATCATCAAAATCCCTGAGAATTTCTCTAAAACTAGAGATTTAGATATGGTTGATGATCCATATAAGCAAAATAGGGGTCACTTGTGTAGAGTAATCTAAGAAAGCAATGAATAACATCCTATTAAAAATTGCCCTAACCGGTTTGGTTCAGTGGATAGAGCGTCCGCCTGTGGACAGAAGGGTCCCGGTTACGATTCCGGTCAAGGGCCTGTACCTTGGTTGCAGGCACATCCCCAGTAAGGGATGTGCAGGAGGCAGCTGATCGATGTTTCTCTCTCATCGATGTTTCTAACTCTCTATCCTTCTCCCTTCCTCTCTGTAAAAGAATCAATAAAATATATTTTAAAAATATATTAAAAAAATAAACTGACTTTTCTCCGGGGTTAACATTCCATCTGTGTTTTCCTCTCCTTTGGAAGAAACCTTGTTATCATAAACGCTTTCTCACGGAAGACTTGTACCAGGTGAAAAGTATCAGCCACAGCACTTGAATATGAATTAATTAATCATCAGATACTTTCCTTGGAGGTCAGTGTTAGCAACAATCCAGACAGATATCCACAAGATGAGAGTTTCCATGTGAGTAGGAAAGAAAGAGACATTTTGTGGCAGAAGTCTTACCTGTGATATTTTTTAGAGATACACACATTTGAGATGCTATGGGGGTGGCTCTGAGAGTCACTTAACCTGGTAATACTCTATGATTAACCTTTTTGTAATCTTTTTCGGTTCTTTCTTTGGCCTTGATTCTTTGTCTGACATCTCGGCCTTGGCATTATTTGTAGGGTGGTGGTTTAACCAGATATACAGTATACTAATGAAATAATTTATATTCCATTGTTGACCTCAAGATAAATGCATGTATCATCAGAAAATAGTAAATAGTTTCAGGGCATTTTAAAACCTATAGGGGAGACTATTTTTAACCTACTAATAAGGCAGTTTAGGGAAAAAAGTAGACTTTTGATTGCTTCAAAAAATGCAGCACTTGGAAGTTGCCTAGTACTCCTACCTTTTAAAAATGCTGACTATGCTTTTTAAATCGGTTAACTCGTTGGATAGATAAGCAACTTGCTTTTAAGTTCTTCAAGCATTTTTAAGTTGTTCTTGGACTTATGAATCTTACAGCATAAGTGGCAGATCCAGAAAGCATCCCAGAAAGCAATCAAAACCCACCATGTTCTGAGGGCTTGTGGTGATTTCCTCGCCTCTGGGTGAGTAGTAAGTTTCAGCGTAGTCTGGCCCCAGGAGATGCCTGTAGAGAGCAGAAAGTTGCATAGTTCGCTCACTGTGGTAATAAAGGCTAATTAATACCCCTGACATGACCTCTGGCACTAAAGCAATAATAATGTCCGCAATGAGAAGGTGTTGACATTCTGGCCCACTGATCTTTTCCCAACATTGGAGCCCTGCTGCTGATGCAAATCAGAGCATTAGCTCCACCCGTTAAATCTGAGGGAAGAAATGGCCTTGGCTTCCTTTTAACTGCAGATTATTTATGCTCAAAATGAGTTATTTGGGGATTCTTTGCACAAAGAACAGATGCTGGATCATAAGTATTCAGAAAGGACCATTGCGTTCTGAGAGGATTTTGCTGACTGCTCGAGACCTCAGGGGAGGCCCAGCCCTGGGATCTATCTCAAGGTTGTGTGCCCCGAATGAACATGGGGCATACATTCTTATAAAAGCAATGGAAAGTCATATCAAAGGTGTAAGTTTACCTGGGTATAAAAGAATTTCTGCAAATTCTAAGAAGAATCAGGGGACAAAGTCATTTATATGAGCAGCTTTCTTTGTTTTACACTTTGCATGTAATTTCCTAGGAAAGCATCAACATTTCTGAGATAACATTAGCACAAATGCATCTAAAACATCTAAAACTCAATATACTGGATGTCCTTTACCTGAAATTACACAAAATAAGGTCTCGAGATTTATTTTTCCACGTTCGCTTAACACAAATCACTGATTAAACTTTTAGAAAATTAACTTACTTGTTTTTTTGTAGGTAGAGAATGACTTCTCCATTTAATATAATCTGATACTGAAGTTCCGGTTCATATTTTTCCTTAAAAATGTAATTATATGATATCAATTTATATTTCTGAGTCTAGCTAAAATAAACATAATATACTAATATATATAATATAGAAGGGTAATTGCAAGTGCATTTAAGACAAAAGCAGATCTCTTATGCCATTATAATATATAAAAGTAAATATAAATTGTGTATTTAGATGGATTTCAAGAAAGTACAATAACACAGTAATAATACTTACAGATTAAACTAATCTGTAGTTTAAACTAATGTGAGATAGAGACTAATCATTTGCCCTGTGTACAGTAGACAGTCACTAATGGATTACTAATGGGTTAATAATAAGGCACATATTTTATTACGATAAAATAAAACCAAATACACTAAAGAAAATCAACTCCAAACCTACTAATGTATATATATAAAAGCCTAAGTGACTAGCTGACCATCCGGTAGCTATGACATTCACTGACCACCAGGGGGCAGACACTCAATGCAGGAGCAGAAACCACAGGCATGGAAACATGGAACAGACTAATGAATCTCAGAGGGAAGGAGGGAGAGGGGAGGGCAGGAAGAGATTAACCAAAGATCTTATATGCATACTAGAGGCCCATCTGTGCACTGGTGGGGTCCCTCGCCCTGGCCTGTGGGGATTGGGCCTAAACTGGCTCTACAACATCCCCCAAGGTGTCCCAGATTGCAAGAGGGTGCAGGCCAGGAAGAGGTACCCCACCAGTGCACGAATCCATGCACCCAGCCTCTAGTAGTTATATAAACACTAGAAACTGATAGAAATATTTACAATAATGTAATAGTCAATAAGTTAATATCCTTAATACATTATTAAAATCTTATTCATGAGATAATGTTCAGTTCTCCATTATAGACAAAATAGCCAAGGAAAAGGCAATTCATTTAGGAAGAGGAGGAGGGTAGGAGAAAGGGTTTTAGGATCTTGGCAAGGAATATTGTCAAAAATGGCTGCCTTTCCTGGGCTCCTTTTTTTCTCTCCTTCCCCCCATTTCAGAAACTTGAAGAAATGCCTAAGTAGCTTTATTCTTTCTGATCAAGTAAGGCAGTTAACTCCCTTTCTGCTGCTTAATTGTAAAAACATTCTAAGAAATTCCATGTTCTCTCCTGGATGAAGATTAAACCATGAGATGTTGACTGTGACATCACTTCTATTAGTTAAAAGGCTCTTTATTGTCTCTTCAGATAATTGTAAAACCCACAGTCATTTACATTACTTACCTCTTTATCATGTGTCTCTGTTTGGTTGTTCTGTATCTCCCTTTTGTGTAAAATATGCAGTTTTTTCGGATGAACTACTTCATAGCCTTCAAATTCAGGTATTTGCCTTATGGCTATTGCTAGGGAAAGAGAGATAATAGTGATATATAATATTGAAGGATTTTGTTTTGATTTTGCTTGGTTGGTCTGTTAAAATGGCATGAGCGACTGTATTCTCATTGAGAAAATAAACATTAAAAACAAGTTCTTCTTTCTACTGGAACTTGGAAAACAAAGTTTTTTTCCTTTTGTTCTCCATTCCCCCGACCCTTGGTTCTGGAAAGACCTAATGATGATAGAACAATGCTTTGGATATCTCCCAATATGTGTAAACTCTGGGCCACCATGCTCAGAAAGGGCAGGTTTTGGATTAGAACACAGTTTATAGGAGCCAGGAATTCTTCCTGTAGTAATCCAGTTTCTTCTTCCTCTATTGTCCTCTACAAAATTGTGAATTTTTCTTTTAATGGTCTCAGTGGTCTCTGTATTCCTTTTTATGTATTTTGCTCTCTGTGGTGCAATCCCTGACTAACTCCCTACCCCGAAAAGAATTAAATATTTCATAGACAGATAATTCTTCATTCTACTAACAGTTATTTTATTTCTCAGTGCAACAATAAACCATTGTGGTCTTTCATTAGCATTCACTCTCAGACTTTAGACTTCACAGGAAATAATGTTTTTGTTATTCTCAGCTGGAACAATTATAAAGCATAAGAGAGCCAGAAGAAAAATTTTATGTAAACTACATGTTCTGGATTTACTTGGAATTACATTAGATAGAGAATTTTCTATTTTACTTGCATATAGTAAGAAAATAACTGATATGGGAGCCAAAATTTTGTCTCGAATCCTAGCTAAATGACCTTTTAAGTAATCTTGTAAAAGTCACTTCAATTTCTATCAGTTTATTTTCTTAAAGTAGAGGTTGGTATAAAAATCACATAGCATAAATTTTATAAAATTAATTAATAACAGGTGGCAGGCACACCTTTATCCATTTTTTTCTTTATTCATTGAGTTTTGTTTTTAAATGTTTCTATTTTCACAGATAAGTGTCAATGCTTAGAGACAAATTCTCACTCAGTGTTGACAGTCAGTGTGACTTTAGGCAATTCTATACCTGGCCCATGTGGACAACCTGAAGGGAAGCAGTAAATCATAAAAATCTCTTCTAATCAACCTTCAAAGTTCTGCTGTGATGGTATCCTAAGAAGAATTCACCACACATGAAGAAAAGAGCATTTATAAATATATTACTAAAAGTCTTTATCAAAAGAGAATATGAACCCTATTATGGAAAGAGTTCTGAAATTAAAATTAGAGTGAATTTTAATTTAATAATATATTTTCCCAACTCTAATACTAATTGGTCAGTTGGTCAATTAATTTTTAATTTTGCTTACTAATGTAATTATGTCTAACAACTCTAATTTTACTTAAGAGTCTTCCTTGTCATCTACCCTAGTGCAGCAATTGAATAAATTGTGTATTTAGATAAATGATTGTCTTTTAACAGGGTAGAAATATTAATGTTATTTAAGATAGCATGGATGATGGTTAGAAAATTCTTGAATTCTGGTCTGGAAGTTAATTATCTTCTGTTATTACAAACCAAAATATAGATCTTGTAGGATTATTGAATGAGATAAAATTTCAGAGACATTCTAATTAAATTATTATGCCAATCACAACACCTTGACAATGAGCACAATTTATGTAAATTGAGTAAATATACCAAAATACAAATGGTAATGATATTTGGGTCATATGAGAATGCCACTTTCTTAAGGGTACTTTAAAAATGCATTAAATAATTTTAATTTTGTATAAAATGTCAATATATCAGCACTTACCTTTAGTTTGTACAATGAACCAAAGAACAGAGAGCAGGACCAAAGACATGTTGACGACTGCAGCTAGCTGAGAAGTCCCACACAGCATGAAGATGTGGTCTCCCCAGCTATTTATCTTCCCCTACTTGTTATTACAAATTGAAAAATAAATCTCAAACTTCACTTATGAGATTAGGATACGTTTACTAATGGTGTTGAGAGATTGCCAAGAAACTGCAATATCAAGATCATGAGAATGTTCCTCGTTGATGAGATGTGTTTATGTCTGTGGTTACGTCTGTTAAAATCACTTCCAGACAGCTGCTGGTCCTAGTGCCTTTGAGCAGTGGAAAAGTACCAGCTGAGACTTTTATGCCCATGTACATATTCACATACTCGTCAAACTAACTGAACCATCACCCTTGTTCTTCTATAACCTTACAGGAATTGATCTACAAATTTAGAAAACAAATCAGTAGTCTCTACATATTTTGTGAAACTGGCACAGAAAACACTAAATTGATAAAACAAGTACCAGGCAAAGTTACAAGCTAGCATACTGTAATCTCTCTGGTACTCAGTCTCCTTTTCCGTGAAAATGGGATGATGATAACAATACCTTCCTCAAGCTTTTTATAAATTCATGTAAGTTGCTCTGGCTGGGTGGGTCAGTTGGTACGCACATCATCACTTACACCAAAAGGTTGCAAGTTCGATTCCCTATCAGGGCACATAGCTGGGTTGTGGGTTTGATCCCTGGTTGGGGCACATGTGGGAGGAAACCAATTGAATTTTCTCTCTCACATCATTGTTCCTCTCTCTTTCTCCCTCCTCCTCTTTGAAAATCAATAAAAACATATCCTTGAGTGAGGATTAAAAAAACTCATGTAAGGTAAAATATACACATGCATGCACGTGTGCACATAAAATTATAAAGAAATGTAATTCTCTTGACAGCGTTAGCATCAAACAAATTTTACTACATATGAAATATGTTTGAAGTGCAGTATGAGTTCTACTGCAGAAAAATAACAATATTTTCTGATTTTTTTCATGGTCATAAATATCAAGAGTATACTAAGGAAAAAAACTTGAAAACCCTCACATAATCCCTCTCCGGCTGGGCTGGCCAACCTCCTGCATCCTCCCTGGCATTGATGATGCACCAGTGGGGTTTCTGGCCTGGCCTGTGCCCTCTCATAATCCAGGACCCCTTGGGGATGTTGGAGAGCTGGTTTCAGCCGATGGCAGAACAACCGGTCCTATGACACGCACTGACCAACAGGGGGCAGACGCTCAATGCAGGAGCTGGCCCCTGGTGAGCAGTGCGTTCCCACGGCCAACCTCCCCTGGCCAACCTCCTGTAGCCCCTCCCCTACTCCTGCTGACCAGCATTCCATGGCCCTCTTCTTCTCCCCCGCCTGGCCAGCCCCCCACGGCTCCTCCCCTTGGCCAGTCATCCCCCTCCATCCGCCTCAAGGAACTCCACCCATCAAGGAAGTCCACCCGTGCACGAATTTGTGCACTGGGCCTCTAGTGTACTAATAAAAGTTGAAAAACAAAAGAAAATTAAATTTTTTAGTTTTAGTGCTTATTGTATAAAGGGTTTTGGAAACCTATATTTTTTTTGCATAGCATTATAACAATGTTGAATATTAAGACTTTATTTTAATGACTTTAGAATATTGCTTTGTGTGTATTTTACATGTGTCTTTGCATGTGTATATTTCTTTGATTGCATTTATAATTATTTCTTTTGGATAAGTTACTAGAAGTGGTATTATTTAGTTTAAAAGAATAAATCAATTTGAGGTTCTTTTTTTTTTTTTTTACCTTTGCATTTTTTTTAATTTTGTTTAATTTTATTTATTTTTTATTGCTTAAAGTATTACAAAGGGTGTTACATATGTGTCCTTTTTTTTCCCCCGCCCTTGACAATCCCCTGGCCTCTCCTATCCCCCAGTGTCTTATGCCCATTGGTTATGTTTATATGCATGCATACAAGTCCTTCGGTTGATCTCTTACCCCCCTCCCTTCTGCCCCCCAACCCTCCCCGGCCTTCCCGCTGCAGTTTGACAATCTGTTTGAGGCAGCTCTGCCTCTGTATCTATTATTGAGGTTCTTGTTATACACTGACCCTGTACTTCTTGGAGAATTAGCATCAAATTAAATTTCCATTTATAGAGTTTACCCAATCTAAAATCTATCTTTAATTACTGAGCTTATTTTTACAGATACATTTGGAAGTTTGTTAGCATCTGATTCCAAGTTTTGCAGTTATCTCTCTATGTCTATGTTTTCTTTTGAGTCAGTTAAGTTTTCTATATTATTTTATATTACTTTTGCTGTTCCAGAAGATCAACATTCTACATATATTCTATGGTAGTTACCATTAAATTTTAACAAAATGTAATCTCAATTACCTCTCTACTATTAAATAACACAAGACCCTGGGATGGTGTAGCGCATCAGCATCTTACCTCTTGGTGCCTTATGTATTGTTGTCAAGTATTTTAGTTCTACTCTGATTTTCACCTGCAAGTTAGTCATCATCAATAGTTTTGTGCTTTATTCAGATGACCTATTTGAAATTACTCACATGTGTACCACCTTCTTTGCATATATGTTCTTTAGAAAAAAAGTTTCTTTGTGAAATAAATTATTTGATAAATCATTTATTAAAGCTTTCTAGAAGGAAGACTTCTATGTTTTCAAAAATGTTTTTTAAGAGAGTAGATTTATCTCACCCTATTCTTTAATGGTAGTTTAGCTGGGAATACAGTTTCAGGATGATAACTAAAAACTCTAGTTGGGAGCTATTTTACTATCTTGGACAACCACTGCTACTGTCAAAAATTCTGCTTTCAGTCTATTAAATGGAAATTAAACATACAAGTATTGCAAGATAAGGTAAATATTTATTGAAATCATTTTAAATTTGAGTTAGTATTACATCAATATTGAGTTAATATTGAGTAATACATTAATATTAAATTAATATAATTTCTGGGCATGTGAAGATGACCTTGATACTATCCTTACTATTGAGATATTCCTGCGATAAAGTATAATGAAGATAAATCTACAAACATACAGTTTGTACTATTGGCAAACATTATGATTGAGGTTTCTGCATTGTATTCAGGTAGAATTTAGAAGCATACATTTGTACAATTGGAAAATATTATGATTGAGGTTTGTGCATTGTATTCAGGTAGAATTTAGAAGCATACATTTGTACAATTGGCAAACATTATGATTGAGGTTTGTGCATTGTATTCGGGTAGAATTTAGAAGCATACATTTGGTGAGTAGAAAGAATCAGATAATATTGGCTGGAAAAGAAATAGGAGAGAGAAAACTATATGAGCAAAGCCATGGGTATCCTTGTGGAACTACAATGTGTTTTTCATGACTTGAAAATAACATAAAAAGTAGTAGGTGTCTGACACAAAGCTTGTGAAATATGCAGGAGCCAAGTTATGGAGAGAAAAATGCTAAAGGCCTTACTGAAGAAGGTACACATCTGGGAAATATTTAGCTCATAAAATTGTTCGACTTTATAGTTGATTGGGTGGCAACTGATGGAGCTAGAGAAATCTGCAATCAATTCCAAGGTACTTGGTCAGTTGATAGGAGCTGCACTCTAGTTATACCCCTTAAAGGCAGGAGGTATATCTCCTGGTTTACCCTTCAGGAGCACAGCACCTTGAAGATAATTGATGTTCAAAAATGTTCATTGAACATTTGTACCATGAAAGAAGTTTGTAAACTACATTTTTCCCCCCTGGAATACTGGTACTGTTTATTTGGTAGCTGAGTATCAGCATAAAAATTACAACTGTGGAAATAACATTAAAAAGATTATTTACTTGATGCATCTGGAGGGATTGAGCAATGAAAAATATATATGGACCCTTATGAATACAATATCCAAGGACTACATAAACATTGGACTAAATTTATGATCATGAAACTAAGAAATAACGACCAACATCCTGACCACAGAGAATTTGTTCCCATAAAACTTGCAACATAACATTCTGGAATGTTTCCTAATAAAGGATACTTGATGACTCATGGCAGATGTTTATTATCTAACTAGAAATGAAAGTTGAATGGCAACATGGACAAAAATTACAGTAAATCCTAAGAAACACCCCCCAAATGGGTGCAAGGTAACAAAGTCATTGTATGAAGAGTGAGATTTCACTTATGATAGGTGGTATAGATGTTGAAAAGACTGAAGGGGAAAGATAAATTTTGTTTGCAGGTGAATAAAGGTCTCTAAGCATTTCAGTGAAAGGAGTGAGAGAGGGTTCAGTAGGGTGTGCTAATTTATTCAACAAATATTTAGAATTGTTTATGTTCTTATTTTCTAGGCTTCACATAAGGGCTTTTGGATGTGAGATTAAATACTAGAAATATGAAGGAAATCACAAGGAATAGTAAGTGGAACAACGCATAAGGAAAAAGAGAATGTAGAGCTGGGTAAGAGGGGGATATTTTGGGTATCAACCATAGAATACTTCCAGCTATGATGGACTAGCTTATATCAGTGCAGTCCTGTGCTAATGATGTCTTAATGTGCTGAGAGGACAATGTAGGCACATAGCAGCTATTAGAAGGTATTTAAAATAGCTAAGGCAACAAGAGATGGAATGTGTAAGATTTCAAAAAAAAAGGAAGTTACACAGAGGTGAGCTTGACATTACTCCCCGACCCCCCCACCCTCCCTGAGGCATTTAGCAATTCTTAGGTTCCAGCTAAGAGGTTAAGGAACTGAGCAGAGTTCTCAGTAGCCTCGCACTGCTACCAAGGCAAATTTGGAATTAAAGGTCCCCCAAGAAGGAGGGAAACTAATAAACTCCTCAGGATGAGTTGAGATCTATGAAAGATAGCACTCTATTAGTAAAGGCAAACACTAAATACTCAAGCCTTTACAGATTGAAAACTAGTTTCTGATCAGCTCAGTCCCCAATTATATTAAGGTGATCTACCTTGAGATTAACTGCCTGCCAGAAGAAAAGGTACATTTTGGTAGAAATACACAGTGAAAAACCACACAGAAAAGAAAGTGTACCATATACTACATGCAGAGACATGGATAAATATCACCTACATATTTTTTAAAAAGAAAGGTCTTATACTTCTACTGAAATACATCCCCAAACTGGCAAACCTCAGCTATAATTTTAGATATCATATAGTGGTTTTGGGGGGAAGGAGGGAATATAATGACTGCAAGGAGATATGATTGACACTTCCAGAGCACTGTTAATGTTACATTTTTCTTGATGGATGTGGTCAGTACATGGGATATATGCCTTGTGAAAACTCATTAAGCTGTACAATTGTAAATTTTGTATACTTCTCTAAATATGTATATGTATAATAACCTTAATTAAAATTTTAAAAAGTTGTTACATATGTATATGTATCTATGTATCTATGCACACATAAACATACATATTTGTCTTAAACACAAAATCAACAATTCAAAACATTTGGTTTGGGCCGGCCACCATGGTTCATGGTTGAAGGTCTACCTTTGAACCAGATCACTGTTCAAGTCCCAGTCAGGGTACATGCCCTGGATGCAAGCTCAATCCCCAGTAGAGGGTGTGCATAAGACAGCCAATCAATGATCCTCTCTCATCATTGAAACACAAAAACATTTGGTTTGTTGGGAGCCTGTTTTTTGTTTTGTTTTGTTTTGTTTTTCTATAAAACTGTTATTGTTACAGTCTTATTTATACAATAAATAAAGATTGCCTTTTTAAAATTAGCTCTTATGAAATCTCCTTTTTTTTTTTTTTTTAAATTCAAGGAGCCACTATACTACTTAAGCTGTTATAAAGGCTTTTGCTACAGAGATTTATTTTAAGTATATATCATTTTGAATCTGTGTATCTTATTTAGACTTATTCAGGGAAGGAACATAACTATTTAATCAACCCTAAGATTAACATCTCTGATAAAACAAATATTAATTTCAAGAAAGAGATATATCAAATCCTGCAAACATGTTTCATCAGTTGACTATTCCTATAAACCATTCTTCAAGTGCAATATAAGGAGGTTAAATGTGTATTTCATTTCCCTTGGAAAAATACTTATAACTAATAAAAAAAAGACCTTAAAGCAAGGCAATGAAAGCAAAAAAAAAAAAAAAGACCAATTCATATTTTATATATGAACTTTATAGAATCCACAATATAATTGCCTATATAGTGATCAATTTTTCTTATTGGGTATCAAGTGAAGATAATTGAATAAATTACAGTACTTGATTTAAAACACATTTATCTACATATAATCTAATTTTAAATAAATATTAAGATTTTCTTTGTTAATTATTCATTTTCAATAATGTGTAAGTACCTGAGAAGACACCCCCCAAGACAAAAGCTACAACCTTTGCCAATGACTTACATCTAACTAGCATCTATCTCAACACATCTGCTTTCCTTCCCAATCTAAAGTGATCATTGTCTTGAACACTGTGTCCATCATTCCTTTCCATCTCTTCTTCAATGATACTACTGAATCTACATATGGTCCTACTTACTTATTGCAGAATAACAAACTATCAAAGCTCTCTATCTCATTTCTACTGAGACCAAGGGGAAGGTGGCTGTCATGCCTAGTATGGCCCAGTAAGAATAAAAGGCCCTGTCTCTAAGCCTTGTCTGACAGCTCCCCAGTATGGGGGTGAGGGGTCTGGGGACAAGCTAGTAAGTGTGGAAATATAGACTTTCCATTCAGCCTTTGCTGGGTAGTGAGAGTGTAGCCACACATATTTCTGTAGTGTTTGGCTGGAGTGGAGCATTTATTGTTTAAAGTCTTATGTTTTGCTAACCTGGTTTGTTCCTGGTCCATTGGCTAAAGTAAACAGACTTTTGTTGGGGCTTTCCTTATCTTTGTCCATTGAAATTCCCAGATTTATGGCTTCTTCAGGTCCAATATACACTAATAAAAGAGAAAGATACAAATTGGCCTTACCTTCGTGACGCCCACCAGCCAAACAAGAGTGAGTATGTAAATTAACCCAACAAAGATGGCCGGTTAATTTGCATACGCAGGTGTGGAGCGGCTGGTGGCGGGACACTTGTGTCATTGCAGTGGCCACCACGCAGGCATTCTGCACTGCCCCAGCCTATCTTGGCCTCTGGGCAGAGTGGGAAGGCGGCAAGGCGGCTCTGGGCCTGAACAAAGGCAGAAAGGTGGCTCCAGCCAGAATGAAGGCAGTGCTGGCAGCCAGGGGAAGGAAAGCCCATTCTTGCACGAATCTTTATGCATCAGGCCTCTAGTCTGTACAAAAAAGAAAACCTGGGGAACTCACCACTATGTGCTTCCTGGCATCCCAAGGTCTTAAAAGTTCCATCTTCTCTGCACCTTTCAGAGTCTTATTATGTTTAATATACATGGGTTTTAGTTGTACTTCATATGGTAAATCAGAAAAATAATATATCTACTTCATATTCCTATTAAATTATTAAGTTTTTTCTATTTTATCTAACTTTCTGAATTTTCTTTACCATAAAGTTTTCATGCTACTTTGTTATTAACCTTTTAATGTCAAAAGGGTCTGTCATGTCATCTCTTTCATTCCCAATAGTGGTAATTTTTGCTTTCTCATTATACTTGATGTGATTAGTAAAAATTTACCAATTTATTTTTTCTTTTCAAATAATCAAATTATAGAGTTGTTAATTTCATTGGTTATATTTCCTGGGTGGACTCTATTATTCCCTATTCTATAATTTATTTATTTTGATATTTTATTATTTGAAGTCATTGATTTTAAATAACATAAGCCTTAGACATTTTCACAGCACTATGCAACAAAATTTTATCACTTTTATTTCATTATCCTTCACTTAAAAAATATCTCCTAATTTCATGTTTTTCATTAATTCATAAGACTTTAAAGTGTGCTGGTTAATATACAAATATTTGAAACTTTCTAAGATATCTTAATGGAATTTTAATATATTTCAGTTGTGTTCTGGGAAAATTTTTGTAACATTTCAGCCTTTTTAAGTATAGGAGACACATTGATCAGCATATTATCTCTCTTAGTGAAGGATCCATGCTCTCTTTAAAATTACATATTTTTGTGGTTCTGAATGTAGTACTCTTTATTAATTAGGCTGTACTAGTTGCCTAGTTGATAGTGCTGTTCAAGTCTTCTATAACTGTACTCTTAACATTTTTCCTCATTATTCTATCTGTTCTTGATAGAGGTATTTTAAATCACCTACCGTGGTTGTGAATTTACCTGTTTATTCTTTAGTGTTTATTAGTTTGCATTTCATGTATTTTTAAGCTTCATTTGATGTGCATAATATTTAAGATTATTGTGTTTTCATGATGTATGTCTGTCTTTATTTCCAGTTGTATTTTTATGTAAAAATCTACTTTTCTAATATTTTATAGTCATACTAGCTTTCTGATAAAGACTGTTTGCATAGTGTTTTTTTTTCATATTCAACTCTGTCTTTACAGTACCATTAAATACTATATGTTTCTCGGGGTAGAAATAGGACTTTTAAAAGGCTTTCTGGAATATTTTCTCTATTTGATCTCTGCAGTTCTATGTATTCTACTATTCATTCTATTAGTGTGCATTTCAACTACTATATTTTTTAAACATTATTTTTATTTTTGGGGGGTGACATTGGTGAATAAAGTATACAAGTCTATAATATATCATCTGTATATTGCATTGTGTGTTTACCACCTAAAGTCAAATCTCCTTCCATCACCATTTATACCTCCTTTACTACCTCCTTCCAACCCTCTGAACAAACAAGAAAAACAAACAAAATCTCATAGACACAGATAACAGTATGGTCAACTATCACTGTCAACTATCACATTTTTATGCCTAATATTTTTCCTTGGCTTCATTTTTCATGTTTTTTGTTTTCATTTTATATTTGGAATAACTTCCCTCATGCCTTTTAATACCATTATTATATTTTGGCCCCTCTCATGTCATCTTTCTGCATAGGTTGGAATTTTTAATCCAATATGTTCTTTGGAAATGTTGGTGTTTCCTAATATGTTGTTTTGGGTCATTTTTATATGACAACACCATTTTTTTTTCTATTAAGCAATGCTTATGGGGAAGGGCAGCCTCAGATATTGTCAGCAGCAAAAGCTTAGGGAGTGGCAAGTTGATGAATCTCCACAGGGTGGAGACCTCAGATACCTATAGTATCAGAAAACCAGCCCATTCATTTCTCCCGCCCACAGGCATCTCTCAGGTTAAATGTTCAGCTTTTGCTCCCAGAGAAGCAGCATTGGAGAATAACTCTTCGGTTGTCACTCTTTTCGGTTTAGAGAAAACCACTGTCAGGGATTAATTTCATTTCCCCTGGCTTCACACTGCACGAGTTTCTCGGTTGCCCTCATTTTATTCCTCTGTCCACAAGGACTAGTTCCAATGGCTGCAGGTGTACAGACAGCATGTGTGTTCAACACACAGCGGGCAAGCAGCAGAGAAGCACAAAATATATTCTATTCTTTTATTCTCTCACAGAGCTACCAGGTGATGATCTTTCCAAGCCAACCACACACAGAAGTCTGCAAACGATCTGACCCCCAGTCCCACATTCTCTGGGGGAATCTCCCAGTTTTCTTAAAAGTCCTTCTGGGACCAAAGAGAAAGACAGCTGAGCCATATCATCGATTTGCTTGAAATCATTGAATTTATTTTTTTAATCTAAACAAGATATGCATGTCTTCTTTTCACATTAAGTTTACCTGGAAATAGATCATTCAGTTGAGTGGGTTGTTCAAAATCTACTCTTTAGTATAAAAGTTAGTTGTATCAGCCTTCTTTCTTTCCTCTTGTTTCTCTGTTTTGCATTTTAAGAAGAAAGCAGAAGTCTAAACCAAACAGCTCCCGTGTCTTTAGTTGTGAGACACTGTCACAGGAAGCCCCACAAGTTGCTGATGGAAGATTATTTTGAGATCATTTGAGTGAGAGGGAGATCCACCATCTGAAGAGAAATTGGAAGGCTCAAATAAATATAAAACTTTCTGTGGCATTTTTTCCAGTTGCAACAAAATAAAAGGTGCCTGGATCAGTTAAATGTCTATGTCTGGCAAATAAGCATGTGAAAAATGCTCAGCATAATTTATTATTAGGAATTGCAAATTAAAACAATAATAAAATACCACTGCATGCCTATTAGAATGGCCAAAATCCAGAACAATGACAACATCAAATACTAGCAGGAATGTAGACCAGCAGGAACTCCCATTCATTGGAAAGCAAAATGGTACAGTAACTTTGGAAGACAGTTTGGCATAGCATACTCCGACCATATGATTCAGCAATCATATTCCTTGATATTTGCCCAAATGAATGAAAACTTGTGTTCACACAAAAACCTGAACCTGGATGTTTATAGATGTTTTATTCATAATTGCCAAAATTTGGAAGTGGGCAAAATGTCCTTTAGTTGGTGAATGGATAAATCAACTGTTGTACATTCACAAAATATAATTTTATTCAGCATGTAAAAGAAATGAACTATTGAGCATAAAGAGACACAGAGGAAACTTAAATGCATATTTCCACGTGAAAAAAGCCAATCGGAAAAGATCACATATTGTGTGATTCCAACTATATGACATTCTGGAGGAGGGAAAACTTTGGAGACGGTAAAAGGATCCATGGTTACCAGTGGTTGGGGGAATGAAGGAATGAATCCATGTGGCAAATGGATTTTTAGGGCTGTCTATATGATATTAGACACGTCATTATACATTTCTCCAACCCCATAATATATAACACTAAAAGTGGACCCTGATATAAGCTATGGACTTTGGGTGATAAGGATGCGTCACTGTAGGTTCATCAATTCCAACAAATGGGCCACTCGGTGGGGAGGTCGATGGTGGGAGAAGCTGTGCAGGGGTGGGGGCAGGGGCATATGCAAACATCTGTAACTTCCACTCACTTTTGCTGTGAACCTAAAACTGCTCTAGAAAATAAAGACTATCAAACAAAGAAAAGACTGTGTCTTTTCTGTTTGATCATGGGAATGAACCACAAAGAAATAAGTGAACCATAAGTGTGTGGTACAGCTGATCCACTTATCCCCAAATGTGTTAGGTTATGCTACAGTTGTATATATTTTCTTCTCTATGCTTAGCACTCTTATACAAAACTAGAGGCCCAGTGCATGAAATTCATGCCCCGGGAGGGGGGGTGTGTCCCTCAGCCCAGCCTGCACCCTCTCCAATTTGGGACCCCACAGGGGATGTCCAACTATCGGTTTAGGCCCATTGGGATCAGGCCTAAACTGGTAGTCGGACATCCCTCTCACAATCCAGGAGCACTGGCTCCCAACCGCTCACCTGCCTGCCTGCCTGATCACCCCCTAACCACTCCCCTGCCAGCCTTATTACCCGCAACTGCCATCTCCTGCCGGCCCGGTAGCCCCCAACTACCCTTTCCTGCTGACCCAATCCTTTCAACTGCCCTCTCCTGCATGACTGTTCCCGCCCAACACCCCTCCCCTGCCGGCCTGGTTGCCCCTTACTGCCCTCCCCTGCAGGCCTGATTGCCCACAACTGCCCTCCCCTGCCGCATCTTGTGGTGGCCATCTTGTGACCACATGGGGATGGCAATCTTTGACCACATAGGGGCGGCCATCTTGTGCAAGGGCATGATGGTCAATTTGCATATTACCTCTTTATTATATAGAATTTTGTTCAGCAACCACCAAGAGGGAAAATGATAGTCTCAAATCTAAATATTGTTTGTTCTTAATAATTCACAAGTTTATTTTTCAATACCATTTGTAACCTTTGTTTTTAATACTTAACTTTGGTTTCATTTTACTTCAAATTACAATAGCATGGATGGACCTGGAGAACACTATGCTAAGCAAAATAAGCTAGTTGGAGAAAGATAAATATCATATGATCTCATTTGTGGAATATAATGAACATCATAAACTGATGATCAAAAATAGATCCAGAGACAAAGAAGCATTGAACATACCATCAAACCTCATGGTTTGATCATGGGGAGGCAGGGGAGTGGTTGAGAGGGTAAGAGATCAACCAAAAGACTTGTATGCATGCTTATAAGCATAACCAATGGACAAAGACAATAGAGGAGTGTGGGCAAGTGCTGGCATGTGGGAGTGGCTGGGGAGAGGTCAATGGGGGGAAAAGGAGACATATGGAATACTTTAATAAAGAATTATAAAAAAGAACCATTATTACATGAGAAACAATTTCAATATTGATTTTTAGCAAGTGAAGAAAATTGTATATAACTTGTTGTTGTTTATTTTACTCCATGTAAAATTGATTACCAATAAAATCATTACAAGCGTAAGAAAGAAAATATTGTAATACTAGTTGCCCGGTGCACAAAATTTGTGCACATTAAAAGGGAATTAGGGGAAATTTTTTAATATTGCTACTTGCCCTTTCTCTATAATAGAAGTGTCCAGCTGGCCCCACCCCCATTGGGTAACACCAAGACCCGGATGGCCCCACCCCCATCAAGCCCTGCCAGGCAAGGGACACAGACTAACATTCCAGCTCTGGCCCGAGCCACACAGCCTCACCCAGACCTATATCACTGCGAGACCCCAGACCTGCCACACCACAGGACCCATCAATACACCTCCTGGTGACCAGTCGTTTGGTGGTTACAGATGAAAATAAAGTTGTGCATTTAAGCATGCACATTCATTTTCAAAGCCTGATTTGTCTACATTCTCTAAATTGCAAAATAAATTAGATCTTCAGACAGATAGCACCATAATGCCAAGTTCTTTATATAATTACACATACCATTCTCTCCACTCAGTATGCTCCATTTGAATGGATTAAATGTATGTGACTCATGAAAGGCACTGCTGCTTGGTCTCAATAGAGGAAGCAGTAGCTCATTACCTAATGCCATGAAGTGGTTTAAATGGCATATACTGACTTGAAGAACAGGAGGAAAAATAACAACAAAACAATGTTCAGTGCTGTGGACAGTAGAATCCTCTCCCTTTCCCTTTGTTTTTTTCTGCTTTTACCATGAACCTATTTGTGCTCTGCCTCAAAATTAACACAGAAGACAAAATCAGATGCAGTAATCTGCATTTTATAGTGCCATTTGAGTACAAAGAGGTATTTTTCAATCTTTACTTTTTTTTAATCAATTCAGTTCAAACTTGCTCCCAACATTCCAGGAGCCAGGCCAACATGGCTGTGTGGACACACCTTTGCTAGGTGCTGTCAGGCTTCAGAGCTGGGGCAGGGAACATTCCAGGTGTTGCTGGAAACAAATCAGCTCTTCTCTCTACATAGCAGGAGTCTTTTCATTATAAAATGCAAAGCAGCAGCCATTTTCTATTGCCCCCATTCCCAGCCCTCCTAGCCCAGGGGAGATAGGAAGGGGCTGGGATAATATTTACTCTCGGCTCTTTGATTTATCTTATTTAACTGAGCCCAGTGACAGCTGCTTCTCTGAGCACAATGCCAGCTGGCTCAGGGCTAGCCGCACCTGGAAGGCAAGCAGCAGAGCTGACCTGGGGCTTTGACCAAGCTCGAGCGTGTGGGTCACAGCAACCTCGGCAGGCAGGCTGCTCCTGAAGATTCTAGGCCCCTCCCAACTCTGCTCCCCAGCTCCCTGCTTTCCCCCTTTCACCCACTGGCACCACCAGCATGGTGTGCCCCAAGGCTTGGTGTGCAGATGCCAGGGTTGCAGGTTCAAGATGCTTTACCTCCTTCTGGCACTTTGATCCATAAGCGCTGGCAGCGAAGGGATATGCTAATTGACTGCCATGCCCTCAAAGATGGCAGCACCCACAGCCATTAAGGAGGGAATAATAATTAACTGCCATGCCCTCAAAGGTGGTGGCGCCCAAAGCCACAAGATGGTCTTGGTCTTTGGTCACTGCTGAGGTTTTCTGGACTCTCTAGGCCAGGGACAGACAGGACCTTTGCCTCTGACCAATGCCATGCCTGCAACCCTTCTGGGGTACCCACAGCCCCGGGAAAGTGTGGGGGCATGGCCAGCCTGGGTGAGGGGCCGTGGGGGGGTGGGAGGGTGGGCTAGCTGCCCCATCCTCAATTGGGGTGGGAGAGGCTGATCAGGGGTGGGGTCCAGAGAGGGGCTGGGCAGGGCAGCCATTTGTGATGGCTTTACAGTGTGAGGGTCAATTTGCATATTACTTCTTTATTATATATGATTTTACATATACTTTAGTGATCAAAAATGGTGACTCTAATAAGCCTAGAAATAATTCTGTAGAAAAATAAAGATTCAGTCTCTAAAAGAATCAATTGAGATAGGTTTCTATCTCAATTATTTCCATCTCAACTATTATAACTAACTAGAGACCCGATGCCTGAAAATTCATGCACTAGAGGGGGCTCCCTCAGCCTGGCCTGACCCCTCTCTCAGTCCTGGAGCCCTCGGGGGTGAGAGGCACCCTGGTGATCAGGGGAAGGTGACATCCCCATCACACCTCTGCTGCTGCCACTGCCAGCAGCACAAACCTTGGGTGGCCCTAGGAGGCTGGGCAACTGCCATCCGAGGCTTGCCTGTGCCTCAGGCTGGCCCTGGGCAGTTGGGGGGCTGAAGGGACTGGGAGACTCCGGAGGCAGGTGCTCTGGAAGGGCTGAGGCGACTGGGCACTGCTATCTTGTGGCTGTGGGTGCCACCATATTTGAGGGCATGGCAGTTAATTAGCATATTCTCTCCTTATTGGCTGTGGTTGCTGCCATCTTTGAGGGTGGGGCAGTCAATTAGCATATTCCCCCCTTATTGGGTGTAGGCCCTGACATCTTTGAGGGCAGGACAGTCAATTAGCATATTCCCTCCTTATTGTCTGTGGGCACTGCCATCTTTGCCACAGCGTGTGGGTCAATTAGCATATTCCCTCTTTATTAGATAGGATGATACAAAATGTAACCTTTGTCACTCAGTGTAAAGCCATTATGTTCTCAGATATTAAATTCCCTCAATGGCAAATTTGAATGTACTACTGTGTACATTTCAAAAAAAGTTAAATACTCTTACACAGGTGAAAATATCTATTTTATTCATTCAGTGGTGATATGAGATCCTAGCTCATATGATATGAGGAGCTATTAGCTAGTTTCTCAGTTCATAGAATGCAGAGCAGTTACAAATAATTACTCCATTACCCTGACAAGTGATGAATTTACTGGTGAAAAGTTGGGGAAATGTCCTAATTTGAGCCTATGTCTTGCTGCCTGGTAGGGTTCATTTCTTACTGTGTGTGACCAGAGTGTGGGGTAGGACAAAGAGCCAAGAGAGTGCATATGTGAAAGACCCCCCAGGGTAGCAGTGTGAGCGCCCAGGAAAAAGGCAGATCTGGTTCTTCAGTTTGATCCAGCAGCAGTATCAGTAGGAACACTTCATTTGAGTCTCCACAGCAGGAAGAGCTGTATCCCTTCTGAGCCACTGAGTTTTACTCATTTGATTGGTTGTTTTTGCTCTGTTTATGTGGTTTTATTCTCCTTGTTTATAGTATGTTGTTTTAAATTCATGTATGCTCTAAATCTGTCAATGCTGTTTACCTCTCTTGTTTGTTTACTTCTCTTGTTTGTTTCCTTCTTTTTTATTTTTAGGTAGTTTGGAGTAAAACTTGGAGCTCATACTTACCAAACATGGAAGGCCATGTGTTTTATATTTCACTGGTGTCATCTGAACCATGACTTTAAGATTTCTAGAATGTTTTTGTTGTCCTGTTTTCTCTCTTAACTACTCCTTCTTCTTTTGTTGGATTTTTCTAAACCTCCTCAATTTGCATATGCACAAATGTATGCATATATATATATATATATATATATATATATATATATATATATATTTAAATATATTTCTTTATTGATTTCAGAGAGGAAGGAAGAGGAAGAGAGAGATAGAAACATCAATGATAAGAGAGAATCATTGATCGGCTGCCTCCTTCACGCCCCCTACTGGGGATCGAGCCTGCAACCCAGGCATGTGCCCTTGGCCGGAATCGAACCTGGATCCTTCAGTCCACAGGCCGACGCTCTATCCAATGAGCCAAACCGGCTAGGGCTGTATGCATATATTTAATGAAGGATGGTAACATAAATATATAGAGGGACTCATTAAAAATAAAGACAATGCTTCAGTTCATTCTAATCTCAATAAACCTGATAAATCATGACTTCATCCATGCTATTGTTTAACCTCATTATCTCCCCAGAATGTCCTTTTCCTCTTTCCCCATTTTAGAACTAATAAAATGCCTATAATTTAAAATTTAAATAGCACTTTCCCGAGAAACTTACCTGATAAACACTTATTCCCATGTGCTCTTTGTGATGGCATTTTAATGACTTATATCTCTTTTAGGGATTATTTTATTTCTCTGTTTATTCATGTCAGTCTTTAGAATGAGGTCCTGAGTCCCTGGACAGCAGGGAAAGAGGTTAATCTTTCTATCTCAAGTGTCAACATAGTAAATGGGGTTGTAAATGTTTGAATTGAAAGAACAAAAAAAACTTGTTAAACAAAGACTTTTTGAGTAGTTACCATTTCCAGGCTCCAGTCACAAGAATGGGGAGAAAAGTCAAAAGTGACTTCAGAAGAAGCTAATGGTTCTCAACCTTCTGGCCCTTTAAATACAGTTCCTCATGTTGTGACCCAACCATAAAATTATTTTCGTTGCTACTTCATAACTGTAATGATGCTACTGGTATGAATTGTAATGTAAATATCTGATATGCAGGATGGTCTTAGCCGACCCCTGTGAAAGGGTCGTTCGACAGTCAAAGGGGTCGTGACCCACAGGTTGAGAATTGCTGACAAATGGGATATAATTTGACTGCACCATCAGATAAATTTTCACTGCTAACATTATGTACAAGAAATTGTAGCTGGAGATAAAATGGAACTGAGCATTCTTATATTGTATCTGCCTTTCTGTGCCAAATAGTTTTACTGCAGGCACTATAGTTGTCTAGAATAAACTAAAAATTTAGATTTAGACTAGTTGGATTGAAGTCCCTAGTCCAACATTTATTAGCTGTGACCTAGAGAAAAATCATCTATTGTCATTTTTATCTTTGTTTGCTCATCTATAAAATGAGGACTATGGTCCTTCACATAGGATTTTTATAAGGGTTAAGTGAAATCATACACACACACACACACACACACACACACACACACACACCCGCACATACGCATGCACACACATACACAATCTTGTAAAAATCATAGTTCACTATACAGATATAAACCTGCACCTATTAGAGGCCCGGTGCACAGATTTGTGCACCGGTGGGGTCCCTCAGACTGGCCTGTGGGGATTGGGCCCAACCCAGCTCTTTGACATCCCCTGAGGGGTCCCGGATTGCGAGAGGGTGCAGGCCAGGCCAAAGGATTCTATCAGTGCATGATCAGGGCTGGGGAGGGACCGCGGGAGGGTTCCAGAGTGTGTCCAGCCTATCTTGCCGAGTACCGATCGGCCAGACCCCAGCAGCAAGCTAACCTACTGGTAGGAGAATCTGCCCTCTGGTGGCCAGTATGCATCATAGTGACTGGTCAAATGGTCGAATGGTCAGACACTTAGCATATTTGGCTGTTATTATATAGGAAGATATTTGAATTTTTTTTTAAATAAATTTACATCTACATTTGGCTGTGATTTCATTTTTCATAAGAGCTTTGTGAATTCAATGGTCATTGATTTCCCCAAAATTCAGGGTCATTGTACATGGCAGCCTCAAATCTAAGACAATGTTTGGCTTAACACATTGTAACATAAGAAGAGGAATCTCAGTAGGTATTTGAAGATTAATTCTGAAGTCACTTCAGATACAGAGTAAAAAACCAAGAACAATAGAGAATAACCAAGAAAATATGTGCAAATGATAAGCAACTTTGACCTACTTCTTTCTCAAAGACCTGTGAAGTAATAACCTGTGCAGTGAGGGTCCTCACCTCTGACACACCTGGACAGTCATCCTCTGGATAGGTCATTGACAAAGGTACAGTATCTCCCTTTCTAGACCATGGACATCTGTCTTCTCTTCTCTTTTTATTTTTATACTCCCATGCTCCCTTTGCACATTTCTTAAAAAAAAACTCTCTTTGGAAATTGACAAGTTATGAATTAATTGCATCTTATAGGTAAGAAAATGTAAAGCTGCACAAAGAATTTAATTGATTTACCCAGTCTAAAAAGCTAGTTAGTAGCAGGGTCAGAAGGGCTGCCTCTGCATTTATCCCATTGTGCAGTCTACCTTCCCCACCCAGTGTCATTTATGTGGTTGGTGCACGTCATGTCATAGCGACTGGTTGTTCTGCTGTTCAGTTGATTTGCATATTAGGGTTTTATTATATAGGATTTTTTAAAAATCCACAAATAACCAGATTTAAAAGTGGGCAAAGCACCTAAATAGTCATTTTCCCAAAGAAGACATACAAATGGCTAACAGGTATACAAAAAGGTGTTTAAATTCACTAATCATCTGGGAAATTCAAATTAAAAACACAATGAAATATTACCTCCCACTTGTTAGGATGGCTATTATTAAATTGATCAGTAAAAACAAGAGTTTGTGAGGGTGTGAATTGAAGGGACTACCTCTGCACTGTTGGTGGAAATGTAAATTGGTACAGTCACTATGAAAAACAGTATGCAGAGTCCTCAAAAAGTTAAAAATAGAACTGTCATATGATTTAGCAACCCCACTTCTGTATATTTATCTAAATTGAAATCACGATCTTGAAGAGTTACTTTCAATCCCATGTTTGTTGATTCACAAGAGCAGAAATGTAGAAACAATGCAAATGTCCATCAATGGATCAATGGATTTAAATACTATGGTATATACATACAATGGAATATTATTCAGCCTTAAAAAGGAAATGAAACGCCAAAACCGGTTTGGCTCAGTGGATAGAGCGTCGGCCTACGGACTGAAAGGTCCTAGGTTCGATTCCGGTCAAGGGCATGTACCTGGGTTGCGGGCACATCCCCAGTAGGGGGTGTGCAGGAGGCGGCTGATCGATGTTTCTCTCTCATCGATGTTTCTAACTATCTCTCTCCCTTCCTCTCTTTAAAAAATCAATAAAATATATTTAAAAAAAAAAAAGGAAATGAAACATGTCAACAACCTAGGTGAACCTGGAGGGCATTATGCTAAGTGAACTAAGCCAATCACAGAAGAACAAATATTGCATGACTTCATTTATATGTGATATCAAAATAGTTAAACTCGTGAAAGCAATGCTTAGAATGTAGTTGCCAGGGATTAGGAAAGGGAAATGGGGATTTGTTACTCAAAGGGTATAGCATTTTATTTATTCAAGGTAAACAAGATCAGAGATCTGCTGTACACATTGTGCCTATATATGTCAATATAGTATTGTACACTTAAAATCTACTAATGGGTAGATCCCATGTTGTGCTCTTACCACAATATATTCTTTTTTTAACTTTTTAAAAATTGATTTTTGATAGAGAGGAAGAGAAAGACACAGACACACACACACACACACACACACAGAAACATCAATTTGTTGTTCCACTTCTTTATGCATTAATTGGTTGATTCTTGTATGTGCCCTGACCAGGGGTTAAACCTGCAACCACAGCCCATAGCATATTGGGATGATGTTCTAACCAACTGGGCTAAGGCATATAAAATATTATTTTAAAAATAAAATATAAGCTTCAATACTAACTATGAGAGAAAAGAGTTCAATTTTAACAAGGAGATGCCTTCATAAATTACATACCATCATTTTCCTCTGCTTAGAGATTTAGTGTCCATGACATTCTCAATTACTTAGCTTAGTAATAAGAGTCATGGTATTAATTGAGTAGCATAGCAAACATCCCAGGCTAATTGTTGAACAATGTCTAAAGTGGTCATTTCCAAATAAAGGTCTTTTTCTGGAAGCAGACTAGAGAAACTCAAGAGCAAATGTGCCAAGATGGTTGCAAATTATATTGTTTGAGGCTTTCCCTTTAAGGAGTCAGGAGCTTTCCTGATGAGGTGGATCTCAGCATCACCAACAGAACTATGCCACTCCCTGTCTGGCCCCGGTAGACAAATCTACTAGTAGCCTATGAAGGAAAAATAATCTGGGTAGAGAAGAATATGCAAGATTTACTTATGAACCCACCTCTTCCTATATTACACTCAGAATGCTAGTGTACCAAAGTTCTTTAGCTCAAGGCATAGAATATATCATCAAATATATAAAATGTGAGAATATTTAACAGGTTAAAATAAAACTTTTAAAACACAAAGGTGAGCCACCTGGAAATATTTGTATTGCTGAGTGATCAGAAGCATAGTACTCAAATGGCTGAGGAAGATATAATTTTTGAAAAATAGTTCCTTTGAGGGACACTAATAAAGTTTAGACCAAATTTGCTTTGCGAATTTCATTTTAGAAGTAAAACTGTGGGAACAAATGGAAAAAAGTTAATTGGCAGGCCTTTATAAAACTAATGTGAGAAAAGAAGAGAATGTTACTAAGCAAAGATGAGAAACATTATAAAATGCCTTAAAATTAGTACAAAATGAGCATTGACAGTATTGAACATAAAATCAAAAACTTTGGAGCTAAAATTAAGGAACTCGGCAAAAATACCCCCAAAAAATAGGTAAACAAAAGTGAGAAAGAACATGATTATTTGAGAAGATTGGATATCAGTGATCTCAAGCAGATAATCAGTACCCATAACAAAGAGAACAGAATAAATTAAAGAAAATATGAAAAAACATTTTTTGAGATGATGGAAATCCTGTTAAATATAGTAGTTAAGTCTATGTAAACCAGTCTGAATATCTGAAACATTTGAAATCTACCCGTTTTGTAGAAGTTATCATTTGCTATACAACTAATTCCCCCAAATCAGAGCAACTTAAAAGAAAACATAGTTTTCAATCTCATGGTCTCTGTGCTTGTAAAATGTGAACAAAATTTAGCTGAGTCTTCTGCTGCAGTTTCTCTCCCAAGGTGTCAGTCAAGATCCAATGGGGATGAGAGCTGTTTCCAAGTTCATTCGATGGATGTTGGCAGAATTAGATCCTTGAGGGTTGTTGGACTAACGTGTTCACTTTCTCACTGGCTGTTAGCCAAAGGTCATCCTCAATTCTTTACTACATAGGTGTCATTATTACCAACTTAAACAATAGCATAGCTCCATCCTGATCGCAACTAAAGCTTGCTTTCCTTTTTATGCATACTTCATGACTTCATACAAAGGTAAAAGCATCCCCAAAGTCATAAGAGGCAGTAACTGACTGAAGTGCTAAGGCGTATTTAGAGATACCCCATGGTACACCACTTCCAGAGTACCCAGAAAAGACCACAGTTTAACCTGTTACTATTTTTAAAAAGTAGAGAAGGTAATATCGCCTAATTATCAAAAAGGTTTGGTGGCCTACATGAGGTGGTTAAATGTCATGTTAGTACAATTCCCTTAAAGTTAGTATGTTGCAGATCTAGCTTGGAAACAGGACTGTGAAATCAAAGTCTTTGCTTTAAAGTGTCTAAAGTGGGCTACAGTTCAGCCCACCAGGAAACTTTGTATGGCTTCAAAGCCTTAGGAAAAGAGAATGCTTTTTTCTGTCGTCCTCCTGTCTTCCATCTCCATAAACATCAAGGACCTAGTGCCATCATTTCAGAATCTACAGGAATATGTTTTATCTCTAGCTCAGGTTATGTAGGTGGCTGGTTGAAAAGTCATAGGTTCAAGATTCCCGTTTTGTCAATCTTAAAAGAATGAGGCAAGGACAGGAATGAAAACAAATCAAATAACAACAAAAACCAGCGAAGATTAATAGATTGATCACACATAAGATTATGGCCTTGCTGCAAATAGCAATTTATTTCTGGGTTAGGGCAGGGTCTTCTAAAACCTCACACTGCAGATAAAGCAATATGTTTAATGTGTTCTTGAGTAAACTCCCACATGGAAAGAAAGGCTGGTACAATGACAATGATCTGACAGATGGACTCTGGGATTACTGGGGATTGAACTTCGCTTTTTTTTTTTTTAAATATATTTTATTGATTTTTTACAGAGAGGAAGGGAGAGAGATAGAGAGTTAGAAACATCGATGAGAGAGAAACATCGATCAGCTGCCTCCTGCACATCTCCCACTGGGGATGTGCCTGCAACCCAGGTACGTGCCCTTGACTGGAATCGAACCCGGGACCCTTCAGTTCGCAGGCCGACGCTCTATCCACTGAGCCACCGGTTTCGGCGAGCTTCGCTTTTGAGGCCAGAATGAATTTATCTAGAAATTCACACTGCAAGGGAAAATGAACATCATATGGGCAAAGTCCATCCTGGAAAGGAAGGCCAATAAGGCCAGATCTGTGCTGCAAATGGGTAAAGCAGTCCAAGTATAAAAAATGTACAGCAGTATTGATGAAGTGGAAAGTATGGGCCTTAATAATGGAGCAGCTATTTTATTAGTTGAGGTGACTTCTGTTACAAGTAAGAGAAAATTCAACTTGAAATTGCTTAAACAATAAGAAATTTTATTGATCATATCAATAGGAAGTCCCAACAAAGTATGGGGTGTCTCCAGCAGTTACTAATCGACCAGTTCAATAACATCATTAAAAGACCAGGATTTATTCTTTTCATCTTTCTGCTCTATCTTGTTCTGTATATCAGTCTTGCCCTCATAGTTGCAACATGGCTGCGACACTACCAGACAGGATATCCAGATGCCAACATCCAGAAGAAGAAACAAGGAGATCTTTCCCATAAATTCCCCAGCATGTCTCCTTTCTTGTCCCATTGGCTAAAACAGAGAGAGCTACACTCACCTCCAAATCAACCACCAGTAAGGGAGATTAGATTCTTATGTTGACTTAGAGTAGTAGAGATTTACCCATTAGAGTGAGAATTATTCTTTTAAAACATGGACAACTGAACAAATTGGCATAATGGAAACAAGAAAGAAGAGGGTTATTTGGCAGGCAAGCAGCGATGTTTGCTCATCAGCAGCCAACTAAGCAGATGGTTGCTATGAGCCTGTGATTTGTGTTGACAGACCATTTGATTAATTTTAATAAGCGGGAAATCTGGATGTTTATACAAGATGTCCCAACTTTTAAATATTGGCAATAAATTTAAAAACACTTAAAAAGACTTTGTGACCCAAATTATTCAGGTCCAATATGAATAAATCTGCAATTCATACATGTCTGGAAAGCTACCAGTTTACAATCTCTAATTTTTTTTTTTAATTTAACTGAAAGTTCTTTACTTAGAAAGTGAAGCTCACTTTAACCTCACCAGTAACTAAATTATACCAATTTCTATGAAAAATATTTTTATTAGTAAAGTTTATTCAATTGTAGTAAACCTCAAATTGCACAACTAATATGGATTATAGAAGATAATGTAGGAAAGATATTATATAAATCAGAAAATGGTTATATACTTTTTCTTTTTAACAAAGGGTTCTAATTTGACAGGTTAATAGTTAAAACAATTGAGTTGTTGTAAGTCTTCTAATGATAAATGTACTATTTTCTCCCATCCTTCCCAGTTTTCTTTGATTACTTGTTTATTTGTTTTCATTACAGGGTGAATTAATTCCTACCAAACCTAATTAGAAATTTCAGCTTCATAGCTGTATCTGTAGAGTCATCTTCCTTCCCTATGTAGAATATAAATTTTAAATTCAAAGATTCTCAAAAGTACATCTCTCTTAAACATTTTATTTCATCTCTTCAAAGTATAACATGAATCAAGAAATGTTAACCTCTTTGGGTATCAAGAGCAAATAGTAGTGAGATAACCCATATATTTGTCTTCTATCAGGTTGTCCCATTATTCAAGTTGATCATTTACCCACCAGTCCTTGATAAGCTGTTGCTTCAGACATTTGGATTGGAGCCCTAAAAAAGACAATACACTTAAATGATCAACTTTTTCCTAAAAAAAATGTATATATCTCATAATTTTGAAATATTAAGAAATTAAAATTATCTGTAGTACTTCCTATTTTATGGATTATTTCATACATCACAGGAAAGGAGTGGAAACATGGGAGTGTAAGGAAAGAAGGTAAGAAAAATACCACATTGGGATGCAAATATCTATCTAGCTAATTAGCATAATATGGAGATGGTGGGGGGAATCGGGAGCAAAGTTTTGAGATACTAGGTGATTATTATTCTATGGGATACTTCCACAATCTCAATATTTCTGTGGAATATTTCTGAGAGAATGAATAATATTGAGATCATCATCACTTCATTGCTAAGATACATCCATCTTTTTCCTCTTGGTTATTGGGCAAACTCAGAAGGAAGACATATGCTAGCACCCAGCCTATAATCAAACAGATATTACTCTTACTGAACATCTTCTAGGGAAATACGGTTATTCTTTCCTTGATACCAGGAGTGCTACATGATTATAATAGTTTAGCTATGGGTCTCATACCTTAGGAATAGACGTTGGCTTATCCTTGAAAACAGTAGAGGAAAGGACCTTTGTTTCTTCATGCTATATTATGGACAGAAATAATGGTAAGACTTTAGAAATACTATGCATTTCCCACCTTAGCTACACTTTTTAAAAATCATTCCTGACCTTATCAGCACTCATTTAAATTCTACCTAACTCTCAAATTCCTGTTTTAACCACCCTGACCCCATTCATTTCCTCTTCACCATATTCTTCTCATCCAATCACCAGCTTTGACATAAATAATATATAAGCAAATAAGTGCTTCATTTATATTTGACTTGTTTTCCTACTAAAATTGTAAAAGTTCTTTTAAAAAAATACCTTAAGTTTTAGTTTTTTCATTTACTCACAACAGAGCATCAGGTATGAGGAAATATGCTCAGTAACTATTTGAGTGAATGAATTCTACTCTTTACTTCATGAGTGCCTGACTTTGATTCCATGTTTGCCTATATGTGGGCTATTTTTCATGCCCTACCTCCTAAAGAAACTATGACTAATATAGGCTCTATTCTACCTACAATAAGTAAAAAAGTAAATATAACTTATTAAATTTTACATCATCCAAAATCAACAGCTAGACACTGTCCTTTGCGGGAGACAGCCTTCTACAGCAGAACTATTGATCATTTCTTAACAATTATATAACAGAGCTGTTTTTAATAATAATAAATTAATACCCATAATAATTTATAGATAGTAAATAGAACTTGCTATGCTATCTCAGATTAGCCTAGGGAGCACATATCTTGATAAAGAACCCATAGATTTAGAGATATTATTCACATTGGCACAAAAGACATTTTAAAGATCATCGGGGATCATCTGATACTTACTAGTACAAGGAAGGAAGAAGATGACACAGAAGTAGGAATCGGAGGTGGTGGAAAATCTGGCTTTGTAATTAGCTAGTAAGAGGTTAAAAAAAAAAAATTAAAGGTTGGGCCTTAAAAACAAATGCACTTAATGGAAAGGATTAAATTATTTTCAGAGATAATTTTCAGAGAATTTATGCCTTTACCCATGAGAATATTCTAAAGCTGTAAGTTCAATTGTTTTCATTTTGGTGTACACATCCAATTGAGAAATAAGTCCAATGCCAATAGACATATGATTGGGATGCCATTCTATGAAGCAGATTGGCACTCTTCTTGTAATAAGTTATCAGCTTTATAGACCTGGTAATTCTGGTTTAAGGGTTAAATTTAGGAGTATAATGGACAGGTACACATTCTCAAATTTGACATTTTCAAAATGTTGTGTAGAAGAATCTATACTTTATATTACATTCACACAGATTTTAACATCCTTCTAAAGAAATAATTGGGCATTGTGGGTTGTGACTTTCACTACTATTTCCTCAAGGTTAGACTGGAAGTGATTTAAGAGAAGTTGCTAACTCACAAAAGAAGCTGGAGGCTCACTGCCATCCACTGGCAGGTCAAGGGCATGAAGCTTCATCTGACTTTTCTAAAAAGAAAAAAAATATATTTTTTAAATGAATTTATCAATTTCCTATGTTCATCTTCCAAACAAGCAATCCTTTCAAAGCATCGGAGACCAAGGCTATGATGACACCAAAAGACCAGATGGAAAAATCACAGTGGCCCAGCTGCTGCATTCTGCTATGTCCAGAGCTGTCAGAGAGTGGTAAGTCTCCATCAAAAACATTATTCCCAATGTCATTATCACTAACCAACTTTTGCTAAAATTTCTAAACTTGCAGGACACAACCAAGGCATTAGGACTTACACATATTACATGTACTGTCATACAAATACACATATTATTTTCTTTACTGGGATATTTCTAAAGGAATAAGAAATCGAGAGAGAGAGAGAGAGAGAGAGAGAGAGAGAGAGAGAGAGAGAGAGAGAGAGAGAGAGAGAAATCTGACATCTGCCCTCCTTATTCTCTTATTCTGTTTGCATTTTGTGAATCCCAGCAAAGCAGCCAGTGAGGTTCCGCATTTTAAGCAGACTTCTACATTTAACCAAAGGCAGAGGACAACTTTCTGAATGTGTAGTTACAGAGCCCACAATATTGCTGTGTACTCAGAAGCGTCACACATTTATAAAACACTGATGAGTATAAATGACGGGTAGATGGTCATCACAAGAGAGGGAGAAAATCACAAATTGGGATCCACAGCAAATATAGTACAGACTATGTTTCACCTCTTTGCAATGAAGAGCCTTCATTGTCTGTGGTTTCCTCTTCTCTCTGCATGGCCTGGTGTCAGGGGCAGACGGTGACCTGTAGGTGAAAGGATATCATGCACATTGACCAAGCAGTGTGTTCACCATTAGGGGGAAACTCATGATAAATCTGCCAGTCTCCTTTGACCATAATTAGTGAATGCCTGGGTTTTCACCTGCTCCATAGGATGCTCTTCAGGTTTCTGTGTTCTGTAATTCATCATTACCACCACTGATTTTCTTTCTGATTCTCTTGCAGAGCCCTGAATCCTAATAATGATGGTGTGGAATCCAACTTTTATCTAAATTACGCCATCTAATTAATGATTTGTTTTATTCCTTCACTATTTATTAATAGCCCATTTTGGATAAATAGTTAGCTTTAAAAAAAAAATGCAAGAAAGATGCTGTAGTGCCAAGACCATTTTCAAAAGACTGACTGATCTTGGTGCATATCAAGACTCCATCACTTACTTTGTACAACTTTGAACATGTTTATTGACCTCTCTGAGCTTCTCTTTCCATATCAGTAAAATGTGAAGTGCCTGGCCTTGCATGATTATTGTAAAATTGATATATAACATCTTTTAAGCTATAGAATAGAAATAATAGTTACTACCCTCATGATATTCTTAAGAGGATTAAATGAGATAATGTACATAAAAGGACTTACTAACAATGTTTATCATAAAGGTAATAATCAATAAAGATTATATATTGTATTATTATAATGAGCACAAAATCTTTAATAAAGAGTTATTAATCTTATTATGAAATATATATACAGTAATTACAGGAGAAAAAGACATGCCTTACTGTGAAAGTTTTCTCAGTAAAAGGAATACTCAGCCTCTGATCCAAGCAAAATGTATCTGTACTTATTTTTTTTCTTAATACATGTTTTTATTAATTTTTTTAGAGACAGAGGAAGGGAGGGGAATAGAGAGATAGAAACGTGGATGAGAGAGAAACTTCATTGATCAGTTCCCTCCTGCACACCCCCTACTGGGGATGGAGCCCTCTTGGTTCCTGGGTCAAACTTCAACCACTGAGCAACACCAGCCAGGCCTATATTTATTTCTAAGTATTTGAAGTAAACCAAATTTAAATTTGAGAATTTGGGTCACATCTTTGAATTTAAAGTTCTTTAGAGGCCCAAAAGTCCCCCGATAAAAACCTACCTCTGGACTTTCTTTTGCTTTCCTTTGGTGCTTTGGTGCCTGAATACTATAGCACACACCACAAATATGACAGCCACAGGAAACAGCACCCCAACCAAAATGGAGACGTCTACAACAAAGAGAACCCAGGCCTAGTGAGGATCTGGGAATTCATACGTATATATCACATTAGTCTTTATTCATCATTTAGCATAAATTCCATCTACCCTTTCCTAGAGAAAATGCATTCTCTGGCAAATCTCTCATAGCCAGGAAAATGAAGATGTATTTTGATCGTGATTAGTAAAATATTATTTAGGTAGAATAAATAAGGGGAAATCTATATGAAACATTTTGTATGAGATAGTTAAAGCAAATACTATGGAGAAGTATTAGAAGCAATGATGTTTATAATAATTGGGGAAAATGACTGGAAAGTTAGAGAGAATATAAAGTAAGGGGCATGGCAGCAAAGGAGTGGAATATTTTTCAAACTCAAGGCTGAAATAAAATAGGGAACTAGAAACTGAAGCCTTAAAATCATATTTCTGTCAGTAGCAAATAAGGAGCTGAGATGTAAGACAATTGATAAAGACACAACTAAGTATTCTATTGATTTTTGCCCTATATTGCAAAAATTATGAACATAAAAGAAATGATGTGACCCTGTAAATTGGGAAATGGTTTAAATAAAATTCTTGGTTCTATTTAGTGCTTCTTTTCTTTTACCTACTTAGCTAAGTAATCACTGTAACTCCAATCTTTTGCTATTTGAAACATTCATTTTTCTTATAATAATCAGAAACCACAGATCCCAGGAGGTACAGCTTCAAAGAGAAAAATCAAACAGGTATTACTCTCTTATTGCAGAGATTAGCAGCTCAATGAGATTATTTTTTAATATAAGAAAAGTTCACAAGTGTAAACACACATAGATGAAGACAACAGTAGTAGAATTCTAGGTGAGATGACAATTTCACTTCAAATACCTGAAACTTTCCACCCTCCATAAAAATGAAAATAGTTATAAAAATATAGGAAGTTGCCGAAACCGGTTTGGCTCAGTGGATAGAGCGTCAGCCTGCGGACTGAAAGGTCCCAGGTTCGATTCCGGTCAAGGGCATGTACCTGGGTTGCGGGCATATCCCCAGTGGGAGATGTGCAGGAGGCAGCTGATCGATGTTTCTCTCTCATCGATGTTTCTAACTCTCTATCTCTCTCCCTTCCTCTCCGTGAAAAATCAATAAAATATATATAAAAAATATATATATATAGGAAGTAAAGGATTCATGTGGACAGAAACAGAGTAGATTAAAGCTCCAAACACCAGAAGTAGATGCTATTTCTTCTTGGGAAGTCTAACAAAGAATCAACAAATTAAAAACATAATTAGTCCAAACATCAGAAATAGATGCTATTTTTTCTTGGAAAGTCAACAGAGGATCTGAACTTGGGACAGATGATTCATTCAGGCCCATCTCCATCCCTTGTGTATACAGAACAAGCATGCACATGCCTCAAGACAAAGCCCTTCTAGAGAATTCTCTAGAAACAATGGGGGACATAAGAGCCTGAGAAGCAGCACAGATCTAATGGCAATACCATACTAGATCATAGAGAGAAGGAAGAATCAAGAAGAAATTGAGTGCAAAGAAAAATAAAATCTCTCAGGAAGTAAATGAAATAAAAACCCCTCTCCTCAAGGCAAAGTACTCTTCACCACGGCGACTAGTGATGAGGATCCCCACTTTGGCTGCTTCCCACATGATAGAGCTCACAGCCAGATCTCCCATCAGGAGAGGTTATGAGTAGGTACAGCAAACACACACACTCATGCAAAGAAAATCCATATGAGCTAATTCAAGTTGACCTAATCCCACATGTAACAAAAGATCACATACTCTGAAGTAAAATGACACAATGATATATAAGAGACAGGGTGAAAAAACAGAAGAGTCAAACTCAAAAGAAATAGAGATAGCTTGGCCAGTGTGGCTCAGTGGTTGAGCATCAAACTATGAAACAGGAGGTCAGGGTTCAATTACTGGTCAGGGCACATGCCTGGGTTGTGGGCTCAATCCCAGTAGGGGCCATGCAGGAGGCAGCTGAGCAATGATTCTCTCTCATCATTGATGTTTCTATTTCTCTTTCCCTTACTCTCTGATATCAATAAAAATACATTTTTAAAAAGAAATAGAGATAATCCAGTTCATAGAATTAAATCTACAAAAAACAATCTGTCATATTCTTAGAGAGTTTTATGAGGATGTTATATCTATACTTTAAGTCAAGGATGGTATGAAAATAGAACAATCAGAAAAGAGAATTTGGGAAGTTGAAGTAAGATTACAAATATAAATTTGAAGAAATATTTTTTGTATGTAGAGTAAATTCATAGGGATGTGGAAAATTGGATTAAAAACCTGTTAAAGAAACTTTGAAGATTAACATTGTAGATTCATTATTTACAGGACAGGAATTTCAAGAGGAGAGAAAAGAGGCAATGAAATCTTTTGTAATCTGAAAGAAAAGCTTGGAAAAGACAGCAATTTCTCAGGTTAGATGTGGAATGTTACCTACGGAAGACGACAGAGGAGTCATCACAGTCAGGAGGGACCCAGCCCTCTTTACACTGACACTGGAGCTCATGGTCACACACCTGCGGGATCAATGATCTTGTCAGTTTCCATGCTAGACTGTCCACTGACCCAAGGGCCTACCCATCCACCATTAAGTCCATTATAAAAACGGAGTAACCCCAATTCTGCATCTTTCAGCTATCTACAGAACATACAAATCAATAATAGGAATTTCATATAGACCAGGTTCTTGAAAGAAATTTTTCATTGAAACACCCTAGTGACAGGTTAGACAAACATAAGCTTTATTTTTTGGTTGGTGGATTTTTGAAAACAATTATCTTTATTGCTGAAGTATTACAAATATCCCCCTTCCCCACCCCCCCTCCCCCGCCCTCTTTCTGTCTGCTCTGTGCCCTCCCCAGGCCTTTACCACACTATTGTCTATGTCCATGAGTTATACAAGTTCTTTGGTTAGTCTCTTCCTGCCTTATCCCTTCCCTCTGGTGTTAGACTGTTGCATGCTTCCATATTTCTGGATCTATTTTGTTTGTCAGTTTATTTTGTTCATTAGACTCTACATATAAGTGAGATCATGGGATATTTGTTTTTCTCTGACTGGCTTATTTAGTTTAGCATAATAATCTCCAGGTCCCTCCATGTTGTCTCAAAGGGTAAGAGATCCTTCTATTTTCACAGTTACTGACACATTGTTTTATATAATCAAAACTGACCTAAAAATTACATAGGATTCAGCAAGATTGGGCAAACATTTTTAAAACTTACAGCATGTCCTTTGCACTTAGATGAGCAATTGGTCGATTTGTAGGCCCTCTCCATATCTACACATTCTGCATTAATGCAAACCTGAAAATGATGTGAAAAACAAGAAGTTGACACTAATGTCCAATAGTATCAGTTCTTCAAATTGTTTGGAATTTGGTCTTATATTATTAGCCACTAATACCATTATTAAACTTACCTTTTTATTTGGGAAATCACAGCATTCTTTTGAAAATAAGAAGATGGGATCTACGTAATCTTAGAGGGAAGGCAGAGTGGGTGGGTGGGAAGAGATCAACTAAGAACTTGTATGCTATATACATAACCCATGGACACAGACAATAGGGTGGTGAAGGCCTGGGGCAGTTAGTGGGAGCAGGCTAGATGGGGTCAATGGGGGAAAATGGGGACATATGTAACATTTTCAACAATAAAGTTGTAAAGATATAGATGATATATAGAGATAAATATAAAGATAGATAGGTAGATAGATAGATATAGATGATATAGATATAGATAAGATATAGATATAGATATAGATATAGATAAATATATAAAATAAAATATTTAGAGAGTCCTCTTTAAAGATTTTCTTACTTCACTTCATTCCTCAGGGGCCATCTGCTTAACCCACCTCCTCTCTTAAGACTGATATTTAGCATAGAGCTGAGCATAGCACATGATACAAGGTACCCATTCCAACAAAAAATATTACAGAAAACATGTTAATATCACATCTTCTACAATATTAATAATTATCATTTATATAAAAATAAATAATATTTTGACCTATTATTATCAGTGAGACTATCATTCATTGAAAACCTACCAATTTAGGGGCAATAAAACTTACCTAAGTTTAACAACCTAGTGCTAAGCACATAGTAGGTACTGATTAAATAATACTGAGGGAATACATGCAGGCAGGCCTAAATGAATGACACAAGCATTGCTTTCAAAACTGCTCCTATGAAGCACAAGGATGCCTTGAAAAACTAAACAAGAAACTAAAACTAAAAAAACATTTGAATAAAAGCCACGATTTCAACCTACCTTCTTATTTCCACACTTAGTTCCATTAGCTACCATGTCTATTTCTTCACTGCTGTCTTCGGGTTCAAATGTTTTACATGTCAGGAAAGTTACTATACGTCCTTCCCAGGGCAAATTATCTGACCCACCTTGACAGAACAACTTCCCACATATGGCATCACTAAGGAAAAGTAAAAAACGGGCTGCAGTTAAATTACCAGGACCAAATTGCAGTTGATAGCTCCCCAACTATCCAGATTGAACTAAAGGTATTTCTCCCTATAGCAGAGACTCCTGGTTCTCCTTTATATCAACATTTTCCTTATTCCTCAGTAATAGCACCATTGAATACGGGAAGGCATATTGTTGCTGTAACAACAACAAAAACACATTTCTCAGATTCCCATGCTACTAGTTTTGGACAACGGGAAAGAAGCAGAATCTTAAGTACAAATTCTTGAAGGTGGCCTTACTTTTTTGTTCCTGTTTGTTTGTTTGTCCTTTTTGCTTATTGGAAAGTGATGGCTGGAGAAGCCCAACCAAGACCTATAGAAACGCTTGGGAATGGAGGTCACATATATGATAGAGCTAGAACATATAAGGAGAATGGATTTCTAATATAATGGAGGGTACCTAGGAAGTCAATTTCTATCTTGTTTCAGTTAACTTTTCTTGTTTATTTTCATGAATTACAGTAGAATTATTTCCACTATGGTTGTGTCAATATAAATCGTAGCCTTAGTTGATCCTCATGTGGGGTTACTGAAAGAACTATCTCCCTGCAAAGGTAGATGACACTGCTCAGCACGCAAGAAAACCATGTGTTCACCACCGAAGAGAGTAAAGTCAACGCCAATAAAAGTGCAGACCATTGCTTCATGCACAATTCAGAGAAGGGCTATGAA
The DNA here is from genome assembly GCF_964212035.1 of Myotis nattereri. Taxonomy (NCBI): domain Eukaryota; kingdom Metazoa; phylum Chordata; class Mammalia; order Chiroptera; family Vespertilionidae; genus Myotis; species Myotis nattereri. Next base: position 13,878,838 of record NC_138080.1, read on the forward strand.
GAAGTATTCTGAGAGCAGATAGAATCGGATCCTTCTGATGTCTTCGGTGGTTGTCGAAAAACACGAGTGAGCAGTAGAGAAAGGCATGCATCCTCTTCAAATTTGTTTTTCTTGGGAAGGCTTATAATGAATATTCTAGGATACAGGGAATTACAGACTTACTCTCATGACAGCCAGTTACTATTAAAATGTGACTAGAAAGGCAGCCTGTGAGTAGAATGAAATGCTTGTGCCTCTAGTTGTAATCACAATGGTGATATAAGAAAATGGGATATGCACATGCTGTCGATGAAAAACGCAACTACCCTGCTCTCTTTCCCCACTCATTACCACTCATACTCCATATTACTCTTTTCCCAAAAATATTTCCTTTTACATATTTCCCCCTTTGAATCTGCCCTGATATCCTATAAAGGAGAAAGCACAGAATATGATAATCCATCCTTTAGGCCCAACCTCCCCAAGAGATTATCCTATGTCTAAAATACATTTTGCTTAGAAAAAAATAATAAAAAAACCACAAAATATAGTTTGCTTGGCAATATCTATTATCTAGAAAAATTAGTATTTAATAGAAAAACTTTGAGAAATGCTTATCTCGTTGCATATTACTTAGTGAAAAATTTGGAGCAGGTACTAGGAGTTTAATCTATTATAATTTGAATTTTTAATGTCATCTTAAAATTGCACAATCAAGAAATCTTAGAGAAAAATACCAAGTTTATTGCATATAATATTCTATACTTCTTCTATAATATCAATATAAGATTAAAACATTCTTCAGGTGAATTGTCAATTTTTTCTCTTGCTGCCTTTTTTTTTTCTTGATATAATTCCATGGCAAGTTTACATAAAACTGTACAAGCATTTATTAATTATTTCTTTAAGTAGGTAAATATTTGTGCCCCTAGAATCATAATAAAAGATATCAGATGAGAAAGTACCTAAAATATCCTGGAATATTAATGGACATATTTCCAACCAGGACCATTTATTTACCTTGCTTGTCCCTTCTCAAACATTCATTCTCTTTAACAGTGATTGTACCTGATGTAATCTAAAACACCCACCAGGATGGACTTGAAAAAAGGCATTAATTCTTATTTCTCTTAACTCAGTGCCTAGCTAGAAACATGGCACATAATAGTCACTCAATGACTATTGGTCAAATGAATGATTTCCAAATTAACTTTTCCTTGAAATGGAATAAATCAGAACATGTAGTTGTAAGTAAACAATTTCTCTAGTCTGTGGAGCAAAAAGGTTCAAAGTATTGTTTGAAAGCCACTTACTTTGCTTTACAGGGAATACGTGTGTTGTTCACTCTGTGGCAGTACCCATACTTTGACCCACCTTCGTTCTTCCTGTAGCATGACTTATCTGCAACCTTGGTTCCTGGGACCAGGCAGGATCAGCAGGAACATAATTTCAAAGAAAACAGAAAGGAAGTTCAATGCTGCAAAGGGTTAATGGAATATAAACCAATAGCAGAGGGAATATAGTCAACAATATTGTAATAGTTATGCACATGACAGATGGGTACTTGAAATACCAGGGGGGTCACCATGTAAATTATATGATTGTCTAACTTGACTGTATATCTGAAACCAATACAAATAGTGTTGAATGTAAACTGTAATTAAAAAATAAAATAAATTTAAAAACATCATGAGAAATGCTATTTGTAGTTATTCATTCCTTAACAATAGCAATGCATTATGATAAATGCATCTTTAAGTGATTTTGTTATTGTGTGAATATCATAGAGTTTACTTACACAAACCTGGAGTGTATAGCCTACTATATACCTAGGCCATATGGTATAGCCTATCGTTCCTAAGCTACACACCTGTACAGCATGTTACTGTACTGAATACTGTAGGCAATTATAACACAATGGTAAGTATTCATGTATTTAAACACAGAAAAGGTACAGTACAATTATGATATAGAAGGTAAGTGGAACACCTGTGTAGGGCACTTATCATCAATGGAACTTACAGGGTTGGCAGTGGCTCTGGGTCAGCGAGTGAGTGGTGAATGAATGTGCAGGCCTAGGACATTACTGTACACTGTTGTAAACTTTATAAACACTGTACACTTAGGCTACACTAAAGGTATAACAAGATAATTTTCCTTCTTCAATAATAAACTAAACTTAGCCTACTATACTTTTTTACTTTATACAACTTTTATATTTTTAAAACAGAGGCCCAGTGCACGAAATTCATGCACAGGTAGGATCCCTAGGCCTGGCTGGTGATTAGGGCCAATCTGTGGGGTGACTGGTGAAGTGATCAGGGGGTGGTCCCCGACTGGCACCCACCTTGGCTGGCCTGGGGCCTGTGGGCAGCACCCGCATTAAGCAGTTGCCCTCTGGTAGTCAGTGAGCATCATAGCGACCAGTCGTTCCACCAGTTGGGTGATTTGCATATTAGGCTTTTATTATATAGGATGTTTCAACTACTTTATAATAACACAGCTTAAAACACAAACTCGTTGTACAGAGCTGTGCACAATTTTTCTTTATATACTTATTCTAGAAGCTTTTCTCTATTTTTTTTATTTTTAAATGTTTTGTTAAAACAAAGATACAAGCACACACATTAGCCTAGGCCTAGTCAGCATCAGGATTATCACTATCATTGTCTACCACCTGCACATCTTGCCCCACTGGAGGGTGATCAGGGGCAGTAACACTCCTGGAGCTGCCCTGCCCTGTGATGGCAGCGCCTTCTCCTGGAGCTCCCCCTGGAGGACCTGCCTGAGGCTCTTCCTGAGGGGGTATTACTCTTTTCAGAAATATGTCCATGGTGGTTTATCTGAATCATTTGTTTCATCATAGATTTGCTTGTAAGCAGATAATGCACAATGAACATTCCTCTCTATGTAGGATAAGAATTAAAGATCATTCATTTGTCTTCATTGCTCTTCTGCATTCCAAGTGTCTTCCTTTTTTCTTCTCCCCCTTTCTTTAACTCTCTGTCCACCTCTGATCACCTCCACACACCTACATACATACATGCATACAAATGCACATATATGCACATGCATGCATACAAACTTCCAAGGGTTTACTTATCTGGAAAAGATCTTGGTTGGTGTTACCAGATAAAATACTGAACCCAGCACTTACATTTAAATCTCAGATGCACAAATAAAGGTTTTTGTTGAGTTTGCCTCAAATATTGCACGAGACATACGAATACTAAAAAAGATTGTTAATCTGAAATTTAAGTTTCACTGGCCCATTCTTATTTTTATTTGCTAAATCTAGCAAACCCCAAACTGACCTTTGGTCCTAAAATGCAGTGGTGTAGTTGCTTAGAAAGAAGATTGGGACAGAACGCCACTTTGGCTATGATTAAACACTGTCCCTTGCAAGAGCATGTTTTGTTTTGCTGCACATGTGTAGAGAGAGGCAGGAATGCCAGCAACACTGGGATGTGTCCTCCTACCTGCTCCCCAGAGCTCGGTGCACTGCTCCTGCAGCGTAGGGCACATCCCCATCAAGCAGTAGCCCTTCCCATCCTGGCAAGGGAAGCCATTGACTTGGAATCGATCAGCAGGGCAAATACCAGATTTACCATCACACATTTCCAGCAGGTCACACTCATCTTTCGCTGGTCTGCACACTGTACCAGCCTTTTTAAACTGCAGGGGGGGGGAGGGGAGGGAAGGGAGAGACATTGAGAGAAGGCTGTATTCCACCTGGCTTACCAAATATTTCAAATTAACACAAATAATATTTTCCCTTTGGCCTTTTATTGCCAAGATAGTTAGGGGCATCATTCTATTCCAGTTTACATTTACCTGGTATAAGCTAAAGCCATCTCCTATTATGTCAATTCCATTGATTTTGGCCAACACTCTGATTCTTTAAGCAATCAATATTTCTGGATTTGTAGTAGAAACATGATAGAAATATCAAGGAGAAAAGTACCAAAGAAAACCAAGCAATATCCTAGATGCCAAGAAGGAAGTTATTTCTGACTTTATTGAATGTATCGTTGTCAAGACTTTCAAGGAGGTTTCAATCTGTAACTTCAGAGGATCTTCCATCTTAAGGGAGGTAAGTTTACAAGAACCAGTAAATTTGGAGTTTGCCATTTAGTGATCCTATCAATCTGCACATTTTCTGTTCTGAGCCTCCTTTCCCTCAAAAGCAAAATGAGATACTAATACCTACTTCAAAGGGGTGTTGGAGGAAAAAGTAGCCCATGTTTGTCAAGCCCTCAGGGAGGACTTGATAAGTGGCAGGTAGCATTATGTAGAGACAGGAAAATGCTGTTTTCCTTATTTCATTTAACACAACCCCTGAGATTTTAACATAAAAAAATAAAGGGTAGTCATCATGGTTAAGACAGAATAAAAGAATCTTACCTGGCACTTTTCACAGGATTCTCCTAACGCACATTGAAAACCTGCCTTGATTTTACATGTTTTAGCATCACAGCAGATGTTGGTGCATTCCTAAGGAATACCAAAAACAATAGCAAATGCCAAATTACTTGTTGGTCTCCTTTCAGCACAATTCATAATACAATTTGTTCATTGAGCAGAACTCATTTTGGTATAGTCTGAACATAATTTTCAGGAAAATAAAAAAACAACAACAAAGCTTAACATTAGAAAAGCTGAGATTTTAGAACAACGAAGGGTTTGGTATTTTTCTGATTCTACTCATATATTTTTTAATTTGAATATCTTTTTTTAGTTCATCAAGCTTCCCATAGTAATACTGAAAATATGAGAGCAAACAAACACACAAAGGATAGTTCATTAAAAAAATAACATTTATCTAAATAAAGAACATAATTAATTCAACTGACCAGTTATGTATCTATTCAGCAGTAAATTTAATATCTAGAACATGTAACTGAAAGTCTAAAAATATAGTTCTTTATTAAATTTCTACATCCAATTCAACTCTACATAAAGCAGTATACTTTGTTTTGTTCTCCTTGTGAGAAATCGTGCCTCTTTCTTGTTGTAGCAATTGAGTTTCCCCAAGACGAATGGCATATTCAGAATTACAATATTTAAGCTTAAAATTCTTACCCAATTTCAAATATAAGTATCATCTGAGAAAGTTTGCTCTTTCTCACAGAATGAATAGATTTGAAATCCTACTTGAAGTTACTGAGAAGCTGGACCCCTGGGGGTTTGACATATTACTTATATTAAGTGTTAATAAGAGTGGGGCAAGGGTCCTATGCAGAATCCCGGCTGCCCTGTGAACAAGGTGGGATCAGGCCAGGCACTTATAGCGGCAACAAGTCCTGAGTCACCAAGGGTAAACTGTGCAGGGTGCTGTGGGACTGCTGAACAGCACACCCGAGTCCACACCATGGCTCCTTCGTTTACCAGCCTGGTGACCTTGGGCAAGCTACTTCCACTCTCTGAGCACTGTCGCAGTGCTCTGTCTAAAGTGACTGCTCAAGAAGTCATAGAGCACATAAGAGATGTGAAGTACTTCTGACAGAAAGGGGGGGGATAAGGACACAAAGCCCTGGCTGGTGAGTGGTATTAAAAAACTAGACATGGGGAAGAAACCCAAGAAGGTCTGTTAAGCAATGCAGGATTCATTGTTAGAAAAGCTGGCCTGGCAAGTATTTACAAGTGAATATACAAAAATCACAAGAAACATGAACTTTTATAGTGAACCACATTATATCATTTTTAAAAATATATCTCAAAAGTGTTTCATTTTATTTTAAAATTAAATGCATCACGGTGATGTCAGTTAATAAAATTACATAGATTTCAAGTGTACAAACACTATAGAGTTGTATAGTTTATCTTCTTGGCAATTTAAAAACAAACTAAGCTTTTATATAAAGGACTCAGTTGTACCTCGGAAGTCCCACAATCACAGTCCTCTCCCATTTCTACCAATTGATTCCCACAGATTGGGTTGGATATGATATCTGTAGGTAACGGAACATTAAAGAGGCAATTTGATAATTTATCTTCAAAAAAGTTGGCATAGCTGACACGGCTGCAGGAACTGAAGTCTGTAGGTGTATGGAAGCTGTGAAGATAAGGAAAGAGAAAAGAGAATGCAGTAATACTGAGCAGGTAGGGGACAAATATCAGACATTGGGGATGGTATACCCGAAACCTTCCCCAAAAGAGCAAATCAAAGCCACTGATCAACTACCAAGTCATAAGCTCATTTACATACTAAATTAGCCCACCTGAATGGACATAAACACCTCCAAATAAATGGGCAGAATACAGATTCCGGGCTGCTGTTTGAAAAAACAAAAATGCAGCCCAGCCAGTTTCACTCAGTGGTTGGGCGTCGACCGATGAACCAGGAACTCAGGGTTCACTTTCCTGTCAGGGCACATGCACAGGTTGCGGGCCTAATCCCTATTGTGGGGCCTGCAGGAGGCAGCCGATCAATGATTTTCTCTCATCATTGATGTTTCTCTCTTTCTCCCTCTCTGAAATCAATATATATATTAAATGCACTAATATTTTGAAAAAATAGAATCAGATATGTAGTTGGTAAGCAGCCATATGCTATTTTGCAGAATGGAGACTAATCCTATATCGAGAAGCTAAGAAGGAAATGAAAAAGAGGAAATGATTGTGTAAAGGGGAGTCTAGAACTTTAAAAGATAAAATTGCCTGGTAAGTTTGCCTAAGGCAGGGCAGAAATGAGTAATCCCCTTTTCACAGACTCTCTCTTCATCTCCCCGTAAGAACTTTCTTCTTTAGATTTTTCTCCTAGAACTTTTTCCTTACTGCCACCCAATCTAAACTTATTCAAAATTTGATAAATGCTGATGATTTCATAAAGATGAGGATAAAATTACAAATCACCCTAAGAGCAAAGAGAAAAGATGTTTAAACTCTGTGTTAGTTAATGAAAAATATTAGCATATAGGGGAGGGATAAAGTAGTTTGGTATAGATACACATTTGTGATGATGCTGTTTAATCATTTAAAACCTTGACCATGTTATGGAAGATGACATAAAAGAGTAGCACACCCCAGAGAAAATTAAAAAAAACAAACAGGGAGAAATAGCATCTTCCCAGAGAGCCTTACCTTAGTACATTGTTCATCACACAGATTGTAGAAGGGCACTTGCAATCATGGGAGTCATGAAACATCCCAAAGTTATGGCCCATTTCATGGGCCATTGTCCCTGCAACTTTAAACACATTGTCACTGTGGTCCTAAGGGTGAGAACAAGAAACAGATCTAGTTTGTAAACTAAAGTATCAATCAGGGTATAATGAAATGTTTTTATTGTAGCCACGTGGAGGGGCTGATTTTAGCTTCAGCCTACTCACCCTACCCACCATCTGTCCTCTGTCCTGTCCTTCTCCTCCCCTCCCCTCTCCTCCTCCTCCTCTTCTTTCTCTTCCTCCTCCTCCTCCTCCTCCCCTCCTCCTCCTCTTCCTCCTCCCCCTCCTTCTCCCCCTCCTCTTCTCCTTCTTCTTCTTCTTCTTCTTCTTCTTCTTCTTCTTCTTCTTCTTCTTCTTCTTCTTCTCCCTCTCTCTCTTTCTCTCTCTCTCTCTCTCTCTCTCTCTCTCTCTCTCTCTCTCTCTCTACACACACACACACACACACACACACACACACACACCAAAATAAAATAAAACAAAAACTTCACTACTAAATGCCCATCACAGGTCATATTACCTGCTCTTTTTTTCTTGTGAATGGGGAATTTTTTTATTGATTAAGGTATTACATATACTGAGTGTCCAGATTATTATGACCACCTGATGTTTATAGGCAAATTAGCTATACTTTTGCGCTGAAGTTGCTAGAGGACCAGACCATTATAAATAGGGAAGCAGGTTGTTTACCATGACAGTAGAAGTGATTTTTTTTCTGAAGATATGGGTAAACAATGTGATTTAACAGCCTTTGAATATGGGATATATGTTATGATGAGTGGCCACATTATTATGACCACCTGACATTTGTAGGCAAATCAGCCGTACACTGCATCGTATGGGATATGGAAGCTGAAGGCCTGTTCGAACACCTTTGCTGTTACAGTTACCAAGATAAAACATCTCCAATTCACACAGGAACACAAGGATTGGACAGTTGAGCATTGGAAAAAAGGCATGTGGTCCAATAAATCACGTTTCCAGTTGCATCATGCAGATGGTAGAGTGAGAATTTGGCGGAAACAGCATGAAAGCATGCACCCCACATGCATGAGTACAACCCTTCAAGCTGGTGGGGGCAGTGTTATGGTTTGGGATGTGTTTTCCTGGCATGATTTGGGCCTTTTAATTAGTGTGGAACAACGTCTGAATAGCACAACATACCTAAGTATCGTTGCTGATCAAGTTCATCCTATCATGTTGATGGCATATCCCAATGGAGATGGCTTCTTCCAACAAGACAATGCGCCATGCCACGGTGCTCATATTGTGCAGGAGTGGTTTCAAGAACATGAGGGAGACTTTACCTTGCTTAGGTGGCCCCCACAATCACCAGATCTCAATCTAATTGAGCATTTGTGGGACGAAGTTAAAAGAGTCATCAGGAAGCTGGTTCCACAACCATCAAATCTCACAGAACTGGACAGTGCTACTCATCAGGCATGGTGTCAGCTTCCTCGCATCACCTTTCAACATCTCGTGGAGTCAATGCCAAGAAGTATCACTGCAGTATTGAAGGCAAAAGGTGGCCCAACGAAGTACTGATGGGGTGGTCATAATAACCTGGCCACTCACGTTCAAATATGTCCCACGTTCAAAGGCTGTTAAATCACATTGTTTACCCATGTCTTCAGAAAAAAATCACTTCTACTATCATGGTAAACAACCTGCTTCCCTATTTATAATGGTCTGGCCCTCTAGCAACTTCAGCGTGAAATTATAGCTAATTTGCCTACAAACATCAGGTGGTCATATTAATCTGGATACTCAGTGTATGTGTCCTTATCCCCCCCTTTTTCCCCCACCCTACTCCCATTCATGCATTCTGCCCCCTGGTGTGTATGTCCATTGGTTATGCTTATATGCATGCATACAAGTCCTTTGGTTGACTTCTACCCCTTATTCTCACCCTCCCCTACCTTTCCTCTGAAGTTTGAGCATCTGATCGATGCTTCTCTATCTCTGGATCTGTTTTTGTTCATCAGTTTATGCTGTTCATTATAATCCACAAATAAGTGAGATCATGTGATATTTATCTTTCTCTGACTGACTTATTTCACTTAGCATAATGCTCTTCAGCTCTGTCCATGCTGTTGCAAATGATTGGAGTTCCTTCCTTTTTACCACAGCATGGTATTCCATTGTGTGAATGTACCAGTTTTCTAGTTCACTTAACTGCTGATGGGCACTTAAAATCTTCACTATGGTGAATTGTGCTGTTATGAACATAGGGGTGCATATATCCTTTCTGATAGGTGTTTCTAGTTTCTTGGGATATATTCCTATTAGTGGGATCACTGGGTCAAATGGGAGTTCTATTTTTAGTTCGTTGAGGAAATTCCATACTGTTTTCCACAGTGGCTGCACCAGTCTGCATTCCCACCAGCAGTGCACAAAGGTTCCTTTTTCTCTGCATCCTCGCCAGCATTTGTCATTTGCTTATTTGTTGATGATAGCCATTCTGACAGGTGTGAGATGGTACCTCATTGTTGTTTTGATTTGCATCTCTCAGATGATTAGTGACTTTGAGCATGTTTTCATGTCTCTTGGCCTTCTTTATGTCCTCTTTCGAAAAGTATCCATTTAGGTCCATTGCCCATTTTTTGATTGTATTGTTTATCTTCCTTTTTTAAAGTTGTGTGAGTTCCCTGTAAATGTTGGAGATTAAGCCCTATTGGAGATAACATTGGCAAATATGTTCTCCCATGCAGTGAGCTTTCTTGTTGTTTTATAGATGGTTTCTTTTGCTGTGCAGAAGCTTTTTATTTTGATGTAGTCCCATTTGTTTATTTTCTCTTTAGTTTCCATTGCCCTAGGAGCTGTATCAATGTTGGCATAAGAACCGACATATAGACCAGTGGAATAGAATAGAGAACCCAGAAATTAACCCAAACCACTATGCTCAATTAATATTTGACAAAGGAGGCAAGAGCATACAATGGAATCAAGACAATCTCTCTTCAATAAATGGTGTTGGAAAAATTGGACAGATACATGCAAAAATAAATAAATAAAACTAGACCACCAACTTACACCATACACAAAAATAAACTCAAAATGGATAAAGGACATAAACGTAAGATGGGGGAAACCATAAAATTATTAAAGGAACCCATGAGCAGCAAAATCTGAGACATATGTGAAGGGGAATATTTTAATGAGAAAGATATTAGTACTTTCCTGCCATGAGAGATAGCAAAATTTATTCAGCATGATAAGGAATCAGAAATGTTTTTAAAATAATCTACCTCCAGTCCCCAGCTTGCTTTTTAATACCTTCTAATTCAATTGGAGACTTTGATATGTTTAACTAATGGAGCTTTAAAAGTGTTGATTAACCTAGAACTTTAGCACATAGGTATCTTTTTCAACCCTATTACTGCCAAGACTATACTTCGATCAATTCCAGACTTGCCCCATTGTATAAAGTCCAACCAATGGCCAACTTCATTACCAGATTATTTCTAATTAGAGGTGCACTTAAAAACACTAGAAAATTATTGCTAGTTTTAATTTCCCAATGGAGAGACAAATTTGCTGATAACACCAATCCACAGAAACCTGATTCCCTTATTTTCTTTGTTTCAAAGAACCAAGTAAATAGATTCATAATGCACAGTACAAGACTTGCAAGGAAGGAACACTTGTGTAAGATGAGAAGTTAATACCTACCATTTACAATATTGTTTCATGCTGTTGAAATAAATATGTTAAACTTTGCTATCTAGTAAGATAAAACTTTCTGCGTGGAGACAAAAACAAATCAAAAAGTTTAAGAAAAGTATAAATGTGTTTCAAGACTGTCCAGATTGCTTTAAGATATATTCAAATTTAGGGCATTCCTTTAAAATAGTTATTTTCATAACTTCAATGTTTTTCCCCTGGAATAACCCCATAAACAAGATAAAACATTATGATCATGCTGGGTTTATACTGGATATGCAAGATACATTCAACATTTGAAATTCAGTGTTAATCAGCCATGTCAAGACACTGAAGGAGAAAAACTATACTATCTTCTCAATAAATTCACAAAACAGAGCATTTGACAGGCTTGAACACAGACCAATTGATTATCTTAAACAAACCTTAATGATGCCAACAGAATGGTAAGGAGAGCACATTGTGGACATGAAAGCAAGACCCACAGTTGTTCCAGCAAGTTCTGTTGCCCTGAAAGAAATTGATATGACAACTTATGATTCTAAGCTTTATTTTCTATAGACAATTCATCCACAACTCTAAATGGTTAACAGAGAAACTCACATTGTGAATCATCATTCTAAATATGTCCTTCTGTTTTTATTCCTGGACTGGTAGTTTAGTTGGTTAGAGTTTCTTATCAATATACTAAGGTTGTGGGTTCAGTCTCCAGTCAGGCAAGGCACATACAAGAATTAACCAATCTACACTAATAAAAGACAAAGATGCTAATTGACCGTACCTTTGCTATGCTCACCAGCCAATCAGAAGAGTATGCAAATTAACCCAACAAAGATGGCCGTTAAATTTGCATGCTGCAGGCAGGGCGGGACAGCGCAACCCACCCCCCCGCCCACCACAATCCAGGCCTGCCCTGTGTGACCCGGGGCGGCAGGGTGGAGCAGAGCCATTGGCCTCTCGCCCCGCCTCCATCCAAGCCTGCGGTGTGCGACCCAGGGAGGTGGGGAAGGCACCACGGGATCGGGCCTTCCATCTGCCACCTGGGGAATGGGCCTAAGCCAGCAGGTGGTTATCTCCCGAGGGGCGGGGTCCCAGACTGTGAGAGAGCACAGGTCAGGCTGAGGGACACCCTCCACCCCCCCCGCCCCCCGCACACCAATGCACAAATTTTTGTGCACCGGGCCTCTAGTTAATATATAAATAAGTAGAAAAACAAATTGATGTTTCTCTATTTCTCTCTCTCTCCCTTCCTCTCTCTCTCTAAAGTAAAAAAAAAAATGATTTAAATATTTTCTTATTTTTTTTAATTTGATGAGGCATTTTTCTTATACAGTGGTTGTCATGTCAGCTAAATCTAAGCACCTGAATGTAATCACTTTTAATATTTTATATCTATCATTCATGATTATTATATTTTCATTGTGGAATACATCCCTTGTCAGAAAATGTGTTTTTGTCTCATTCACTAGGGGGGCCCTCAGCTGATCCTGTCCCCCTCACAGTAAGGGAGCCCTCAGGGGATATCCTACTGATGGCTAAGCCACAGTCTGGCCTCCATCTGTGGGAGGCAACTAGCTGATCAGAGGAAGGTGCCATGCCCATCACCCCACTGCTGCTCCATTGCCAGCCGCTGCAGCTGCCAGCACTCAGCCCTCGCAGCCGCCAAGGTGTTTTCGTCAACACGGACTCCAGTCCCTTCACCATGAAAAAAATGACAGCTTTCTTTAGGCATTTTCAAGATGTCTCTTTCATAGAATATGACCTTTCTTTTTCTTTCCTTTCTTCCTTTCTTTCTTTCTTCTTTCTTTCTTTCTTTCTTTCTTTCTTTCTTTCTTTCTTTCTTTCTTTCTTTCTTCCTTTCTTTCTTTCTTTTCTTTCTTTCTTTTCTTTCTTTCTATCCTCACCTGAGGATATTTTTCCATTCATTTTTAGAGAGTGTGGGAGATGGAAAGACAGAGAGAAACATCAGTGTGAGAGGGACACATCGATTGGTTGCCTCCTGCATGAGCCCTGACCTGGGCCCCGGCCAGGGAGGAGTCTGCAACTTAGGTATGTGCCCTTGACCAGAATCAAACTGGGACCCTGCAGTCTGCAGGCAGAGGCTCTATCCACTGAGCCAAACTGGCTAGGGCAGGATATGACATTTATTAGCCCCTCCAGCAGCGGACCTCCATTTTTTCCTCCAGGAGTGAGATGGAAAAACCCTAGATCACCTTCTTGGATTCTTATTACCCAAGCAAGTAGCATACTGCAAGCTTAGCCAATGAGCGGTCAGAAAAAGTGTTTCCTGTGCAGCTCACACACAGAGGTGGGACTTCTGGTGCATGGCAGCTGCCAGGACCTCTCTCTCCAGCCCTTTGCAGCCACAGCAGCTTTGTCGAGAACGATGTCCAGAAGGTCATCTGGAAGACGTCTGGTCTAATTAGCATATTACCCTTTTATTAGTATAGATTGTCACATGTGCTTTCTTTTAATTTATATTTTCCTGTTATATATTTTTATAACCATTCACTTTTATTTTCCTTTAGCACTGTTTTAAGAATAGTAGGATTTGGAAATTGGGCCCATTCTGAAATATTTTGTGTTAATGAACCCTATATGTTATTGAAATATTTGTCTTATTGAAGAGGGATTTGAAACACTTGCATTTATTTATGGAAATGATGTATTTGGTCTTTAGTAATTCTAATTTATTTTTCTCATTTTTTAATGATTTCACTTTATTTCTTTGTTATTCTTCTGCTGCTATCTGTTCAAGATCCTGGTCCTCATTTGTACTAGAAATTGGCAATATATGCATCATTAGTGTCATCCCATACACCGGGAGGTCACAGGTTCCATTCCAGATCAGGGCACATACCTAGGTTGTGGGTTTGATGTTCTCTCTCACATTGATGCTTCTCTCTCTCTCTCTCTCTCTCTCTCTCTCTCTCTCTCTCTCTCTTTCTCTCCTTCCCCCTCTCTCTGAAATCAATAAGAATATCCTCTGGTGAGGATTTTAAAAGAAAGAAAATAAATTTACTTAGTAGTTGCAGTTACATTTAAAAAAAGAACCTATATCTTCCCACTTATCAACATCAAGAATGGAGAATATTAATTTTTGCCATGCAAAATGAGGAAATTGCATTCACTGTGGAGTGTTCAGATATCTGTTATTTTGAAATGATATTGATCTCTTAAAAATTATATTGTAAATTTACTTATACTTACATCTACATTTGTTTAGGTTCAATCTCATTACTAGCTCATTTATAAAAAATAAAATATTTCCCCATCTTGAAGTTATGTCGTTTGGTTCTAATTTTTTGTGAATAGAATATATTTAGACTCTAAGGTCTCTACCTGGTTACACTGAGATACAGGCATCTTTTGTTAATTTGTCAGGTAAATGGTAAACTTTCTATTTACAAGTAAATAGACAATTATTTCTTTCCATCATATATTTTAATCTGTTTATTTTAACCTATTCAAGAAATTTACTTGACATTTGATTTCCAATTTTTTACTTATGCACCTGTTATCTTATGTATAATTTGTATCTCTCTAGCCTACTACTCACACACAGGAATACACTATAATCGAGCGTGGCCCTGGAGCCAGTCTGGTAATTGGATTCCCTTACTACTTACTAGTTTAAGATCTTGAAAAATCATGAATTTTCCAAAAATGATGTTTTACCTTTGGTGGGCCCTTGAGTCTGGGTGACCTTCCCAAATGAAGGAACTGTGGCTGCTGTTCTTCAAAGATAACCCCAAAGACCAACTTTGCAGTATTCACATCCTGGGGTGCCTATGAATCTGGATAGCTTATGACTTGCTCTTGACCAACAGAACAAATCATGTGACCATGTCATTTCTAAAATTGGGTCAAAACAAAGCCTTAAAGCTCTCTCCTGGGCCTCTTAGAATGCTTCTTCTGGGAAAAGTGAGTCACCTACTAAGATATCCAAAATCCTGAGACTGCCAAGTTAGAGGCAGTCCAAGTTAGCCACACAAAAAGCTGTATATACAGAAAGATGACCAACCAGCCCCCCTTCTCCAGCCACACCAGGCAAATTATCAGCCATATAAGTGAAGAAGACTTAGTTTAAGTCAAGAGGTTGTGAGCTGATGTGTTATGCTGTAATAGATAACCAGCAAACAATATTAATTCTGACAAAATCTAATTTCTTGCTGCTTCATTCTATCTGATACAGCTGCAAGCTATCCAGCAGAATTTTCTTGATCTTTTTTAAGGCAAATGTTCAGGACTTTTTGTATAATTTACAACTTTTATATTTATTTCCCCCCCCCTTTTTTTTTTAATTAGTCATTTCAGCAGAATGGTAGAGGTGTGTAATTAGAATGCAATATTCAATTTATCTTCTATTCTAGAAGTGTGTCCTGACTAGCGCTTAAAGCTAATCAATTCTTTTTAAATAGTAAATCTAAATTCATCTGGCCATCCTCTAAACCAGTCTTTCCTTTCTGTGCATCCAATAAAAACAGACAAACTTCTTGTGAATCATTACTAAATCATTAGCTTCTCATAAAAAAGAAAAGAGCATATTCAACATAAGGTCCTAATGAATACTTTTAAAACTTTTAACCTTCTATGTTAAACCATGTCCCCTTACCTTATACCCTGAGATACCACTGGCTTTGCCCGGGCTTTGAGAAGTTTTATGCTAAAAACAACATAACATAAAAAGGGGGGAATCTATACATACGTGATTAACTGAGCAATGTCATGATGCTTTCTTCTAAGGAGGACATCCCCCCTCCATTTAGAAAAGTTTTCCAAGGTGAAGCTTGCATTTGGGGTGATCTTTATCTTATCCTCATCATTCCAGATTTCCATCCCCACTAAGGCCACATGAGTATTGAGCTTTTTATAAACCTGTCCAAAGAGAAAAAAATGACAAAACATCAACTTATAATGGTGACATCATCATTTAATATTCTCAATATACTTTAGATTTTCAAACTATTTATAACACCACTGTAAAAGCTTTCTTTCTAAACAAACTTGTGAATGGAAGTTACAATTTCTTTCTTGCAGAGGCTAGTATCCCCATTCTTAGGCAAAACAAACACCCTTAGATATTTCAGGTCTTTAAATTCCTTTTTTTTTTTTTTTTTGAGAAATGGTTCTTTTGAGACAAACCTTTTTTCTGTCTGCAACCTCAAGAAATATAATTTTCTATTAGTGATTCATTACTATTACTTCATTTAACTCAAATGCTTTGTAGCATTCTTAGATTCTTCATGTTTCAGAACTTAGCAAGGTTGAGTCAGTGCTGGTTTGGACAGTAGTAAAGAAACGTGCTATGTGGAAAAGTCCTACATCTGGAAGTCACGATGAAATAAATGGTCCTCTAATTCTGATAACTGAACTATAAATCAAATACACTACAATGCACATAGAATAACCTTTGGAAATAAGTTAAGCTTATGAGACAATATGCTTACTCTAAAGATAAAAACTTAAATAGCTGCTATAGTTTATAAAACTATAGTGCTGGTCAAAGGATGAAAACTGCCAATTTTATGATGAATAAGTTCTGGGGATTGAATGTAGGGCATGGTGATTAAAGTTAATATTACTATATCATATAATATAGTTGGAAATTGCTAAGAGAGTAGATGTTCAATGTTCTCCTCAAAATAAAGAAATGGTAATTATGTAACATGATGGAGGTGCTGGCAAACCTATGGTGGTAATCATTCCGCGATATATAAGTATTTCAAAGCAGTGCTTTGAACACCTTAAACTTACACAATGCTATATGCCAATTATATCTTTGAGATATACTGAAAAAAATCCACAGTGACAGGTGTTCTCCTGGGGCAACATTCTGCCACATTAAAAGTAGTTTGTAAAATAATAAAACATTTAGGAATATAACTATCACCAAAAGAGAAGTAAAAATCTAACAAGATTAAAATTCTCTCTATTATTCCCTCAGCTTCCTTATTCCTTTCTTGCTTTACTTTAGTCGCCTGACAAAACTCTAATCCTGGCTAAAGCTCACTCCCCACTCTGCCTGCCCCGCATCATGCCTCAGAACCCCGACAGGGAAAGCACGCCATGCTGACTGCTTCCACATGGAAGCCCTGACTGCTGACCTCAAGTGGTCTTTCCCACACTCCAGAAACCAGCTGCATTTCCAAAACCCATTCACTCTCTGCACATTGTTTTCATACTCTCTCCTCTTTCTTTGAAATTCTGACAGTTTCTTTTAAATCCTCACTTTAAATAGATGCCCCTGCTTATCATACTCATTAAGCGTCTAGAAGCAATCAGGAGAGAACTTCTACAAGCTCCTACCACCCATCTATCTACCCCGCTGGCCTACACGTGTTGGAACAACCCATGCCTCTCCTTTCTTATGATGAATGCTCTGTGAACTGAAGGACAACTCCTCTATTCATGTACCAGATCAAAGAGCTCTTCCAGCAACTCTTCCATCTTCCTTCTATGGAATTGTTTCCCATTAGTGGCAAAATGGGGGTTAGAGGATGAAAAGAGAATTTCTCTTTATGACCTTTCTCCCTCCAACTTAGGCTCCATTTCTCTGTTCCCCTTTATAGCAACTTCTGGGGAGAATTTTCCATATTTGCTGTCTCTAATTTCACTTCTCTCACTGTCTCTGGACTCACTCTAATCTTGATTTACTGTTGTACTCCACAGAAACTTGCATCTCCAGGTGACCAATAACCTCTACTTTGTTAAATGCAATGTCAATCCTTAGTGCTCAGAAGCATCTACAATCTTTGATCATTTTTCCTTTTATAGATTTCTGTTTCAAGTAGCTTCTAGGAGAACAACTCTCCTGGTTTTCCTCCTACCTCACTGTCTACTCCTTGGTCTCTATCAGTGTCTCCTCCACTCTAATCTCTCCTCAGAGAAGTACTTCAATGATCTGTCTTTGGGTTTCTTTTCTACTTATCTAGGCCCACACCCTTGGTGAGCCTGCACCAACAGTTTCTTGGCAAACTATTTCTAGAAAGCTCTAGATAGAAAATATCTTAAGCTTTGAGTCCGTGTACTCTGGGTTGAAACTATTCACCACCTCCAGCACTGTATCAGGAAAACAGCAAAACCGACCTTGTGCAAACAAATGGGGGTGGCTGTGTTTCACTAAAACTTTATTTTGTAAAAAGGCTGCAGGATGGATTTGGTACACAGGCTACAGTTTTCTGACCTGTGCCTTCTCTATCTGTGCTGGGGACTTACAGATTTATATCTTACAGATTTACATAAAAACTCCAATCTTATATTTGCAGCATTTCTACCTGGAAATCTTTATACAAAAGGATTTCTCAATGTTCATTTGTCCAAAATGAAAATCCTCATCTGTCCTCTGAGTCACCATCCCCTCCCATTTTCCCCCGTTGTTTGTTCATTAAGTCAAAACCCTTGATGTCACTTGACTCTTCTCTTTTCTATTTTTGTAATTCTTATCTCCACACACGTCATAACCCTGTGAGCTATTCTCAATAGACCCATTATCACTGCTTTTTCTCTAACCACCGTCATCTCTTGCCTGATTTATGGCATAATTCCCCTGTCTCATCTTGTTTCTGCCCTTGCTTTCCTTCCTTTTATTTTCAACACAATGGCCAAGATCATCTTTTAAGAACACACATCTGACCATGTCATACCTCAGGCTCCCAATGTTCTCCTCACTCATGAAGTCCTTACACAGAACCACCAGGCCTTCAGGTTTTGGCCACTGCTACCTGTCAGATGTCATCTCCTCTCACCCTTGCACAGGTTTACTACATTCTGGCCACAGTGGCCTTTCCACTGTTCCTCAAACATGACAATCTAGGTTCTGCCCTCAGATCCTTTGCTCTGCTTTGCCCACCTCCCATTAGGGTCAGAGATAATTCCTTCAAGTCTCTACTCAATTGTCACCTTATTAGAGAGACCTCCTATTTAACATGGCACCTAAGATGAATCTCTCTCATCTCTCTCTCTCTCTCTCTCTCTCTCTCTCTCTCTCTCTCTCTCTCTCTCCCTCTCTCTCTCTCTTTATTTTTCTTTATAGCAATTATCACCATCCTACATACTCTTTATATGATTTATGTGTCTCCTTAAACAAAAATGTAAACTCCCCTGAAGCAAAGGATATTTGTCATTTTTGTTCCTCACTTTATTTCTGTAATTTCAAAAAGTATCTGGCACAAAGTTGATGCTCAAAAAATATGGCCAGTACTTGGGGGTTTCCTTAAGAGGAGTGAGTCACCATGATCTTTGTGGTGAGAAGACAAAATAGGACCTTGGCCACTGAATCCACTTTTATTTTCTTTCTATCCTTAGATGATGTGTAGGACACTACAAAGCGACCAACCCTTTTCAACTAAGCAGGCTAACTCTATGCTCAAGTAATAAACTAAATATTACTATTTAAATCTTTTAAAAAGGTTAGATTATAAAATCATGTTTAAAGAGCAGATCAGCAATGATGTAATCAAAATGGGCTTGGAATCTGACCAATCTAAGTTCAAATTTTATTTCTATCATTTTTCTATTTTTGTGATTTTAGAAAAGTTACTTTGCTTCTCAGAATCTGATTTCTTTGCTATAAATTAGGTTTGGTAATATTTTAGTGTTGTTTGATGATTCAATGATAAAACGTACTGAAAGATGTTATTGTGCCACAGCTTGCCTTATTTTGCTTATTTTATTTTCTTCCCGTGATTGGCTTTCCCTTGAGACTTGTTTGTCAGAATTTTTATACTGGGCTTTGGGAAAAGAAAAACCATGCAGACACCTGTATACCTTCATGGAGCTGAGACTAGTGTGCCAAATAGGTGAGAAATGTCTCTGTCCTGTAATATTAATATTTAATTAAGTAGCAAAGGTCGTGGTCACCCTTCAAGAGGCAGTCATCAGTATTAGTCTTAAGAGTGTTGACTTTCTTTCCCTGCTTCACGAGTACTCACAGAAACACCCAATGTTACTGCCTAGCAAGAGTTAAAATTACATCGAATAAAATGCATCATACCATGTTGACGTAATTGGCCATCTCAAACACCCTCTTTCTTATTTTCTCTGGATCTTGATTGTACTTTTTAAACTAAAAGACAACCAAGACGAAAAAAAATGGGCATTGATAGGAATAAACATAATGGGAAGGTTTAAAAATAAAGGCATTCTCAGCTTATTTTACTTATCCGTGTTTATAATCCATGATCAGTTACAAAAAGTTAGAAACAAATTCTTCCTTATTTTTCTAACCATATTAAAGCATTTTAGGAATAGAGATGATGTTTCATCCCCTAAAGTACTAACTCAGTGTAAAGCTTTAAGATTTAATTACAAATGTATTTCAGCTAAATACCATCATTCCCTAATTTGTGCAGAATCAGAGCCAGGAATAGATTATTCATTTAAAAAATATGAACAGTAAATGAATTCAGTATAATAAGAGTGGTCAAAGTTTTAGAATCTGAACTAATTAACTTGTGTTATCAAAGTACAGAATTTTTCCTTTGAGATCATACATGTGGGTCTCAGATTTAGAACACACAATATATGAAAATGCATTCTTATAAAGAAGTTAGACAATGAGTATTATAAGAAAGCGCTTTTTTCCAGAAGATCCTATTCATTTGCCCTTTATATTTACCACTTCCTTATGAACATAAAATCTAATTTACCAATGACTTAACTAGTAAACAGAAGCCAAAATGACAAAGAAATTTAATTGGAAACTGAGTCTGGAGCTCTAAAGATAAAAAGAAAGGACATTAGAGTATAAAAATGTATTGTAGGCATATCATATCCAGTGCCCATTCCTGGAAAGAAGAAATCGTATCAGTCTAATTATATGTCAAATTTTTCATAGGTTCAGAACAATTGGTAAAAAAGAATTACTCATAATCATGATTTTTAAAAACCAATCCATAGAGCTAATACTCACATAATAAGTTAAGGTAGGAGAGGATTTAAAAAGACACATTTATTGATATAGTTACCTCACCATTATCCAGGACCAAATAATATTCTATGTATTTCTTTTGTTCCCAAAACTTCTGGTCATTTAATTTCTGCAATCAATATAACAAGAAAAATTATTAAGACAAGATCTTTCTCTGTAAGATTCTTTCTTTTATGAGATTGGTTGTTGTCTGGGGATAAAGGAAGATAAGATTATGATGTTAATTCTAACTAATAAGCTAGAATTATCTATAGACAGGCTCAGAATGTCAGGGCTAGGAGAGATGTCAGCGATATGCTAGCCCAACCCCTTTGTTTTACCAAACAAAGTGATTACACAACTAGTAAATAGGAATGCTGGAATTAAAAGTGTTCGGAGGTTTTTGAACAGTGGACGTTCCCACTATCCTGCTATGAAATAGACAAACTTTGACTTCAGGGTCCTCCTTGTGTTTTTGTTGTGGAGTATCCTTTTATTCCTGTTCCAGGGAACATCCTCTTCTTTACCAATGGTGCCATGCCCAAAGCCACATGACACCTAGTCTGTCCTTTTCTTCCCAGAAAGAGCTGGATCTCTTTCCTACATTCTAAGCTTCCCTATTTTCTGTTCCTTTCTCTCCACAATAAAGCAAAACAACAACAATGAAAACATATTTCATAGTGATTGTCCCATTGAAAAGTAGCAGACATTATTTGTATTAAATAATAAACCATCAAAGTTTATTATGTTGGATTTCTAGAAGTGCTTGTCTTTTAACGGGTAAGTTTCCATTAACAAAAAAAAGAGTCCTGAAGGTAGACTTTTAGCTATTATCTAATGATAATACTTACCTCCCACCCTCCATGGGAGCAATAAATTTATTAGCAATTGCTGTGCACCAGCAGCGCTCTGGGATCTAGGGATATAGCAGTGAAATAGACATGGGCCGTGCACCGAAGGAGCTCACAATAGGCAAATAAACACCGACATATCAGATGGGCATTATGAGGGCCTCCGTTATTTAGAGGAAGGATAACAGTGAGAGGAACTGAGAAGGCATAGCACTGGTGAGGTAGGAGGAAAACAAAACAGAGAGAGAGAAAGAGAGAGAGAGAGAGAGAGAGAGAGAGAGAGAGAGAGAGAGAGAGAGAGAGAGAATGGAAGCATGGTTATTTGCACATGATTAGCAAGGAATTGAGACAGAGACAAGAGGTCTGTACCAGCTAAACCAGGAGATCAGCATTCACATAGGTAAGAGTGGTTCTTCTGGCTGGTAGCATTCAAACACCCAGCACATTGAACCCAACAGAGATTTGATTTTATTCGGACCAGTTCTGCCCACTGCTTATGGGTCCCCCAAATGTTTACAAGAGATGATCTTTTGTAACTGAAAGTTGGATTCCATATATGAAAGCACATTCTAAGCTGCCATAAGCAGATCCTATATTTACCTTCCTCACTGCCACATCCTCAGCACCTATGGCAGTACTTGAAGAAAGATTGGTTGAATGAATTCATTCATGAAGGCAGCAGGATATTTTACCTCAAAGTAATAATAATACTTTACACTGCTGTTTTATGTTAGAGTATTGTGAAAGTTGCCTGCTCCTAGTTGATCCATAAGTACTTCTTTAAAAAAAATCAATGTACAATAAGGTTTTAATGTCTCTATAACCTATTAGTTTCAACAATGATTGTAAAGTTTCAGCAATGTGCAGTTGCTAAGACTAGAACCCAGGGAAGACAGGACAGAATACATGAGAGTGCATGAGAGTGTTCCAAATAAAAATAGAGGTATGCATACGACCAGGCTGGTAGCAGGTGGGGTCACATTCTTCTGAGATGTATGTGCCCATATCATGTCATCCATCCCACAGGTGCTGTGAGCCTTCTTTTCATCAGGCTCATGCTTGAAGAGTGCATGCTCCTGTTCATCCTGATTTGCAGGGCTTAAAGGTTCAATGAAGTACCTTTCATCTCCCTGACTGAAGTAGCCCCTAAAAAACATGAGAGTCCAGGCTTCTTAAAAAATATTTCTGTATTTGAGTGCGATAGACTTAGAGACTCAAAAAAGTTACCATTGCCAAAACATTCTAAGCTCATGGCAGTAGAACACAGTGTAACATTACAGCTGAAGATCCCCTTAGAAATTATCCAGACTTATTCTCTCTATGAGGAAATGGAACCTATGGGGAGAAATGACC
Source organism: Myotis nattereri (assembly GCF_964212035.1). Lineage (NCBI taxonomy): Eukaryota > Metazoa > Chordata > Mammalia > Chiroptera > Vespertilionidae > Myotis > Myotis nattereri. Next base: position 13,901,757 of record NC_138080.1, read on the forward strand.
TCTGCAATGTCATATAGCTAACCTAAGTCAGAGCTGGCACTAGAATAAAATTTCCCGACTCTTGGTCCAGTGTTCTTCTAATTCCCTTGCCTTGTCTGCTCTCAGGTGTACTGAAAATGGAAGAGATCTGTAGTCTTATATATCAGGGTTAAAACTCTGGGCCTATCACTTATTAGTGGCAATACCATGGGAAATTACTTAAACTCACATAGCTTCATTTTCTCTATCTATAAAATGAGAATAATAATACATACAATAGAATGGTTATAAAAATTGAAGGAGATAATATGCAAAGCATATGATCAATGAATAATGCCAATTTCATCTTAATTCTCTCTGCTGAAGCCCCAAGCTAAGATTCATTGGACCATATTTAGGGAACATTCATTATTCATTAAGCATTGAACTAGAGGCAGGTGGTAAAGACAGTCATTGTCTCTCCTCTCATAGAGCTTATATTCAAATGAGGAAGATAGATCTTGATTAAATAATTACATTTGACCCACAAATATATATATATAATTATATGACATATATGTAATATACATAATTAAAGCAGATAATTTCTAAGAAGAAAATCACAAGAACATACAATAGGGCAAATGGATTTATTATACATAGAATTAGAAGAATAAGAGGTGACTGGAGAGATACATTGGGGGATTGATTGCATTGGTCTGCAAATGTGGCAGTAGAGAGAGAATGTTTAGAACATATTTAGAACATATAATCAATAAGGCTTGATAATGGAATAAAATAGGTAATTGAAAAGCAATAAGTCATCAAGAACCTAGATTTCTGTATTGGGCAAGTAGTTGGTTGATTATTTACTGTGATAACAAACACTGGAAAAATACCAGATTTTAGAGAAAATCACTAGCTTCATTAAGATTTCATTAAGATATACAGATATAGAAGATATATGGAGATAAGAAAGAAAAAATTAGATATTCAAGTCTGGGTATGGGAAGTCTAGATATTTTATTATTGACAGACACATGGGGAGTCCTTAGTACAGAGCAAAAAATGGATAAGCCTGGACAGGACAAACTAGAGATTTTAGAGCGAAGAGAGAAGGTGAAGAGGAGCTCCCCTTTTCTAAAGGTTCCGAATTTAAAATTGGGACTCAAAACCTATATTTTGAAAGCAAGCAACCAGTCAAAAAAAAGCAACTCAAAGCAATTCAGGTTTTTAATTTATGAACTACTATCAAGAGGGGCCATGTTTCCTTCAAATTTAAAAATTTTTAGTCCTTAGAATTCATATTTCCCTATAGTAAAATTATATATATATAATTTATAAGGCCCGGTGCATGAATTCATGCACAGTGGGGTCCCTCGGCCTGGCCTGCGGGATCAAGCCAAAACCAGCTCTCTGACATCCCCCGAGGGCTACTGGATTGTGAGAGTGCACAGGCCAGGTCAAGGGACCCCGCCGGTGCGGGGCTGGGAGGACGCGGGAGGTTGGCCAGTGAGGAGGGACCACAGGAAGGCTCCAGGGCGTGTCCAGCCCATCTCACTCAGTCCCAATCAGCTGGGCCCCAGCACAAGCTCACCTAATGGTCGGAGCATCTGCCCCCTGGTGGTCAGTGAGCATTATAATGAGCAGTTGAGTGGCCTTAGCATATCATTAGCATATTAGGCTTTTATTGTATAGGATATATTATTGTTGGCACTCTTACAGATGTTCCCCATTTCTTTGGGTTTATTAAACACACATACACACCCAGTCATCAAAGATGCATACAAACTATTCATGGAGTCTTACCTTAGACCTCTGCATGTGCTGATGCTAGCTTCAGAAATTTTTGCATTAACAATATGTCCTTGATAATAACAGTCATCCTAAAGGAAAGAGAAAAGGGATTTTAAAAAGGAAAGTGTGCATGTTTTTTAGACGATTGCTACATTTAAAATTGAAATTTTGAAATAAGATCGATAATGCTTTAAAGTCATTTTATGCTGAATAACAATCAACTTAAAGATAGTAAAAACATTTTTAAAGTTTTTTATGGTTGAAATCTTTAATATTTAGGTAATGATCCCAAATGCTTACAGATTGCTAACTAAATGTTGGTGTAAATGTTTGTGTTGCAGATAAAGGAAAACAGGTTGAATACAGCCTGGAAGCAACAAACATAGATGTATGTTTAAAACCTGAGCTCCTAAACCATTAGACATTTATTCCTTTCTTTGACTAATCAGTCAACCACTCATTATTTTTTTAACAAGTATGAGTTTTTCCAATGAATGTGTTATTTCTTGATTTATCTAAAGAGTCTCACCAGACTAATTGGATTAGTACAGCACTCTCTGCCTCCATCAGCAAAATGCACAACGCTCACCCTTTTTCTTGTCTGTGCTCCTTTCAAGTAGACCTTTCTACTTTGGGAAAGATGAAGTATTGGCCTATGTAAACCCCTGTGCCACTGCATAATTTTATAATTCTACCATTGAGGGAATAGTCTGGACTTTGAGAGACTAGATGATTTAGTGATCATATGTAATTTTCTACTCTTCTAATGAAAATAAGAAGTTCCTTCTGTCCACTTTCCTATAGGGAGCCCTTGAAGGCTGGAAGGGGTTACCATGTTTGTAAAGGAATGACTGTTTTTGTCAAGCTCTCCAAATGATGGAGGATCAATCAAGAAATTACTACTAGCCTGGCTGGTGTGGCCTGGTGGTTGAGCTTCTACCCAGAAACCTGGAGATCTCAGTTTGACCGCCTTGCCCTGCCCCAGTCAGGGCACATGCCAGGGTTGCAGGCTGGATCCCCAGAAAGGAGTGGGCAGGAGGCAGCTGATCAATGATGTTTCTCTCTCATTGATGTTTCTATCTCTTTATCCCTCTCTCTTCTGCTCTCTCTAGCAATCAATTTTAAAAAAATATTTAAAAAAGAAAGAAATTACTATTAAATAAAGCACTGATGCTATACATGCTGCTTCCCTTTCACTCCTTGTTTGGCAATGACTGCATTTGGATGTGTGGGTCGTACCCCAATTAACAATAAATCTAGGGTACTCCATCTTACCATGATCTGTGGGCTGGAGGTGACCTCCTTTCCTGTGGAATTATAATGTGTTTCCGTGTAGCCTGGTGCCAAGAGATCTCTGGAGACAAAGAAAAAAGTCATAGTTACTCATGCTAATTACAAAGTTCAGTGATCAAAGTGAGAGCTTTCCCTGGGTGTGCAGTGAAGTTCTAATTCCTGAGGGCCTCGTCCTAACCCCTTACAAGTTCAGGCAGTTGTGAGTAGTAGGGAAAAATGTCTGCTTTGTTGTCCGACTTTGCTTACTGGCCTGAAGAAAGACTTGAGGAAGAAATGAAACTGAGGGGAAAGTTGGTAAATAGTGGCTGAAAAGAGTGCTGTTCCTCACCAGTTGAAGGTAACTGCATTTCCTAGCCCTTCAGTCACCAGTGACTGTTCAAGTTTATTGAAAATTCCCTTGCATTTCGCAGTTAGGATCCTCCCAGCATTTCTGCCGAGCCTTCTTAAAATTCTTTCAATTACTCTCTAGAAAATAGGAGCCTGACTATATTTTTAAAAGAGGTAGGGCAAAGAGAAAAGGAAGTAATGACTGTGTATTAAGTGCTATCTCTGTACTGGCCACTGGGTTAGACTTGTTACATGAGTCATTCAATATAATCTCTTCAACAATCCTACAAAATAAATATTATTCTCTATTGTTTGGATGAGATTAAATAGTTCAGTGGCATAGAATCATGTTTAGGTCTGCCTTAATCCCAAGCCTGTTTTCCTTCCATTACAGTACACTATTTCCAAACTCCAGACAGTTGTGTTTTTTTGTTTTTGTTTTGCAAAAGGTGATATTCTATTTGTCTATCTTGCTGTCCTATATGGAACAATTGAGGAATTGAAATAAATTGAAAGCACACATTAAGAAATTGTTTTTGAAATAGTGTATCTATAGGGTAATCAGGATTTGGGTAAGAGCTTAGGCAGTGAAACTTGAAAAGAAACGTTGAATTTGATGAACTGGGTGGAGAGGAACGAGCCTAATATAACATATGAGAGAAATGGGTGGGTTAGTGGGCAGCTGAGTAGGAAGGGCATTGGTGTTGAAATCAGGAAAGCCCAACTCTGGTTTTACCATTGACTGGGTTCTTTGGCCCTAGAGTTTATTTAACTTTTATATGTCTTATTTTTTTACCAATGAAAATGGTTGCAAATTGCTTTAAAATCTAATCTTTCAGTGTTAGAATAATAAAATGAAATAGTGTAGGGGAAGAGTTAAAAATCTATAATTATTTCATTGAATTTGATAAAATGTATGTCTGTTTGCACCTCATTTAGTTTGTTTTATTCCTATAACTATCAAAATACTAGTAAACTGTGTTTTACCCAATATGTTTCTACTACTTCAGTAGGAACAAATATTCATTGAAACTCTTGGGCCAGTAGAGAGCAAAAGCTGATTAGCCAGGGTTCACGTGAGACATAAGTAATTGGTGAGGATTATATCAGAAGTAAAGACACTTACTTGGATTTTTTCAAATAAAGCACTGCCATTTTCCCGTTAACTGTCATTTTATACTTCAATTCAGTTTCATATTTTTCCTGCAAAAATGTAAAAACATTTGCTGGCAATTAAAACACACACACAAATATTTATTTTGCTAGGTCTATCTGTTTAATCATTAGCAAGCAATGACTGCTTTTCCTTAACATTAGTGTGTATAATGCCAAATATCGGCTTCTGCCTCTCTTAACAAATCTAACAACTTTGCCAACCAAGTAGATAAATTACATTGAGACCTTTATATACATCCATCTTTTCCTCCATCCATCCATTCATTTACCCATTCATGCATTTTACAAATATTATTTGAGTGCTTGTTATTTGTAAGATATGGCTTGGTTCTGGAAATTCAACTCAAAGCAATAAAAATTGGTACTTACTGTCATAAAGCTTATAATCTTGTAGAAAAACAGACAATAACTGTGAGTTATGTTGTATGATAAATGATATAAATATGGAGGCAATGTGGGATGTCTAACATCTTAAAGGTAGGAAAGGCTTTCCTGAGGACATAATGCATAAGCTGAGGTATGAATTAGCCAGGTGAAGCATGGCAGGGAAGTTATTTGAGAAGGATTAGTTTGCGCACAGACCCGAAGACCTTTAAGGATCTCACTGATGCTTTTTAGTATGAGATCTTTTTAAGGCTAAGCGGAGGTCAGAATATGGGCAAAACCAACAAGAATATGTACCCTGGGGCAGGAAGAAGCCCTCGGGAAGAAGAGTCTCAGGTATTCAGAGAAAGGAAAATATCACCTCAAGTAAACCATGTAGATTAGGAGAACTGTCATAAGTTTCAACTTATGTCTACGGGGAGAACGATAGAGGACTATACAGGGCACTTTAACGATCACATTGGGTATTGAGTTTTGAGTTTGTTGTGTAAAACTAGGTTACTAGTCATGGTTACACACAACACCTAATAATTCACTGGGAAGTGCCAAGGCATTGCTATTAAAGAGATCTAAAAATGGCAACAACATGTGATTGAGAACCACTTATGAGTGCTCTTCTCTCTGCTGTTGCACCTAAGCCAACTTTTCTTCTCCCTTCCCTCTCCTGGCTACAACAGTACCAGAGCTCATCGAGGGACGATAGTGAATTAGACCCATCAGGTCAGGGATATTATGCAGAGATTTACCATCTCCAAGGTCAGGTATTTTGGCCCATATTTCTTTTTAATTATCAATTATTGGTGTCTTCCCTGGGATCAAAAGTGCATGACTATAAATATCCTATACTGTGGGCCTAAAGGTGGGGAGGCTGCTGTAACTTAGTTCATTTTCATAAATAACAGGATGTGGGAGAAATCCTGAGGATGAAAAATAAAATCCATGGGGAATTGCTCTAACCACTGGTTAGAAAGGCCATCTGTATATATAAAACTCTGATATGCAAATAGAACCAACGGTGAAACAACCGAACAGCTTGTGGCTATGACATGCGCTGGTCACCAGGGGGGGTGTGCGAACATGGTGGGCACTGGCTGGGGCGGGATGGTGGAGCAGGTGAGCTGGAGCACCAGACCAAGGTGGGGTACTGGTCGCTGTCATTGGGGCGAGCCTCTGGTGGTTACTAAAAATTATTTGCTCCCATGCGCCATGGTCCTGCCAGGCACTCGCACCCACTGCCAGTGCCTGGTGCCAATCCTGATCGCTCGGCGCTGTCAGTGGGCAGCTGCCAGCCCTGATTGCCCCTAAGGGCTTCTCCACTTCCCCTTGCTCCTTAGGGGCAATAGGGGCCGGCAACCACCTCTCGCACCCGCTGCCAGCTCCAGAGCCGCTGCTCACACATGCAGCTGGTGCTGGAGCCACCAACTGCACCGGCTGCTGGTGCCTGGCACCAGTCCTGATCGTTTGTCACCATCAACGGGTGCAAACAGTGGCTACCAGCCCCAATTGCCCCTGAGGGCTTCTCCACCTCCCCCTGCAGGCCCCACTCACACCCGCTGCTGGTGCCGACCCAATCGCTCTGCTCCATCAGTGGTTGTGAGCAGGGCCAGTGCTGCCATCAGTGCGTGGGAACAGTGGCAGTGGGAGAGGGGCTGCCAGAAGACAGGGGACTGGGGGGTGTGGTAGGAAGGGCCCGGCAGGGGCATGAAGGATGGGCCGAGACCAACCCCTGTGCCCACCCCATGCTCACTGCCCACAGTTCCTTTCAAGGTGCATGAATTCATGCACTGGACCCCTATTCTATTTAGTATAGAATAAAAATATTAGGAGGATACAAGATATGAGCTTCTAATCAGAAGAGCCTTCCAGATAGCTGCTTCTATTAGCAATGGAGCTTTAGTGGAGCTTTACTTAAAACATTATTTAGAGGCTGTTTTAGAAAATAATCATTGCTTTTGGAATGGGAGTTTAGCTGACACTAGTATATAGATTTTGGATGAAAGGCAACAGCAGGGAAGAAAACCAGAGTCTGTATGAAAGAGGGTGCACTGGGCGAGGTTATAACTGTACTTCTCAAGTACAAGTCCACAGTGAAGAGCAATGCCTGTTAATAGGAAATGTGCCCAATTTGTGTTCTATCTGGGTTCTAAACTAAGGGTTGGGAGAGGGGAAATGAACCTTGATTTGGAGAGAATCTACTAGAAGGAAATGATGTGAAGTCTATTGAATAAGTTTAGTTGGTCATAAATGTGTGTGTGTGTGTGTGTGTGTGTGTGTGTCTAAATTTTCTCCAGAAAAAATGCCATGGCTAAGGTTTAGAGTGTGTACTAAGATGGCCATAGTCCTGGATGATTCAAAATATGAGCAGATGTGTAGATCTATGAGATCAAGATGATGCCCATGGGTACACATGACCTAGCAAAAGAAACCCTACAGGTTCCAGGGAAGATCTTAATTCACGCCTTGCCACAACATACAGAAAATCTGAGACTTCTACAAACCCTGGTGAACCTAGCTAAGGTCTAAAATTGTTCCTAATAAGAGGAAGCATTATGCTGTCAGATATTTTATTTTATGGCATGAGCCAAAAGCAAGACAGTTTTGGCCTCTAGGAAGTGTGTGAGCTGGAGGCTGAACTCTAGGAAGAATAGTGACCACCTTTTGAATGTAAGTTCCCAACATCAGGGACTTTGGTTAAGTATCTGTTGAGTAAATGTTTATGCAGCTGTTTGGGCAACGTACTCCAGTTACACTCCTTTATTCATTTGTCCATCTGTCTACTTATTTACTTGTTCATTTATTTAAATACTTATTTAGTTTCCCTATGCTGTGTATATAAAATACAGTAATAACTATAATCTATAATCATGAATAAAACATTCAAGGTTCTATCCTGATGTTTAGTGTCCCCTCCAGAAAGTTTTCAAAGGATTATTTTATTCCAACACAAATTGTAAGTTATATAGTCAGTCACGATAAAGTTAGGAAAATGGAGCCAAGCTTCAGGCACAGCTGACAGGTAACACTGTTGCCTGAGTCTCTGGTCCAGTAGAAGACACAGCTTTATAATAATAAGTACATGAGACATGGTTAATATAGCCTGAGACCTAGGGGGCATCGATGGGATGCAGAGATACCCTTGGTCACATACATTATGAATTCTGGATGTTTCAAGTAATTGCTCATCAGTTCTTTGCACAAGAAAGACCAATAGTCTCAATACAGAATCCACAAGAATAACCTCCAAGACCTTGGCTTATATCGATGGCAGTATTTTTTTTTTAAATATATTTTATTGATTTTTTACAGAGAGGAAGGGAGAGAGATAGAGAGTTAGAAACATCGATGAGAGAGAAACATCGATCAGCTGCCTCCTGCACATCTCCTACTGGGGATATGCCCGCAACCCAGGTACATGCCCTTGACCGGAATCGATCCTGGGACCTTTCAGTCCGCAGGCCGACGCTCTATCCACTGAGCCAAACCGGTTTCGGCAGATGGCAGTATTTTTATTAGTCATAATCCGTACTTGAGCAAAAAGAGAATATTCTATGTTAGGGAAAAGAATGTGCCTGCATGGCAGATAAGATGCCACTAGCTTTTCTAGGCATGTTTAGTAGACAAGTATGATATGGCAGAAATCAGCAACCCTGACAGGGCAGGATTGAAATATCAGACATGCAGCAGCTTGGGGTCTTATATTTTAGAGGGGACAAGGGCTGGAATCCCAGAGAGACATCTCTGCTATGTTTGTAGATGTTCACAGGGAGATCACAAAAGCCACATGGTATGACTGCTAGATAAAATACAGGACACCAGTGAAATAAGGATGCTGATAAACAGTGAATGATGTTTCAATATCAGGATGCCCCATATAATGGAGAATATTTATAGGAAAAAAGCATGAATGGTTTATCTGACATTCACATTTAAGTGGATATTCTGTATTTTTATTTACTAAATCTACAGGACAGGGAATGAGAGATGAGGGTGAAAGAGGGACAGACACATGCCAAAGACATAGAAAACACTTTTCTTGTTGGCCTGGGCAGTTTCAAACCAGAAAACAAATACATACACTCTCCTAGAAATATACACACGACACACATCACCACTAAAATAAGAGACAGAAAAAAAAATCCAGAGCCAAATGGTATAACATTGACCATGACTAAAGCATGTGTTTAGAAAAGGGATCTATCTGTCACAAAGAATGTAAGATGGCCTGGCCAGAGGCGCTTAGTTGGTTGAGCATAGTTCCATGCATCGAAAGGTTACTCGTTCAATTCCAGGTCAGCATACAGACTTGAATGGGTTCAATACCTGGTCGAGGACCTCCCCCCCCTCCCCCTCCCCTCCCCCTCCCCTCCCCCTCCTCCTCCCCCTCCCCCTCCCCCTTCCCCTCCCATATTCTCAGGTGAGGATTTAAAATTTTAATTTAAAAACTTTAATTCAAGAACTCCATAAGAAAGGGCATACAAGCTATGCACACATATTTTTAAGAAAGGCCTTCAGGATACTCAGGGAGACTAAAAAGGAAGTTATGCTGAGAAGCTGGAAGATAACAAAATGGCTTAATAAGCCATAGCATTAAATATAAAATGCCTTAAAAGTTGGTCATATGAAGTAGAATATGATAGGTTACATAGGATAACATCATAGCATAAACTTGAACAGGGAATAATTATTGCATCCTGCTTTGATTTTTGTGTAATTACCTTGAAATAGCCATATGAGACAAGCACTACGGTTGTTGTCATCTCACTTTCACACAAAGAATTTGAAGTTCCTGTGTGCCTAAATTTACACAGGAAAGATTAACAAAGCTAAGACATGAACCCAAACAGGCCCTCTAATTCTGATACTTTGCACTTTCCCTAGGGATCAGGAAACCAGTTTCATACTGCCAGTTAACAGAACCGCTGACTAGATAAATATGTATTTGCAGTAAATATCAAGCGCATTGCATTCATCTACTCAATCATTTAACAAATTGGTTGAACATCTAGTATGTGTCAATAACTTTCATTATTGTTTTTCATCAAGATAGATTATTCGGAAGCTTAAATTTATTTTTATAGTTATGAGGAACTCGCTATAGAACTGTGATGAAAAACACTGGACATGTACTCAAATTGTTCTCCAAATATTCAGTGAAGAAAAGTATCTGGCATTATCAAGGGGGGGAATATGAGCTTCCATCTCACAATAGAGGATGCAAGTTATTATTTATGTCTCATATATCTGGGCTTTCCTGACGCCCCACAAAAGAGTTCCAGGTGTAGGGAATTAGAAAATTATTGTTGAATGAATCATTATGTTGTAGCTTTCCTCTTTTGACTGAGAATGTGTCATTCCATTAATTAGTAAGAATTATACAGACTTTAATAGCTGCCTTTTTGGAAAGGACAGAGGAAAATGTCATGTTTAATTACAGTAATTAATCTTGGTATGCATATATGCATGCATTTATCCACAATACCTTATTTTCTGCATCAGTTTTAAAGTTCATGATTTTGTTTATATGTGTATGTATAAATAGAGAGATAACAAATTGTATCAAATTTCTTTGTGAGTACACAGAATAAATTATATATGACCATAAGAATGTTAAATTTTCCTGTCTCTGTAACCTTGGACAGTTTAATTTAACCATCAGAACCTTAATCTGAAAAATAAGGTAGAATATTACATTATTTTAAAGATTAATAAATATAACAGTTCAAAAAATCAAATACAAATGTGTACATATGTGTATATGTATTTGTATATTACATATAATTATATATTTCTATGTACACCATGTGCATTTATACATTGTATGTATGTGTATTTTGTATATATATATATATATATATACACACATATATATGTATATATATATATATAAATTCAAGATTTTTTCTCTGTTAAATCAAAAGCTGTACCTGTTGATGTGGCTTCTTGACCTCTCGTTTATACAGTGGATGAAGTCTTTTGGGGTAAACCACTTCATACTTCTTTACTCCACGGAGTTCTCTTATAGCATTTACTGAAAAAAAAAAGTAAGTAAGAGAAGGTTTAACTAATAAGAACTAATAGTCTGGTCAGAAATGGTCATCTTTAATGCATTTCTGGTGAATGGTGTCTCCCACCGAGACTTTGAGTTATGTCAGAGAGTTATTAAAGTGCAGACACCAAAAGAGATCCACAAAATCAGAGACTCACTCTTCCTTTCAAATCTTTACTTTAACTTATCCCTTTAAATATTTCCCCACTGAGAATATTTTTTTTTAAGTTTTTCTACTTCTCTTTGCTATCTTGGATCCCCGCAGAAGAATAGAGCAAACAGTATAGAGTCTACTCTATACTATAGACAAAAGCTAGTCAAGGAAGGCAGAAGCCAAATGAACCCTCTAAGAAGCTAAATCAGTGTCAGAATGGTAGAATTGAAGCACTCTCAAAACTACAATGTTAGAAAAATGAAATAACTAATGGGTGTCATTTCAGATTCTAAGATATTTTCCTTGGGCTTCCCAAAAGCAATGCTTTACATTACTGAAAGAAACAAAGTCAGTCAGAAAAGGCTCCAATACCAGCGCCATGGAATGGGCAGGCTCTTTGCAGCACAGATACACCTTCATTTTTGCATACAACATATGAAAAAATATTTTTAAAAAATTAGAGACACAGACAGTTAGAACACTTTACTGGCCTGGAAGGAAATGTCTGAGCCTGCTGTTACCTTAAAAGAGAATTGAAAAGTTATCTCATTTAACCTCCTTTCTGCATCTTGAAATCTCATCTCAATATTGAATCTAGAAGTTATTTTTGAGAGATATTCAGTTCTTCCAAAGCTAACACTGGAATTTCTATTTTCTTTTATTTTTCTACTAGAGACCCAATACACAAAATCTGTGCAAGGGGCTCGGCCCTCGCAGCAGCAATGGCTTGCCTCGGCCTTCACAGCCCTGGCTTTGTCCAGAAGATCGTCCGGAAGGATATCCGGAAGGTCGTTCGGCTGCCCAGTCTGATTAGCAGATTACACTTTTATTATAGATTTACCCACATGGTCCTGTCCCTGTTCTGTGCAGAGTGGAGCCTAAGGAAATGTCAGCAGATCTGCTCTCTGGTCGCTGAAGAGGCTGCAGGTCTACACGGAATGTAGATGCCGTAGGAACCAGGGCCCGACCCAGCGGCTGACTGACACCAGGACTAGAGAGGCTTTAGTTGTCTGTGTGGAGCCAGAGGCTCTCTAAAGGTAACCCTAGCTCATTACACTACTCAAGCCTATGTCCTATGATAACACAAATTTATGTTACCCTGGTTGATCTTTTAACAAATAGGACTGAGGATTTTTGTTAGTCAACTTGAATGACTGTACACTTATCCCAATACGTCCCAAGGATAAAGATTTATTTTAAAAACATTTCTTTAAAAACTAAAGCATACATTTTTAAAATTCCTGGTGATGTCAATTTTCTTTTTATTATTTTAGGATGTCTTTATTTCATTTGATCACTCAGGAGCCATGCACATCTAACTTTAAAAGATAGAAAAAGTGATAAAATTATCTGCAAATTCGTTGTGTCAAAAATGAGGTGTTAAAATGATGAAACGGTTTTTTATTCAGTGGCCTGAGACTTACTCTTAGCAAGATTTCAAAGGCGCTTAAAACTGTGGCATCAGTACTAGAATGCCTTAACTTTGGGTTTAGTTTGGTTTTGTAATTATTTGAAAAGAGAGGATAGGTTAAGTGATCTCTGGCCAGTTCGAGGAGTCTACAGTTTCATGCAAATACATACAGAACCCCCTATAATCTCTTCAAAGAGGCAATGCTCATTTGAATAAACTTCTAATCAGTTGATAAAATAAGTCTGGCCACATAGTCACACTTCCAGAACCACATCTGAGGTTCCCTCAATTACTTGTTGCTGTTTCACAGGTAATCACTGGCCCTCTTTTACTTCTATTTAATTAATTTTGGGTACAAACACCCACATTGGTTATAAACGGCTTTCATAACAGAAGTCCAAAAACCTGAAGAAACATCTAATCAATCATTGTCTTTTCATTAAGTGAACATTTTGGTAATTATCACACTATTTCAAAATAGTATGATGTTAAGAGGTAAGAAAATTACTCCTGCCAGAAAGTAACTAATCGTATCGGCACAATTCTCCACAGCCCCCTGTAACTCTGACACCAAACAAGCATACCAAGAGGCATGCGTGCTGGCGGGTGGCTTGTGTCCAATCAGTGCAGTCAGTCCCATTAATACAGAGCTCTTGAAGCCATATATTCACCAATGTTGCAAACAGAGTAACTCTTTCTAAAACGCTATATGAAAAATCATTTTCATCCATAATACACATCATTTTGACAGGAAATATTATCCAAGCTGCCCTTGGGTCATAAAATAATACCTACCCAAATAATTCTTTCCATAAATGCATAAAGTAATACACATGCACATTCTCCGTTCAGAAGTGGTGAGTAAGGAACAGGCTGATCTGACCAACACAAGTTTTCTTTAATACACACTGATTAGTATCTAATCAGTATGCTTCTAATTAGTATCTAAATTCTAGGGTTTGGTGAAATTCGAAATTACCAGCTGATTCAAATATGTAAAATAGTGGAGAAATGTATTTTTTCAACTATTTTTTTTGACAGCAGATCACTTTCCAATGGTAAGCAAAATAAATCAATAAATAAACCAGAATGTATTGAAAGGTCTTCGGCAACCTCTCACTTTCTTTAGTTTGAAATGAATGATTTCTAGCTCTTTCCAAACTCTTGCAACATCGTACATTCTCTTAAAAAGCAGATAGAATTTCCCTTACTGGCACTTGATTTTCTGAAACCCAGAAGGCCCTGAGACGAGTGTGACTTGAGATGTAATGAATTACACAGCAGCTAGGAGATGCAGCAGACCTTCATATTTTATGGCTCATTCATCGTAAGGTGATAGAGATAGTTAAGCCTCCTCTCAGCAGAATTACACGGGCTTGTTATTTTGAAGCCTGTGGAACAAACACAACTAACTGCCATCCAGGGATTACACAAATTTAAGCTGTAACATAGTATGTTTCTATTCATTCATTGGAATACTTGCTTTCTCTTTCCCACAGGACTCACGTGCGAGATTAATTTTGACTAGCAAAACTAGATCAACAAAAAGAAATCTCTTAGTTTGGTTTAGATTCAATAATTCTTTTATGTTAAAAAGTTAAAAATTAATTCCGTTGACAAGATTAATGTAACAGACATTGGTCTGGATTGCTATTTATATTTTAATATGTTTTGGACCACTTTGGATTTTAGCACATTTGTACATAATGCCATTTTCATATGTATTCAAAACTGCTTAAAGCATTGTCTTCCCAAATTGAGCACATGACATGAAGTCCTGATCAGGGTTCATGCCATGACACTGACTTAAGTTTGGGGTTGTCTGAACTCCCTCAACCCATCTGGTAATTTTAAACTTCATGTAGGAAAAGTGAGCACAAACACTGAGGGGAAAAAAAAAACGCATCTTAAGTCTATCATTTGGCTATGAAGATGAAATTATATGTACTCTTTAGGGTCTTCTGGTTACCTTATGAAGACAAGAAAGAATCTCTAATTGGAAATAAAATAATTTCAGAAGTACCGAGCCCCCTGGGTAATCTGCTGGAATATAATAAAGACCATTTTCCTTTGTCAATGCATTTAGTTCTTCACTCCCAAGCACCTGGCACATCCTTTTAATTATTTGTGTGTGTTTTTTTCCTGTGATGCTATTCTATAAGTTGTTTTTCTCAGGAAATTACTAAGCTCATTACAAACAGTTGCCCTGATTTTACACCCTTCTTTTATTTCATTATATGAGAACTAGATAAATGTCAGCATCTGAGCAACACCTATTTATTCTGTGGATGATGTGAACAAAGAAACAAAATAACAGAAGAGATAGGGAAATAAAACTGCTTTACTTCTTGCATTCTGGCTGGGAAATCAACTTATTGGAAAAAACATCAGAGTATTTCACTACGGGGGAGACAGTCTTGAAAATACAAGATGGCAGGTAATACAAGTGGGGCAGATTTCTGTTCCGGATGGAAAACGAGGTGGGCAGCTTTCTGTCTGTCTCCTCATTCTCACAAGAACCTCTGTCTTTACCACCAAGTACTCAGAGATGCCACGCTTTTAAGCGTGACTTCTAAGGGAATTGCATCTCTGGGGGCCATGTAGTGAATGCAGACACAGGGGGAGCAGAGTCAGTGTGTACACCCAACTTCCCTGAAAAGGCTGAAATATGGCTAAGCTCCAGTGTTAGTTATGTGATTCTGTTTATGGATACAGCTTGATCTTTCTGCTGTGGGAAAAAGCTGGTACCCAAGCAATTCTTATGTTTCACCCAAAGGCTTCCAAAGAGTTTGTAGTGATAGTATTTTTGAAGACTGTAGGGAAAGAATATTTTTATTAAGTTTGACTCAAAAAGTAGAAATTTTAAGCCAATAACTTAAATGCCTAGCATAGTTCTCTATTTAGAGATATTAAGTAAAACTTTCAAAAATCTGGAAAACAAATCAGAAACCAGGGGGAAATGAAAAATCACTTTTAGTGACAAAGTACAGAGTGGGTGCAAGGGGAAGAGGACCACTTCTCCCCAGTCCCGTACTTCTGGTTGATAATTTGTTCCCATTCCTGGGTCCCAGTAAGAACGCTTATACCCAAGAGAAGACTGACCAAGGAAGGATTCCCAGGTACTAAAGCTAATGTGCTTCCCTAAGCTCTAGAAACATAAATAAGCTAAGGAAATGTGTTAGCCAATCTAATTCAACCAAAATCTAACAGAAGAATGTATGAGCAATGGACAGAGATAGTAGACATTGTGTGTTACTAGGAAGTAGAATTCCTCTACTTTTAAGTTTGTAAATGCTTGATATACCAGCAAAATAGAAGTAAGTGATCAAGTTCGGTTTAGCAACAGCATTATTTTGATCAAGTAATATAAAACTGCTTTATAAAATGAAATTGGTCAAGTATTTATTTCTAATTAGTCATATTTATTATCACCATAAATGAAAGAACTAAAAATGAGAGCTCAAAAGGAACAGGACAAGCTAACTCGTCCCAATAATAATAGAAAATACTTTCCAGCCGAAGCCGGTTTCGCTCAGTGGATAGAGCGTCGGCCTGGGGACTGGAAGGTCCCAGGTTAGATTCCGGTCAAGGGCATGCACCTGGGTTGCGGGCACATCCCCAGTAGGAGGTGTGCAGGAGGCAGTTGATCGATGTTTCTAACTCTCTATCTCTCTCCCTTCCTCTCTGTAAAAAATCAATAAAGTATATTAAAAAAAAAAAAAAGAAAGAAAGAAAATACTTTCCAAAGCCTCTGCAAAGCCGTGGGCACTGCTCTAAAAAGGACAAGGTGGATTTTGATGAATTTCACCTTTTGACTTGAAGATCACATTCATTAGGTTAATTATGCTGAATGAAACCTTCCATTTGATTCCCATGTTCTCAGAACATATATGTAAATATTGATTAAGGACACCTCTTTGCCTCTCATTTACATTGAGTTTTTACATCAGTCACCTGCCTTCTCCAAAAATAGATTAAAATCTGCCCAACTAGTTAGTATAACTTACTAAACAAATATATTTGGAGAAGATAAAAAGCAAGCAGCTCACTGATGTATTTAAAATAACCTAAAGAAAAAGTAAACACCTACCTGGAACTGAAGAGAGAGAGAGCGTGGCCACCAGGAGAAGCCCTGGCAACATCCTGGCCAACCCCTGGCGTGTGGTGTCTGTCCTCACTCAAACAGAAGTGCACTGCTCGGTCTTTCACTGCCACCTCTCAAGTGAAACCGAGTGAGACTCCCAGGCTCATTCTCCTCTCTGCTTCAGGAAGTATTTACTGAAGGTGTTGCACAACCTTGAAGCTGTGGTCCCGCAACAATGGCACAAGCAGGCGGAAGTTCTGACTGGCTCCCAGTTCCAAGATTACTTTGTCATGAGGTATGGTTTACCTTTCTTCTCCCCAGTGTCCCCACTCAAAAGTAGTGTGTTTCCAATATATTACCACCGCCCAATGAGCCACCATGAGAGAACAGCTTAGATGTGTCTTGATAAATGTGTGTATTTATTATGATATGGATGTAGGTAAGGTCATTCCTGCTTTGAACCTGTGTTCCAGTTGAGTAATCCCTGTAATTTCTGAGGTATTAGGAAAGCCCCTTCCCTTTAATACATGCCTCATACCACCTAAATCTTGGGACCATTGGATACAGGATCTTCATTTTATGTTTTTACTTAATTATATGTTTCTAAACTGCCATGCTCTCACAATTGCATCTGGAATGGGCAGAGAGGTACCACTACTTCAATCCAAAGAGAGCTGCAGAGTCATTGAGAACTGAGACACTGCCCTCTTTGCTTTCCTGTACCCAGTAATGTACTGCACAGAGTTGGCACAGATTCAATGCTTCCAGTGTGCTAAAAAGTATGTGTCATGAGTTTAAGAAACTCAGGTTTAAACATGGTTGAACACATCCTGTCTCTCTGCCCGATTCACCACGTATACATATTGAAAACTTAACTGATCAAATCTCTACCACTACTTCGGGTAATGGAACAAACAAAAGCACAAAGAGTTTTGTACCCTCTAAGAGAAGACTTGCCATTTCACCTTCAAAAACTTTAAACATTCTTCATATGTAAATAAATAATTCAACCCCTGAGAATAATCCTAAGAAAATTTTCTAAAATATAAAATGAGTTTTATGCCTCAATATGTCAATTAATTTATGTATAAAAGATAAAACTAAAATTAAATATCCCAAAATAAGAAGATAGGTATTTAATCTACTACATACCTTCTCAGTGAGATATTAAGTCAATATTTAACCTAACCTGTGCAATAAATTTTAATACAGTGGGGCCTTGACTTACGAGTTTAATTCATTCCATGATGGAGCTCATAACTCAACTTACTCGTATGTCATATCAACAGTGAGCGAGTGAGACACATGATGCTGGGCTGATGTTGTGGTGTTCACTGTGACGTTCGCTGCGCCAACTAGCGGTGGGGTATCTGAAGCTGGCTCGTAACGCGAATTTTAGCTCGCAACTCAAAGCAAAAAATCAGCCGAGAGACGGCTCATATCTCAAAAAACTCGCTAGTGGGACACTCGTAAGTCAAGGCCCCACTGTATTATGGGAAAGCTTTACATCATAGTATCAGGAAAAATAAAGCAATAAAATTATATACAAAATAATCAAACTTAAATAAAAACTTTGAAAAGCTATTCAGAGTAAAACACAGAAACAGAAAAAATATTCAAATATTTAGAGAGGCTTGATAAATGTGTGTATTTATTATGACATGGATGTAGGTAAGGTCACACATTTTGTGTTTGTGCTGGGAAGATGTGCTCTTATTCATTTTCTTTCCCTTTTTAAAAAAATATTTTTATTGATTTCAGAGAGGAAGGGAGAGGGAGATAGAGATAGAAACATCAATGATGAGAATCATGGATTGACTGCCTCCTGCACACCCCCTACTGGTGATTGAGCCCGTAACCCAGGCATGTGCCCTGACTAGGAGTCAAACCATGATCTCCTGGTCCATAGGTCAACACTCAACCACTGCACCACACCAGCCAGGCTCTTTCCCTTTTTAAAAAATTTTAAGTAGTGGTTAGCATTACTTGTATAATTTTTAAATTATGTAAAATAAACAAAAATATATATATTTTTTTCCCCAAATTATTGACTGGCCTTTCTATTAGAAAACAGTAGCTACTGAATATGTGGGTTTTTAAAAAATACATTTTTATTATTGATTTCAGAGAGGAAGAGAGAGGGAGAGACAGAAACATCAATGATGAAAGAGAATCACCAATTGGCTGCCTCCTGCAGGCTCCAGAATGGGGATCAAGCCCGCAACCCAGGTACGTGTCCTGTCTGGGACTCAAACCGTGACCTTTTGGTTCATAGGTTGACGCTCAACCACTGAACCACACCAGCTGGGCACTACTGAGTATGTTTGCACACTGAATTAATGATTAAAAGAGGACCACTCATAAAAAAAACAAGCAGAGCCCTAACCGGTTTGGCTCAGTGGATAGAGTGTCGGCCTGTGGACTGAAAGGTCCCAGGTTTGATTCTGGTCAAGGGCATGTACCTTGGTTGTGGGCACATCCCCAGTGGGAGGTGTGTAGGAGGCAGCTGGTTGATGTTTCTCTCCCATCGATGTTTCTAACTCTCTATCCCTCTCCCTTCCTCTCTGTAAAAAAATCAATAAAATATATTTTAAAAAATACACACAATAAAAAAACAAAACAAGCAGAGCTCTACCTGGTTTGGCCCAATTGATAGAGCATTGGCCTGAGGACTGAAGGGTCCTGGTTTGATTCCTCTCAAGGGCTCATGCCTGGGTTGTGGGCTCAATCCCCAGTAAGGGACATGCAGGAGACAGCGGATCAACGATTCTCATCATTGATGTTTCAATCCCTCTCTCCCTCTCCCTCCCTCTCTAAAATGTATAAAAATGCTTTTTAAAAAGACACAAAAAACAAAACAACAACAACAATAACAACAACAAAAAACACAAGCAGAGTCTCTAAACTAAAGCATGAGCAGCTGAGTCTTAGAAGAAAAGAAGGAAAAAGCGCTGTTAGTCTTTTAAAGCCAAAACCAATGTAAAGACTTAGGGTTTCCTATTCTAACTTACCATGTAAGTAGATAATGTAACACAAAGGAAGGAAAGCTATTTTCTTTTAAGCTTGGTAAATACATTTGTACATACAAAAATGGAGAAATTTTGTTATCAGCTTTCAGGTACATTTATGTAAAAAATATTTACAAAGATTTTACTTTCTTGCTTAGATGTTAATTTTATAATCAGCCAATAACCCTTTACCCCTGAATTATGAGCTATGTGCTTAATATATAAATGTTGCATTCCATTAGGTTCTTTGTAACATGAGTGGCCTTCCCTCTCATTTTACATCTAAATTAAAAGCAGTAGATAATCAGCAGAGACCTATTGGGTCCAATCAAAATGATGTAGCATTCATGTACTTTAACTAGCAGACAGGGGCTGGCAGAGCACTCTGTGTTCCAGGTAGAATAAAGATAGACACTTTCTAATTTTATAAATGTAATTCCTACTTTCTCTGTGCTCCATTGCTGACACACATTCGCTCCCATTCTCTTTCTGGTATAAGAACTAAAATTAAGACCCAATGTTATGTGTCCCTCTACAAGAGGGCGTGCATTGGCCTAACCACAAGTTTCCCTACTCAGCTCCCATGGGTAAGGTCCCCTAGGCCAGTGGTCGGCAAACTCGTTAGTCAACAGAGCCAAATATCAACAGTACAACGATTGAAATTTCTTTGGAGAGCCAAATTTTTTAAACTTAAACTATATAGGTAGGTACATTGTTATTAACTTAATTAGGGTACTCCTAAGGCTTAAGAAGAGCCTCACTCAAGGGGCCAAAGAGCTGCATGTGGCTCGCGACCCGCAGTTTGCCGACCACAGCTCTAGTCAAACACCTCTTCTTATCACAGGGACCAGGCACAGGCCCTGCTTATCTCTGAGTAGTTGCTCCATTTTCCTGCCACCTGCAGAGTTACTCAGGCCCAGCACACACTCCCATGGGGACCAGGGACATCTCACCCCCTTAGTTGCCTCCCAAAGCTCTTTGTTGTTCACTCTGTTCCCAAGTGTAGCCCTTGTGTTTGGGGATGACATGGGCATTCTCCAACCCTGGGCTGTGCGTATATGTGACATAAACTGTTTTCAATCTCTGACCAGTGACAGGTGTGCATTCAGCCATACCCATAACCCTAAAGTTAGAAACTGTCCCTCACCAGCGGAATAGTAGAAGACAAATAGGATACCCCAGCGCATACACCTCCAGTAGCAGCTCCATATCCTCAGGTGGCATTTTGTTTACATAACCTTTGATTTATTATGTTTTGATTTCACAAACTCCCACAGGGAGATCTCATTCCTCTTATTTATGATCAAGGGTAGAAAGTGCTTTCCTATGTTTACTCCCATGATCTGCCTACACATAAGATTCAGGCTGATTGAAAATCTTCCCCATCTCAGTTAAACTCAACTCCACCCAGTATGATGACCTTCAGTGCTGTACAGGACCCACACTTCGTACTCTGCACTCACTGGTCAGTCCCTTCTGGTCTCTGACTTTGTATTCTTCTTCACTCTAATCAAGCTACACTGGGTTACTCCATAGTCTTTGACTATGTCAGACATATATTTGCCTCAGCATTTGCTGTGACTGTTCCTTCTGCCTGAAATGCTGTTCCCTCTGATATCTACCTGAATGGATTAACTATTTTAAGTATTTGGTCTGACTTCCTGATATGTAACCTGGTCAGAAATTTCCATTGTTCTATTCTCTAACACAACCTATACCTTTCTGTTTTATTTTTCTTCATTGCACACTATCACGTACTAGCATTCTATATCATACAGAATGGGTCAAAGTAGGTTTACAGTTGTGAGGATGCAGAACATGGTTTATTCTTGTATCATTACTTATTTATTATTCTTTTAATCTTTATTGTTGAAAGTATTACATCTGTCCTCTTTTTCCCCCGTTGCCCTCTCCTGACTCTCCCTCAGGCCCTCACCACCCTATTATCTGTTTCTATGGTCTATTATTTATTTATTAAGTACTAGAGACCTGGTGCATGAAAATTCATGCACTAGGGGGTGGGGGGAGGGATCCCTCAGCTTGGCCTGTGCCCTCTTTCAGTCTGAGACCTTTCTGGGGAGGTCCACCTGCTGGCTTAGGCCTGATGTCTGACTATGGCTTAGGCCTGTTCCCCACTCTGCCAAGAGGCAGGAGAGGCTCCCTCCACCACCACTGCGCTTGCAGCTGTCAACCCGGCTTGCGGCTGAGCGGAGCACCCCCGTGGGAGTGCACTGCCACCAGGGGGCAGCTCCTGCATTGAGTGTCTGCCCCCTGGTGGTCAATGAGCGTCATAGTGACCGGACCTTCTTTTCTTTCTTTCTTTCTGTTTTGTTAATTTCCACTCTTAGTTAATGCCAAAGCAGGAAATAAACTCAGCCCTCCTGTCTCTCAATCCAGAGCTTTTGTTGTTGCTGCCGCAACCTCTGATCCAGTTTAGTATTTCTCATTTGGTAATTTAGGCAGAAATAAACCAGGCTCAGGGCAAGAGATGTGTCACTGAGAAATGGACAGGCCCCAACATTGGGATAAAGAATTTGAGCACCTGTGTTTGGATGTAAGGCTAATGTAAACAAAAACCAAAAAAACTCTATACAATTCAGAAGCTCATCTTACAAAACAAATTTCTCCAAAGTCATCTATTCTGACCATTTCTGGATGAAAAAACAGGGATGGAGCATGCCACGTTTACACACAGAAAATATGGTTTGTACCAGGTTACAAAGTGAGCCATCATTAATTCATACTTCTCTTTATCACTTCTCCTTAAAGCTTGATCTCAGAGTGAATTGTGTATTGTTCACTGTCTCCTCCAAAAGCCTTATGTGCACGTTAACCAGTTCTGTGCTCCTGCCTGTTGCTCGAACTCTATCTCAGCCTGCTAATGTTTGTTTCAAATACTAGTCAGGTGGCATTTTGTGCAAATATGATCTTCTAGATTAGAATTAGATATTCAGGAAGCCTCAGGTAGATATTCTGAGCTCAGGTTCCCCAGAAACATTCGTTGTATTCCATTCTAAACCAGGGTGCTGTCTAGTCCACAAACTCTGCCCAGTCCATCCTTGAAATGGAGATATCTTTTGGTCCTCTCTTGCTGCCTTTCTGTGTGACTTAATGATTTTTCTGCAGGGATATACTTTGATTCCCTTTTATATATCTTTTGTGTATCTAGTGTAGGTTTTTGTTTTGTAGTTACCACCCATATACAATAGCATCAAAAGCAATAAAACACTTTAGAAATGAATTTAACCAAGGAGGTGAAAGATCTATACACTGAGAATAATAAGGCATTGATGAAAAATTAAAGAATAAACAAATAAATGGAAAGATATTTTGTGTCCATGGATTATAAGTGTGTCCATATTATTAAAATGTCCATACTAGCTAAAGCTATCTATAGATTCAATGCAATCCTTATCAAAATTCCAATGGCATTTTCACAAAAACAGAAAAAATAAAATAAAATTTGTATGAAACCATAAACAACTCAAAGTTTCCAGAACAATTTTAAAAATTAAGAAAAACATTGGAAGCATCAGACTTCCTGATTTCAATCTATATTGTAAAGTATAGTAATCAAATAGTATGGTATTGCCATAAAAAACAGACACATAGACCAATGGAACAGAAGAGCCCAGAAATAAACCCATGCATACACAGTCAACTAATATCTGATAAGGATGCCAAGAATATTCAATGGGGAAAATATAGTATTTTTAACAAATTACATTAGAAAAAAATGATATTCATATGGAAAAGAATGAAATTGGAATCCTGTAATTTACCACTCACAAAAATTAACTTGACATAAATTAAAGACTTAAATGTAAGATCTGAAACCATAAAATTCCTTTAAAAAAAATAGGAAAAAGCTACTTGAAATTGATGTTGACAATGATTTTTGGATATGACACCAAAAGCACAAGCAACAAAAGCAAAAACAAATAGGTGGGACTCAATCCCCAGGAGGCAGCCTATCTATGTTTGCCTCTCATCAATGTTTGCCTCTCACCAATGTTTCTCTCTCTCTCTCTCTCTCTCTCTCTCTCTCTCTCTCTCTCTCTCTCTCTTTCTCCCTTCCTCTCTCTCTCTAAAATCAATAAAAAAACATATGTATTCTTTTTTTAATTAAACAATTCTTATGAATGAGAATTTTTATAATAGACTTATGAATACCTGGAGGTCAAACAAATGCAAATCTTAAGGGAAATTAGAGAATTCTTAGAACTGAAGGATAACACAAATGCTACCTAGTACCCATGGACAAAAGTCCATGTTCTCTAGAAGGTTCAATTAATAAACACAGGTAGAGAACTGTATTCTACCTGGAATCATAAAAGTTGGCCTAAAAGAGAGAATGGCAAAGAGCCAAGGAATGTTGAGTACATCCTCTCATTACCAAAGCAGGATGTGGCTGGACTCCCTCAAACCTACACTCAACTAAATAGAAGGGAGTAGATGCATAATTGCTGTATCAGTCTCACACATTTCAGATGTCAATAAAGCTTTTTAGTTACTTGTTCTTGAAGTTAAGCTTTAAAGCAGGAGAAAAAGACAGGAGAACACTGAATCCCTGAAATGGGAGGGGTTGACTGAAACAGAGTATTGTTAATGAAGCAAAATATTATAGTAAGGAAAAGAGGGACATTCCAAAGATAAAAGGATCAACTTTACAGTTGTATAGCAGGATTCACTTTTTTTGAATTTCTAGGTCAATGATTTTTAACACTTTTTCAGTTCAGAAAAACCTTGACAATTTTAAGGAGCTCTGTGGACTTTACCACAGATAAATGTGATTTTTAAAAACAACAAAAAGGAAACAACAAAAAACCTCCCACAAAATTCTGCACAGACTTTTATGTGGGAGATACTCACCCCTTGAAGTCAATTTATAGATATGATTTCAAAATCAGTGTTCTAGGACATACACCGATTCCTGGTATCAAAGGGAAGTGATGATAACGTTGACAAGGATGTGGTTCCACTCCTGCTGTGCTTGCCATCATCACCCCCTCAAACTAACCAGCCAGGACAGGTTAGGCCTGGCCTCCTGCATCGATTCCCTTTGTCCAGAAGACCCACTTCCTGGCAAAGCTAGTGAGCTGGTTCTGGAACATTTCACCCATTTCCAAGGACACCATATTCCGAAACTGCATTATGAGGTAATGCTCAGAGTCTGAGAAGCTCACAGGGACAGAGAGGAAGTCGGGAAAGTGAAGTAAACTTTGTGTGGCTTTACGAATTCACTTAGCCTCTCTTCATCCCCGTTTTCCTTTCTTTTTTTAAAATTTATCTTGTTGAAAGTATTACAGATGTTGTCTTTGCTTTTTTTCCCCATTTGACGTCCTCCACCTTGAACCTGCTCTCCCAAGCCTTCACCACACGATTGTCTGTGTCCATGGGCTATGCATAAGTTCCTGGTTTACTTATCTGTAAAATAATACAGCCCAATATGATGAGTTTTAATTTTACCTTTTGCACTATGAATGCTTCCAGGAGAAGGTGAGATTAATTCTGGATTTGTAGGGTCTGGTAGGATTAATAAGGAGAAAGTCAATTTTACATTTTTGATGAACCTTTATCAAGTCTCCAAAGTGTGTTAGAACCTAGTTTTAAAATGTTCTGTAAAGAAACAGACTTAGAAGTTAACTTCATTTAGAGAGCTGGTGTATCATTTTAGAGTAAGAATGCCTTCCATTTATAATAAGTTGTAGAACATCTATTGAAAATAGATGAGTCACCAAAGTATTTTCTATATCCTGTTATATTTGTAGGACCATAGTCTCAGGTAAGACAAATCAATCAATAAATATTCCTAGTGTGGCTCTAGCTGGTTTGGCTCAGTGGATAGAGCGTCAGCCTGCGGACTCAAGGGTCCCAGGATCAATTCCGGTCAAGGGCATGTACCTTGGTTACGGGCACATACCCAGTGGGGAGTGTGCAGGAGGTAGCTGATCAATGTTTCTTTCATCGATGTTTCTAACTCTCTATCCCTCTCCCTTCCTCTCTGTAAAAATCAATAAAATATATTTAAAAAAAATATTCCTAGTGTGTCCCACTGGAAAGTTCTGGGCTCCTGCTTTCTTTTACTTTTCTTAATTTAACTCTTTATGTTTCCACAAAACAATAGAAACATGCAATTGTGAATATGAAGGTGATTAAAAATAAACTCATTATGGTGGCAATATTTCTTTGTAAATTGTAGTTCTATGTATAAAAATTATATGTAAATATATATATAAATTATATATTAATATTATGTATTCACGTATATTTTATATACACATGAATTATACATTAACATATTCATAACTGTATCTTCACTTAAAATATGCCACCTTGCTTGGCCAGTGTGGCTCAGTGGTTGAGCATCGACCTATGAACCAAAAGGTCACAGTTCCATTTTAGGTCAGGGCATATGCCCAAGTTGTTGGCTTGATCCCCAATGTGGGGCATGAAGGAGGCAGCCAATCAATGATTCTCTCTCATCATTGATGTTTCTATATCTCTCTCTCCCTTTCGCTTCCTCTCTGAAATCAATCAAAATCTCTGTTGCCACCTTGCTGAATAGATGCAACAATTAAGTAAAACATCCTTCTGGCTTAAAAATCTGTCAAATATTTTCTAAACTGTTCCTTACTGTCTAATATTACTTTAAGTGATATTGCAATATAATAATTCCTTCCATTAATATACATAGCTACTCATAATTTTGCAAAGTCTTTATTAAATAACATCTATTTAATTTGACTTAAGCTCATGGATGAATGTTTGATGGTGAATTCTGACCTTTTCTGTGCCTTTAAAAGCTAAAAGAGACAATAAAAGTCAAAAAGGTTTTGTGTTTTTCTTTCCTTTTCTTATTTATTTTCTAGTAAATGTTCCATACATAATGTATACATCTAGAAAATCAAATATCAACCTATCAATTTTAAGATTTAGATTGTCTTCATATGCTAGGGTTTCTTATAACTTGTTTATAATTTTAGACACTGCTGGTATAAGCAGTGGCTTACACCAGCACACTCATTTTTAGAAAATGACAGTATTGAAAAGTAATTCCTATCACCAGAATTCCTATTCACCAGAATGAATGGATAATATCCACTTACCCATTAAGTATTCTATGAGGGTATACAAAGCAGATTGGCAATAAAAAAAGAAAAAAAGGATGTTCTTGACATGCCCTCATTTTTAGTCTTGGCAGTAGAGTCAGTGCCAGATAAATAATGAAAAAAATGGTATGAAACCAATTGCAAAAATCAGATAAGAACAGTGGTCTGAATCTGAAAAA
The DNA here is from genome assembly GCF_964212035.1 of Myotis nattereri. Classification (NCBI taxonomy): domain Eukaryota; kingdom Metazoa; phylum Chordata; class Mammalia; order Chiroptera; family Vespertilionidae; genus Myotis; species Myotis nattereri. The sequence continues at coordinate 13,928,686 of NC_138080.1, forward strand.
ATCCAGTTCCAGAATAAAATGGAAAGTGCTGGGATTGTATGAAAATTTTCAAAAAAGTGACTCTGAAACTTTGAGAAACTTAAAAGGTTGGAAGCTAGTTCCCCTAAGGTTATGTTTCCATAATTCTTGGCTCAAACTCTACTCCCTAGGGCTCCTAGCACCACCTCCAGTTACATTTTAAACAAAATGATCTCATGAAACTCTGTTGGTCCTGAATAATTGTTTCTATTTATTAACTAATAGTGGTTATTACTAGTAATAATGATGTAATGAAACTGCTCAATTTTCATGAGTGCACTAAGCTTATGATATTTCTGGAAGAACTCTCAAAATAAATAGTTAAGCTAAATATTTAGTTAGGGCTTGCCAATTACAAGGAAAAAAGACAGAATATAAGAAACACATGGTGGTAATATAAAGTAGAACTGTATGTTCTTCTTGTATTAACTTCCTTGTTTCTTACTGAAGATGCCGCAGTTGGCCTTGGGTCTAGGAAAAAAAAAAAAGTTTAAGTAAGCAAAGATTGCTTTCTGCAATCTCTCTACTCTGTTATCAGCTATCCCCCACCAGCCATTACATTTTGGGGGTGGCTTTTTCAATTATACCTCAAAGACTGAATGGTTTTGTGAATTTAGTAAATATATGCTTTTTGATTACCTATATATGGGCAATGCTCTAGGGACTATAGATAAAATGGAGATTAATGGGATATAATCCCTACTATCACTTAACATTACAACCTAGGATGTAAAATAAGACATTTAAAAATACACTAAAGGAAAAATGCAACAGTTATTGTAAAAAAGATTCATGCTGTAGTAGATATTTGATTTGATGAGTTCTTAGATGATGGTTGCATGTCAGCTTACTGTAAATCCATTTCTTCCAATAAATACAGTACCATCAAATCAGACTATTCCTAGCAACCCTTTTCATAGTATTTACAAAATATTAATATTATTTAAAAATAAATTTAAATAAAGAACACGTGTGTATATTTAGGAGATTATTTTACTGCATGGGCTAAACTGATTACATGCTTTTAAAATATGAATCTAATGACATTTAGGCTAAATATAGTTGAGTAGGTTGTTGAGTGAGGTTGAAGTACCAATATTACATAGCTGATAATGCCATTATAGAAACAAAAAATACTGATACTGGGAAAAATGTGCTTGAGGAAATCATAATGAGTTCAGTTTTTGGTTTGTGTGTGTGTGTGTGTGTGTGTGTGTGTGTGTGTGTGTGTGTTTAAATCATCACCTGAGGACACGCTGAGAGAGAGAGAAATTGAGAGAGAGAGAGAGAGAGAGAGAGAGAGAGAGAGAGAGAGAGAGAAACATTGATCCATTGCCTCCCTCTGTACTGACTGGGGATGGAATCTGCAACCCAGGAATATGCCATGACCAAGAATGGAACCAGTGACCTTTCCGTGTACGGGAGGACATTGAACCACTCCTGCTAGACATGAATTCAATTTTAAATGTAAGTTTGGTTGGAGTTGTCATGAAACAATTGAAAATATAAGAATAGTTTTTTCTGTACCTAGCTGGTTAGGCTCAGTGGATAGAGTGTCGCCTGCGGAATGAAGGGTCCCGGGTTTGATTCCAGCCAAGGGAACATGCCTGGGTTGTGAGCTCGATCTCCAGTAGGGGTGTGCAGAAGGCGGCCAATCAATGATTCTCTCTCATTGATGTTTCTATTTCTCTCTCCCTCTCCCTTCTTCTCTGATTATATATATATATATATAATTATATATATAATTATATATATATATATATATATATATATATATATATATATATATTTATATATATTTTAAAGAATACTTTTTGTTTTGTTTGGGGTTTTTTGGTTTTTGTTGTTGTGGTGTGTTTTTTCTTAATCCCTTCATTTTTCTCACCCAGCCTCACAAACCCTTCCCCTCTGACAGCTGTTGGTACACTGACAACAGTAAGGTGATCACCAGAGGACATGGGGGAGGAGGGTCAGAGGAGGTAGAAGCGGATATAGAGGAGATAAATGGTGGTGGAAGGAAACTTGACTTGTGGTGGTGAGCACACAATACAATATACAAATGATGTATGATAGAACTGTACACCTGAAACCTATATTTTATTAACCAATGTCACCCAATAAATTCAATAAAAAGGGAAAATATAAAAGTAAAGAATTAAAAAAGAAAATATAAGAATAGGACTCAAGAGAATAAATTTGAGAGCTATGTTCATATTAGAATTGGTAAGGATGGGTGATAATCTTAAGGGAGAAATTATAAAAGAAAAGATGACTGTGAAATGAATTTGGAGTAAAACAACTTGGAAGACAAGACAAGAAAAGGAATCAGTGAAAGGGTCTGAGATGTAAGACAAGAATTAGAACAGTCATTGTCACAGAGGCCAAAGAAGGCGTTAGTGACATAAAGATTGAAATGGTGAGCTAAAAGAAGTCACACAAAATGATATTTGAGGATGGAAGATATAGAGAAATAAAGAGAGATTAAATATTGAAAGGGGGATGAGGAAATACTACTCACTTAAGAGAATTGGGATCCAGGAAAGATGGAGATGCGATAGTAATATAAGGTAGAAGCAGGATGAAGGAGAGTTTATATTAAGAGGGTGAGACCTGAATGTGAAGGCAACAAGTCAACGAATGAGAAGAGAGGAGAAAGGATGGGTAGAGAGAGTATAATGACTTAGCTGGTTTCATAGGAATGGGAGAATGTGGGGTACAGTCAAGATCATCTTTAGGAGATATTTTTGGCAACACAAAGAGACATAGGGGAGACGAAAATACAGAGAAACATACAGATAAAAGCAGAAAAGTGAAAGGGACTCCCAATGAATGTACTACCTAACACAGGAGCTAAAATTGGGTGTAGATATATGAGAAAAGCGGAAAAGGGATGAAACAGTCATTTTAGATAATGCAACAGGGAGACCACAAAAGTTAAATTATTATGGGACAGAAATGAGGTACAGACTGACAATAAATATTTCAGCGGGGTCAGCACTTTTGCAATACTTTCCACAGTGATGTTTGCAAGTGAAAACAAAGGTAGCAATGTGAATTTGCCTAGATTGAACTTCGATAAGGTTGAATAGCAAAAGTGTATAGTATAGTTTCCTATAAGTTAAACTAATTTTTGCTCTATAAAAACTGTAGGAAAAGTAATATCATTTCTGTTTTACCCAGTGATGTTGACAATTATCACATAAGTATTAACTGGATGAGCCAGAATTTCAACAGAATTTTTGGTAGGCACCCTGACGATGGCTGAGAGGTGTATGGAAGGAGGGAGGAGGGAGAACTGGAAGCTCAAGTAGCAGTAACAAATCGTGGTAGCAGGGGATTAGGAAGTTCACTCATATTAATCACTGGAGAAGAGAAAGCTATATGGGAAAAACTGGATGTGGGTCACCACCGAGGTCCCCAGTATATTGATGGAAGCAGTATATTTGCCTGAAATCTGCCACCCAGTCAATGTTCCATTTTTGCTCAGTGCTGATCCTATCTAATAAAGAGGGAACATGCTAATTGACCCTCACGCATCGCAAAAGATGGCGGCACCCACAGCCAATAAGGAGGGAAGATGCTAATTGACTGCCCCACCCTCAAAGATGGCAGCGCCCACAGCCAATAAGGAGGGAACATGCTAATTGATTGACAGGCACTCAAAGATGGTGGCACCCACAGCCACAAGATGGCAGTGCCCAGTCCCCTCAGCCCCACTGGGGTGCCTGCCTTCCGAGTCCCCCAGTTCCCTCAGCCCCCCAGCCACCCAGGGCTGGCCGCAAGGTGCAGACAAGCCTCCGATGGCAGCTGCCCAGCCTCCCAGGGCCGCCCGAGGCTCAGGTAACCAGGGCTGGCTGAGGCTTGCACTGCTGGCAGTGGCAGCAGCAGAGGTGTGATGGGGCATCGCCTTCCCTCATTGTTGGGTTGCCTCTCGCCCTGCGGGCTCCCAGATTGTGAGAGGGGGCAGGCTGGGCTAAGGGACACCCCTCCAGTCCATGAATTTTTATGCATAGGGCCTCTAGTTTCCAAATAATCCCTGAAGTGTGCTAAATTAATAGCATAACTTATTAAAAGTAAGTAATAAAGCATTGATAAGAGAAATGTTTGCATGTTTTCAGTAGGGAAACCCTGCCTGTTTTCTCATCATGCTGAATCCTTCAGTTTTATTCCCACCTATCCATTTGTTTTTAACTGTAAAACTTATGGATGTATTTTCCCATTGGTCTTCGACCACACCCAGCCCAGCCACTTTGGACTACAGCATTCTCAGTGTAGAGGAAAATTTTTATGGGAGCTGCAAATCAAAAGCACAATCAGATGTCATCTCACTTCTGTTTGTGCTTAACAACCTCCAGCTCTTCTCCCTTCTCAAAGGTCGGGGAGCAGGACAGAAGTCTCTAAACACCTGGTGGATTCTCCTGGTAACCAGACCTCCATCCTGAGGGGCTTTCCAAAGTCACTTCATTAACATAAGGTTGTTCTCAATAAAAAAACATGCTCCTTTCACCTTTATAGCTCTAAAGCTATTTCATGAATTGGGGACACATACAAAAATAACCCTATATAATAAAAGTCTAATATGCTAAGTATCCAGTCTTCTGGTCGGCTGTTCAACCAAAGTGTAATATGCTAATGATATGCTAAGGCTGCTCAACCACTTGCTAAGATGTGCACTGACCACCAGGGGGCAGATGTTCCAACTGGTAGGTTAGCTTGCTGCTGGAGTTCAGCCAATTGGGACTGAGTGAGATGGGCCAGACATGCCCTGGAGCCCTCCCACAATCCCTCCCCAGCTGGCCAACCACCTGGGTCCCTCCCTGGCCCCAATTGTGCACTGGTGGGGTCCCTCAGCCTGGCCTGCCCACTCTTGCAATCCAGGACCCCTTGGGGGATGTCAGAGAACCAGTTTCAGCCTGATCCTGCAAGCCAAGGTGAGGGACCCCATGGTGCACGAATTCATGCACCGGGCCTCTAATGATATTATAACCAAAGATGTTCGTTTTGCTCTTATAACTTAGGACATCACAAGTGTTTTAGGAGCTCTGGCCAGAGGTAAGGGAAAAGATAAAAATACATATTTCTTATTATATCAAAATCACAGTAAGCTAGAGAGATAACATACCCAGCTCAATTGGGTTTTAATATAAGTGGAAAATAAATTTTTGTTGTAAAGGTATAAACTAATACTATTCATCCAGTGCCAACATAACGGGCCACCAGTTGTCTGCATCTAACCTGCCTTGCCACAAAGGTTATAATTTGATGAGTATTAATTACTGAATTGCTTTCTACAATTGCAACCCAAGTCATTTCCTGTTCTCTTCATTCAAATTATTTTGACGCCATCATTTCTGATTTCAATGTAAAAATGTTTCTTATGTATGTATTAGAGCTTCTTTTAACAACCTCCTTCCATTTCTTTCTCCCTCCTTCCTCCCTCCTATGTGTGTGCAAGCACACATACACATACACAGAAAATAATTACAAATATTTACATCTTGAAATTAGCCGACGTCTTTCAGAGGCTGAGAAAAGCTCAAATCATAAAAATCTAGAGATAAAAAATATACTATGCAATGAAGTATACAGGAGGCAGGACATATTAAATTGGACACTAAATGGAATTAAAACACAAACTTGAGCCCAGCCAATGTGGCTCAGTTGGTTTAGTATCATCCCATGCACCAAGAGGTCACTGGCTCAATTCCTGGTCAGGGTGAATGCCCGGGTTGTGGTCTTGATCCCCAATGGAGGGCTTGCAGGAAGCAGCCCACATAGATGTTTCTCTCTCTTATCAATGTTTCTATCTCTCCCTCCCTCTCCCTTCCTCTTTCTATAAAATCAATAAAAACCTATTTAAAAAAAAAAAAAACTTAAAAAATTCTCCTGAATTCAAAAGAAAAGTGTATGCACAGAAAAAAAAGGGGGGGGGGGGGCTGGGGAGAAGGGGCAAAGAACTTACCTGTTTGATGTAATAGGAATATAGTAACAAATTTCCATGAATGTAGTAAAAATAGGCAGATGTATTTATAATAGTTGTAAATTGAGACATAAATAATCATTACTGAAAGCTTCATTAAAATGTAAAATAGCAAGATAATGAAATGTTACAAAAATATTTAAACACCATTATAGAAGACATGCAACATATACAATGGATGACATTTGCATTGTATTATTAAATTAAAAAGAAAACAATAAAACAGTATTATGTGATCCAAATTTTATTTTAAAATATATGCTATGTATTCTAAGAACTACAACATTTTTAATAGTGGTTCATTACAGATAGATGGACATTTGAGAAACTCATTTTCCTTACTTTTTTTGTTGTTTCCAAACATTATCTATGATAAGCTGGTATTCTATTTTTAGTTAAAATCATGTGGGTCTTTCTTCCTTTCTTTCTTTCTTTCTTTCTTTCTTTCTTTCTTTCTTTCTTTCTTTCTTTCTTTCTTTCTTTCTTCCTTTTGGGGGTGTATTTTGAGTGAAACAACTTAAATAAATGTGAAATTACTTTCTGAAGATTCTGAGTGGGAAAGCCAAGTTATCATACTTGAGACTTGTTCTCAGGATATTTAGGTGAGTTATAAATAGTTGGAAAATATCACCTCAGTAGTTGTCAGAATATTAAGTGAGAGATTTATGGTTGCAATTGGCTCTAAAGGCAGAATGTACTCAAGTGATTGGCTATAATACAGACTATTACTGAATAACTCTGGAAATGCACAGCTTTTTACTTTCCAAATGAGTACAGAATATTACCCATTTGGAAATAGAAGCAGACACCTATGCTCTATGGGGAAAGAGCCCACAATCATGGTAAGTTAAAGAAATGCAGAATAAATGGCCACAATCATAGGCTCTGTGAATGCCCCAGGCTCCTTATACCAGTCACATTCATCTGGAGGCTTTTAAATCCTGAAAATCTTAGCAACAGGTTTATCCTATAATTACTTAAACCCATCATCTGACATCCCACTAATTTGCAAAAGTCTTTTTGAATGTTTGGCTCCAGGGCAAACAAACTTAACTGTATTATAACTTCATCACAATTCTGAAAAGTTGAAGTTCTAGGACGAACATTGATTTTCTTCTTTCCAAAGTTCAATCCAAAACAGGGCCATTCCATGAAGACTATTTTTTAGCTAGAATTATCATTTAACACCTTTAAAAATGGTTTGAACAATTAAAATTAGGGATTATTAAAAACTATAGGCCCACTGCACAAAATTCATACAGTGGTGGTAGGGGGGATCCCTCAGCCCGGCCTGCACCCTTTCCAATCTGGGACCCCTGGGACATCCCTCTCACAATCCGGAACCACTGTCTCCTAACCACTTACCTGCCTGCCTTGCCTGATCACCCCTAACCACTCTGCCTGCCAGCCTGATCGCCCCCAACTGCTCTCCCCTGCTGGCCTGATCACCCCTAACCGCCTCAGCCTTGGCCCCTGCCACTATGGCTTTGTCCAGAGGGACATCTGGAAGACATCCAGTCTATCTTGTCTAATTAGCATATTAACCTTTTATTAGTATAGATCAGAAGGGACCTTGGAAATATTACTTTTAAGTCATATAGTATTATAATAATTAATTAGTTAATAACAGGAAAGTGCAATAAACAAAATAATAAGCAAAGGTGTTTACATTTTTAAAGGAAACCATGAATGGAAGTAGACTTACTATATAGAAATTAGGAGGCAAGATATTTTTTAAATAGTGAAGTCCCATTATATATAACTATTCCATTCCCCCAAAAGTTGTACTACAAAGATAATAGCTTTAAAATCTCTCGCAGGAAGTGGTGAGATGAGCCACACCACTTAGGAGAGGCAATTCAGTACAATAAACACACAGGCCAATTGTTAGAGGCTTCCCTGGCTTGGAAATCACTCCTTCTTTATGTAGCAGATTTTATGAAAAAAAAAAAATATATGAATGGAAGGGCGAGGGCTACACCCTCCATCTTGCCCCGGATCCTCCATTTTTTGGGCAGCAGCCTTAGCCATGTGCTCAGCAAGGAGCTTCTTCCTGGAAGCCCAAGCCTCTGCTAGCCACACCTAGGATTTCTTTAAACTAACCAATAACAATAAAAGGAAGTACGCGCCATAGATATGACCACATCCTGTGTAACAAGACACCAACTTGCGCCCGGCCAATCGGCAGGGCCCATACTCCTCTCTCCTCCCCTTACTCCAACCCCCCTATAAAACCCCTCTCCACACAGAGCTAGCGCTCTCTGCCGCTTGCTGCTGTGTAGGTGAGTGTGGTCGGAAAGCCAAGCTAGCTCGAATAAAGACTCTTTGCTTTTGCAACGGACTCGGCTGGCTCCCTGGTGGGCTTTTGGGGATCCTGAAATCTGGGCATAACATGATATGTGGCAAGTTGAGAAGATCAATCACTTATCTTTTGTACTACTAGAATAAGCCAAGGTAAACACAGTGAGGCCTCCTCTAAATTGATGGGACCTGTACGTTAGGTCAGCGCTGTGTGTAAAGCCAGAGACACAGGCAATGAGGTCCTGGACCCGGATCGGAGCACAGAAGGGCAATGGGCACAAACTAGGCTGGGCAAACTATCCTTAATATACTTGATATTGTGTCACAGACCCTGTACCCTATCTGCAGATATGACAAGACCCATTAGTGTTCTCAGGCCTGCAAGCCAGCTGTTCACCAGAAACCCCCAGAGCCCAGTTTCATAAACCTGACTGGTCATTAGAATCACCTGGGATGCTTTTCAAGAGTACAGATTCTTGGATCCCAACCTGGATGATTTTCACTGAGAGGTCTGTGGTGGGGCCAGGGCATCTGTATTTTATAAACTCCTACAGGGGATGTGATGACCAGCCGGGTGTGACAGCACACTGCCTTAAGCTATTCCACTCCAAATTTGTTCTTTGGGTGTAAATATTTATGGTTTCCTCTCTCCTAATGTCTGGCAGACCTCCATAGGCACACATTTTCCTGGCAGACTCCATTTTCAGCTCTGCCTTTCAAACCTTGGGCCAATCCAGAAATGTAATTATTACTTTCGCTCTTATGCTGGCCCATAAGGCCAGACAGGACTCTGCTGTTGTTTTCCCCTGAGCAGGAGCAGTCACTAAATGAATAACATAGACAGTTAGGCCAAGAAACAAAACAAAACTGCAGTCATGAACCATATGAAGAGTAGATGAAATGCCAGGCAGAAAAGCAAGAACAAATAAGTCCTATCCATCTGAGAGGAGAGGCAAAGCATCCAGTACTCAGACCAGCATAAATAGGAGTTCGGCGTGGACTGAAGATTTTATATCTATACTAGAAACCCAAAGTACAAAATTCCCGCAAAGGGCTCAGCCCTCTCAGCCCCAGCTGCCTCAGCCGGCCCTCACAGTCCTGGCTTCATCAGAAAGGTCATCCGGACGGTCATCCAGAAGGATGTCTGGATGGTCATTTTGCTCTTTGGTCTATTTAGCATATTAGCTCTTTAATATATGTATATTAAAGAGCTAATTATATATACATGTATATATATATTCCATTATCTTGCAATTTTACATTTTAACTAAATTTTCAATAATGAATATTTATGTCTCAATTTATAACTATTATAAATACTTCTACAGTGAATAACTGCCTATTTTTTACTACATTCATCGACATTTCTTATTATATTCATATTACATCAAATAGATAAGTTCTTTGTCTCCCCCCCTCCCCTCCACTTTTTTATTTCTGTGCATACACCTTTCTTTTGAATTCAGGAGAATTTTTCTCACAGTACATGACCCTCTCTCAAGAAGTACATTTCTCCAAGTGTGAATCCTGTTAGGAAATTCTTGAGTGGCAGAGCAAGGAGGAAGTGTTCATCTGAATGCCCACATTTTTTTATATAAAATGGCTTAAAGGAAGCAGTGGCATTTCAAATCCTTTCAAAATCTAACCCCAGTGATTAATCTATAATAATACTAGAGGCCCGGTGCACAAAAAGTTGTGCACTGGCTGGGGAGAGCAGTCCCTCAGCCCCACTTGTGCCCTCTCACAGTCTGGGACCCCTCAGGAGATAACCACCTGCTAGCTTAGGCCCGTTCCCCAGGTGGCAGATGGTAGGCCGGATCCCTAGGTGCCTGCCCCTCCTCCCCATGTTGCACACAGGGCAGGGCTGATCAGGGGGTTGGGATGCCTCTCTGGGTCGCGCACACGGCAGGGCTGATTGGGGGGTTGGGGCGCTGTCCCCGGTTGCTCACTGGGCAGGGCCGATCGGGGGGTTGGGGTGCAAGAATAGGGCTTCCTCGGGCCAATCGCACTGCCAAACCCTGCTGCCCAAAGCAGCACACAGGGGTCCCGCCTGCCCAGAGTCTCACACGGGGGTCCCGACCACCCAGGGCCACACACAGGGGTCCCAGCTGGCAGCGGGGCTTAGGTGGCACACAGGGGCCTGGATGGCGGCTCGAGCTGGCCCGCCTTGCCTGCAGTATGCAAATTAGCAACCATATTTGTTAGCGGTTAATTTGCATATTGCACTGATTAGCCAATGGGAGGTGTAGCAAAGGTATGGTCAATTACCATGTTTGTCTATTATTAGATAGGATAAGTGTCATATGCTAATTAGACCAGACAGCCGAACGACCTTCCAGACGTCATTCCAGACAGCCTTTTAGATCAGCGGTTCTCAACCTGTGGGTTGAGACCTCTTTGGCGGTCGAACGACCCTTTCACAGGGGTCATCCTGCATATCAGATATTTACATTACGATTCATAACAGTAGCAACATTACAGTTATGAAGTAGCAATGAAAATTATTTTATGGTTGGGTCACAACATAAGGAACTATATTTAAAGGGCCAGAAGGTTGAGAACCACTGTTCTAGATGAAGGCGTGGCAGCAGGGGGCTAAGGTAGAGTGCTTAGGGGCAATCAGGCAGGTAGGAAGAGGGGTTGGGGCAATCAGGTAGGCAGGCAGAGTGATTAGGGGCAACCAGGTGAATGGTTAGGAGCCAATGGTTCTGGATTGCAAGAGGGATGTCCAACTGCCAGTTGATCCCAGTGAGATTGGGCCTGAATTGTCAGTCGGACATTCCCCAAGGGGTCCCAGATTACAAGAGGGTGCAGGCCGGGCTGAAGGAGCCCTCTCCCCCCATGCACAAATTTCGTGCACTGGGCCTCTAGTAGATTTATATTTCTTTATTTTCCTGGTTACTCAGCAGATAAATGTTCACACACACACACACACACACACACACACACACACACACACCTACCTTCTGAAGGACACAAATCTTACAGAATGTAGGGGGGAAAAACACCCTAAAATGTGAGAAAATATTTTTCTCTCTCATCATCTGCAATGATGTTCTCGAGCAGAGGTGGATAATTCTTTGTTGTTGGGGCTGCTGTGTGCATTGTAGACAGTTTAACAGCCCTCTTGTCTCTAATTACCAGATGTAATACACCCTTCTCTATTTGTGGCCATAAGTGACATCAAACATTGACAAATGTCCTCTAAAGGGAAAAACTGTCCTGACCAAAAACCAGCTCTCTAAGTGCAGGACCCTATCTTACTATGAACAGCAATTTCAGTTATTTTTCTTCATATCCTAGTTTTCAAATTTTCCCTTCTTAGGCTTGAGAATAACAAGAAATAAATGTAACAGTGAACAAGAAGTCTTTCATTGGGCATTCTCTTAACTACATAAAGGCAGATTAAAACTATTGAAATTATCACTTTTTAGGACTGGAGTTGTGGACGAAAGGGGCCACGTGCTGACCTGACAAGCTCAGGAGAGGCCTGCATGGCAGTTTTGCAGACTTGCGACCTAAAGTAACCACAAAGGATGGTCTGAAATTAAACCTTAACTAAAAGCAGTTATGGTGGGCAGTTCCGTCCTAAGCTGATATCTTCACTGATAAGGCCAACCTTTACTGTAGCTGAGCCTATCTGTCTTTTTGCATCTATGATAACATACCCTTTAAATGTCTGGGTAACTTGTGATTTCCCTGTATCTGGAGCCCCTGGGGCATGGCCAGGTGTGCTGGGCCCAGGACAGATGCAGCAGATTCTTTCATTTGTCATGTTAATTGTTCCTGCACCCACCTAAGTATGTGTCCATCATTTTACTTTTTATCCTATCACAGAGGTCCCCCCCCCCCTCCCCGCTTCGCTTGATCCCACCTCCTTAAATCTGTCACCAATGAATTTCATGTATAAATACGGATGTAACCCTGCCATTCTCCGGAGCACTATCTCAATTCGTTGAGGTTCTGCTTCCCGGCATATGTCGACAGTTTGGCTCATATAAACTCACAAAAATTCTTTACGGGTTTCAATGTGTTTTTTTTTTACGTTAATAGAGTGGATTCTCAGACAAAGGACATCTTCCTTCTTGGTCTGTCTGGGGGCAAGATGGTTGGTGGTAGTTTCATTTCTCCAATTACATGATGTTCCTTTGGAGGAGGATATAATCTTTGAATATGAGCATATCAAGTTGACAGAGCCATTGGAATCACCAGAATGAAGTGGATAGAGAACTTTCTGGGAGAGATATTTTAGTGCCAAACCCTATTAGAACTCAGGTAGATGAGGCACCAGTGTCTAGTTAAGTCATACCTACCTGAGCTGACTTTCGGGTAGTTCATGAGAGAAAGGCAAATTAATTCTCTGCTACGTGCTTTACCTCTGCTATCTCAATCCCTCAGGAACTAAGTAGTTTCAGACCCATTATTTTTAATGTTGAAGAACCTTTGACTCAGAAAACCTATAATGTGGTTAGGCCACATGGTGAGTAAATGTCGCAGCAGGAAGTAATATCAAATGTGATTCCTGATAAAGGTCTTAATACTACAGGAAAACTAGATTATTATGAATCTTACCCAAAACATTCCAATTCAAAGAAAGGAGGCAAACTCTGAGTAAATATGAGAAAATAATAATTGACAAAATAGTAAGTTGAGGAAGCCTAAAAATAAGGGCATATTCAAGGGGGTATAATTTCCTGACTGCCACCAGTACTATTTCCCTCTTCTGCCTTTTGGCTGGAGAATCCTCCTGCCACCATTCTTCAGCACTGGACTTGGTGAGGATCAGCTCCTTCTCAGCTATAGGAATAGCCCCTGGTTGACTTAAAGCCAATCAGCAAATCCTACCTGTATGGTTTGTTTGAGAAATAGTCATAATATCCTATTCAGGCCAAAAAAAGAGGTAAATCCCATGGATTTTCTTGGGATCTTCCATTTGTACTTCCAGAAGAGAATCTCTCTTTATCCTTAGATGATATGGTGCTGTGTTTGGAGACTGGAACCACAACAGCCATTTGGCCACCAGGAAGTAATATATCAGCGCTATCTTGGGGTGAGGGGAGTGGGAAAAGAGCAAGGGCATGTGGATCCTGAGGAGGATGTCAGCACTGAAGAAGGCAGGGTAAAGAGGGAGAAAAAGGATTCCCAATTGATAGATCCTCCCTTCCCCCAACTGGTGGGCGGGGTATGATGTAACCTGCAGCCCAGAAATACCTGAGTGACTAACCAGGTACCTTATATGGACTATACATTGGACCACCAATCCACACCTGCCAAATACCCTAAGCCCTTGTCCTATATGGACAATACAGTAAACCACCAATCAGTGTGCGCCGAGTACACTAAGCCCCCCACCCCTTCCCATTCCGCCCCTCAAAAGGCGTGCCCACCCCTGCACGTGTTGCTGTCTTCCCCTTGTGAGGCAGCCTGGCAGGTGCTTCTCCTCTAATAAAGCCTGTAGTCCTGGTTTTAGGCCTCCGTCTGATCTTTCACCAATAATGTGATTTGAATGTACAGATGAATTCTCTTCTGAAATCAGACCCATATTTGCACTTTTACTCAGAAATCAACAAACTCCTCTAATGTATAAAACCAGGTAGGCTGGATTTTCTGTCACTGGTGATCAAAAGGACCTGACTTTTATGAAGGGTGTGTGTCAGTGTTGGGTGAAGAGAAATTCTTTATATTTCTAATTCCTGAAAGACAACTTGAAGATTTTTATTCAAAAGTATAAGAAGGAGAGATTGTCTTCAAGTTCCCAGCCTTCAGATTAAATGTGGCTCAAAGTTTCAGTGCCTAATTCATCTTCTTTCTAAAATGTATTTTCTGGATACCATTCATTATTTTTCTATTGAGGTAAAATGAGCAAAGTAGAGAAGAAAGAACTTCAGTTAGTAAACTTGAAGTCAAACTAATCAGACATAAATTCTTATACTGATTTAGTTCTCCTGTAGTTACTTAATCTAATTGTCACCTTAATTATTTATAAAATATGTAAAATTCACAGAGTAATGCCTGTTTTACCTATTCATAAAGACTGCAGTAAATAGTAAATATAGGAAAATCCTTTTGAAAGGAGCTTTTAGGGGTGAAATAGCCAAGTTTAGGAAATTTTAAAAATTAAGGGGTCCATGGAAAAAACACAGGGCTACAGAGTTGCAAAAGATACATTTCCATAAGAAAAGGGAGCAGCAGAATTTACATTTCCATAAGACCAGGGAGCAGCGGAAGTTACATTTCCATAAGATAAGGGAGCTGGGAGTAGCAAAAGGTACACATTTACAAAATAAAGGGAAGGAGGAAGAAAGCCCAGAGAGAATAGGGAAACAATACAGAAGGAGGGGAGGAGAGCCTCAAGTCCCTTGTGAGGTTCAGACCTTTGAGCTCAGGAGTTGCTATAGTGACCAAATATGAAAGAGATAGTAACCAGTCAAAGGAAATATCAAGACACACAGATCTGCAGCCCTTCAAACCCATGAAAAAAAGGGACTCAGTGGGACTCTTCCCCCTCCCCACATGGGAGTCTGTGCAGTGAGACTCTTTCCCCCTCCCCATGTAGGAGTCTGTTCTTGTTCTTCAATAAGTTTCCACCTTTGCTATACAGTGGGGCCTTGACTTATGAGTTTAATTCGTTCTGAGACCGAGCTCATTCAGGAGCTCGTTAACTCAAATTACTCTGTCAATTCAATGCAAAAAAATCGGCCTAGAGACAGCTGGTATCTCAAAACACTCGTTAGTCGGGACACTCGTAAGTCAAGGCCCCACTGTACCACCTTTCATCAGTGGTTCGTTTTTCGACTCCACCTGAAAAGAGCCCGGGAGACCATCCTGCCAGTCCAAAATTCCCCTATCACCTTGAGATTTGGTAATAAAATGCAAGGCAGGTATGTAAGAAGTTTCAAAATGATAATAAGAAACAACTTGGTTCAAAACCTTAGGCAAACAAAAGTAACTTTCAAAATATTGAATTTCCGAGGACAGTACTAGATATAGAAAACTTCATTGAAAAACAATATCTGATTAAAATTATCCAATCCATTGATAGGTAAGATCATTTTTGGAGTAATTATTAGTGAATCCTTTATTCTTACAACTGTGTGAAAAATGGCACTGCCATAAGGGTCACAAAGAGAGGTAAAATATTCTCACCAGGAGCATATATGAGATTTCTCTGTAGTGTCTTTACAACTTTCCTATAAACCTGTAATTACTTTAAAATAAAAAGATTTTTATTTTTTTCAGCTAGTTCTATTATGTTTTGGGTGATTAAAACAATTATCTTCTATATAAGAGGAAAACTAAATTTGAGGAATGATGATGAATATAAATTTTAAAATGTAAATGTAAGAATATATATATCCTTAGTAGAGATTCATGACACAGCTACAGAAACAGGTAGAAGATAAGGCGATTTGAGCTGAAGTAGGAGGTAACACAAAATGCAATGGGAGCATTTTTGAATATACTGTTCATTCAGCAATATTTTTCCATTAAAAAAGGATTCAAAGCTCTTTTTTAAAATATCATGCTGAGAACCCAGTTGGGATGGTTAAGGAAGGAAAGTGACTTTGCTTCATTAGCACCAGCTGTGAAATGCATTCCTGAATTACAATTAGGAAGTAAGTCAGGCCATTACCAGCCACTGGGAGGCCAACAAGCTGCTTGTGCTTATGTAGAACAGCTAACTTCCGCAACAGTCAGGCCTTCAGTGTCCTTCCCTATATATTGCTGCCACCTAGTGATCAAACATTTCTATGAGACAACAAGACAAGGCAGATTTAAGCACTCCCAAGGTGTTTACTAGTTTTAAATTTGTATGAGCATAGTAAGTGCTCAGTAAGAATGTGGGAAATAAAGGTTATTGAATTAACTGTTTCATACTTGTCAAAAATCTGGGTTCTACAGAAGATTGATTTCAGAGAGAGGAACGGAAAGAGAGCGAGAGAGAAAAAGAGAGAGAGAGAGAGAGAGAGAGAGAGAGAGAGAGAGAGAGAGAGAGAGAGAAACAGTTAAACCCTGTTCCTTATAAAGCTTGCAACCTATTAATTCATAAAATTGAAAACAGTACAATGTGAGGGGGATGAGAAGTCTTATGCTCCTGCTCTTAGTTTAGTTAATTTGATATCAATACAGCTCTCACTAATTACCACCTGGAGGACATCTTCATTGTGGCAGGCTTTGTGCTTTAAATAAATTATATTTATAATCTTCACACTATGCTTTTAAGAAAGACATTATTATTGTTATACACTTAACTATGACAAAACTGAATATCAGTGAAGTTATAGAACTTGCTCAATATTACACAGTAAATGATATGGGCAGAATGTGAACTCAGCTAACTCCAAATTTGATATATTTTAGACAAGACTGCGCTAATAAAATGAGAATAATTTTTAAAACTATACAGAGTTTAAAAATCCACATAAATGTTATTGCTCTCAAAATATTCACTATTGAAAGTTGTCTGCTTTACTTATTCTAAAAATATTCTTCTACTGACTCAGATAATGTCTTGGAATATTTTTTTGGAATTGACTTTAGAACCAGTTTAGGAAGAAAACTTGCCTTATTTACAAATTATAGGATTAATGATTTGGCAACACCTATTAAAGCTTATAAAAATAAAATTGCTGTTTTTAAAAAACCATGTCAGGACCTGTACTGGAATGACAGAAGTTGTAGTGAGAAGGTTAAAAGGCTAATTCCAATGTAACCCTGATATTTGGGGGGCTAGCAATCTGAATCTGTGCCAGCAATCTAATGTACATTCTGGATAACCTATGATTAAGACACTGTGCCTTTCTCCACAAACTGGTTTTGCGAGACCTGTTACTTAAAGGCTCACATTTTACAGAGGCCATAAAGAATGACCAGCACACAGCCCCCGGAGGGGTTATCAGCGCTGGTGCCAGGGCAGGACGTTAGGTATGGTCTCAAGACCCCCAACACCTGGGGCTTTTTGCAAAGCCAACAAAAGGTCTGGAAGTATAATCCATATTTGGGGGACAACGACACCAAAAGGGTATAAAGGAAAAGCTCCCACTATATTCCTTTGCTCAGATTTTGGAGGCGACTCCTCTGAGACTGCCAACGCAATAAAGCTGTGTAACTCCATTTCTCTAAGTGTTGCTTGGGTTTCTTCGGTCTTCTACAACAGTTTAAGATAGCATACTGGCCTGGCCAGTGTTTCTCAGTGGTTGAGCATCAGTCTATGACCCAGGAAATCATGGTTCAATTCCTAATCAGGCACATGCCCAGCTTGTGGGCTCAATCTCCAGTAGGGGGCATGCAGGAGGCAGCTGATGGATCGATGATTCTCTCTCATCATTGATGTTTCTATCTCTCTCCCTCTCCATTCCATTCTCTGAAATCAATAAAAACATATATTTTTAAAAAAGATTGCAAACATGGTCAAATTTAACTTTTTCAAAACTGACAATCAACTAAAAGCTCGTAACAATCCAAAAAGAAATTGTTCAAGAGAAGGGCTGAATCTCAGTAAAAACCATGATCTTTATAACATTTTAGTTTGCCCAAATTACATGTCCACTCCTCAGTTTATGGTAGCTTTGAAATCCAAAAGCTTCTCAACTTTATGGCAGCAGTAAAAACTAACAGTCTAGCTAGCAGCTACTGGATGAGGCAAAATAGATTTGGAGTTCCCCCAAAGACTGATATATAGATATACATTATACACAAATATCGAGCTTTCAGAAGGAAGATTTTTTAAAAACTACTATTTATAATTGCATCAAAAAGAATGAAATATTTAGGAATAAATTTAACTAAGGACGTGAAAGACCTGTACTCTGAAAACTTTAAGACTTGGAAAAATTGAAGATGACATAACAAATAAATGTAAAGATATACCATGCTCATGGATTGAAAGAATTAATATTGTTAAACTTTTAACACTACCCAAAATAATCTACAAATTTAATGCAGTTCCCATCAAAATACCAATTGCATTTTCTCAGTGCTAGAATAAAGAATCTTAAAATGTATGAACCACAAAAACCCCAAATACCCAAAGCAATTTTGAGAAAGAAGAACAGAGCTGGAGGTTTCAAACTATACTACAAAGCTATAGTAATGAAAACAGTATAATACTTACATACATACAGACACATAGAATAGATAGCCCAGAAGTAAACCTATTCCTATATGGTCAATTATTCTGTGACATAAAAAGGCAACAATATAGAATGGATAAAAATCTCTTTAATAAATGGTTTTGGGAAAACTGGACAGCTACATGCAAAAGAATGAAATCGAACAAAAATAACTTCAAAGTGGATTAAATAGTTTAATATAAGACCTGAAACCACAAAATTTCTAGAAGTAAAGCTCTTTGACATCAGTCTTAACAATTTTTGTTGGACCAGTCCCCGTAGGACAACAAAAGAAAAAATAAACAAATTGCATTAGAGCAACCAGAACGCCTTTTTGAAAAAAGGAGAAAACCATCAAGAAATTGAAAAAACAACCTCCTAAATGGGAAAAGATATCATCATATATATGATAAGCAATTAATATACAAAATAGATATATAAAGAACTTACACAACTGAATATCAAAAAAATCAAAAACCCATTTTTTTAAATGAACAGAGAGGTCTTGAACAGACCTTTTTCAAAGAAGACATGCAGATGGCACATGGAAAGTTGCTCAACATCACTGATCATCAGAGAAATGCAGTCATAACCACAGTGAAACATCACCTTACAGGTGTTAAAATGGCTATTATCAAAAAGACCCAAATAACCAAGTGTTGGTAAGGATGTGGAAAAAAGGGACCCCTCATAAGTGGTACAGCCAGTATGGAAAACAGTATGAAGTTTTCCCAAAAAACTAAAGATAGAACTACCATATAACCCACCAATTCCACTTCTGGGTATATATCCAAAGGCAACAAAAACACTATTTTAAAGAGATACATGCATCCCTGTGTTCATTGCAGTGTTATTTACAATAGAGGAGATATAGAAGCAGCCTAAGTATTCATTGATAAATGAATAGGTGAGATGAGGTGATATACATATATGTACAATGGAATATTATTCAGCCAAAAAAAAAAAAGAATGAAACATTGCTATTCATGACAATATGAATGGACCTAGAGGGTATTATACTTCATGAGATAAGTCAGGCACAGAAAGACAAATACTGTATAATTTCATTTATATGTAGAATCTAAAAAACAAAATAAGCAAGATAGAAACAAACTTAGAAATACAGGAAAGAAAACTGGTAGCAGAGATGGGAGGGATTGGGGGGTGGGGAACTAGGTGAAGGGATTTAAGGGATACAAACTTTCAGTTATAAAATAAGTAAGTCATGGGGCTATAATGGATAGCAGAGGTAATATAGTCAGTAATCCTATCTAACAAAAGAGTAATATGCAAATTAATTGTCACTTCATCACAAAGATGGCGGCACTCATAGCCACAAGATGGCGGTGCCCAGTCCCCTCAGCCCTGCCGCTGGAGTGTTTGGGTCTGTCAGCCCGGCCAGGGGTCGTGGGGACCAAACAGAGAGGCAGGATTTGCCCACTCCGGTAGTGAATTAAGCCTCTCTGCTCTGCCGCCTCTGAAGTGTCTGTGGCCAGCAGCACCTGCTTGGCCATCGCCGTGGTGACCCATGAGCAGGCAAGTGTGCCCACAGGCAGCACCCAGCAGGGCCTGCTTGCCCATCGCCGTGGTGTGGAGCAGGCAGGCCCCGCAGAGAGTTGAAAATCACGGGGAGAGGGGCCAAGCCGTCAGTAGGACATCCCCTGAGGGCTCTCGGATTGGAGAGGGTGCAGGTCGGCTGAGGGACCCCCCCCCCCAGTGCACGAATTTCGTGCACCGGGCCTCTAGTGAATGTATAATTCCTATATACTCTCTTATTAGTTCCAGGTGTTCATCATAATTATTCAGCACCTATTTACACTCTGAAATTATTTCTATGATAAGTTTAGTTATCACCTGTCAACGTACAAAGTTATTATAATAGTAGAGGCCAGGTGCACAAAATTTGTGCACGGGGGGTGGGGGGGGGGTGGGTCCTTCAGCCCGACCTGCACCCTCTCCAATCTGGGAGCCCTCAGGGGATGTCCTAATGATGGCTTGGGCCCGCTCCCTGTGGTTCTCTGCTCTCTGCGGGGCCTGCCTGCTCCACACCATAGCGATGGGCAAGCAGGCCCTGCTGGCCGTAGACACTCCAGAGGTGGCAGAGCAGGAAAGCTTGATCCGATACCAGAGTGGGTGGATCCTGCCTCTCTGCTTGGTCCCTGCAACCCCTGGCCGGGCCAATAGGCCCAAACACTCCAGCAGCGGGGCTGAGGGGACTGGGCGCCGCCATCTTGTGGCTATGGGCACCGCCATCACCATCTTTGCGATGGAGTGACAGTTAATTTGCATATTACTCTTTTATTAGATAGGATAAAAATAAGATACATGCAAACTTTGTTCCAAAATATAAGTGAATATGTGAATCAATTGAATCATGACTCCATTCCTAGATTGAAATACTGAGTGCCATAAAATGTAACTATTTTTAATCCACTCATTGAATCTACTGTAATCAAAAACTGAACTCTACTTAATAATTTCAAAATGTATTATGTGATGCTAAGATTTTTTTGAAACAAAAATAGAATGGAAATATTGAATCAAAATGTTTTTTAGAAAGAAAATACACGAGAGAAGGTTTCCCCTACTTGCTGATATTTGTCTCAAACAAACAAGTTGGACTAGAGCAACCAGAAAGCTTCTCTTTTTTTTTTATTTTGAACAAAGGAGAAAACCATTAATAAATTGAAAAACTAACCTCCTAAATGGAAAATGCTTATCATATATGTGATAAGCAAGTACTATCTAAAATATATAAATAAATAACTTACATGACTAAATATAAAAAAAACAAGATATAATAATAATAATTCTCTGCCCTCTTTTAATTCAGCACTCCCTCTCCTGAGAAAGTAAGGCTGCCTCCTTAAAGGACTTGTAAATGTAAAATTTTGCATCCCCAGCCTCAATAGCTCAAGGTATGGTCACATGATTTATGCCATGCCAATGGGACACAGCCTTCCTCAGGCTGTAATTGTCAGTTAATATCGCGTTGGCAGGTAGTAGAAGAGGCTGCAGCTACTTCTAGTTTCCAGCAGCTGCAGCATTCCAGTGGTACCAGTCTCCTTCATTAGTTGTGTGTTCAAACTTGGTCTCAGCAGCAGCAGAAGAGTGCTGGGGCGTGACTTGAGATGCTCTTCCTGTCTGTGACCTTTATGCCTGTTTCTCTGGCACCTCAAGTTACCACTATCTTTTTTTTTTTTAATTTAATTTTATTGTTTAAGGTATTACAAATAGTAGTATATATGTCTCTTTTTTTTCTTCCCCATTGACCTCCTCCAAGCCTCCTGGATCTGCCCCCTGCACTGTCTCCAAAGACCACCATGAACCAGGGCACAGTGACGAGGACCAGGGAAGGAGCAGAAGCAGTGCCGAGGCAGGCGAGGAAGGTCGTGAAAAGAGTAAGATTGAGAAGCACAGAGCTGTTAAGAAAGAGCCTCCAGCCATCGCCAGTTTGGTTCAGTGGATAGAGCGTTGACCTGGGGACTGAAGTGTCCTGGGTTTGATTCTGGTCAAGGGCATATACCTTGGTTGCAGACTCCTGGCCCTGGTTGAGGTGCATGCAGGAGGCAACCACTTGATGTGTCTCTCTCACATCCGTGTTTCCTACCTGTATAAACCCATCTGAACATATCTTAAATTGTCAGGTTTACAAGTAAACTAATGCAAAAGTTAGCACTGGAAATTATTGCAATCAACAACCTTTCCACAAGGAAGGTCGGTGGAATTTAGGATGTGTTACCTGGACTTGTTGGTGCTAACAGCAGTGAGGAATTTCTGGGACACTTAAGAGCTGGAACTCTGGCAGCTGCTGGCAGGCATGGGCTGTCTGTGGTCACATGTAATAAAAGGCTCATTAAAGGCAAAGCTTAGTCTGAGTGGCCTGTGCATGGAAAAATATATAGGGCATGAGAATGTCAAGGAATTGGAGGTGAACTGATGGCTTCTAACAGTGGTGGACAACTTACAGAGAGAGTAGCAACGTTAAAGTTCTCAATTCAAGGTATAGATTGAAAAGCAGATTGTTAATAACTCTAACACAATTATAATTTACTAGAGGCCGGGTGCACAAAATTTATACACGGGGGTGGGGGAGTGGGGGTGGTCCCCCCTCAGCCCAGTCTGCACCCTCTCCAATCCGGGACCCCTCGGGGGGTGTCCGACTGCCAGTTTAGGCCCAGTCCTGGGGATTGGGCCTAAACTGGCAGTCGGACATCCCTCTCACAATCCAGGACCACTGGCTCCTAACTGCTCATCTGCCTGCCTGCCTGATTGCCCCTAACTGGCCCCCATGCCAGCCTGATCACCCCTAACTGCCTCTGCCTGCCAACCTGGTCACCCCAACTGCCCCCCGCTGCCAGCATGGTCGCCCCTCACTGCCCCCCCTGCTGACCTGGCTGCCCCCAACTGCCCCCACCCCTGCCAGCCTGGTCACCCCTCACTGCCCCCCCTGCCGGCCTGGTAACCCCATGCAGTCTGCTGCTCAGTCGTTTGGTCGTCCCTCACTAACCCTCCTGATGGCCTTGTTGCCCCATTTAGCCTGTTAGGTCCTCCATTCGGTTGTTTCGGATGTGATGACACCTCTTACTGCTTGCACCCCAAGGCTGTATTGGCCGAAGAAAATTTTACCAGTAGTAAGACAATACACCATATCGCCACTAAATCATTTTCTATTATTAAACCTCTCAAACTTTTTTCTAAAATAGTTCTTATTTTATTTACAATGTTTCCATTTATTTTGATATTGTAAATGGAGAACATCTACTAATTTTCATATGTAGGTAGTACAATCATTCACTTAGATTAAATCTCTTGGTTTTAAACAGTTGTCAAAGTAATTTATTCAGTCTCCTGGTAGGTACATCACCTACATATAATAATTATCTGCCCGCTTTTTCAATATTTATATATTTCTTACCACTAGAAAACCTATTGCCTATTTTTAATACATCTTTCAATTTCAAATATACTAAAATAGTTTTTATTTGTGAATATTTTCAAATACCTTTCCAGCATTTTGAGATTACCCTGTTTTGTTTTTTCATTTAGCTTATTAGTGTGATAAAATAGGTTAATTAATTTTTTGTCAATGTTCTTTCTTAATCTGGGCCACAGTGTTTATTAACAGCAAGTTTCCCTCAGAGGGAATGAACCAAACTGAATTAGGAAGATTTCAGGAACTGACTTGAGTCCACCCCTCTGGTCCTCAGCACTTTGTAGCTCTGCCCCTCAGGAAGCAGAATCGGAGGAATGATGGTTTCCTGTTTTCACTTCAACCTGTTCCAGTGCCAAAATCACACGAGCCCATTGGAGAAATTAAAAAGAAAAGAAAAGAAATTTAAGAGGAGAAAAACCACCAACTTTGTTATGGAGGGGTAGATTTTTATTATTCTTTCACCTAATAGGATCTATGATGATTTTATTAGCACAACTAACTTCCTTGTTACCTCTTCTCTATCTGAGCTTTATTCCTTGAAGATAGCACTTGACCTTTTATTTTAGTCATGTTTTCAGTATCCATATTCCACCTCGGAACAGCTGATACCTGAAGACTGGTGCTATCTGTTTAGGGCAGCATTGACTTGGCAGGGAGAATCCCTAGGCGTACCTACCTGACAGGGAGAAAGGCTTCCTTTAGCTATTGCACTCATGTTTGAACATACTACACCAATTCTTAGCATCACCATTCTTCATACTAAAAATGAATTATCTACTTGGAGTACAGGTTAAAACTTAATACGCTGCAAAATATAAATTGTGCACTCACATCATAAATATGTTGTAATATTCCAATATTTTTACATGGCAAAATAATGTATATATGGGTGCAGAGTAAATTAATGTTTCCATGTCACTTTAAGAGAAGAAATTGTTTTTACTGCTAGGTGTTTTTGTGTCTTTACAGACATCCTTCCATTGACTAAGGAGTAAAGCCAAGGTCCAGCCACAGAGTGGCTGATTCCAGCTATCAGTCCTCCTGCACCCACACAGCCTCACAAGGATAGGTTGAGAGCATTCATTCCTGCCCCCAAACTTTTATGAAGACCTCATAAACCTCCGATCCTTTCCATCCGTTCTGTCTGTTCAAAGTCAAACACCCTCCTCACTTTTCCATTGATCTGTAATAAGGTGTGTGTTTTTTTCTACTTTGATCATCAGTGTGTGCACAGAGGCAGTGAAGTAGAGAAGATGAACTTTATTCATTTGGTTAAATGCTTTTCTTTTGGGAATAAAGACATTATAGGTCAGCCAGGACAAGTACCTGTCTGACCTCACCCAACCTAATGGTGGTAGACCTGATACAAGAGACACTCAGGAAATATTATCTATAAAGAACTGGCTGTCTGCTCAGTACCTCCACATACCCTCATGCGTTACCTTCAATGCAGCCTCCAATTTAAGGATGGAAAGATATGCTCAAACAATTTGTTGAGTGATTAGATTAGCCAGAACAATAGTTACTGTGCCTGTCCTCTCCCATTCACAAGAGAGGCTAATGTTATTTTTTTTAAAAAAATATATTTTATTGATTTTTTACAGAGAGGAAGGGAGAGAGATAGAGAGTTAGAAACATCGATGAGAGAGAAACATCGATCAGCGGCCTCCTGCACATCTCCCACTGGGGATATGCCCGCAACCCAGGTACATGCCCCTGACCGGAATAGAACCTGGGACCCCTCAGTCCGCAGGCCGACGCTCTATCCACTGAGCCAAACCGGTTTCGGCAAGGCTAATGTTATTTTTAATAATACTGAAGACTGCCTGGCACTTTTAATGCATGCAAATATTTTGTTTAAAAATACTCATCTAAAAGGCCATAAGTGCTTTGGTCATATAGCATTCCCCTTTTAAGTTGGAATGTTCAAGGGAATAATTTCTTTGTTATGAACTTAAGCTCTGTGGCCAATTGACCTCTACCTAGAGGAAACCACTTGAGGGCACCAAAGGCATTGCTCTTGCTCTGCGTCCCTTGGAGGAGGTTATGCTTTCCATCTCATTGTAAATTTAGAGGAAGTGGGTGGGGAAGCCAAGGTCTGGGAAAATGACCATAATAATAGTACCTTCTGTTTACATGGCACCTCTCTTCAATTAGCTCAGCATGTTTGGATATGATTATTCAGCTGGGAGCTTCCAGTTGTGGGAAATGAGGCACAAGGCGAACACGTGGCCTAGGTGGGACAGAGGGTGAGAATAATTCTTATTCACTCCAAATGCCCATTCATTATTTTCACTCTAAAAAGCTGATGTGTGACCTTTCCTGGCCATTTCCTTAGAAACAATAAGAGAAGTTACAGTCCCAAACCCAAATACATGTAATGGAAAGACTCATAAGTTTGGCTAGGGAAAATAAAATCACACTCCTCAGAGCCAAGGAGGAAACAAAATAGACTTATTTTCAACTATGTAAGTATAGTTGTAAGGTGACAAGTTGAGTATTCCAATTTCTAACAGGTGCCATGAAGCAACACAGCCTAAATAGTCCTCTGCTACATTTTACTTGTTGTCTCCAAGCAAATCTTCTCAAACTTGCATTGTAAATCATTCAGCTTTTACTCATTCTCTGCCAAAAATGACCAAAAAGTATAAAGAGAAAAATTGAACTTATATTTAAAAAGCTAAATTCTTGTCTCACATAAGAAAATGCTACAGCAGAGTGTAATGTGTTAATGAAATGCTCCAGCGTAATTCAGTGAAGAAACATCATGGCAGAGCATTTAATTAATAGACAATCAGGTCTGTGGCTTAGTCATCGACTGAGAAGATCGCTAGAGTGAGTTTCCGAAGAGAGCATTGCACTGCGCGTGTGGAGCTTCCTGCAGAGTCATGTAGGGCCTCACCTGCTAACGAAAGGGCGCATGTGCTCTCCAAGTATTAAACATGTGCCTTTAACCTCTGAATTTGTATGTGGGTACTTACTCACATGTATGTTGGAAGCTGACTGCCCCTTTACAGGTTTTAACCCCAACAGACTCACTCTCCAGGATCATTTGTTTTCACCAAATGCATATTTTTTAACTTAAATTTTAGATGATACTTGAATATAGCTTCCTTTATAGTTCAAATTATCTTAATGTATGTCTGTTATATAAAGGGTTTCTCCAAAGTGTTAAGGGACTAATATGATTGCAATTAACTTATTTTTGTTATGATAATATATAGTTCAGAGGCTCTACGTGTCCTGAAATGGAAAGGAATCAAATCATGCTTCTTTCTCTCTTGCTTACCGCTTACACTCCTCCACATCATTCTAAATTTGAGAGAAGTTAATGATTTATTGAGTTTTATGAAAAAAATATTTATTTTTACCTTATTTATTTGGATCCTTACCTCAAATGTTTACTTTCCAGGACTGGTGCAGATTGACTTTTATACACTGCCTGCAACAATTGTACATCATGCCCACTCTCAAAATACTGTAAGTATACAGGAACTGGCTTTGGGATTGGGGGCTTTTGTGGTGTTTGGCTTTCTCCCAGCCCAGAAACACAGAAATCTAAAGGTATAAAAACTAAAGTTATAATACCTTAGGCTCATCCATATCATCCAACTGCTATTTAAAACCATCGATTTCTCAAATTTTAAAGCTAGAAAACCAAGCTACAGCAAAGGTAAGGTAATTTGCACATACATAGCAAGTGGTAGACCCAAATCTCCAATCTAGGTAGCCTTGACTTTGTTTTCCAGAATGTTAAGGAAATAATAAATTAATCTTTATATTCCACATGGATTTTTAACTTCTAGGAAATAAGTAGAATGAAAAGGCCAAATTTTCTTAAGATAAATGATTAATCAATTTTATTTTATTTCATAAATATTTTTGAGGCTTTACTGTATATAACATTCTGCTTGACATAAAGAGGCAAAGTTGGATCTTTAAGAATTCAGAACTAGCACTTATATTTTCTAAACAGTTTAGAGAAAATAAAGAAAAAATGAACATAACCAGAAAAAATGCACATGCCCTATTAAATAAATAGTGACCTGCCTGATAGAAGTTCCTTTTCATGTAGTTACCCTCCAGAGTTCTTTCATATGTGAGTGAAATCATATGGTACTTGTCTTTCTTTGAGTGGCTTATTTCACTTAGCATAATGCTCTTGGGGACCATCCATGCTGTCTCAGAGGGTGAGTTTTTCTTCTATTTTTTTTCCTTCATTTTTACAGCCAAGTAGTATTCCATTGTGTAAATATACCACAGCTTTTCTATCCACTCATTTACTGAGGGACACTTGGGCTGCTTCCAAGTCTTGGCTACTGTAAATAACACTGCAATGAATATAGGGGTGCACAAAATGAACTTACAAGCTAAAATAGAGCCCTAACCGGTTTGGCTCAGTGGCTAGAGTGTCGGCCTGTGGACTCAAGGGTCCCAGGTTCGATTCCGGTCAAGGGAATGTACCTTGCTTGCGGGCACATACCCAGTAGGGAGTGTGCAGGAGGCAGCTGATAGATGTTTCTCTCTCATCGATGTTTCTAACTCTCTATCCCTCTCCCTTCCTCTCTGTAAAAAATCAATAAAATATATTTAAAAAAATAAAATAAAATAAAATAAAGACAAAGTCATAGAGCAGTGATGGCAAACCTTTTGAGCTTGGCATGTCAGCATTTTGAAAAACCCTAACTTAACTCTGGTGCCGTGTCACATATAGAAATTTTTTGATATTTGCAACCATAGTAAAACAAAGACTTATATTTTTGATATTTATTTTATATATTTAAACACCATTTAACAAAGAAAAATCAACCAAAAAATGAATTCACGTGTTACCTCTGACACGCATGTCATAGGTTCACCATCACTGTCATAGAGGGAGAGCTGGTTGACAGCTGTCAGGGGGTGGGGTTGGGGGGCAGTGTCAGTGCAGTCAAGGAATTGAGCAAAAAAGAAAAAATGAGAAAAAAACTCATAGACACAGACAACAGTGTGGTGATTGCTGGGGGGACAGGGGATGGAGGAGATAGAGAGGGTATAGGGGGGATAAATGGTGATGGAATGAGACTTGACTTGGGGTGGTAAACACACAATACAATATATAGGTGATGTTGTGGCATTATGCACCTGAAACCTTATAATCTTTCTAACCAGTGTCACCCCAACAAATTAAATAAAAAAAGAAAACTTCATGTGAAAGTGATTAGGTAAAAGATTCCATTCAAAATCTGAGCGCTTTAGTCATTACTTTTCATGTTTTAAAAATAATTTAATGAGAATGACTTTAAATAGTATCATATTTCAAATTACTTAGTTATCCTACTCACCAGAATTACAATTTCTTATGTCACACATATCATATACCTATTAAAACATGCAGTTTATTTTACTGAAACTGTGATGTTTGCCATTCTAATTAATCAGTGACTTCCCTGAAGGTAGGGATTTTATCTTATTCATTCTTATATCACATAGCGCATGTAATACTGACAAATTCCTGGTAAATGAATGATGAAAAACTGGGTCAACATATGAATGTTCAAATGTTCCTATAGGGTCATTCAAGGACAGAGAAAAGAGATACAATGGAAACTGAAAAAGGATAGAAATTTAAGGCTCAACTACACTTAGGTCATTATGAAAAGAGAAGAAGTTAGAGAAAAATACAATAAACAATCAGCTAGGAAAAGAGGTCATTGGCATTTTGTGTCATGTAAAACAAAGAGAAAATTTTTAGAAGTTAGAGTTGGCAACAGTGTTAAAGGTTAAAATGATTGAAAATGTGCTAGTATTAGAACTGTTCATAAATATTCCAGGGTTTAGGGAATTACTGAGTGGCCCGATGTTTACCACAGAGCAGAACACAGAGCTCACTACCTAGCAGGACTACAATAACATCTTCTGGTCTAGAAAGGAAGACCCTAGAAGTGAAGAGGTCTCTGGGGAAAATGAGTAAAAGCCTATTTTCTATCCTAGTAACTTTCTGGGGAAGTTGAGACTCTTCTTTTTAAGTTACACCCTTGAGTTGCCAAGAGCACGCTAAATAAAATGTGGGTAATATTCCAATTGCCATTAATGAAGTTAGTTAGAGAGGAAGTCACTGGCTAAGTTATATTTAGGCCACAATAACAATCATATAAAAAAAACTTTTCAGCACAGAAGCAAACCTGCCTACATGGGCTACGACCCTCTATTTCACCAAAGGTCTTGGATATATGATCTGGCAAAGTTAAACTCTAATAAATTTAAATTTTCCCACATCCTGTACAGTTTCCATGTCTTAAATTAGGGCCTAAATGATGTCCAAAAGCACCAATTCCAACTCTCTAAGGTAAAAAAATAGTATGATCTCTTTCTATAAGATTAGTAAATGGAAACCACTATAAATAGAAGAGAAAACAGCAAGTAAATATATCTTATGGAATACAACTGCTTAAAAAAATCAGAAGAAAACTCTAGAACATCTTTTTAAAAAAATATATTTTTATTGATTTCAGGGAGGAAGGGAGAAGGAGAGAAAGACAGAAACATCAGTGATAAGAGAGAATTATTGATTGGCTGCCTCCTGCACCTCCTACTGGGGATTGAGCCCAAAACCTGAGCATGTGTTCTTGATAGGAATTGAACCTGAGATTCCTTCAGTCAGCAGGCCTGCTCTCTCCTCTGAGCAAAACCAGCTAGGTCTCTAGAACATCTTGAATTTAACTTTCCAATCAATCTGAGAAGATATTGTGTCTATGAAATTAGAAAAAGAGTGACTCAATGCAAAAAGAAGTTACAAACATGATTGCCAAACAGAAAAGGTACAACGGAAACAGTGAACTGTTTAGAAGAAAAATTTAAGATTAGAGAACATTTTTAAAGTTACTTAACAAAAAAATCAGAGTAAGACAATAAAGACCAAGAAGTTAAGAGAATAATACAGAAATCTAGAACAGGGCCATCAAACGTAGTCATAACAGAAATTTCAAAAGGAGTAAATGAGGAAAAGACATAATACAAAAAAAAAAAGGAAAGAAAAAGAAAAGGGAAAAAAATTGCCCTAAATTTTTTTAAAAGTTGATATTTAAATATAAAGGTCTCCTAACCAAAAAAAAAAACCAAAAACAAAACAAAACAAAAAAAAACCACACACAAAAAAAACAACAGGTCATTTTGATGAAAAAAATAACCCCATCCAGCAATATTTTTGTTACTAGACATATTATGGGGAAATTTTAAAAATCATTTATAGAATAAAAAATATTCTACAAGTATTCAGGCAGAAAATGAAATGTACATTTACATAGGAAAATGGGAAATAATATTGTTATTTTATAAAGAAGAAATATAAGTAGTCAATCAACAAATGGAGAAACATGGATTCAACCGAGTGAGAATTTCTTCTTACATTGGAGTAAATTAATAGTGTACTCAAGAGTACTGTTATCAAAAGTACCTGGAGATGTGTACTTTAAAATATTTTGGGGAGTATAAATCAGGATAAACTTTTGTATGACAAGTTAATGCTTTCTGTAAACTCTGACAACATTTTTATTTTCTAGAAATTAAAGAAAGGAAAAAAAAATAATTTATATGTACAAATATCTAGCCACAAGAATATTTAGCAAAAAATATAACAAGAAGATATCATCAGAAACAAATAGAATATCTAAATTTTGGCCTTTAGGTAAAGAGAGTATAATCATACATAACACACTGTATATGTGTCATGTATATGCATACATGTTCAAATGAATAGAAAAATGTTCACAAAATTTTTTTAAAAGTTTAAAATATGTGAATAATATATTTAAGTTTATATTTATATCTGCCTAGAATGAAAAAGCCATTAAGTTACCATTTGTTTTTTGGATAAATTCCTCTAGTACCAGCCACCGAAATACTTAAACAAGCCAGTCACATCCTCTTGGTACTATAACGCCTTCCTCCTTGGGTTATTCACTCTCTTCTGAGTGCAACCCCCATATGACCATGTGTCTCAAATGGTGTCCTTCTCCTCTGGGTCATGAGGAGATGTGACTAATAAACTGTTATTAAAGTCATCTGTATAGTGTCAATGTCATGTGTTTGGCCATCCCCAAAACCATAGGATGGGGATTCCTCCAAGAAGGTGAAGAGGTGGCAAATAAAACAAAGAAGATTAAAGGTGTAGATGAAATTAAGGATTGAGGAGCAGTGTCTTAGAGCAGGAACAAGCTGACGAACTCTAGCAGATAGGTAAATGAGTTAATTTTGATAAGAGGAGAAAGGGACAATAGAATCGGTAATGATCCAACTGAGGCCTTGCAGGATAGCTTGGTCTTGTTAGTAAAATAGCAGACAATATCATCTGCTGAGATCAAGAGGCAGTAATGAGGGTTGGGGCTTAAGCTGATCCATTAGGTTATCCTTGCTTACAAGTAGAAGAATTACCAACTAATAATAATGTCCAGGCAATTAATTACATCACATGATAAGGAGCTTGGAAGCAGGCAATTCCAAGATGGGTTCAGGAGGTCAACAAACATCAGGACACAGGCCTGTCGTCTTTGAAACTTTCTCCACCTTCTCCCGAAAGTGATAGGGTGGCTGTTGAATCAGTTTCACATGACAGCTACAAAAAAGAATGAGAATAGATAGGAAAAAACACCCACATTTACACATGTTCTCCTGTATGTAATATATATATATATATATATATATATATATATATATATATATATATTCCTTTTCTAGAGGGTACTAGCAAATATCCCCTTAATCTCATTGGCCAAAACTGGTCAGCAGCTATCCCAAGACCATAAATGAGTAAAAAAAACAAATGAAATTAGAATTACTGGCTTAGACCAAGCATGATTTTCACTCTGGGGTTGAGCATTTTACTTCCTGAATAAAAGAGGGATTCCATTAGCAAATAACAAAGGGTAAAATAGTTCAGGGCAAGCAACTTACATCGATTGTTCAAGGGAATATCAAAAAATTTTGTAATAGCAGCTGTAGATGATGCCATGAGAAGTCCATAAAACATCAATGAAAGGATTAGTAGGCAACATTGAAGATGGAAAATCATGAATTTATAGAGAACATGATAGTCTAGATCTGTGACTTTCATTGGCAATCCTATATAATAAAAGGCTAATATGCAAATCAACCGAACAGCAGAATGACTGGTCACTATGATGTGCAATGACCACCAGGGGGCAGTGCACTCCCACAGGGGGAACGCTGCTCAGCCAGAAGCCAGGCTCATGGCTGGTGAGCACAGCAGCAGTGGCGGGAGCCCCTCCCATTTCCACGACAGCGCTAAGGATGGCCAACTGATGGCTTAGACCCACTCTTCATGGGGAGTGGGCCTAAGGCATCAGTCGGACATCCCCTGAGAGCTCCTGGACTGTGAGGGGGCACAGGCTGGGCTGAGGGACCCCCACTCCATGTGCACAAATTTCCTACACTGGGGCTCTAGTATATAATAATCTGGGAATACAAAGTAAATATGTGGAGCATCAAAAGAAGCAATAATGTCAATACATTTACAAAAAGGTCTGATCATGAAGTCCAGAACTTTTGAAGATAGTGGACATAGCCATGCCTTGCAAGAATTGAGGGAGAAAAAGTATAATTTTGGACATATAGAGGTCAGGATTTCAAAAAAATGGTATGAACAGATAGTATAAAGAAAATGGAGAGATTTTAGTAGGAAAAATAGAAACCAAACTCACTGACATTTGGAACCATTTTACCTCTAAGTGTAGACATGACAAGGAGAGTCTGAGAACATTTGGATATAAATGCAGTGGATGTAAAAAGGTTGAGAATACCAGAAACATATTTTTTGAAGCGGTGAGAGAATGGCAGAAATAATTTTTCTTTTGCCTACATTTTTCTGTATTCCTAGTTAGACTGTTTTTTTTTTCTTTCTTGCAGGTCTGAGAGCATATATTACATTTCTTTCTCATGCTAATTTAGGAAGAGACGTTGAGGAGGAGTGGTGGCTGTGATAGTGGAAATAGTCCCCCAGGATGCTGAGATTGCACAGGCATCAAATTTCAATGGTTACATTAGTCTTGTACAATAAGATTTTAAGTACTGCTGTACAATCAGAAAATAATTTCATATTTTAATTGGGTTGGAGGTATTATATCTGGATACAAGTTTTTTCCTTGTAGTTTCAAATCATATCTCCCAATGGTGCATTTCCTCCAGATTCCATCAATGGCTATGCCTGGAATATGCAAGTGCTGGTAGACAGATGCAAACCATGCTGCTGAATGCCAGTTCCATCCCTGGTATCAAAATGGCATTTATTGTACTTAGTTTAAAAACAGGAGGCTAGGAAAAAATGCCAACTAATAGTCAAGAGGCTTGACTAAATTGTGATATTGGTGCAAGTAATATTCTATAGCCATAGTACAATATTAAAAATATGTGTTAGCATAAAAAAGCACAATGTAATTTTAAAACTATTTTTATGCATAATAAGAACCAGGGGCCCAGTGCACGAATTCATGCACCTTAAAAGGAACTATGGACCATAAGACTGGGGGGGGGGGCACAGGGGTGGTCTTGGCCCATCCTCTGTGACCCCGCCCGGCCCCTTCCGCCATGGCCTCTGGTCCCCTGCTTCCACTGCTGCTGCTCCCATGTGCTGCCAGTGCCAGCCCTGCTCACACCTGCTGACAACGCGGAGCAATTGGGGCCAGCGCCAGCAGTGGGCACAAGCGGGGCTGACCCCATCAGTGGGTGAGAGCGGAGGCTACTGCCCCAATCGCCTCTCAGGATTAGGGGAGGTGGAAAAGCCCTCAGGGGCAATCAGGACCAGCAGCCACTGCTTGCACCTGCTGATGGCGCTGAGTGATCGGGACTGGTGCCGGGCACTGGAAGCGGGTGCAAGCAGTAGCTCCAGTAACAGCAGCAGGTGTGAGTGGGGCTGGTGCCAGCAGCAGTTGCAATCGCCTGGTGGGACCATGGCGCTTGGGAGCAAAGAATTTTCAGTAACCACCAGAGGCTTGCCCCAATGACAGCGACCAGCACCCTGCCTTGGTCTGGAGCCCCCGCTCGCCTGCTGCACCATCCTGCCTCAGCCAATGCCTGCCATGTTCTGCGCTCTGCCACCTGCTGCCAATGCCCACAGTGTTCTGCATGCACCTCCTGGTTGTCAGCACACGTCATAGCGACCAGTTGTTTGGTTGTTCCGCAGTTCGGTCTATTTGCATATTAGGGTTTTATATATATATAGATGTAGGTGATTTTCAAAACAATGTTTAGGATTTTATCATTTTTTCAAAGTGAATATGTTTATTCAAGTAATAATCTATAATAATAAAAGCGTAAGCGACCATCGTAACTGAATGGACGACCAAACAGGCTGCGTGGGGTGACTAGTCCAGCAGGGGGGTTAGTGAGGGATGACCAAATGACTGAGCAACGGGCTGCGTGGGGCGACCAGGCCAGCAGGGGGTTAGTGAGGGGCGACCAAACAACCGAACAGCGGGCTGCATGTTAGTGAGGGGCGACCAAATGACTGAGCAGCAATGTACCACCACTTTTTTATCCACCTGTCTATTGCTGGGCATTGGGTTGTTTCCATAGCTTGGCTATCCTATATAAAAAGAGCTAATATGCAAATGATCATCATGCCCTCACACCATCATGCCATAACGGCTCAGACACTCAGCACTGGGGAAAGAGGAAAGGCCAGCCTGGCAAAAATGAGCTTGCAATAGAGTAATGGGGACCAGCCAGGCACAAATGAGCTCGCGAGAGAGGAATGGGGACCAGTCAGGCTGTGGCTTTTGAGAGGGACAAGCTGCCTGCCCCACGGTCCCAGACATCCCCCAAGGGAGTCCCAGATTGGAGAGGGTGCAGGCCGGGCTGAAGGACACCCCCACCTCCATTCACAAATTTTGTGCACCGGGACTCGTAAATAATTCTGCAATGAACATTGGAGTACATATATTCTTTTGAATTAGTGTTTTGGGTTTCTTCTACTCAGAAGTGGATTCACTGGGTCATAAGGCAGTACCATTTTTAATTTTTTGAGGTAACTCCATACTGTTTTTCATAGTGGCTGCACCAATCTGCATTCCCACCAGCAGTGAAAAATGTTCCCTTTTCTATAGATCCTTGCCAACACTTGTTTGCTGATTTATTGATGATAGCCATTCTGAAAGGTGTGAGGTGACATCTCATTGTGTGTTTTTTTTTAAAATTGATCTTTATTGTTGAAAGTATTACAAATATTCCCTTTGTAATTTGCATTTATCTGATGATTACTGACATTGAGCATTTTTTTATATGTCTATTGGCCATCTGTATGTCCTCTTTGGAGAAGTGTTTACTCAGGTCTTTTGCCCATTTTTTAAAAATTGGTTGTTGTTTTTTTTTTACCTTAATTTGTAAGAGCTCTTTATAAATTTTGGATATTAACCTCTTAACATATGTATCATTGGTTAATATGTTCTTCCATTCAGTAGGTTGTCTTTTTATTTTGTTAATGGCTTCCTTGTGCAAAAACCTTCTTGTTTGACGTAGTCCCATTTGTTTATTTTTTCTTTTGTTTCCCTTGCCTGAGGAGATATATCAGGAAAAATATTGCTTAGAGGAATGTCTGAAACTTTACTGCCCATGTTTTCTTCTAAGATTTTTATGGTTTTGAATCTAACATGTAAGTATTTAATCCATTTTGAACTTATTTCATGTTTGGTATAAGAGAGTGGTCTTGTTTCATTTTTTTAATGAATCTGTCCAATTTTCCCAACACTACTTATTGAGAGGACTGTCTTTACCCCATTGTATGTTTTTGCCTCCTTTGTCATATATTAATTGACCATACAGGTGTTGGTTTATTTCTGGGTTCTCAATCCTGTTCCATTGATGGGTGTGTCTTTTTTAATTCTAGTATTATTCTGTTTTGATTACTAGAGCCTTGTAGTATAGTTCAATATCAGGCAACGTGATACTTCAAACTTTGTTCTTCTTTCTCAATATTGCTGTGGCTATTTGTGGTCCCATATAAATTTTTGGATTATTTGTTCCAGTTCTATAAAACATGTCTTAGATATTTTAATAGATATTGTGTGAAACTATAGATTGCTTTGGGCAGTATGGATATTTTCATAATGTTAATTCTTCCTATCCATAAGCACAGTATGTTTCTATTTATATGTATCTTCTTCAATTTTTTTCTTCAGTGTCTTATAATTTCTCAAGTACAAGTCTTTTAACTCCTGGGTTAAATTTATTCCTAGACATTTTTTAATTCAATTGTGAATGGTTTTTTTTTTTTTAATTAATTTATTTTTTAAAATATATTTTATTGATTTTTTACAGAGAGGAAGAGAGAGAGAGAGAGAGTTAGAAACATCGATGAGAGAGAAACATCGACCAGCCGCCTCCTGCACATCCCCCACCGGGGATGTGCCCACAACCCAGGTACATGCCCTTGACCGGAATCAAACCTGGGACCTTTCAGTCCGCAGGCCGACGCTCTATCCACTGAGCCAAACCGGTTTCGGCGGGTTTTTTTTTTTTAGTTTACCTTTCTAATAGTTCATTATTGGTGTATAAAAATACAACTAATTCTGAATATTTATTTTGTATCCTACTAGTTTACTGAATTCATTGATCAGTTCTAACAGGTTTTGGTGGAATATATGAAGGGTTCTCTATATACCAGTGATGGCGAACCTTTTGAGCTCGGCGTGTCAGCATTTTGAAAAACCCTAACTTTACTCTGGTGTCGTGTCACATATAGAAATTTTTTGATATTTGCAACCATAGTAAAACAAAGACTTATATTTTTGATATTTATTTTATATGTTTAAATGCCATTTAGCAAAGAAAAATCAACCAAAAAAATGAGTTCGTGTAACACCTCTGACACGCGTCATAGGTTCACCATCACTGCTATATACAGTATCATGTCATCTGCACATAGTTATAGTTTTACTTCTTTCTTTACAATTTGGATGCCTTTTTTCTTATTCCTGTCTAATTATTGTGGCTAGGACTTCCAGTGTTATGTCGAATAAGTGTAGTGACACGACATTCTTGTCTTGTTTTTGATCTTAAGGGAAATACTTTTAGTTTTTCCCCATTGAGTATAATGTGAACTGTGGATCTGTTATATATGGCCATATGTTGTTTGAAGTATGTTCCCTCTATTCCCACTTTGCTGAGAATTTTTATTATAAATAATTGCCAGATTTAATCAAATGCTTTTCTTGCATGTTTTTTTTCTCTCGATTTAATTTAGCTGTTTATGTTCTCTTATAGCTCAGTGAACTTCTTTAAGATGATTCTTTTGAATTATTTTTCAGGCACAGATTGCTTTTTCTTTAGGGTTGGTTGCTGAAGATTTGTTTTGTTCCTATTGTGTCATATTTCCTTGATTTTTCATGCTTCTTACAGCTTTGTGTTTATGTCAGCACGTTTGAAGAAGCAGTCCTCCCTTCTAGTCTTTATGGACTGGGAGCCCACAAACGTTTTCTATAAATATGCATGCTCCACTCCTCATCCTTCCTCCCAGGGGAAGTGTTTCAGGGCTGTGCACCTTCTCCTAATCTTGCAAAGCCATGTAATTCACCATAAACCACCCACCCCTTTCCCCTAGGTCAGTGCCCTACGTGGCCTGAACATTATGTTCAAACTCCACTTCTCTCACTTCAGGGTTGTAACCATTTTTGCAGATCCGTGCCTACTGAGAGCCACCTCCCTTTTCATTGTTCTCATCTGCCCCCCGGCTTTCAAACTCAACACTTCGCTCTGGGTGAAGTGCCACAGGGCAGATCTCCTGGGCAAGGCCTCAAAAGCGTAGCGATATTGGATGCATGCTTCTCTCTCTCCTTCTCCAGGGGAAATATCTCAGGCTAAGGTGTTCTCTCTCAGTGGTGTCCTGTGAGAGCTTGGGGGAGGGCTCACATGGATAAAGTGAAACTGCTTTTTTTTATTCATTTCAATAAGCCTGTTATTAGATTTGTGCTTATCTGTGATGCTGTATTCTCCTAATTGGATTCTGGAATTCTAATAAAGGTATTTTGGTCCATACACTGATATTAAATTAAGGGTTCTGTGGGAGAATAAGGGTTGGGACTTCCTAAACCACAGTCTTACTAATCACCCCAAAATATACTTTTATGTCTCAAATTTCTATGTGATTTATTTTACTCTTTTATCAACTGTTTTTAATATCAACTTTTTGCTCTGAGGCACTTTTTAGGTTTAAAACATTTTTACTTAATAGCTCTACCATATGACACTTTTAAAGACCTCATCCCATCAACTCTCACTAGGGAAAATTTATTTTCTAGTGTTTTTTTGTCATTTTTAGACAGATGCTCATTGTTCTAGAAGACTTATCTTAGAGAACCTGAAGAGTTTAGATTAAGGATATGTACAGATAAGTTGGTTTTCATTTGATTCTGCCATGTTCCACAGGATATAACTGCACAAAACCTCTTTCCATCTTAACTTCTTGATATAAGGATTCTCAAAACTAATAAAAATCAGTTCCCCCAAAAATACAAATTCATGCTTATGAATTCATAGGTAAGATTTTATTTCTTTTTCAAGTTTGAATTGAGTTAGCAATGATGCCATAAAAGTGATGGTGCACTTTTTCTAGCCCATTGTTTACCTGAGACTTGTACTTTGAGAATCAGTAAATATATATATATATATATATATATATATATATATATATATATTACAATTTTTTTACTTCATGTGGATTCCAAGGTTCATCTTTTGACTTTCTGTAGGCATAGGTTCAATCCCCTTAAGTAAGGTACAATTTTAGCTTACACATTAATTCCCCTAATTTATTTCCTTTTTTATTCCTTCTTTTCTTCCTTCATTTCTTCCTTTCTTTCTATCTCTCTCATTTTCCTTTCTCCTTCTTCCCCTTTCTTGGCTAGGTAATACATTCATGTGGTATATATTTTGAATATATAAAAGAGTATACTATTAATAATAAGTCACTTCCTATCCCTGAGGTCCCCCTATCCTGTTTTCTCATCAGAGGCAACCCTTATTATCAATTCTTTATTTATTCTTCCAAATAGTCTATGTACACACACGTGGGTTTTTCCATCAGTATGTCATCGCATAATACATAGCCTTGTGTACCAATTTTTCCTAATAAAAGTATACTTTTGGAGGTCATTTTCCACCCTTTATATAAAGAGCTGTCAACATTCTTCCTAATGGGGTTACAATATTTCAATATATGCACCTAATATCTACTATTAATGTTTTTAATAATTTGCTTTTACAATATACTGCAATGAGTACCTTGTATATAATCCCTTTTACCCACATACAGCCATATACAAGCATATTGTAGAATAATTCTTATAACTATCAGAAATGAAAGAGGATGCCTATTTTCCCATATTGTCACAAACATAGTATGTTAATAGATAAAGATTTTTACCAACAGGTAAAAATGATGTCTCATTGGGATTTTACTTTTATTAACAAGATTGAACTCTGATATGTTTTAATAATCCTCTTTTATTTTCATAAAAGTTCTGTAAATTTTTTTATTTTTCCACTTTGACCTTATTTGTAGTGGTTTTGGGACTTTTGTTGAATCAAAGCAGCCAAGTCTCATCATATGTGCAAGTCAAGTAATAACATTATTTTACACAGACCCATTCTCAACAGTAATAGATCAAATAGTAAATCAGTTTATGTTAGGCCTATTCAAATCTCCTTATTGGCTTCTTATCAACAAAAATAAACTCAAATGTCATAAAATGGTAACATAAAGCCCTCTGTCATTTGAGCCCTACTTATCTCTTCATTGCAAGCTTTAGCCATGAGCTATTTCACATTTGCCATTCTTGCAACACCAAATTGCTTCATGCACCACATTGTTTTTCCAATGCCGTATCCTATTTCTAAAATAAATTTCTCTCAGTCCTTGTTTCAGTGAGCAAGCTCACGTTCTCTACCTGTCCACACTCATGGCCTTTTCTGAGTTTACATTTACTCATCATCTACGATACAGTTAAACTATAATCTCCTCTAGGAAGGAGGTTACATTATAACTTCCTCTGACCTCTTAAGGCAGAGTTTGGTGTTCCTGTTCTGTACACCCAAATTACCTATTGTAATTATTAAAAAAAAAACTAGAATATAGAGGGGGCGTGGTAAGAGATCAACCAAAGGACTTGAATGCTTGCATATGAGCATAACCAATGGACACAAGACACTGCGGGGTAGGGAAGGCCAGGGGGAGGTCAAGCGGGAAAAAATGAGACATATGTACTACTCTTGTAATACTTTAAGGAATAAAAAAAATTTTAAAAAAATTAGAATAACCTTCCCAAGGGATAGAGAATTAGAAAGTGTGGTAGGATGAAATGAGTACAATGGTATTCTCTTCTCCATAACCGCTCCCTGCCCTTTAGCAAACACACTGTTGTTCAGGTTTATTTTCTTTGAATGTGGTCATACCACGTAGCAGTGGAGATTAGGTCTAAAAAAGGGAATGTGTGTGTGTGTGTGTGTGTGTGTGTGTGTGTGTGTGTGTTCAGGAGGTCATAGAGTACACACATAAAATAAACATCTATAAATAAAAAAATGCACACAAAATTGTTTCAGAATGTGACAAAGTATTTTCAAAGCTTGAGCATATTTGTGCCTCTCCAGAAATGGGGAATATTTATGAACTAGATTATAAGTGTTGATTAGAAATCATCACAGTGATGTGATTAATATTTTGAGCAGTACTTTTAAAAGTTTTTTCCAATGTTGAGATGACTCAGCTGTTTCAAAAACCAAACAACGAAAGTATGAACAAGTGTGTAAGTATGCCCTTCTCAGATGATTAAAGCCCTGATTTTCTGTTATTGCCAGTATTGTACATACCCCCTTCATAAACACTCTCTTGGGCAGTCAGTCAACAAAACATTGAAAGTCTGTCAAGACTCTACTTGTGCTGAGAATTCCAGAAAATAGATAGAACTCTGGAAATTAGAAAAGAACTGTAAACAAATTTTAGATTTCCTGAACAGGGTGAGAGGTGATTGCATTGCATTGCAAGTTATTGTAATTATGAATTGTAATTTTTTGATAAACAACTAAGAATATTTTATAATCATAATGATTATATGTTGCT
The DNA here is from genome assembly GCF_964212035.1 of Myotis nattereri. Taxonomy (NCBI): domain Eukaryota; kingdom Metazoa; phylum Chordata; class Mammalia; order Chiroptera; family Vespertilionidae; genus Myotis; species Myotis nattereri. The sequence goes on from NC_138080.1 coordinate 13,970,136, forward strand.
GAAAATACCTTGGTGATGTGGTAAATAACTATTTACTGAGGTTGAAAATATACCATGTCCCCATTTCACTGTCCTGTTATCATGGCTGCCGCAAGGGAAGGAGATATTCAATTCAGAATGCTGGGCCTGCATCTTCTCTTTTTAGATCGTCTGATATCACCGAGTCCTTGTTGAAAGCAGATCAGAAAAAAAGAGTAAAGGGAGGATCCCCAGGATCATGATAGTGGCAGCTTCCTACATTGTAGACGAAATATATGTCCAAATCCTAGTCTGAGTAACCGATCCTTTTAGGCAGGACACTGGATTATAAGAGACAGTAACACAATGTAAATCGACTTAAGGAAAAACAAAGTGGAAAAGAGGGATTTTGCTTTGTTTTCTTTGTTTTGTTTTAAGACTACTCGGGGCTTCCATAATCAAACAGAGATTTAGACAACCAAACTCAGAAACCATGAACTCAGGCAGCTCTGGTCGTTGGGCAATGGAAACCAGGGATCCAACGTTGTCAGCCCCTTCTCTCCTTCCTTCTTCCTCTCTGCTTCTCTTCACCTATTAATTTCACTCTTTCTTATTATAAGTCTTCATCCTCACACAGTGGGAGGAATTGACTCTAGCAGCAAGGGAGTCACAACCTTACAGCCCCAGGCCAGAAACAAACAAACAAAAACACACAAGAGTTATTTCTCCACACTCCAGGCAAAAATACTCCTGGAAAGGAATCCCATTAGTTAGGCTCAGCTTGAGGCGCATGCTCACCACGTGGATAAGTCACGATGACTAGGAGGGGATTTCTATGATTGTCCTAACTTAGGTTGTATCCACTCCTTTGAGTAATCACTGACCTTTGACCAAAACAGCTGTCAAGTGGTGGAGGTATCTATAAGGACCATGAGGTGGGAGGTAGAGTAGGGGGCATTGTTAACCATAGAAAAAGGGAGGGTTTTAGGCACACAAAAAAAAGATATTAGCCTCAGTAACCACCAACATAATACTGATGTTTATGGGACTTTACATCCTTGGTTCTAACAGTTCTGACAAATGAACTTGGTGAACTTACAAGTGAGGGACCGCCTAAATCTGAAAAATTACTCAAGGGGAAAAAAGACAATGGTTATGGGAGAAAGTGCATCATGTCATTTGTCATCTGTTTTCCCCTTAAAGAACAGGCGTGGCTTTCCTTTGGGTTTTTGGTCTTTCCAATGAGGTTGCTTCCTTAGTTGATAGGACAAAGTCAGTGCCCTTAGGTCAAAGTCTGATTGTCAGTCTGATTGTCAGCATTAATAAGGACATTCAGAGAACAATCTCTCCTATTCTCTGAGGATTGAAGAAGAAAAATATTTACTTTTAATAGAGTATAAAACCTATTGGTTAGCTTATTCAGATCAATGTTAAATACCCATAATATCAAAGTTTAAATTAACACCATACAAATAGTGTATGCTATATATACTCTCTATTTTACTCTATTCTAAAATACTTGCCTTAAGGTTTACATTAGAATACTTCCTATGATGATATTTTGTAATAATTATTCTTATGCTAAATAAATGTTTTTCTGTTAGACAATCACTATGTGGAAAAATACGGTGTATAGTGTATTTACGTTTTTTATATGAATGAATGAATTCACCTCAAAAACCATACTGTGCTTACTTGGCCACTAAGTCTTGCCTTAGGGCACCTGAGAACCTCATCAGTTCTGAAGAAATATAGGAAAAGTTACTCAGATTTTTTTTTTTTTTTGGCAGAGAGTTCTGGAAATATCTTGTTAAAGTCTTCATGGAATTACTTTACAAATGTCAAAAAAATAAAGAATCAGACATGGAAATTTTATCAAAATGCAAAATTCAACAATCATAACTGAAATACAGTTTATAAGAGCTACTTCCTAATGAAATATCCACAGAAAAATAATTTACTTTTTAAATTTGTAAAATAAAAATGCCTTTCTTCTATGCTTTATTTTCTTTTCCCTCACTGTGGAAGAATGTAAGATTTCATAACAACAGACACTCAGCTTGCTTTTGATTGAGTCGTGTGATCCAAATGTTTCACTATGTTGAAAAATAGATTTGGGCAAGAAAATGGTCTTCCTATTATTGGCATCCTTCATATACTCACTGGAGCATCTGAGGTGACAGCAGGGTCATCACAAGTTGTCAGGTTCTGTGCTTTAGCCATAACCACTCATTGAACTAAGGGTTTTGCACTGGGGACGCTTTATGTACGCAGTGTGAAACAGGCCAGACTTCAAGTAACCTTCGACTTTTACTGGAACTGATCGCAGACTTACAGCTTAGAGGAAACAGGCTGCAAACCTTGACCCATCTGTCTTCAACTTTATGAAATGCTTCTGTGGGACACGGACATGAATGTTTGTTATTTTCTTAGCTGATGGTGAGAAACCCACTGAGATTTACATCTGCTCTGTTGCAAAGCTAAATTTAGCTTCATTTTGACAGTTTATTTTGGCCCTAAAGTATTTCCTTTAGTCAGATACCTTTAACTGTCCAACTCATCCCATTGGCATGGATAGAGTATTAAATGGAATTAAAGATTCCCAAGCTCATATGACTATCATTTCAATTCAAAGACAAATTTGACCTCTGGAAACTAAAAATGGATTTATTTCATAAATAGAGCTACTGGTAACTCTTGTGCTTTAATTTTAAATAACTGTCTAATGTCTATATACATCTTCCCCAACTTTTAGGCAAATCTCTTGAAATTCATAATTTCAGAAATTATGTTGGGAAAAGCTACTGTAATTATCCAAAGGAATGAGTGTCTTGAGATTTAGTAGTTGTGTGGTTTTTTCTTTTTTGTTTTTTAAATATAATTTATTGATTTTTTGCAGAGAGGAAGGGAGAGGGATAGAGAGTTAGAAACATCAATGAGAGAGAAACAACGATCAGCTGCCTCCTGTACACCCCCTACTGGGGATGTGCCCACAACCAAGGTACATGCCCTTGACCGGAATCAACCCTGGGACCCTTGAGTCCGCAGGCCGACGTTCTATCAACTGAGCCAAACTGGTCAGGGCAGTAGTTGTGTTTTTAATTACTGCAGAGAGGCAGTAACTAAATGGAATTACTATATATTAAACATCTCGATGTTAATTTCTCATGTTGTGATATACATATGTTTATAACTACCTGAGTGGGTGAAGAGAAAAGGTATGAAATTCAAAATCAGAAACTTCCAGTTCCAGCCATGGCATAAAGTCATATGTCATTTAGAACAAATTACTTGAACTCTCTGAGATTCAATGCTCTAGCTATGTATTATTTAATGATAGCTGCTGTAACAAATAACTGCAAAAACCTCACTTATCATGTATTAATAAATCAATAATTAAAACATAATAAAATATATTATCTGATCAGAAAGTCTAATGAAGATTTTCTTTATCAGGTAACTCATAAGGTCATTGGGACAGCACACTGCCAAGAAGCAGTTTAAGAACCAGTCCCCTTCCATACCGTGGCTCTGTTATTTTGGAACCCCTTAGTTTTTGGCTCCTTTAAGAGGAAGAGAGAGAGCAAGAAAGACCTTGTAGAAAGACTTAAGAGTCAGATCTGTAAATGGCTTACATCATTTTTGTCCATATTCCACAGACAAAAACGCCATCACCTCCAGAGTGGATAATCTACATTAATTCTGAAAATTAGTGAATGCCTTAGATGTAAGGTGAGCTAAAATGATGGTATGTAGCATTATCTTTGCCACAAAATGTTAAATAAATGGGGTTAAAGGAACTCTACATTCCTCTCCAAGAGTCAACAGTTAAGTGAATAAATTAAAGAGAAAATACATGGTAAGATCCAAGGAAGACAGAACTAAGTCTAAGTTGCAAAGAGCAGAATAAAATACTTGATTATAAAATATTTTGTCAGAAGTATGTTATGATGTTTCTTACAATCTCCCACACTTATGGGAACTTATTAATGTTTGCTATTGATAACACTGGAAACTCATAGACTTGAAGGCAGGATAAAACTGGTGAAAAAAGAGAAATAAAGGGTGTATGCTTGTGAAGACAAACTTTTTTACTTTAATATATAATCATTAGCCAATCCTGACATGGACAAAAAGTCAATATGGAACCAAACAGTTGGCTCATAAGAGAACACCCTCTGCCCTTCATGACATGAACATCTTCACCATTTATGCTGAAGGATCAGGGTCACATACCCAGTCATGGCAAGGCAGGTGTATATCATAAAATGAGACATTTTCCAATGAAAATAACAGGCCTTCAAAGCACCTAATTTCTATTTTATTTGAAAGCTTTGTATTATGTTTATTTGGTGTTGGTGATGTTTTGTTTGGTATTTTTTGTTGTTTTGATGAAAAAGAAACACTCGTGGATCAAAGAGTCTTGTTTTTAGAGGGAGTTTTCCAGAATCCATAAACTATCCACACACATAATTTTTCACACACACAATGATTTCAACAAAATAAATCAAAACTGTTGGACATTTGCCCTTCATTGTCAGGGACAAAGGCGTGTCTCTCAATTAGCAAACCCTTTGCCGAGCCCCGTGACTTCAAGTTGCCTGCTGATTTCTAACAGTTCTGATGCCAATCTGAGCCTGGTCTCAACTCTAAAGGGACAGTGAAAGCACTGTCATTTTTACTAAAGAATACTTGACATACAATATTATATTACTTTCAAGTACAACATAGTGACTCAACATTTACATATCTTATGCTGTATTAAAAAAACACCCATCCTTTCACACCGATAGAGAAACAGATAAACTTCTGGGAGATTTACTAATAGCCAATATTCATTAAGTACTTATTTTGTGTCAGGCACTGTTCTATGATGTTTGTACATATTAACACAATTAGTCCTGCCTTTGAGAGAAAGTTAACATTATTAACCTCATTTTGTAGTTGAAGAAACAGCAAGATGGCATATCTTCCTCAAAGTAAACACACTTGGAAAAAAGTAGAGCCAGAATTCAAACTCTGATACTTTGAGTTCAGAGTGAAGTTCTTGATCGCATTACATATTGCATGTGCTGACATGAAATACCAGTCAAAACAAAGCAAAAAATAAAAAATCTGAACTGAGAATGTCTTTTAAGAGGATGATGCGTCCCCACTGGAATTTTGAGGTTAAAGAGTTACATGCTCTAACAGTCTATGCTCTAAGAAAAGTGGACCAGTATCTCTGACATGCGAAGTGCTTGGGACTCATTGCTCCCATCTCTATAACGAGAAATAACGGAACAAACTAAAGCTCAACTACTCTTCTTGGACTCACAGAGAACTGAGGTTGCAGGAAAAGCTGCCACCCCAAATCTGGCCAGTTAGCTGACTCTAGAGCAGTGGTTCTCAACCTTGGCTGCACATTAGAATCACCTGGGAATCTTTTTAAAATCCTTATTTCTGGGCCTCACCCTCTGGAAATTATGTTTTTTTGTTACTAATGTTGTGGCCCCACCCCATAACAAAGAAACAGAATTTCCAGAGGATGAGGCCCAGAAATCAGGATTTTAAAAAGATTCCCAGGTGATTCTAATGTGCAGCCACGGTTGCGATCCACTGCTCTAGAGAGTCACAGCTGAGATCTCTTACCAAAAGCGCAGAAATGACTGGCACCATAAACTGGTGAAAACACTTAAATGGTAATTGTTATAAATTGCTGGAGATTGCGACTTGCTTGTGGGAGAAAACGCCTGGCAGCCACCGTCTTCTAGAGGCTCCATGCTTTCCTGGGTTTTCCCTCTAGGAAACCCACCAGGTTCTCAAGGTGAAATGCTGAGAAAGATTCCCTCTGGGCTCTAGCTGGACGAAGGGGGGAGTCACTGTTGTGGGCTGCACCTAAAGCGTTCTTCATAACGAAGACCTGCGTCAGGGAAAAGTAAAACTGTACCAGAGCCTTATCCCACCTGAGGTAAGGGCACTTCTTTCCCTTTATCACCCTCTAGCTTTCATGTTTCACCTGAGGGGAGGAGAGGACCTAAGACATACAAGTGAAGGCATGCACTTCTGGGCCCACCAGGTGCCAGCTACACAGTCATCATGAAGTCCAACCCTTTCGTGACCTAGGACTGCAGCAAAACCCACAAACACCACTGCACTGCCCCCTTGCACCTGTGTAGGAAGATCATGTCTGCCCGCCCTCCAAGGATCTGTGGCAGAGACACAATGTCTGCTCCATGTCCCTTGCAAAGGCGACAAGGTCCAGATGGGTTGGGGACAGCACAAAGGTTAGCAAATCGACAATGTGGTGCAGGGGTACAGAGAAAAGGAGATCATCCAAACTGAGTGGGTGCCACATGGGAGGATAACAGCATGTGTGCGTGTGAGCATTGGCCCCAGCAAGGTGTTATCACCAGGCTAACAGTGGACAAAGAGGGGGGAAAAATTCTTGCGTGCAAAGCCAAATTGTGACAGGTTGGAAAAGAGCAAAACAAATATACGGGAGACCTTATTGAGAAAATGCAGGATTAAATATAGCTTGTTTTGCAACCACGGTTTTAACTGTAGATTTTTTGCTGATGTGTGTGCCTTTGGAATTTTACAAAATGTCTCTGGGAAGTTTCATTTTCCTCCTGTTTTGTCATTGACCTGTGGCTAGGTATATTTATTTTTTGCAATTAGATTTATAATTTTATGAATAAAAATTAGAAATGTTTCCTACTAAAAAAGAGAGATTTTATTTTAAAATTACATAATGGGCCCTGGCCAGTGTGTTCAGTGGGTTGGGCATCGTTCTGTGCATTGTTCTATTCCTGGTCAGGGCACATGCCCTGGTTGCTGGTTGTGGGCTTGATCCTGGTAGGGGGCCTGCAGGAGGCAGCCCATTGATGTTTCATTCACATGGATGTTTCTCTCTCTCGCTCTCTCTCTCTCCCTCTCCCTTTCTCTCTTTCTAAAAATACTCAATAAAAATGAAAAAGAAGTTACAGAATGGTTCTTCTCCCCCACCCTACCACAAGGGTTCCAGTGTAATAACAGTGGATTATAACTGCAAGTATTGCAATACACAGCCTCTCTCTGAGGCATAGTACTTAGGAGCATCCTAAATCAAAGGGGAGACAAAAACAAGGACACTAGATGTATTTGAAAACTCCGACACCCACAGCTACAATGAACATTAAACACAACCCACTCCCACCCATATTAACACAGACTTTATACTACTAAAGCAGTGATGGTGAACCTTTTGAGCTCGGCATGTCAGCATTTTGAAAAACCCTAACTTAACTCTGGTGCCGTGTCACATACAGAAATTTTTTGATATTTGCAACCATAGTAAAACAAAGACTTGAATTTTTGGTATTTATTTTATATATTTAAATGCCATTTAACAAAGAAAAATCAACCAAAAAAATGAGTTCACGTGTCACTTCTGACACGTGTGTCATAGGTTCACCATCACTGTACTAAAGGCTCATTTAGCTCACTTCCTATTCTTTAATACTTGTCAGGTTTTCAACATAATAAGAAAGCATGTTACAAGGCAAGAAAAAAAAAACAGTCTAAGCAAATATCAGAACTAGACTCAGATATGCCAGACATCTTGGAGTTATCATGCTAGGGTTTCTAGAGGAAATACCAGAAACCAGAAACACTATAACAAAAATCCAGAATGCCTTTCGTGAGTTCATCAGTAGACTGGACACAGCTGAGGAGAGAATCAGGGAGCTTAATGAGAGATCAATAAAAACTTTCCAAACCACCAGGAAGGTGGAAGGACAATGTAGGTAATAGGAGAAAAGTATTCCAAATCCTTCATGTAACTGACAAGGGATGTGCATCTTTAAGGAGTCTCACTCCTAGTTAGAAAAATCTATGTGTGACTTTTCAGGTCTGACCACAGACCATTACGAAGGCTTTATCAGGCAGCAGTTGGGAGAAGCTGCCCTCCTCACACCAGCATCAGAGCACAGCTCCTGCACTGCAGTTTCTGAAGGGAGCTGTGGTCAAAAGTTGGAACCTGTCTGGCTGGGCAATATCATGCTCTTTGCATACTAATATTTGCATTCCTCTTCTCGGTGTTTTTCTTTATCGGAGGCCTTGGGTAGATCGTTCCAGACTTCTCTGTGGAGGCCTCCTTATGCGGGGAAGGAGGAGCATGCCTTGAAGACATTTTTCTCTACTCCAACTCAGTAAGCAGTACTTTCTTGCTCCTAATCTTTCCTTCTTTTTCTCTCCCCAAATACAAGGTCCATAAAGCTGCCAAAGACTTTGGTTGGAACTTTCTCAACAGCGAAACAACCCTCAAACCCAAACTGATTCACCTGACCTGCAACTAATGTGTTGTTTCATGGTAAAAAATGTATCAGAGGCATCAGTGTTTTCTCTTATTTTAGTCTCTTGCTAAATACAAAATTAAAGCCTTAACACTTTCACTTGTGGCTTATTGCTTTAAATGGCTATTCTGTCCCATGGTAGCTCTGCTCCTTCTCCAAGCTCAGCCATGCTCCTAACATCTGAAATAAGTATGAACATTTTTATAATGCAATAATAAAAAGACAAATAACTCAAAAGGTGGAAAAAGAATATGAGCAGATATTTCTCCAAAGAAGATATAGAAATGAAGAAACAAAACAAAACATGAAAGGATGGTCAACATCACTGAACACGTCAGGGAAATATACAACAAATGGGATAATGTTTCACACCCACCAAGATGACTCGAATCAAAAAGAGAGATAAGAAATTGAGACTTACTGGAGTAACCAAGATGGCAGCATGTACTCACAGCCTCCCACAACCATGTCAAAATTACAACTAAAATACAGAACAACCATCATCCAGAACTGCCAGAAAGGTGGATGAATGGAAGTTCTACAACTAGAGAAGTAAAGAAGAAAGCACACTGAGACTGGTAGGAAGGGCAGAGGCACAGAACAGGCTGGTCTGACACCCATCTGTGCCACTTTTTTAATCTGGAGGGAGATCGTCTCTGCAGAGGCCACCCATTAGGAGAAAGGGGTCCTAGCCCCACACCAGACCCCCATCCCAGGGTCCCAGAGCTGGGAAAAGAAGTCCCAATAACTACAGGCTATAAAAACCAGTGGAGACTGGGGCTCAGTGACAAAGGCTCCTGGAGATCCAGCTGCTCCTCTTAAAAGGCTAGAACCACAAACTGAACATACAAGGTCCCACTTCCTCTTAGCTCCAGCACCAAGGCAGGGCTCTGGAGAACACAGACACATACAAGGACAAACTAGATTGTCTGGCATCAAGACAGGAACTTAGGAGCAGCATTCTCCCAAATGGAGGTGCTCACAGGGATCATTGTTCCTATGTTGGGACCTACCTTATTGCAGGGCTGACTGGCAGGCATTTCTGTTTGCTCCACCCTGGTGATTCCCTAAGACCTCGCTTCATCCAATTTACAACCCCACCCAATCTGGGTATGGTGGATATTGTATATGAATGGCTTGTCCTTGCTTAGGCTAAAATCTCTCAAACAAGCTGCAGCTGGGTCAGGGAACCCCAAACCTATCAATAAAAGGTCCAAGACCTGGCACCAGCACCAGCCTGCTTTGCTTCATAGCTGGGCCTCATCTGGGCACTTTCAAACCTGATACAAAGAGGAGGAATATGCAGATCTCTCTTTAGCTCCTGCTGGGTGGCCCCAGGGAGTGGCTGACTTTGCACCTCCCTAGAGACCCAAGAGCCAGTGTACCCAGTGGTCAGTGTCAGAGCATACCAGATTACAACCCTATACATCCATAAGCAATACACTCAATGGGCAGACTAGTGAGCACCAAAGCCCCACTGAAGCAGGTCCTGCTCCATAGGGGTATCTCCTGCATAGCTGCTCTCCCCCTGTAGTCACAGTTGGTCCTCACAGTCAATTGGCCTGGAGGTCAATTCCTTCCCAGCTCAGGTGGCTGGGGAGGCTGAGCCACTGGGCCCTATAGGACACCTACTACACAAGGCCACTCTACCAACTCAAGGAGAAATAGCAGCTCTACCAATAGATTGAGACAAACACAGGGAAGCAGCCAAAATGAGGAGACAAAGAAACATGTCGCAAATGAAAGAAATGGAAGAAAGAAGACTACTGGATATAGAGTTCAAAACAACAGCTATAAGGTTACTCAAGAATCTTCTAGAAACCTCCAAGGGACTTAGTGATAGCTTTAAGAATCTTAGTGAGAATGCCAAAAAAAAAAAAAAAAAAATTGGAAAAAGACCAGTCAGAAATTAAGCATATATTGACTGAAATAAAGAATAATATACAGGGATTTTTAACAGTAGAGTAGAGGATTCTGAGAATCATATCAATAATTTGAAATATGAGGAAGCAAAAAACACCCAGTCAGAAGAGAAAAAACAACAACAAAAAACAAGAATCCAAAAATATGAAGATAGTGTAAGGAGCCTCTGGGACAACTTCAAGCATACCAACATTCATATTATGGGGTGCCAGAAGAAGAGAGAGAGCAAGAAGCCCAGGAAGCACAGAGGGTACCAAACAAGAGGAACCCGAAGAGGCTTACACTAAGGCACATCATAATTAAAATGCCAAGAGCTAAAGACAAAGAGAGAATCTTAAAATCAGCAAGAGAAAAGTGGTTAGTTACCTACAAAGAAATAGCCATAGGACTGTCAGTTGATTTCTCAACATAAACTATGCAGGCCAGAAGAGAGTGGCAAGAAATATTCAAAGTGATGAATAGTAAGGACCTACAACCAAGATTACTCTACCCAGCAAAGCTATCATTTAGAATTGAAAGTCAGATAAAGAGCTTCACAGACAAGAAAAAGCTAAAGGAGTTCATCACCACCAAACCAGTATTATATAAAATGGTGAAGGGTATTCTTTAAGCAGAGGGGAAAAAAAAGATAAAAGATAAAAAATATGAACAACAAAATGGCAACAAATACATAGTTATCAATGATTGAATCTAAAAATTAAAATAAATGAGTAGGAAATCAAATGAACAGAATAAACGAGTGAATAAAATAGATTCAGAGGCATGGAAATGGAACAGACTTATGATTCTCAGAAGGAAAGGGAGTGGGGGGCCAGGAAGGGATTAAACAAAGATCTTATATGCACATACGCATTACCTATGGATCCAAACAATAGTGGTCAAAGGCCTGGGGCTGGGTGGGAACTGGGTGGAGGAGGACAATAAAGGGAAAAAAAAGAGGGACATCTCTAATCATCTCAACAGCAAACATTTTTCAAAAAGAATGAGAGATAAGAATGTGTTGGCAAGAATGTGGAAAAATTAAAACCTCATACATTGTTGGTGTGAATTTAATATGGTGCAACTACTTTGAAAAACACTTTGGCGATTTCTGAAAAGGTTAAAATAGAGTTACCACATAATCCAGCAATTCTACTCCTTCCTATATATGCAAGAGAAATGATATGAAATTAGAGAAGTGAAAACACTTGTACACAAATGATGATAGCAGCATTATTCATAATAGTTAAAGGTATAAACAACCCAATGTTTATCAACTGATGAATGGATAAATGTGGTATATGCATAAAATGTGGTATATGCATACAATGGAATATTATTCAGCAATAAAAAGAAATGAAATAACAATACTTGCTTTAACAAATAAACCTTGACAACATTATGCTCAACAGAAGAGACAGTTACAAAGGACAACAGACTGTGATTTCATTTATATGAAATGTCAAGGACAGGCAAACTTATACAGACAAAAAGCAGATTAGTGTTTGTCTCTACCTAGAGGAAGAGATGGAAGGATTAGAATACAGGCTCTCATTTGGAGGCAATGGAAATATTCTAAGACTGACTGTGATAATGGATGCAAAACTCAATAAATAGATCAAAAGTCACTGAATTTTATAATTTAAAAGAGTGAATTGTAAGTTATATGAATTATATCTCAACAATTTATAAAAACAAGATATAGTTAAAGAGTTAAACACTGTATACAATTTCTAAATGGACAAAGGTGAAATTATTTAGTAATGCCATGACCATCTCTCTATATATACAGTTTAAAATTTACCTAATATACATTTGTCTCTTTTATACACATGTATATTTCTAGTTCTTAAGACAGTATTTGATCCATAGTGGTGTTCAATAAGTATGTGTTTCATGAATCAAAAGTTGTTACATAAGTGTAATTAGAATACCAGGAGGAGAAGAATGTGAGAATAGGAAAGAAGAAATATGCAAACTAATAATGGTCCTGAACTTTCCAAAATTAATGACATAGTTCCAGGAATCTCAGAGAACACCAAACAGAATAAATACTCCCCCCAAAATTAACAAATAAAACCACACCTAGACTATCATATTCAAATCGTAGAAAATTAAAGACACCCAAGGTGGAAAGAACAGAGTTACAGCACTCCTCTTGACAGAAACCATGCAAGCAAAGAGAGATATTTAAAGTGTTGAAGGAAAAAACCAACCACCTTAGAATTACTATCCTTTAAAAGTAAAGGGAAAATAAAGACTTCTTCAGACAAAGAAAAACTGAGGGAATTCATCACAAGTAGATACAACCCTTAATAAATATTAAAGTAAGTTATTCAAGAAAAGAGAAAATAATATGGATCATTTTATGAGTTTAAGTGTGCTCACCAAAAGTATTTTGAGGTCTTAATCCCCAGTACCACAGAAAGTGACCTTATTTGAAAATAGGATCTTTGCAGAGGTAATCAAGCTGAAATGAAGTCGTTATGATGTAAGCTAATATTACTTGTGTCCTCATAAAAAAGAGAAATTTAGACACAGAGTTATATACATGTAAAGGGAAGATAAAGTAAAGACACAGAGAAAATGCCATCTGTACGCTGTGGAATGCCGGAAGCTACTAGAAGCTGGGAAAGAGGCATGGAATAGAGTCATACCCCAACTTCATCCACAACTGATTTGGTTGATTTAGACGATGCAATTTTAGACTTAGAGTTGATGCTGAAATAATTAAGATTTGGGGGATATTGGAATAGGGTGTACAACCCTCAGGGGGAACCAACCTTGCCAATATTTTGATTCTAGATTTTAGCACCCAATACTGTGAGACAATTTTTGTTGTTTAATTCACCCGATTTGTAGTACTTTGTTATGGCAACTCAGGACATTAATATAGACTACAGTAAGTGGAGTGCTGCTGTAACAAATACCTAAAGATGGAAAAATTGGCTTTGGAATTTGGTAATGAATTGAGGCCAAAAGGGTTTTGAGAAGTTTAATGGAAAAGATAAAGACACAGAGAAAATGCCATCTGTAAGCTAAGGAATGCCTGCAGCTACTAACTAGAACAGGGGTGGGCAAACTTTTTGACTCGAGGACCACAGTCGGTTCTTAAACTGGACCGGAGGGCCGGAACAAAAGCATGGATGGAGTGTTTGTGTGAATTAATATAAATTCAAAGTAAACATCATTACATAAAAGGGTATGGTCTTTTTTGTGTTTTTTTTTTTTTAGTTTTATTCATTTCAAACGGGCCGGATCCGGCCCGCAGGCCGTAGTTTGCCCACAGCTGAACTAGAAGCTAGGAGACAGGCATGGAAAAGAGTCATACCTTGAACAGAGTGTTGTAGGAACATTAGTGTTAAACATACTTCTGGTGAGATCTCAGGCAGAAATGAGGATCACGTTATTGATAACTGGAAGAAAGATAATCCTTATCATAAAGTGGCAGATAACATGTCTGATTTGTGTTCTATTGGGTACAGTACAATTTGTAAACAATGAATTTGCATATTTAGCTGAATCTATTACTAACACAGTGCTGAAGGTATGGTCTGGTTTCTTCTTGCTGCTTAGAGTGAAATGCAAAAGGAAAGTGATTAACTGAATAAGGAGTTGCTAACCAGAATGTGAAGATATGGAAATTGCCAGGCAGTTCATATTGAACAAATTTAGGAAAAGTGCTCTAAAGTGAATACCAAGGGCGTAGTTGGACAACCATTTGCTAAAGAAACTAGACATGTGACTGGTTAATCCAACTAACCATCTCAGCAAGAAACACAGCTTGGACTGAAGGAGTTAGAGATAAGATGAAATCAAGGAAGACTTTTAGACTTCTGGGATTCCATAAGCAGGAAACAGGTGAATGGAGTTATCTATGAAAATGTGTTGTTCTTCAAGAAAAGGGAAGGATGACCTCAGGGAAGTTCAGAGGCTGGTGGGTCTGTCATTGACATTAGGACTCTAAGGCCAAAGCCCAGGGGGTTGGGCAACTGCCTCCTGAGTTCCAAAACACACAGCCACATCATGAGTTCCAAAGGGTGGGGTCACTTCCCAGGGCAGAGGAAGCAGGGCCACCACCCAAGGTTGCCTCCCCAGTGGGCCCAGAAGACAAAGCATTGAACCAAAGAGGATTCATCTCAAGCCTTAAAATCTAATGAGATTTGCCTTGCTCATTTTTAGAGTTTGGGAAACATGACCCCTTTTTTCTTCCTATTTCTCTATTTTGGAGTGGGAATGCCTATCCTATGCATGCCCCACCATTGTAATGTGGAGCCAGATAACTTGTTTGCTTTCATAGGTTTGCAGATGGAAAGGAATTTTCCCCTGGAATGGATCATAACACAACCCTCATTCAGACTGATTTCAGTGATTTAGATGATGAGATTTTAGGCTTAATGCTGATACTGAAGATTTGGGGGATGTTGGGGTAGGATGAACAGATTTTGCAGATGAGGAGGACATAAATTTCGGAGTATAGGAGACAGACTACTATGAGTTCAATGTGCCCCTACAAAAAGATATGTTGAAGTCCTCAGCCCAGCACCCAGGAAGGTGACCCTTTTTTTTTTTTTTTTTTGGAATTAGAGTCTGTGCAGATGTAATCAAGTTAAAATGACATTATTAGGGTAATCCCTAATAGAATATGAATGGTATCCCATAAAGAGGGGTAATTTGAACACAGAGATAGACACACAGAGAAAAGATAATGTGAAGAAACAAAGTGAATGCCATTTACAAGCCAAGGAACTATCAAGAGCTAGGAGAAGGGAATGGGATAAATTCTCCCTCACAGTCCTCAAGAGGAATCAATCCTGCAGACACCTTAATTTCTAATTTCTGGCATCTAGAACTGGGAGACAACACGTTTCTGTTGTTTAAGCCACGCATTTTGTGGTATTCTGTTATGGAGGTCTCAGAAAACTACAGACAGTAGGGGTGTGAGGGCCTGTGCTGAGGGGTGGGGGCAGGTGGGAAGAAGTCAGTGGGGGAAAAAGGAGACATATGCAATACTTTCAACAATAAAGAATTTAAATTAAAAAAATAAATAAAATTAAAAAAAAAAACACAAACTCAGAACTACCTAAAGCAATGAATAGTATTAGAGAACAAATAAATAAAAATAAAATCTTCTTACTTTTAATTGACTTAAAGATAATTGTTTAAATTGATAACAGTGATCATGTATTATGCAATGATGGTATTTGAATAGATAAAATAAATGACAACAATGATGTAAAGGATAGAAGGGAGGAATTGGGAATATTCTGTTATAAGGAATCTTTACTACAAATGATCAGCATAGTATTATTTAAAGATGGACTTATATTAGTTAAAAGTGTATGTTGCAAACTCTAGGCCAAACACTAAAAATTTAAAAAAATATAATTAATATAAATTGATATAAAATAGAATCATATAAAATGCTCAATTAAAACCAGAGAAGACAGAAAAAGATAAAAAAAGAAACAAAGAATAAATAAATAAAAGCCTGTATAATTTTGTCATCATTGTCACCCCAATAAATTTAGTAAAAATGAAAAACAAAACAAAAAAGTGCAGCAAAAAGTTACATCATACAAATTAATCCAACCCTATCAATAGGCATTTTATTTATTTTTTTAAAAAAATATATTTTATTGATTTTTTACAGAGAGGAAGGGAGAGAGATAGTTAGAAACATCGATGAGCGAGAAACATCGATCAGCTGCCTCCTGCACATCTCCCACTGGGGATATGCCCGCAACCCAGGTACATGCCCTTGACCGGAATCGAACCTGGGACCTTTCAGTCCGCAGGCCGACGCTCTATCCACTGAGCCAAACCGGTTTCAGCTAATAGGCATTTTAAATATGAATGATCTAACTATAGCTGCTAAAAGACAAAAAATGTCAGAGGGGATTTAAAAAACACTACAGCTATTTATTGTCTGTAAGAAACTTATTTTAAATACAAGTATCAAAATAGGTTGAAAGTAAAAAAATAAAGTTATATCATGCTAAGTCTAATAAGAAACAGCTGGAGTAGTTATATTAATTTCAGACACAGCAAACTTCAGAACAAAGAATTTATCAGGAATAAAGGAGGCATTACATAATGATTAGGGATCAATTCTCCAAGAAGATATAAGAATCCTAAGCATGTATGCACCTAACAACAGAGTGTCAACTACACGAGGCAAAATCTAATAGAATTGCAAGGAGAAATAGGTGAATTCACCATCACTTGGCAGTATTGGAGCCCACCAAGTCACCCCTTAATTAACATTGGTATCTGTTTGCTTAGTGTTTTTTATTTTATCTTTATCCATAAAAAACATGGATTGTATGGATTAGAGCACATAATGCTAAGAAAAATTGGACATGTAACATATATATTCATTGTTTCCAGACATCTTCCAAAACAAGTCATTACTTAGTTTAATAATTACATAGTGATTTCTGGCTCTTTACTACATGTTGCTTTCCTCTGTAAGGTGTTAATATCATCCAGATACCATCATATAGATGACTACTGTTGAATGTTTCTTTAATTTTTTGGAGCCCATCTGGATCTTTACATTCAAGCAAAAAGTAGGCATGTGTAAACCTATCCCAGAGAAGGTATCATTCTCTTGGTCTGACATTTTCTTTTTTGCATTATTCATTTTTAACCCCCTTTAGATCAGCAAGCACTTCCCATTCTTTTAATTTGTTATTGATATTCACCTACATCCTCCTTCCATGCCCTGAGTACAACCAGAATGCTCAGCAGAGGACTGATCCATAGAGGTGGCAATAATTGGAGTCTAACCAATGCCTTAGCCTTTGTCCACTGCAGTGAAATGGGGTAAGGTTGGATACATACCAACTTATTACTGTCCCACCCACTGCGTAGGAAAGCAGAAACAAATCCAGATTAGACAGGTGAGGAGAAACAACCATCATTCTCTTAGGAATTGCTCAATGATTTTTAAGGATATTGTCATGGTACCATGTTAAACTTTTATCCTTTTCCTAGACCTCTTCAATGAAATGCAAGTCCTAGTACTGCAGGATCTGATAGTGATAAAAAAAAAATTAGAAGTAGAGAAAAATAGGAGTATACTAAAAAAGTAAAAATAGAGTACATAAGTCCCTGTGCTCCCTCTTCCTATCATCATCACAATATACCAACAATCTATCATATTGAAAATACCCTTTACTTCCATGCACATTAAAATTGAACACACATTTATTCAATCATGGAAGCCATCTCTTCTCTCCATTATCACTTCCAATTTAGTGAGCAAGTATTTCAACGGCTCACTCCAATTTTCAGCCAGCCCACTGCTTTGTGGAGGTAATCTTCCTTTTATATGATGCTCTTTATTCCTCGTTGCAGTGCACCTGCAATAATATTGGCTCTTGATTAGGTGACACATTAGCAAAAAGCCCAAATTGAAATAGTATTTTCTGTTCTAAGTTCAATTGTGAAAGGGGAATTTGCTTCAGCTAACAGAAATGCAAGTTGAAACTCGGAAGGAATACCTATCCCAGTGAAGACCTATTGGAATCCACCACAGAGTCATGAATTTACCTGTCAGCTACAGGCGGGCACAGATCACCTTGGTATGAGGTCCATCGCTATATTTAGTCTCTGATGTGTATGTTGACAAATACAGCAACTTTTTGTCATCTTTCAAGCTTCTTAGAGAGACAGCTGGATACATCTTTTTCTTGCCCACAGTGGATTTGTTCGAATGTCTCTGGAGCCACTGACCTGTATCCAGAAATCCACCCTCAGAATGCAAATGGGGCATTCACTTTGTGGTTCAAGTCACCTTAGAAATCAGAGGGGGCTTTTTGACGGACATCAACATGCCTCACTTTCATTTCCTCCTTCAAGTCCATAAGGTTTTCTAAAACTGAGCACTCCAAGCCGGGTGTTCCTTTTACTTTCCAGTCTTCTAAGGCTCCCTTTGGTACCCGTCCATTTGTCCCAGTCAAAAAATCCCAGCTGTTGCCACTGGGTGGCAGTAGCAGACTCTTGTCAGAAGCTCTGCAAGTAGCAGAAACTTGCACAATCATCACCACCTTAATCAGTTCTATCATTTACAGTTAACCTCCAGCTTTTCTTCTAGGCGATAGGTGACTATGCAATAAGGAATCTGTGGACACTAATATTACTGCATATCACAGATCCGTAATTAAGGTTGACATTGTTCTTCAGGGTATCTATCTATATTGTTTTACCTTTAGTCAGATGAGTGAACTCAGGTAAGTTTAAAGGTTTCCTATCTAGCATGCCTAATAAAAATGGGGAGAAGCAGACTTGAACACTTCCTGTTCCCAATGATTTGGATAAGGGAAGAGTCCCCATTTAAACATCACATCCATTGCAATGAAAAATTCTGCTAAGAGTGAGGTACAAACCATGCACAATTAGTATTAAGAAATCCTCATTTTGAACCATACTTTCACTTGCAAGCCTTCTACACCTACAACACCATATTCTTCTAATGTAATTACAGTGCTTTTTAACACTTCATTAGTGGGTTTAGGTACCAATGTCCAACAATCTTAATAAGGTTTCTTCACTATAAATAGGCCACTTGACCCAGTGGGTCCCTGGCTGTGTGTGTGTGTGTGTGTGTGTGTGTGTTTCCTAAGAAACTTGGGGTCTCCCATTAAAGTCCTAATCCTCTTTTCGCTTTGCACTTTTCACATTAGCATAGGCTTTGAAGAGATGTTAGACTCTTCTTTTGTGTAATAACCAGATTTTCAATCCATCAAGAATAGGATAAACTTAGTAAAACTGTCTCTATCATTTTGCTCGTTATCATGGAAAATGGGGTATCCTTTCCCCCATTGGATGGTGGGGGTAAAGTCCTTACAACATCTCAAGAAAAAGAATTTTCTGAGAGTCAGAGAATGAGTCATTTTTATTTGTGTGGCATTATAGCTCTGTGCTTCTAAAGTCCCGTTCCAGGCACAGAAAAAGTGCAGCTGGGGTTTCAGTAGAGCTAAAAGCAAAGCCAGTGTCCAGAGTTTCCATTCCACATTGCAGTGGGGTCCAGTTCAGCATTAAGCTAATTGCAGTCCCTTAGTCTATTGTGTGTGGGGTCCACGTGGCCCAGAGCCTTGTGGATGAATGCAGAGGGGTCAACAGAGCATGTTCCCTGCCACAGGAGTCCCAAGAGAGCCTAGAGCAGTGATGGAGAACCTATGACACACGTGTCAGAGGTGACACATGAACTCATTTTTCTGGTTGATTTTTCTTTGTTAAATGGCATTTAAATATATAAAATAAATATCAAAAATATAAGTCTTTGTTTTACTATGGTTGCAAATATCAAAAAATTTCTATATGTGACATGGCACCAGAGTTAAGTTAGGGTTTTTCAAAATGCTGACACGCCGAGCTCAAAAGGTTCGCCATCACTGGCCAAGAGCAACAGGAGCACAAAGCATCGGGGAGAGCAAACTCCTTTGGGGATTAAATATTCCAAATTGTTCAGCCTTGACCACGCTCATTCTGGCCAATGATCTGTGACAGCAAGTACCTCCCCAACATCATCCTAACTTTTCTGGCCGTGTGTTTATTCTCTTCCCCGTGCGGTCCCTTCGCAAAGAGATCTGAGATCTTCAGGAATAGACTAGTGGCTCCTTGGAGAATATAAAGCTTTAGCTTCCTGGTGAAGCTGCCAAAACCACGTGCCCATAATATTTGTCCTTCCCTTTGTTCCTTTCCTGTTAAGAACTAGGTTAATTACAATGGTATCATTTTACAGTGTGAGGAATTGGTATTGAAGCTTTTATCATCCTTTATGGTGATTCATTAACATTTAGTGGCTACTCCAATTATCTCCTTTTTCATGCCATTTTTAATTAACTATAAAGCATCTCTGCCTGGTTTGATTGTCCCAATGATTTGTATTTATTTCCATCTGTTGTATTCTTATTGTTCTATTGCTTCTGAATAATTCTAATTTTTTTTCCTACCCTTAAAACTCATTCAGGGGAACTGAGCAAGGTGACCTGGGGCAGCTTCCCTCATATCATCTTGTCCCCTCCTCAGTGCCGGCACTGAGGGGTTTTGAAAACATAGTTTCCTTTATCTCAGCATCAATCATCCAGAGTCAGACTCATAGCATTAGGCTCGCATTCAATCCATCTAAAGTTCCTAGCACTTCCAGCAATTCAGTAGTCTCAGAGTATTCCACTTAATATCCAAGAGAGGAGATAGGCAATTCCCTGTTTCGGGACATGAACCACATATTCTTGTCTTTAAGCAACTTAACAGACCTGGAGTTTGCCCCTCTAACCACATCTCTGTGAAAGCTACAAGCCAATTAGGGATCCCAAATTAGAGTGCTCATGATGTCATCTCTAATCCCCCAAACTCAATTTCTACTTCAAAAGCAATTCTGAAAATGGATCTAAAAAGTAGCTTAACTCTTTAAATGACCAAATTCCAGTCAAATAAAATATATTTTCAAATTCCTCCTGGACACTCCATCCTCCCTCTTACAGACAGTCACAGGCCCTTATGATATGGCTCCAGTAGCCGAAGTCAGCTTTCAGTCACTTTAGCTAGAACAGATGGGAGCAGCAAGGTGCCTGTCCTTGGCCAACTTCCCTTCTGTTTGAATCTGCTGTTATTTGTGTAGCTACCTCCCCCCACCCACTTCCATCTACAGATGCTTTTTTGCCCTTCATGGGAAGGAATATTTTTGTGACCTCAGCCAAGGAGTGAGCAGGGAGAAACCACCAGGAGACAATTTTTTTTTAAATTCCCTCACCCCTTACTTCATCTTTCTTCCCCATAAACAATGCCTTAACCTTTATTATCTAAATTACAGAGTTGGGGGGGGGGGGTCACTTCATATTTCCTATCTGAGTCCCTAAGTATATGGTGTTGAGCTGAGTGTATGGTGTTCCCCAATTTTGGTCCTCTGAAAGAATTCGCTGCCAGACTTTACAGAGTGTACTCACCTGAGGCTTCCATTTAAAGGTAAAGGATACAGGGCAGCAGGAGAAAGACAATACAAGCAAGCATCAGATGTCCAGAGACATTATGAGAAATCATGGGGCCCAAACTGGCCAGGGCCCTTGCTCTGAGCACCAGGGATGACTGAGCCTCTTGCTCAAACCAGAAGGTAACCACAAGGAATTTTAGGGAGAATCATCCCCCCCAGCAGAGAGCACCAGACTGAGGAGGGTAACCACATTATATCTTACTGTGAAAAGCATTGGGGCGCTGTCTGCCAGGAGTAATGGCTGAAAATTCAGGCACCCTCTTAAAGGACCAATGCACAAAATTCCCTGTGGAGCCACCCACCTTGTGCTCTGGCAGAGGGAGGGTGAAGTGCACTGGAGTTGTGAGGGCAGAAGCCAAGACTGGGGACTAGGGGGATAGAGCCCAGAAGGCAGGCACCCTGAAATTCCTGGGCAGAATCATTTCCTCAGTAAGTGGAGGACATCCTTTCCACATAGACCTCTGCCTTGCCTGGGGGAAGACAGTTGACATGCCCTATTGGAAAACACCTTGCCCTGAGGCCAGGTCTCTTTTAATTTAAGAGATTAAAATTAACAATTAGTCTCCAGGCAGAAGCAACTGTCCTACCCTGTTAAAAAAATAAACAACAACAACAAAAAACTCTCGCCACACCTGAGGACCATTGCCTGGGGGAGCGGGGGAGAGTGGCAATTCAAGTTGGAATCCTATCAGTCTGTAGGCAGAGGCAGTATCTGGAGGCCTCGAGTCTTTGCCTGATCTAATTAGTCAAAAATAGTCTTTACCACTATCCTGCACTAGAGATTGAGCGGTGTAGAGGATCTACCTAATACATAGTCACAAACACAAACAGAAAGCCAAAATGAGGAGATAAAGATACAAACCTCAAATGAGAGAACTAGAGAATTCTCCAGAAGAAGAGATAGATAAAGCAGATATAAGAAATTTATCTGAAACAGAGTTCAGATAAATGATGGTAAAGATGCTCAACAGCATGCAAAAAGATATAGTAACTATGAAAAAAGAAGAGTCTGAGATAGAGAATGACATAACACAAATACAGGACACATTAGAAGGAATACACAGCAAATTATGGGAAGCTAAGGATCGAATCAGTGAATTAGAAGACAGAGTTGAAAATATCACTCAATCAGAAAGCCAAAAAGAAAAATAAACAATTAAAAAACAGGAGGACAGCTTAAGGGAACTGTGGGAAATGTGAAATGTAACAATATTAGATTAGCAGGTGTGCCAGAAGAGGCAGAAAAGGAAGAGGCAGAGAAAATGTATTTGAAGAAATAATGGCAGAAAACTTCCCTACCCTGGTAAAGGAAAAAGTCACACAAGTTCAGGAGGCACAGAGAACCCCAAACAAGAAGAACCCAAACAGGCCCATGCCCAGACACATCATAATTAAAATGCCAAAAGTTAAAGACAAAGAGAGAATCTTAAAGGCAGCAAGAGAAAAGAAAACAGTTACCTACAAAGGAGTTCCCATAAGACTGACACCTGATTTCTCATCAGAAACTCTACAGGCCAGAAGGGAATGGCATGAAGTACTCAAGGTAATGGAAAGCAAGGACCTGAGACCAAGATTACTATATTCAGCAAGGCTATCATTCAAAATGGACAGTCAAATAAAGAGCTTCCCAGACAAAAAAAAAAAAGTAAGGGAGTACATCACCACCAAACCAGCATTACAAGAAATGCTAAAGGGATTGCTGTAATGAAAAGAAGAAACAGAGAGAGAAACTTATCCATACAGAAATATAATGGCAATAAATAAGTACCTATCAATAATAACTCTAAATGTAAATAGACTTAATACTCCAATCAAAAGTTGTAGGGTAGCTGAATGGATACAAAACATGACCCAGCTATATGCTTTCTACAGGAGACCCACCTCAAAACAAAAGACACACAGATGAGAGTGAAAGGATGGAAAAAAATTTCCATGCAAATGGAAAAGAAAAAAACCTGGAATAGCAATACTCATATCCGACAAAATAGACTTTAAAATGAAGGCCATCACAAGAGACAACAAAGGTCACAAGATAATACTAAAGGGTTTGATCCAACAAGAGGATATACTAGTCACCCTGGTAAACATATATGCACCCAACATAGAAGCATCTAAATACATATATTAAAAAACTTTTAGAGGACTTTAGTGGAGAGATTGACAACAATACAGTCATATCAGGGGACTTTACACCCCTCTGATTTCACTGTATCAATCTTCCAAATAAAAACTTAACAAGGAAACAGACTGTAAAGGACACACTGGATCAGATGGATTTAATTGACATTTATAGATCATTCCACCCCAATGCAGCAGAATATATATTCGTCTCAAGTGCACATGGATCATTCACAAAAATAGACCACATATTAGGACACAAAACAATTTTCTAGAAGTTCAAAAAAATTGAAATCATATCAATCATCTTCTCAGATCACAGTAGAATGAAATTAGAAATCAACTATAGTAAAAACACTCAAAAACATTCAAATGCATGGAGGCTAAATAACAAGTTATTAAGCAATGAATGGGTTACCAATGAGATCAAGAAAGAAATCCAAAACTTCTTGGAAATAAATGACTATGAACACACAACAACCCTAAATCTCTGGGACACAGCAAAAGCAGTCCTGAGAGGGAAGTTCATAGCACTACAGGCATACCAAAAAAAAAAAAAAAAAAAAAAAGCAAGAAAAATCAGCAATAAAATATTTAACCCTACAAATTAAAGAACTAGGAAGAGAACAACAACAACAAAAAGCCAAGAGTAAGTAGAAGGAAGGAAATAATAAAGATTAGAGCAGAAATAAATGACATAGAGACTAAAAAAAGCAATACAAAAAAATCAGTGAAACCAAGAGCTGGTTCTTTGAAAGGATAAGCAAAATTGATAAACAATTAGCCAGACTTATCAAGAAATAAAGAGAGAGGACTCAAATAAAATCAGAAAAAAAAGTGGAGGAGTAACCACTAACACCACAGAAATACAAAGGACTGTAAGAAAATACTATGAACAACTATATGCCAACAATCTGGACAATGTGGATGAAATAGACAAATTCCTAGAAAAATACAATCTCCCAAAACTGAATCAGGAAGAATAAAAAAACCTGAATAAACCAAACCAAACCAAACCAAAACAAAACAAAACAAAAAAAACCCAAAACTGATGAAATGGAAGCAGTAAAAAAAAAAAAAAACTCCCTTATCGCTTCTCGGCCTTTTGGCTAAGATCAAGTGTAGTAAAAAAAAAAACTCCCACCAAACAAAAGCCCAGGTCTCAAGGGCTTCACAGGGGAGTTTTACAAAACATTTCAAGAAGAACTAAAACCTATACACCTCAAACTATTTCAGATAATCCAAAACGAAGGAACACTTCCAAATTCTTTTTATGAGGCTAACATTATCCTAATTCCAAAACAAGATAAAGACACCACAAAGAAAGAGAATTACAAGCCAATATCCCTAATGAACAAAGATGCTAAAATCCTCAACAAAATATTAGCAAATTTCATCCAGCAATATATTAAAAAGATCATACACCATGATCGAGTGGGATTTTGTCCAGGGATGCAAAACTGGTACGATATTCACAAATCAATAAATGTGATACATCACAGAAAAATATTGAAAGACAAAAATTGCATGATTATATAGATAGATGCAGAAAAAGCATTCGACAAAATCCAACACCCATTTTTGATAAAAACTCTCAGCAAAGTGGGAATAGAGGGAGCATATCTCAACATGATAAAGGCCATATATGACAAACCTACAGCTAACATCATACTCAATGGGCAAAAACAAAAACCATTTCCCCTAAGAACAGAAACAAGACAGAGATGCCCACTTTCACCAATCCTGTTCAACATAGTACTAGAAGTGCTAGCCATATAGATCAGGCAAGAAGAAAAAAAAAGTATCCAAATTGGAAAAGAAGAAGTAAAACTGCATTATTTGCAGATGACATGATATTGTACATAGAAAACCCCAAAGACTCCATCAAAGAACTACTAGACCTCATAAATGAATTCAGCAATGTAGCAGGATAAAAAATTAACACCCAGAAATCTATGGCTTTTTTATACACTAATAATGAACTCACAGAAAGAGAAACAAAATAAAAACAAACAAAAAAATATCCCAGTTATCATTGCACCAAAAAATTAAGATTCCTAGGAATAAACTTAACTAAGGAAGTAAAAGACTTGTACTCAGAAAACTATAGGACATTGAAAAAAGAGATAGAGGAAGACATAAACAAATGGAAGAATATACCATGTTCATGGATTGGTAAAATCAACATCATTAAAATGACCATACTACCCAAAGCAATCTATAGATTCAATACAAATCCCCATTAAGTTACCAACAGAATATTTCACAGACCTACAACAAACTCTTCAAAAATTCATATGGAATAAAAAAAGACCCAAATAGCTGCAACAATCTTGAGAAAGAAGAACAAAGTTGGAGGAATCACAATACCAGATATCAAGCTATATTACAAAGCCACTGTTCTCTAAACTGCCTGGTATTGGCACAAGAACCAACGTATAGACCAATGGAACAGAACAGAGAACCCAGAAGTCAACCCAAGCCATTATGCTCAATTAATATTTGACAAAGGAGGCAAGAACGTACAATACAGTAAAGATAGTCTCTTCAATAAATGGTGTTGGGAAAATTGGACAGATACAAGCAAAAAAATGAAACTTGACCACCAACTTACACCATACACAAAAATAAACTCAAAATGGATAAAGGACTTAAACTTAAGATGGGATACCATAAAAATCTTAGAAGAATCCATAGGCAGCAAATTATGAGACATATGTCATAGAAATATCTTTATTGATACAGCTCCTAAGGCAATGGAAACTAAGGAGAAAATAAACAAATGGGACTACATCAAAATAAAAAGCTTCTGCACAGCAAAAGAAACCATCAACAAAACAACAAGAAAGCCCACCGAATGGGAGAACATATTTGCCAATGTTATCTCCAATAAGGGTTTATTCTCCAAAATTTACAGAGAACTCATACAACTTAACAAAATGAAGATAAACAATCCAATTAAAAAATGGACAAAGGACCTAAATAAACACTTTTCAAAAGAGGACCTACAGAAGGCCAAGAGACATATAAAACATGCTCAAAGTCACTAATCATCCGAGAGATGCAAATCAAAATAACAATGAGGTACTATCTCACACCTGTCAGAATGGCTATCATCAACAAATCGACAAACGACAAGTGCTGGCAAGGATGAGGAGAAAAAGGAACCCTTGCCCACTGCTGGTTGGAATGAAGACTGGTGCAACCACTGTGGAAAACAGTATGGAGTTTCCTCAAAAAATTAAAAATTGAGCACCCATTTGACCCAGTAATCCCACTTCTAGGAATATATCCCAAGAAATCAGAAACACCAATCAGAAAAGATATATGCACCCCTATGTTCATATCAGCACAATTCACCATAGCTAAGATTTGGAAACAGCCTAAGTGCCCATCAGCAAATGAGTGAATTAAAAACTGTGGTACAGCTGTACAATAGAATACTATGCTGCTGTAAAAAAGAATTAACTCTTACCATTTGCAAAAGCATGGATGGATCTAGAGCTCATTATGCTAAGTAAAATAAGCCAATCAGAGAAAGATAATATCTCATGATCTCACTCATTTGTTAAATATAATGAACAACATAAACTAATGAATGAAAATAGAGGCAGAGGAAAAAAATAGTTTGGAATATAATAGAATTATTCCTGTTATTTGAAGATTTTTAATATTTCCTACAACTTTTGTGATATTATACTATGCTAGAACAGTTTTGGTAATATTATTATATTTAAAACTAGAGGCCCTGTGTACAAAATTCATGCACGATGGGATGCAGGTCTCTCAGCCCAGCCTGTACCCTCTTGCAATCCAGGATCCCTTGGGGGATGTCCAACTGCCAGTTTAGGCCCGATCGGGCCTGCGGGATCAGGCCTAAACCAGCAGTTGGACATCCCTCTCACAATTGGACCACTGGTTCCTAACGGCTCGCCTGCCTGCCTGCCTCATTGCCCCTATCCACTCACCTGCCTGCCTGATCACCCCTAACCACTCTGCCTGCCTGATAGCTCCTAACTGCCTCTGCCTCAGCCCCCACTGCAGCAGCTTTATCCGGAAGGTCATCGGAATGATGTCCGGAAGGTCATTTAGCTGTCCAGTCTAATTAGTATATTACACTTTTATTATTATAGATAATTTTCTTGAAATATTAATGTTTATTGCATGCTACATTATTATCTCTAAAGCTAGAGGCCTGGTGCATGGGACTCATGTACAGGTGGAGGAGGTGGCCAGTGGGAATCAGCCTGCTGTGGGAGCGCTGCTCTTCCCAGTCAGCTGAGCAGCTGTAGGCCTGCTCTCTGAGTGGCTGTGAACCCCCCTATGAATGACTGCTCATCCTGGTCAGCCGAGCGGTGCTCCTACTGTGGGAGTGCACTCACCACCAAGGGGCAGCTCCTGCATTGAGCTTCTGCCCCCTGGTGGTTAGTGTGTGTTATAGTGACTGGTCGAGTGTTCGTTCTGGTGGTTCCATGGTTTGGTCACTGGGCTTTTATTATATAGGATCGTTTTTCTTGAAACATTAATGTTTATTGAATGTAAAATAAAATAAAATACAAAAAAAGAAAACACAATGGAAGTGTAAGCAATATAGTTTTGGTCAAAAAATAGTTATTTTAGGTTTTTTTCATTCTCATAAGTGGCTTATTCACAGCTGAGTTTATCAAATATTTTTAGATTAATTATTTTAGCACTCTCTGTCAATTCAAAATTTAATGAGTAAAAAATCTATAGTTATAGTTTTTTAAAGCTACCATTTATTGAGCGTAAGGTACTATGCCAAGATTTTCTTTTCCTTTTACCCTCATAATGATCTTATAATAAGGGTAAATGTCACCTCTTTATTACACACAAGAAATAAGAGGCTCAAAAAGTTCAAAAACTATCTGAAGACACATGAGCAGAAATTGTCAGAGCTAATTGGATTAGCCTTGCCTACAAAGTCTGGGCTTCCAACCATTTCACTGTTCAGATTTCTCATATGTAAGGTAAAAAACTGGAAGGAGTTTTGCATATTATCTGACATGTGATTTTAATTTCTGTGTCAGTCAGAGTTCAATTTCAGAAGCAGAATAATTAGGATATATATAGATTTGTTACAGGGACTTTCTCTTATGTAGTTGTGGGACTTTGTAAGTTTTTTTTAACCTTTATGTTGGATTCTGCAGTCTAAAAATCACAAGAAAGGTAGTTGGGAAGGGAAGATGAGTGTGGGATGAGGGAAAGAAAGTAAGATCAAGCAGGAACCCACAAGCACAAGCAGAGAGATTATGTGAAAACTGCGTAAGTTCTTGTTGCCTTTGAAGCTTGCAATGAGGAAATCATGCAGAAGCCACTGACTTTGGTCACAGAGCTATAAACATACACAACTGGCTCAGGACTTGGTGAAGCTCCATATGGAGCTTAAAAAGCATGACTCATAGAAGGTACTAAAAGCAGCTTCACTTTATCTTTCACCATTCTTTAAAATGGATGAAAACTTGGATATTGCCACGATTTTCCCCCAATCCACCTCACAATTCAAGCTGGTGATAGTTTTCACTTGAAGGCCTTAGCATCTCCTTTATCTTTAATATCCTATATAATAAAAGCCTAGGTGGTGCCCTTATGCGATGATGCCCTTATGCAATGTTGTCACAAGGTGGCCACCACAAGAGGGCCACCACAAGATGTCTGCCACAAGAAGACTGCTACAAGATGGCCACTCACACAGCAGTGGCAGGGCCCGGTGGCTGCTCCACGTGTTGAGGACCAGAGTTCCCATAGCTCTGCATGGTGCAGAGGAGGCAGATCCCAGCAGAGGAGGCAGGTCATGGCAGGGGAGAGCAGTTGTGGGCAATCGGGCCAGCAGGGGAGAGCAGTTGTGGGCAATCGGGCCAGCAGGGGAGAGCAGTTGTGGGCAATCGGGCCAGCAGGGGAGAGCAGTTGGGGGCGATCAAGCCAGCAAGGAAGGGCAGTTGGGGGCGATCAGGCTGGCAGGGGAGGGCAGTTGGGGGCAATCAGCCAGTAGGGGAGCAGTTAGGCATCAATCAGGCTGGCAGGGGAGTGGTTAGGGGGTGATCAGGCTGGCAGACAGAAGCATTTAGGGGCAATCAGGCAGGCAGGCAGGCAGGGGAGCAGTTAGGAGCCAGCAGACCCATGATTGTGAGAGGGATGTTTGACTGCTGGTTTAGGCCCAATCCCAGCAGTCGGACATCCCCTGTGGGGCCCCAGATTGGAGATGGTGAAGGCCGGACTGAAGGACACAACCCCCATGCAGAATTTTGTGCACCAGGCCTCTAGTTCTATTATATGAAAGTAAAACAGAAGAGGCACATTGATTGATTTAATATGATAAGAGCACAAAATCAGACACTGCTCCTAGATATTTTTAATTTTTAGAAAATGGGTAAGAATAATGTAAAAAATGGGGTAGCCTGAAGAAGTAGTAGTTTGGTAGGTGGATAGGCGAGTAGAATTCAAGAGTTTATGACTTACACTTAAAATGAAGAAAGCTGCAAAGAATTTTGCAATAAAGCCTAATAAAAAAATCTAAATACTACCAATTTTTAGCCTATTGCAAGCTGAAATCCCAAGGCAACCAAGTAACCTATATTCCAAAATGAAGCCTGTTAGGGGAATGACGTTTCATCAATGACAGACCATGGGAGAAGGAGGTGGTCACCATACAAGTGGGTGAAAAGAAACCATTTAAAGTATTAATGAATTGTTAAGGTCTACGTGTGGGCTACTATGTAAGTGTGGGACAGCTGGGAATCCATGATATAAGAGAAGGTAATATTCATTGGCATAACCCTTCACACAGGTCTTCACCGTGTGCTTATGAGAAAGGGACATTTTGAGTTAAGTTGTGTCTCCCCAAAAGGTAATTTGAAGTCTTAACCCCCAGAACCTCAGAATATAAACTTAATGGGAAATAGAGTCGTTTAGTAAAGATGAGGAGATATTGGAGTAGGATGGGTTTTAATCCATTCTGATTGGGTTCCTTAGAAGAGAAGAGAGATGCACAGAGAATGCCAAACAACAACAGAAGCAGAAATTGGAGTCATGTACCTTCAAGCATAGGAGTGCCAAGATTGACAGCACCACCAGAAGCTGGGTAGGAAGAGGCAAGGAAGGCATCTCAGAAGGAGCATGGCTGTGCTGACACCTCGACTTGGACTTCTAGTCTCCATAATTGTGAGAATCTTTCTCCTGTTGTAAGCCACCCAGTTCCTGGTACTTGCTATAGCAGCTCTAGGAAACTAATAGAGGGGAAAGGAGGGAGACCAAAGACAGTCTCCCTTGGCGATACTCTGGCATGAGGGAGATAGTGGTTAATGGGAAGAAGAGGGAGTAGAAAGTCCTATATGCTTCTCCAGATCTTTCTCTCCTATAATGATTTCAGGATTTGGGGGCTAATCAGGACAAAGATGAGTTGATAGTAGCACAGAGGAAGGTATTTTGAGGAAGAGAATTCCTTCATAGCATGAGACCTTCCAGAGACAATGGCATGGGGCCACACCCAGAAGGACAAGAGGGGAGAGATAATTTAGAGAGGGGACTTGTGTCCAGCATGATGAGGAATTTTCACAGCTTGGGGTCTTTCACAGTCCTTGAGTTTGTTTGATCTATGTCTAGCAGATGTCATGTTCACTTTCATGAAATGCACAAAAGCAGGTTTTAAATGGCTAAAAATATGCTTATTGGGCTATAATTTTAAAAATTGTATGAGTAAACATTTAGTTTATCTCTGATGGGCTTTTCAGATAATTATCCCAACCCCAACCTGGTGAAAAGAAGTGGACATAGGACCAATAGATAGAGGACTTTTTAGGCTTATTTATATTACAATTTGTCCCTTGGCCCCATGTTTTACAATCTAAGTTGTATGTTATTTCATAAACTCTGAGTTTAAAGCCAGTGATAAAACATTCTACTGGCCCAGAATCCTATAAGGCCACAGACTAGGATTTTAAAGTTCACTTGAAGTCATTTTTCCCATTCGGTGGGGGAAATTAAGGGTAATAGATCCAAAAAGGAGAAGACTTTAACTTGTTTAATTATTTAGTAATAGAGTAACATTATGTGCTTTAGTACTTGTCTCTGGCTATCTGGACCACCCCCCCCCCCCCAACACACACACACACACACTCAACCTCCTTAATTTGCCAATTCTTAATGCAAACCTGTTAAGACCACTGGCCCTAAAGTATGATGAGATTCATCCATGAGTTTTGTTTCTTGGACCATTTATTTAATTTGTGTGGATAACTCCTGGGATATGGCTATCTTTTAAACTCAGGGCATCTATGTCCTCTTAGATCAGCGGTTCTCAACCTGTGGGTTGTGACCCCTTTGGGGGTTGAACAACCCTTTCACAGGGGTTGCCTAAGACTATCTGAAAACACATATGTAATTACATATTGTTTTTGTGATTGATCACTATGCTTTAATTATGTTCAATTTGTAACAATGAAATTGGGGGTCACCACAACATGAGGAACTGTATGAAAGGGTCACGGCATTAGGAAGGTTGAGAACCACTGTCTTAGATTGTTTTAGCATCATCTATTATCGCAGTAAAGCAAACATATATTTTTCAAAAGACGCTCCTGGGAAACAACTGGTGGACACAGGACTCATTTCAGCCTCCTCTGGACCTGCCAAGTCCTCATGTTTGATGCGATCCGTTGCCTAAGAAGCATACTCCCAAATCTCCAACTAGTGGAGAAGATCTTTGGCCTCAACTAACATTTTCCATTGACAGTGTGCCCAGGCCATTATGAGACCTAATGTAGGCTAAACAGCTTTCCAAGCCATAAAAGTCCACATCAACAAAGTATATGTGGACGAGGGTCCAAATCCTCCTCTGCGGGTTATCCTCACCGTTTGCACTACCAGCACACAATCTTTTAGTAAGAACACCATTTTCTTGACTTCAATACTACAGCAGCCAATTGTTTAAATTCAGTGCCTGTCAGGTAGAGCACACCCCTATCAGATGCATTCAATAATTCAATATGGCCCTTTTAAAAAATCTGTTTCCTGGATTAACTCATTAAGGAGAGATTGGGCCTAAGAGTGAGAGAGAGACCATGTTTCCTCCTCCAAGTGAGGGTTCATTGGTGTGGGTTCATTCAAATACTGGAGCTACTGCTTAGCCAGGCTTTATTCTTGCCCTTTACTCTTGTCTCTTCTTTCTTGTACTCCATGGGTGGTTACTGGCAAAGCTGAGGGTAAACTAGCTCAGCCACTGTTGTGGTGATATTGTGCTGCCCTTTCATCAGAGCATCAGGCCTTATCTCCCCCAGGACTTTAGGCTTCCACCTCCTTTCTGGGGGTGGGAGGTCTTGGTGACAAGCTGCCCTAAGCAATGCCCACCACATGCCTTATGGTTTGGAGCATGTGTTCAGCCGAACAGATACATATTTGGAGTCCTGGAATAGACAGACATATACATGACTTTGCCTTCATCAATTTAGAGTAACACGCTGGCTGGCTCAGACCAAGGGTGGGGTCTCAGTGCTCCTCTGAGGAGAAGCTATAATGATGAAATCACTGCAGCATAACTGACCATCACAGAGGCTTGCTTGCTGCTTGCAAAGGCTGCTTACTCCTCCACTGTGCTTAGGAGACTGGCCTCAATTGGCTGTCTGTGCCTTGTTGGCTTGTTTATGTACCATACAGGTCTCCTAAGACAAGGATGTCTTTTCTCAGAGTTCCCCAAATCCCTGACTTGGCTGTGGGGCGTTTCTGCTACTATTTCCAGTTACCGGGTCACCAACAGCCCATCCTTGCTCTAGAGATGTGCAGTTCTACTCTTTTCTTATTCATACCCTCAGGTCTTACAACATCCAGCACCTGCCTAGTGGGGAACTCAGGCATGTGGGCCGACCACTTTGTCTGGGCATTTAGGTGGTTCTCACACCAGAAGTCAGTGCTAATGGTGTGGGTTCATTCAAATACTGGAGCTACTGCTTAGCCAGGCTAATGAGGCACAGGGAAGATCATGAAAAATACAGAGCACAATAGAGCACAGAGCAATGATATGTCAAACTACCATGTAAGTATTCCATATTTGGAGTCTCAACCACTTAAGGATGTCCAGGGTCAATCTGCCAATTGATTTACTAACTGGTTAGACAACATATGCATTCCTTGGTCATCACCAAAAATCACCTGATCCTTATTGCCATCTCTAGTGAGTTCATATATTTTGGGCCCGATTAAGTAAAAATAAATGAGCACAAGGTGAATAACAAACAATGAGCTTTATTTGGGTGGCATTTTGACAGATTTGCAAGGGAGGAATGGGGGGATTTCACAGCCTGAAAACTTCCAGAGACAATGGCATAAGGCCACCACCCAGAAGGAGAAAAGGGCAAGGGAATTCTTGAGAGAGGTGGAAAATTGGTGAGGGAGCTTATGTGTCTGGATGATGTCACTCAACAGCACAATGAGGAGTCTCTGGGTAAAAAAAAATTCAAAGGGCAGCTGGGTGTTGGGGTCTCTTATAATCCTAGACTTTGTCTTACTAGTATCTATGGCTAGCAGATTTGGGGTGCAATTTTGTGATGTATGGAAATCAGGCAAGCTCTATATCAAAATATGCTGATTTGGACTATATTTTTGAATAAGTAGATGGACAAAAATATGAGATTTGACCCCAACAGGCTTTTGAGCTAATAGTTCCAGATTTCTGTGAAGAAATAAACAACATGGAGCCAATATATAGAGGACATCTTTGAATAATTTATATAACACTCCCACTAGAAGCAATCCCACAGGCTGCTGGAAGAGGGTAGCAAACATTTTTTGACTCAGGGCACAGACAAATAGTAATTGCTTTTAGGGAATGGATAGAAGCAAAATCTGTCTACCTCTTTGGAAGGAATTGGAAAACTTCCCAACTGTTGGACACATTTGTTTCCTTAGAGAAAGATGCTTGGAGTAAGATGTAAGATACATTCTCTACCAGTGGACGAAGGGCAGGAGATCATCTCTGGCTAAGGATCCTGCATGAACACTAAGCAGAGGTCCGCTAACAATGGAGAGGATGAGGGGCGAGATGTGACGATAAAATGTCTTCCTCTCAAATTCAACTGCACATACAGGCAGATACTTTTTCTGCCCCGGAGAAGATGGGCAGGAACTCCGAGGAAGCCTTAAACCTAGAGACAAGCACAGCAAGACTGGGGTTAATATTAAAATTGAACCAAGACAACAGGGATACCCCCCTGTTTCACCAAAAACCTAGTAGTAAGTAACAGCAAGATATGTCTACTATTGGGAGGAGGAAGGAACTTGGAAAGAGCCCCCTAGTTCAGACATGCAGGGACGCTTGCAAACTGAGGGGGGTCGGATTATTGATAAAAACCCTCTGGCATTTACTTCATTGCCCACCCACAAAATACAATACCACTGTTAGAGAATTTTGAACCTGGTGATCACTAGAGGTAATGATAGCAACAGCAAAACCCCCAAATAGCTCAACTCCACACAAACAGCATGATAGATAAAGTGGCATGCCCACTTTAGGTATGGATACAACTTACCTCAGTATCTACTATATCATGTTCAGGATTCAACAAAAAATTATGAAACACAAAATAGAGCAAGTTAAAAATAACCCATTGTTGCCCTAACCGGTTTGGCTCAGAGGATAGGGCGTCGGCCTGCAGACTGAAAGGTCCCAGGTTTGATTCCAGTCAAAAGCATGTACTTCGGTTGCGGGCACATCTCCAGTAGGAGGTGTGCAGGAGGCAGCTGATTGATGTTTCTCCCTCATCGATGTTTCTAACTATCTATCCCTCTCCCTTCCTCTCTGTAAAAAATAAATAAAATATATTAAAAAAAAATAACCCATTGTCAAAAACTAAAGCAATTTAAATAGACTAAAAAAATAACCAGGTGCTGGGATTATCAACCAGATAATTTAAAAATAACTATGATTAAATGATTAAATGCCAGAGGCTTAGTGGAAAACATGGATAAGTAATGAAAATTTCAGCAGATAAATGATATAGAGTCAAATAAAAATGTTATAAATAAACTCACAAATACAATATCAGAAGTGAATTTTTTATATGAACTCATCAGCAGATTTACTACAGATGGGAAAAGAATCAGTGACCTGAAAAATAAGTCAAAATTCCTTATTTTTAAAATTTCAAACTAAAACACAAAAAGAGTGAAAACAAAACAGACCATCCAAGAGATAATATATAATGATCTCATATACATATAATTAGAACAGTAGGAGGAAATGATTAGAATGAGTGGAAGAAATGTTTGAAGAGACCACGACCAAGAATTTTCCAAAAATAATCAGAAACTCATCAAATAAATCCAAGAGCTCAAAGACACCAAAGCAGAAAAATATCAAACAAATAAACAGTAAAACTGCTAAAAATCAAAGAAAAACACAAAGCAGAGGGGAAAAAACTCTACAAAAGAAAGAAGATAAGAATAACAGCAGATATTAGACAATGAGGTTACATTTTTACAGTGCTAAAAATACTGACAATCCAGAATGTTATAAAATATAAATTGTCCCTCAAAAATAAAAATAACAAAAACTTTTAGACAAGCAAAAATAGAGAAAATTCTTTGCTGTAATATCTGAGCTCTAAAAATTGTTATAAGAAAATCTTCAGGCAGAAGAGAAGTATGAGGCCACATAGAAATGTGGAAGAATGTTGGAAACAGAAAAAATGAAGTAAATATAGAATACACTATTATTCTTAATCACTAAAATTAATAATTCTCTGAAGTTCCATTTTGATTATGCTAAGTTTAAATTTTCTAAATATTCAAATGAGAAATAAAAAAGTTAGATTGACAAACAAGTCTGGAGTTAAGTGGATAAATTAAAATTGGCAATATTTGAATATTCTGAGATATTAGACAATTTATATGTATTGGTCGCTGTCTCTGATTCTGGTACAAGGCTCCTAAAACCTTTGATTTCAGATGTAATATGTCTTAGAGAAGATCTTTTGGGTTGAAACTTTTGGGGACCTTGTGAGCTTCATAAACTTGGATGTATTCATCTCTTCCCATATTTGAGAAGTTCTCAGCAATTATTTCCTATGAAATAAGCTTTCTGTCTCCCCCTTTCTTCTCATTTTGGGACCCCAATGTTGCATAAGTAAGGCTCATGGACAAAACAGTATGGCAATTGCCAAGGGGAACCAGGATTGGGGGCAGGTAGAAGAGGGCAAAGGGAGGATAAATGTTGATGGAAAGACACTTGACCTGGGTGGTAAACATACACTACAATTTACAAATGAAGTATTGTAGAACTGTCTACCTAAACCCATACCATTTTATCACCCAATGTCACCCCAATAAATTCAGTTTAAAAAAGAACAGTATTTCTATTGACATAGTAGTATATAGGCCAACTTATGTATAACTTAAATATTATAAATATCATCTTCTAAAGACATGCTTAAATAGTGATTTTTAAATTAATGGGACTGGAGAAATTATTCAATCATTTGAAGATAAATTAAGTGAGAACCTTATTTTTTTCATGAGCCCTAATACACACCAGATGAACTTAAGACAAACATATAAATAATAAAAACCATTTATTTTTATGATACAGTTGTGAATCTTTCCTTAATCTTGGCTTTTGAAATTATTTTAGTTTGAGTGCACTAAAGACTAGTTTTTTAAGTTGCAAAGATGAATCTAGGAGAAAATTTTTCCTGCAACTGAGTGGGTTTTTACATTGGAAACAGATTCACAAGATATAAAGCAATTAAAGCAAGTTTTAATATCTCTTCTAGACTCATCTTGTGGGTAATAAAATGAAGGGGAATGGAAACTAAAGACAGTAAGGAGGAATTAGGTATTTCCATGATTACAGGATGAGTTGGTATACACTAACAGTGATAGAGAGGGGAGTGGACTTTATTCTGGCTGCCTGTGTATCTCTAATGAAATCAGGTCTTATCTTCCTAGTGAATAAACTGTACTTCCATTTATAGAGCTTTGGCTTTGGTGAAGTGTGAATCTTGTTTCTTGAAATTAGATCTGACCTACTGGAAGTCTCTATTCATAGGGCCAACTGAAATGGTCTCAAATCTTCCCAAGAATTACTTGGGGACTCTCCTCTCTCTTTCTTTCTATCTCTCCCCAAATATATCTATATATATCAAAGCCTAAGCAACCATTATGACTGAACAACCAGCGGGTAGCTATGACACCCACTGACCACCAGGGAGCAGACACGCTCAATGCAGGAGCTGCCCCTCGTGGTAAGTGCGCTCCCACAGCCAATCTCCCATGGCAGGTCAACCTCCCATGGTCCCTCCCCCTGGCTGGCTGGCCCCGATTGGCCTGATCACTGGACAGGCTGAGGGAACCCACCCATGCACGAATTCATGCACCAGGCCTCTAGTTACTAATATTCTTTCATTTCAAAAAATAACATTTAATTCTAAATTTAAGTTTTTACTTTATTAACTTGATCTGTAAACTTTGTATTAATTTATTTAATGTCAATAAGTTTCAAATAAATTAGAAAACAGATTATTGATCACATAAGAAAATCTTATTATTAAAAAATGTATTATATCACAATTTCTAACCCCTCAAAATTTGTATATTTTATTACATAAAAATCAGGTCAAACACATTAAAAGACAAACAACTAACAGTAGATAATTATAGCATTTAAGGTATGAGTTAATATCAATACATTTTAAAAATCCTATCTAATAATAGACAAACATGGTAATTAACCGTACCTCCGACACTAGGGGGGTGGGGGCATGTGCAGGGTCTGGGATGGAGGGAAAGGGTGGCTGGGGAGAGGTCAATGGGGGAAAAAGGAGACATATATTATACTATACCAGGTGTGTAATACTTTAAACAATGAAGAATTTAAGTAAAAGAAAATTAAAGGCAAATGAAAAAAATAAATAATTATCAAAAATGTTTAATATTCTTAGTATATTAAAAGTTATTGTGAATTGCATTTTGGGTATTTGTTCTTGTAGCTGAAAAATTTCTAATTGATAAATCTATTACAGTATGTGGTGTGGCTATGTATGTTAGTGTGGTGGCAGAAGTGAGGTGGGGTAGCAATATGTTTTGTCAGCCTGTCTCCAAAACATATTCTCACTATCTACACTTCTCTCCATGTCCAATGTTAGCAACTCTAGTCCAATTTGCCTTCCCCCTTATATACACTAATGCAACAGCTCCCTAATTGTAGAATGTTCCTCTATTGAGTTTTTTTTAATTACAGTTTACATTCAATATTATTCTCCATTAATTTCTGATGTACAGCAAAGTAGTTAGACAATCAAGTACTTTACAGAGTGTTCCCACCACTGTTCCAGTACTATCTGGACCCATGAGTAGTTAGCACAATATTATTGAGTATATTTCCTATAAGGTAATCTACATCTCTGTGACTATTGTGTAACTACCCATTGGTACTGCTTAATTCCTTCATCTTTTCACCCAGGCCCCAAAACCTCTTCCCCTCTGATAACTGTCAGTTTGTTCACTGTTTCTGAGTTGTTCTGTTTGTTTATAGTGTTATTTAGATTCCACATATAAGTGAAATCATATGGTATTTGTCTTTCTCTAACTTATTTCACTTAGCATAATACCCTCTAAGTCCATTTATACTGTTGCAAATGGTAATATTTCATTCTTTTTTATGACCAAGTAGTATTCCATTGCATATATCTACTGCATCTTTTTTTAAAATATATTTTTATTGATTTCAGAGAGGAAGGGAAAGGGAGAGAGATATAGAAATATCAATGATGAGAGAGAATCATTGATTGGCTGCCTCCTGCACATCCCCTACTGAGAATAGAGCCTGCAACCCCTGGCATGTACCCTGACCTGAAATCCAACTGACTGCTTGGTTCATAGGTCAATGCTAAATCACTGTGCAAATCAGCCAAGCTACTACACATTCTTTATCCAATTGTCTATTGATGGGCACTTGGGTTGCCCCCATATCTTGGCTATCGTAAATAATGCTGCAGTTAACACAGGGGTGCATATATTCTTTCAGATTACTGTTTCAGGTTTATTCAGATATATTCCCAGAAGTGGAATCACTTCGTCATAAGATGGCTCCATCTTTTATTTTTTGATGAACCTCCACACTGTTAAGCCAGAGTAATTTTTAAGAGTCAAAATCAGAGCAGGTCACTCTCTTAGAACTACCCAGAAATTTTATGTTGTTACATCAAATAAAATTCAAGCTATCATACTGCCCTACACTGTTTCCTTTGTAACCCTTCTCCATAACTGAAAAAAATCAGATGTGGGGAGGTGACTTATTTATTTGTTTACTATCTTTATTTAATGTAGGCAGGGGTAGTCTGGGACCTTGTATGTGTTATTCATAGATACCCATCACTCAGAAAAGTGCCTAAAATGAAAAAAGAAGCTTAAAGATTCATAACATATATGACTAAATCAGTGAATGAATAATCAATGAGAGAAAAAGTGCTATTAAGTCATTAAAATAAAATTTAAAAGGAGAAATCAGAACACATCCTTGTCTTCACTAGAAATGTATATCTGATATATTTAAAGATTATTCCAACATACCATAATTCTCAAAGTAGAATCAAATAGTATAGATTTTGCTTTTGCTTTAAGAATCAAAGGTCTAAGTTGATCTCATTGAATTTAATTCATAACTTGTTCATGAGTTACATGCTAGAGAAAGGTCTATATCAGGTCAATATACCTTATGTGAATCACAGAAATCATTGACAATGTTAACATTGATCATTCAAGAAATAGCTCCTCTATGAATTATACTCAGAATTTAAAAGAAAGAATTAAACATATATTTTAGATTGACTGCTTCAGAAGCTGCTTCTTCTCCAATTTGTAGGAAATAAAATTTCTATTAAAGTAATTTGTACACTCAGGTTCATAGCAACATTATTTACAACTAGAGGTCCAGTGCACAAAATTCATGCACGGAGGGGGGCGGGGGTGGAGGTGGGTGGGGTCTGTCACTCAGCCCAGCCTACACCCTCTCCAGTCTGGGATCCCTCGAGGGATATCCAACTGTCTGGTTAGGCCTGATCCCACAGGGCCTAAACAGGCAGTCGACATCCCTCTCACAATCCAGGACTGCTGGCTCCCAACCGCTCACCTGCCTGATTGCCCCTAACCACTTCTGCTTGCCAGCCTGATCACCCCCTAACCACTCCCCTGCTGGCCCAGTTGCCCCCAACTGCCCTCCCCTGCAGGCCTGGTTGCCCCCAACTGCCCTTCCGTGCAGGCCATCTTGTGGCCACATGGGGGCAGCCATCTTTGGCCACCTGGGGGTGGTCATCTTGTGTGTTGGAGTGATGGTCAATTTGCATATTACCTCTTTATTATATAGGATAGTCAAAAGGGGAAGCAATGAAAGTGTCAATCAACATATGAATAGATAACAAATTGTGGTACACACACAATGGCCTATAATTTAGCCTTAAAAGCAAAGGGAATTCTCACATATGCTAGCAACATGTGACATAATGCTGAGTAAAATGAGCCAGACACTAAAAGACAATACTAGATGTTTCTACTTATATGCAATACCTAAAGTAGTCAAATTGACAGAGACAAAAGTAGAAGGTGGTTGCTAGGGGCTAAAGGAAAATGAGAGTTATTGTTTAATGTGTATATAGTTTCAGTTTTCAAGATGGAAAGTATTCTGAAAATTGATTCTGTAACAATGTATATATACTTAACACTACTGTACTGTACAACTAAAAATGGTTAGTCTGGTAAATTCTGTTATGTTTATTTACCACAATTAAAATTTCTTTTATTGTTCAGATTATTACAGATGTTCCTCTTTTTTCCCCCCATAGCTCCCCTCCACTCAGTTCCCATCCCACCCCACGCCCTTACCCCCGCCCCCCGCCACTGTCCTCATCCATAGGTGTAAGATTTTTGTCCAATCTCTTCCCACACTCCCCACACCCCCTTCCATCTGAGAATTGCCAGTCCACTTCCTTTCTATGCCCCTGATTCTATTATATTCACCAGTTTATTCTGTTCATCATATTTTTTATTCACTTGATTTTTAGATTCACTTGTTGATAGATATGTATTTGTTGTCACTTTGTTGTTCATAATTTTTATCTTTACCTTTTTCTTCTTCTTCCTCTTTTTAAAGAATACCCTTCAGCATTTCATGTAATACTGGTTTGGCGGTGATGAACTCCTTTAGCTTGTTCTTATCTGTGAAGCTCTTTATCTGACCTTCTATTCTGAATGATAGCTTTGCTGGATAAAGTAATCTTGGTTGTAGGTTCTTGCTATTCATCACTTTGAATATTTCTTGCCACTCCCTTCTGGCCTGCATCATTTCTATTGAGAAATCAGCTGACAGTTGTATGGGTACTCCCTTGTAGGTAACTAAGTGTTTTGTTTTTCTCTTGCTGATTTTAAGATTCTCTCTTTGTCTTTTGCCATTTGCATTTTAATTATGATGTGTCTTGGTGTGGTCCTCTTTGGATTCCTCGTTTGGGGTTCTCTGTGCTTCCTGGACTTGTAAGTCTATTTCTTTCACCAGGTAGGGGAAGTTTCCTGTCATTATTTCTTCAAATAGGTTTTCAATATCTTGCTCTCTCTCTTCTTCTGGCACCCCCATAATTCGGATGTTGGTATGCTTGAAGTTGTCCCAGAGGCTCCTTACACTTCATATTTTTGGATTATTTTTTCTTTTTGCTTTTCTGGTTGGGTGTTTTTTGATTCTTCGTATTTCAAATCTTTGCCTTGATTCTTGGAATCCTCTAGTCTGCTGTTGGATCTCTGTATATTATTCTTTATTTCAGTCAGTGTATGCTTAATTTCTAATTGGTCCTTTTTCATATCCTTGAGGGTCTCACTAAATTTCTCTGAAATTTCTAGAAAATTCTTGAAAAACCTTATAACCGTGGTTTTGAACTCTATATCCAGTATTTTGCTTTTATCCATTTCTTTTGTTTGTGACTTGTTTCTTTGTCTCTGGATTTTGGCTGCTTCCCTGTGTTGATAGAGTGGCCTTGAGTGGTAGGTGTCCTATAGGGCCCAGTGGCTCAGCCTCCCCAGTCACCTGAGGTGGACACTCTTGGTGCACCCCTTTGTGGGCTCGGTGCACAGTCCTGTTGTAGTTAATCCTTGATTGTTGTTGGTATAACTGGGAGGAATTGACCTCCAGGCCAATTGGTTGTGAGGAACGGCTGTGTCTACAATGGAAGAATTGCTGTGCTGGAGACATCCTTATGGGGCAGGACTTGCTTTAGTGGGGCTTTGGTGCTCACTGAGTCTGTTCCTTGAGTGTGTCGCTTATGGATGTGAAGAGTTGTAATCTGGTATGGTGCCACACTGACCACTGGGTACACTGGCTCTTGGATCTCCAAGGAGGTGCAAAGTCAGCCACTGCCTGAGACCACCCAGCAGGAGCTACAGAGAGATCTGCAGATTCCTCCTCCTTGTTTGAGGTTTGGAAGTGCCCATATGAGGCCCACCTGTGAAGCAAGGCCGGCTGATGCTGCTGAGCTTTGGACCCTCTTTTGGAAGCATTGGAGCTCTCTCACCCAGCTGCAGTTTGTTAAAAGCCGCTGAGCACAGCTTGGGTGAGGTTGTAAATTGGGTGGGGCAGGGTCTCAGGGAATCACCAGGGAGGAGCAAACAGCAATAGCTGCCAGTCAGCCCTGCATCAGAGAGGTCCCCAAATCTCCACATTCCATGCCCCAGCACAGGAACAATGATCACTGTGAGTACCTCTGAGAGAAAGCCGCCCTCGCATTCCAGCCTGATGCCAGACAGTCCAGTTTCTCCCCATACGAGTTTGGGTCCCCAGAGTCTTGCCTGGGACTGGTGTTCATAGCAATAGGGAGCTTGTATCTCTCTCCTGATTGAAAAAAAACAATAACAGTTGTTGCCAGCCTGTTTAGCACCTCCGCACCTCCGCATCTCCGCACCTCCTACCAGTCTCAATGCGCTTTTTTCTTTCCTTCTAGTTGTAGAACTTCCACTCAGCCAGCTTTCCTGTGTTTTTGGATGATCGATGTTTTGTCTTTTACTTGTAGTTTTGATGTGATTGTGAGAGGCAGCAAGTACAAGCGTTT
Source organism: Myotis nattereri (assembly GCF_964212035.1). Taxonomy (NCBI): domain Eukaryota; kingdom Metazoa; phylum Chordata; class Mammalia; order Chiroptera; family Vespertilionidae; genus Myotis; species Myotis nattereri. The sequence continues at coordinate 14,013,518 of NC_138080.1, forward strand.
ACCTATGCCGCCATCTTGGTTCTCTCCTCACCAAAATTAAAATTTTAAAAAATCTTTATTGTTGAAAGTATTACATGTCTCTCTTTTCCTCCAATTAACCCCTTTTAGTCCCCCTGCACCCCCTCCCAGGCCTTTACCACCCTATTGTCTGTGTCCATGTGTTATCTATATATGCATGCAATTCTTTGGTTGATCTCTTCCTACTCCTGCCTTCCCTATGAGATTTGACAGTCTGTTTCATGTTTCTATGTCTCTGCATCTATTTTGTTTGCCAGTTTATTTTGTTTATTAGATTCCACATATGAGAGAGATCATGTGATACTTGTTTTTAAATGATATGGACTATACTTTTAATTTAGCTGAATAAAAATTTTCTTAAGTAGATGATAAACAGTAAAACAAATTGTAATTAAAGCTAGTTCTTTGGAGAGATCCTTGAACAATTCTTAAGACAAAAACTTTTCCAAAATGTGTTATACCATGAACTGCAGTGAGAGATTGTTACAAGCTCCCAGTCAGAAAGTAAGCTGGAACCTTCAGCATTCAGAGGTTAATATTAGCTCACAAAGCTTGGGGGGAGAAGCCTTCCAGGAGCACCTGCCATCTGGACTTCCACAAAGTCACTTACCAGTGTTTGATTTTGCGTATATCAAAGACTACCCTGAAGACACATTTTTGTGACCAAACTTAGATCCTCCAAATGAATGTATTAAATGTGAGCTTTACTTTGAGTTAACAGGACACATGAAATATTTAAACTTATAAAATATACCAGGTGGTTTCTTTTGATACACATATCACCTTACTTATTTTGATTGGCTTTTGCTATTATCTTTGGTTTTGGATTTTTGTGTCATGACATTTGTTAAACTAGGGAGTAGTATGGAAAATTAAGCATTTTTATATTTTAAATTCTTTAATCAATTTATCTGTGGATGGAACCAGTTTTAAAGTATCAACAATTTAACATTAGAAAGTAATAGCCTACAGAGAGAAAAGTAAGTGAAATTACAACTCACTACTAACTCAAACTTATGAAAAATGGCATTATTTACCATGTGTTTGTCCTCAAAATAGTTTTAATGTTTTGTTATTTTTTTTAATTCAAAACAAATGTGGATTTGGTTGTATAAGATGTCAATAAGGTCTGGAATATTTTCCAATTATGGCCATATTTGGAAAAGGAAAAACCCACATCACTGGTCTAACCTCATGGCTACCACCCTTTCAGATTGTTCACTGGTGTGTGTGTTTAGTTAATGAGTTATCTGGATATATATTAACCCAGTGTTTTACTTTGATTCAAAAGCTATTTGTCTTTTTTTTTGGTAAAGACTTTTGCATTCCTTCTAGCAAAGTACTGAAGTTACACTAAAAATAATCCTATCCACCAGTTTTAGATTAAAGCCATCACAAGCAACATTGTGGAGAATTACTGTAAATGAGTGTAAAATGATTGCTTCAAGTTGTACCAGTAAATTACCACAGACATAATTTGAAGTATTATAATTAAATGAAAAAAAAAGTTGCTTTTGGATAACAAAGCAACAGTATCTACTTCCAAAAAGGACATGGAAAATTAAAGAAATCATTTGGGTGACTTACAACTAAATTTCCAAAAAATCAAGGCTTGAGTGATCAGATTATTCTATTTTCTTTCCCCAGTTCCCAAGCAAGTATAGATCCAGCCAGAATAGTTTTAAAGTTCATGTATTTCCTGAGGGGTGGCATTTTACAAGTGAGAATACACAATGAGAATGCTTCCGGTTCCAGTGGCATAGGATGTTTAACAAAGCTTAATCACATCCATAAAAGTCTCTCTTTAAACTTATTGCTTATGAATGACGTCTATCGCCATCTGATGTTTCTTTCAGGTGGTGACTTTGCAGATGAAAAATGACTAATGCACAATACCCAAAATACATTACATCTCCTCCATCCCCATTTCCCACAAACTCCTTCCCACACACACATTTGTTTTAAGTGAGTGGAAAAAAGGCCAAAACAATCTAGACTGCCAAATTCCATTGTGTATATTTAGTAGTCATTTTCATCCTAGAAAGACATCCTAAGCTCCTTCCCCTACTACTCACGAATGCCCCTGTCCTTTCAATTGCAAAAGCATTCTTCTTGGATTACTTTCCCAAAGAACTCAGCACACTTTTAAGAGGTTCTTTTATTATAAATACTAGAGGCCCAGTGCATGAAATTCATGCATGGGTAGAGTCTCTAGTGGCTGCCGGCTGGGGGTGCCTCCCTTCCCCTGGCCACCTGCCACCACTGCCGCTGGCCCTGCTCCCTGGTTGAACTCCTGGTCAAACTCCCAGTCAAGGGGACAATTTACCTACTAGGCTTCTATTATATAGGATTTCCTAGCTAGATATTATTACATAGAGATTATCTATCTATCTATCTCTCTCTCTATATATAAACCCTAATATTCAAATAGACCGAACGGCAGAACAACCGGTCACTATGACGTGTGCTGACCAGTAGGGGGCGCACACAGAAGATGGTGGGCATCGGCCGCAGTGGGATGGTAGAGCAGGTGAGCTGGGGCACAAGACCAAGGCGGGGCACCAGTCGCTGTCATCGGGGTAAGCCTCTGCTTGATGGTTGATTTTCAGGTTACTGAAAATTCTTTACTCCCATGTGTTGTGGTCCTGCCAGGCACTCGCACCTGCTGCCCGTACTGGCCCTGCTTGCACCCACTGCCTGCACTGGAGTTGCCCCTCACACCCGCTGTTGGTGCCTGGTGCCAGCCCCGATCGCTCGGTGCCATCAGCAGGTGTGAGCGGCAGCTGCCGACCCTGATCGCCCTTCAGGGCTTCTTCACCTCCCCCTGCTCCTGAGGGGTGATCAGGGCTGGCAGCCACCTCTTGCACCCACTGCCAGACCCAGCGCTGGTCCCAATCACTTGGCACCGTCAGCGGGTGCAAGCAGTGGCTGCTGGCCCTGATCACCCCTGAGGGCTTCTCCACCTCCCTCTGCTCCTGAGGGGCAATCAGGGCAACAGCCGCTGCTCACACCCACTGCTGGCTCTCGCCCCAATCACTCTGCACTGTCAGCGGGTGCGAGCAGGGTCTGTGCCATCAGCACGTGGGAGAGGGCGGCAGAGGGAGCGGGGCCGCTGGCACTCAGAGGACCAGGGGCCGTGGCAGGAGGGGCCAGGCAGGGGTGCAGAGGATGGGCGGAGACCTGTCCCTGTGCCCACCATAGCCTCACGGCCCACAGTTCCTTTCAAGGTGCACGAATTCATGCACTGGGATCCCAGTTGAAAGGTATTTCCATGTGCTTTGGTCTATTTTGAGGAGTAAGATTAAACTACTTTATAATGTAAAGCTGAGAAGGACCTAGGGGCCTATTTAGTTCATCTTCCCTGAGACCAGGAAAGAGGCAAAGACAAGCCAGTAACTTCTCACACCATGTGCAAGCTTTAGGTAAATCTTAATGTAATGCCATTTCCACTCTGCCAATCTACCAAATTGCTAACATAGCACAGAATCAGGATCAGAGAAGGTTCCCACATCCATGTGGGTGCTTAAACCTTGAGTTAAATATTTTAGACAGGAAAAACTAAGTACTGACTAAAATTTTGAGTGTGTGTGTGCACGCGCATGTGTGTAGTTATCTTCTCATTGGTAAAACCAAACCCCGCTAATTCAGAAATTGAACTCCACAGAGCCAGAGAATAGCATCTCTGGGATTGCAGGTGTCATATGTACTTCAGACTACTCTGGTCAACAGTATTCAAATGAAAGCCCCCTATTTTGATGTTGTTTTTAAATTGTAGCAAAATATTCATAGCATAAAATTTGTCATCTTAACCATTTTCAAATATACAGTTCAATGTTGTTACACATCCTATGCCACTGCGACCAGAAGCATTCTCACTGTATATTTACACTGTTGTGCAACCATCACCACCATCCAGCTCCAGAATTGTTTTCAGCTTGCAAAACTGAACCTTTCTTTGTCCCCATTTTCTAAAACTCCCATTTTTCTCTTCCTACAGCCCCTGGCAGCCACTATTCTACTTTCTGTCTTTAGAAATTTGACTACTCTAGATACCTCATATTATGGAGTCATACAGTATTTGTCTGTTTGTGACTGGCTTATTTCACTTAGCATCACATCTTCAGGATTCATCCATGGTGTAGCACAGCCGTGGGCAAAATATGGCCCATGGGCCGGATCCGGCCCATTTGAAATGAATAAAACTAAAAAAAAAAAAAAAAAAGTCCGTACCCTTTTATGTAATGACTAGGGGCCCGGTGCATGAAATTCGTGCACTGGGTGTGTGTGTGGGGGGGGGGGGGGGAAGAGTGTCCCTCAGCCCAGCCTGCCCCCTCTCACATACTGGGAGCCCTCAGGCGTAGACCCCCATCACCCTCTGATCACCTGATCGGCCCCTTGCCCAGGCCTGATGCCTCCGCCAGAGGTGTCAGGCTTGGACAGGGGACCCCCATCTCCCCCCGATCACTGGCTCTGGCCCCCGCCCAGGCCTGAGTCCTCTGGCCCAGGAATCATGCCTGGGCAGAGGACCCCCATCTCCCTCTGATCGCTTGCTCCACCCCCCGCCCAAGCCTGACGCCTCTGACTCAGGCTTCAGGCCTGGGCAAGGGGACCATCATATCCCCCCAATCCCCGGCTCCGCCCCCCACCCAGGCCTGATGCCTCAGCCAGAGGAGTTGACCCTCATCACCCTCCGGCCACCAATCACCGGATCGGCCCCTTGACCAGGCCTGAGGCCTCCGGCAGAGGTGTCAGGCCTGGGCAGGGGACCCCCAGCTCCCCGCGGTTGCAGGCTCTGCCCCTGCCCAGGCCTGACACCTCTGGCCTAGGCGTCCGGCCCAGGCAGCGGGGACCTGCAGTGCCAGCGGGGGGCGCCGCGATCGTGGGCTTCGCTTTAGGCCCAGGCAAGGGACCCCTAGCTCCTGGGACTGCCAGCTTCGACCTTGCCCAGCTCCCATCGCTGGCTCCACCCCTACTTCCTGCTATCACTGGCCAGGGCGGCAAAGGCGCCTGATTCTCCGATCATGGCTGGGGGGCAGGGCAAAGGCAGCCCCAGGGCCGCCTTTGCCCTGACCCCAGCTCTTAGCTCCCCCCTGGGTTTCTGATCACTGTCAGTGGCAGGGGGCTTCTTCCTGCTTTCCCTTTCACCTCCCTGCATTGTGCCTACATATGCAAATTAGCCGCCATCTTGTTGGCAGTTAACTGCCAATCTTAGTTGGCAGTTAATTTGCATATAGCCCTGATTAGCCAATGAAAAAGGTATCGCCGTACGCCAATTACCATTTTTCTCTTTTATTAGTGTAGATGTTTACTTTGAATTTATATTAGTTTACACAAACACTCCATCCATGCTTTTGTTCCGGCCCTCCGGTCCAGTTTAAGAACCCATTGTGGCCCTCAAGTCAAAAAGTTTGCCCACCCCTGGTGTAGCATGTGCCAGAATTTCCTTCCTTGATAAGGTTTAATAATATTCCATTATAATGTCTATACCACAATTTAAAAATATATGTTTTTGTTGATTTTAAAGATAGAGGAAGGGAGAGGGAGAGAGAAACAAACATCAATGTGAGAGAGAAACATGATCAATTGCCTCCTGCACATACCTGACTGGAGATAGATTTGGAAACTTGGGCATACACCCTAATTGGGAATCAAACTGGTGAACTTGCAGTGCATAGTAGGATGCTCAACCAACTGAGCCACACAAGCCAGGGCTATACCACAAGTTCTTTTTAGATTCATCTTTTAATTGACACTTGAATTGCTTTCACCTTTTGGCTACTGCAAATTCTCTTCAAGTCTCTAGTTTTAATTCTTCAGAAAATGCATCAAAAAGTCGAACTGCTGGATCCTATGTAATTTTATTTTAATTTTTTGAGGAACTGCCATAATATTTTTCAGAGCAGCTGCATCATTTTGCATTCCCATAAACAATGCACAAGCATTCCAATTACTCCACATCCTTGTCGACCCTTGTTATTTTCTGTTTTTGTAAAGCAGGCATCTTAATGTGTGTTAAGTGTGTGCTTTGCTTTATTGTGCTTCACAGATACTGCTTTATTTTTTTTACAAACTGAAGGTTTGTGGCAACCCTGCATAGAGCAAGTCTATCACTCCACATTTCCAACATTTGCTCACTTTGTTTTTCTATGTCACATGTTGGCAATTTTCACAATATTATAAACTTCCTCATTTTTATTGTATTTGTTATGATGACCTGTGATAAATAATTTTTGATGTCACACTATTATAATTGTTTTGGGGTTCCATGAACCATACCCACATAAGATGGCAAACTTAGTAGATAAATGTTACATGTCTTATGACTGCTCCACTGACCAGCCATTTCCACATCTATCTCCCTCCTCTGAGCCTTTCCATTTGCTGAGACAAAACAATGTTGAAATTGGGCCAATTAATTCTATATAATAAAGAGGTAATATGCAAATTGACCTTCACCCCAACACACAAGATGGCCCCCCATGTGGTCAAAGATGACTGCCCCCATGTGAACACAAGAGGGTCACCACAAGATGGCCAGCAGGGAAGGGTAGTTGGGAGGGACCAGGCCTGCAGGGGAGGGCAATGAGGGGGACTCAGGCCTGCAGGGGAGGGAAGTTGGGGGCAATCGGGCCAAACAGGAAAGGGCAGTTAGGGGTGACCAGGCTGGCAAGGGAGGGAAGTTAGGGGTGACCATGTCAGCAGGGGTGGGCAGTTGGGGGTGACCAGACTGGCAGGGGATGACAGTTAGGGGCAATCGGGCTGGCAGGGGAGCAGTTAGGTGTCAATCAGGCTGGCAGGGGAGTGGTTGGGGGTGATCAGGTTGGCAGGCAGAAGCGGTTAGGGGCAATCAGGCAGGCAGGCTGGCGAGTAGTTGGGAGCCAGCAGTCCTGGATTGTGAGAGGGATGTCCAACTGCCTGTTTAGGTACACCTGGATCAGGCCTAAATGGGCAGTCAGACATCCCTCTAGGAGTTCCAGATTGGAGAGGGTGTAGGCTGGGCTGTGGGACACACACACACTCCTGCCCGTGCATGAATTTCATGCACTGGGCCTCTTGTAATCCTATAATGACCTCTAAGTGTCCAAGTAAAAGAAAGAGCCGCATGTTTCTCACTTTAAATCAAAAGCTAGAATTATATAAGCTTAGTGAAGAAGGCATGTCTAAAGCCAAGCTAGGGCAAAAGCTAGGCCTCTTATACAATCAGTTCAGTTGTGAATGCAAAGGAAAAGTTCTTGAAGGAAATGAAAAGTGTTGCTCCAGTGAACACATAGATGATAATAATGCAAAATAGCCTTATTGCTGAGATGAAGAAAGTTTTAGTGGTCTGGATAGAAGATCAGCCCAGCCACAACATTCCCTTATACAAAAGCCTAATCCAGAACAAATCCCTAACTCTCTTCAACTCTATAAAGACTGAGAAAGGTGGGGAAGCTACAGAAGAACAGTTTGAAGCTAAGCAGAGGTTGGCTCATGAGGTTTGCCTCTATAACATAAATGTGCAAGGTGAAGCAGCAGGTGCTAATCTAGAAGCCGCAGCAAGTCACCCAGAAGATCTAGCTGAGATAACGAATGAAGGTGGCTATACCAAACAACAGATCTTCAATGTAAATGAAATAGCCTTATATTGGAAGATGCTATATAGGACTTTCATGGCCAGAGAGGACAAGTCAATGCTTGTCTTTAAAGCTTCAAATGACAGGCTTATTGCCAGTAGAAATAGGGTTCTTGCATGGAGTCACAAGAAAAGCATTTTGGGGACCCACACATGGGTGGATGAGGTATAGTGGTAAGATTTATTGGAGCTGGAGCAAACACAAAGGAGTGTCCCCAGATGTCCAGTGTCTCATTCACGAGCAGATGGCTCAGCTCTGTCCCACAGTGGAAAAAGTCCAGCCTTGTCTTCACCAAGTCCAGAAGAAGGGCCAGAGTCCAGAGATGTTGTGCCATCACCTAGCATCAGCAGGGCATCCGAAGCTTTAGTAGTTCAGTTCAGTCCATGCCAAAACTTAGTTCAGCTTGGTCTCTGTTCCCAGATACACTCAGCCAGGTGCTGGACTGTGGCACCTAGGCCCTCATTGGACCAGCCCAAGCTTGGACCAGAGATAACATGTGAACAAATGGGCAAGTGCATTAACAAATGCATGCTACCAATAGGGGCCTTTGTTAAGGTTTGATTATATTAGCCCAGGTTTGAGAGAAAGAAGTTTTTTGTTTTTTGTTTTTTTTAAACTAACAATCTCTTTCCTGGCTCTTGAGGGATGGGGGTGAGGGTGGCTTGTTCTGGGCCCTCCCCCATCCAATGCCTTTCCTAGATCTTTGGGGGGTCTCGTGTTCCTTATCCAATCCTGTTATTTTCCCATATTAGAACCCACCCAGCAGAGGGATTTCACATTCACTGGTTCCTCCTCCCCCTGGTAATCTGCCAGAAGAAACCAGGTGCTTCTCTGGGGAGACTGAGAAATTGATCTACACATGGAGAGGCGGTGGCGGAGAGATGCCAGTCCCCCTGGTGGGAATGCTGCCATACCCTGTGGTGTCTGAAGCTGTAACTTACAGCCTCAATCAGACCCAGCCAGTGTAGCTCCCTTCTCTTTAACTTCTAGCTGCCTATGCTAACAGGCCGACTCTCTTGTTAGGGGCAAATCCAGTCGATGACTTTAAGTAGAAGCCAACGTTCATTTACAAAAAATCCTAGGGACTTTAAGAATGGTGCTAAATCTATTCTGCCTCTGCTCTATAAATGGTTCGCTCTATAAAAGTCTGAATGAGACCACGTGTGTTTACAACATGGTTTACTGAATATATTAAGCCCACTGTTGAGACCTACTGCTCACAAAAAAATATTTCTTTCAAAATATTATTGCTCACTAATACTGCACCTGGTCACCCAAGAGCTCTGATGGAGATGTACAATATTAATATTGTTTTCAAGCCTGTGAACACAACATGCATTCTGTAGCCCATAGATTAAGGTGTAATTTTTACTTTCAAGTCTTATTATTTAAGACCAGGGTGGGGAACCTTTTTCCTGTGAAGGGCCATTTGGATATTTATAATATAACTAGAGGCCCAGTGCATGAATTCATGCACATTGAAAAGAAATTAATTAGAATATTTTAATATCGCTATTCACCCTTTCTCTAATAATAGAAGTGTCAACCAAATTCATGATCAACAATGACAGATTGAAACACACATATGCAATTGACGCCAGCAAGAGCTTTATATATAATATACAGATAAACTTGCTTAATAAGACCTGCTTTCTTATTTAGCTAAACTTTTTCCAGCCCAGTGAAGCGCCCCAACTTCTCTTTCAGGTGATTGTCAGCAACACAGCAGTAAATATCAACATGAAGCAGATTATTATTGTAGATCATGCAGGGAGAACAAAGGGTAAAATATTTAACTGTAGCAGTGTTTAACTATATTCTGCACAGTGGGAAAACCTGAAGTCATTTTCAAGGGTCACCATTTCTTACTTCTTTTCAGGGGTCAAGTTTCTAAACTTTTTAAATTTCTGTTTTCCAGCTAATGAAAAGAAAATAGGATTCTACCAAGTCTCCTATTTACCTACTCCAGGACTTCTGTGAGGATCAAATAAGATGAGGCATGGGAAAATGCCTCACAGACATTTGGTTAAAGTGTAAAATGTTTGCACCTGGCTATAAAGCAACTTGTGTTCCTTGGCTGAAGAAACTCCAAAGAGGCACTGGGAAGAGGAAGTCAGGTGTTGCTACATGACATCATTACCCAGCCCCCACAGTAATTGTTTCCAGGCTAGGCTGGGCTGTGGGCCTCATTTTGCACCATCGGGTCTTGGCAGCATTGGCTGAGATTTGGTGGGCTATCACTCTGGGGTGGTGGCAGGGTCTGTGTCCCATTTGGGGGAAGCTGACTGTTGCTTTGTGGGCATCAGGTCTGCAGTGCCCCACAGTCAGGTGGCTTGTCCCTCTCCTGGGCCGCAGATGCAGGTGCAGCTGCTGGCACCCGGGACCGTGGGGTGGGCAGCTTGTCCCTCTCCCAGGCCACAGGTGCCAGTGCCGGTGCAGTCTCTGGCACCTGTGACTGTGGGGCAGGTGGCTTGTCCCTCTCCCAGGCTGCAGCCCCAGCCACTGGTGCCTGGGACCGCGGGGCATGCAGCTTATCCCTCTTCCAGGCCACAGGCTGGCTGGTCCCCATTCCTCTCTTGTGAGCTCATTTGTGCCTGGCTGGTCCCCATTCCTCTCTCCCCAGTGTTGAGTGTCTGAGCAGTTATAGCGACAGCGTGAGGGTGTGATGACCATTTGCATATTAGCTCTTTATTATATAGGATATTTGTGAGCCATACAAAATTATCAGCTTAAAAGTTAGTCTGCTATATTTTCTCAAACATTTAATTAAATCAGTCCTAGTGCCTTGGCAAGGCCAGACCAAATGATTTTGAGGGCCTTGTATGACCTGTGGGCCAGACATTCCCCACCCCTAATTTAAGACATATTTTATAAGGCTATATGCCACCATATATATGGTGATTCCTCCAATGAATCTGGGCAAAATGAAAATTTTCCAGAAAGTATTCACCATTCTAGATGCCATTAAAAATACTCATGATCCATAAGGAGAGGTCAAAATAGCAACAGTAACAGAGTTTGGAAGAAGTCAATTCCCACCCACATGGATGACTCTTAAGGGTTCAACATATGAGTGGAGGATGTAATTGCAGATGTGGTGGAAATAGCAAGAGAACTAGAACTAGAAGTGAAGCCTGAGAATGTGACTGAATTATTGATATCTCAAGATAAAGCAAACAAATCACGAGTTCCTTCTTATGAATGAGCAAAGAAAGTGGTTTCTTGAGATGGAATCTACTGGTGAATATGCTGTGAAGATTGTTGGAATGACAACAATGCTTTTAGAATATTTCATAAACTTAGTTGATAAGTCAGTGACAGGGTTTGAGAAATTTGTTCAATTGTGAAAGAAGTTATACTATTGGTAAAACTATCAAATAGCATCACATGCTACAGAGAAATTATTTGTGAAAGGAAAAGTGAATCAATGAGTTAAACCTCATTGCTATATTATTTTAGGAAATTACCACAACCATCCAAACCTTTACCAACCACCACTCTGGTTAGGCAGCAGCCATCAACATCAAAGTAAGACCCTGCACCAGCAAAAGGTTTATGACTGACTGGAGGCTGATTGTGGTTCACAATTTTTTTTAACAGTATAATATTTATTAATTAAGGTATATCTATTTTTCAACAAAATGCTAATGCACACTATAAACTACAGTATAATATAAACACAAATTTTCTATGCACTGGGAAATCTGAAATTTGGGTCACTCACTTTATTGTAATATTTGCTTTATTACGGTGGTCTGGAACCAAACCCACAAAATCTCCATGGTACGCCTGTAAACTGCTAGGCCTGGCTGGTTGTGATTAGTCATGACTGCTAAATTTCTTCTGGAACAACTAAGGTGGCAGTAAATAAGATTGTAAATGGGCCTGTCTATTTAAAGACAAGGAAGAGATTCCAATTTATCCTGTTTTGCTCTTTTCCCCCCTAAACATTTTGCAATTGATAAAACCCAAAACACATTTAGCCCTGAGCAACCACCACCACCTCCTCCCTTTTAAACACATGTGTGTCTCAAGAGAATGAATCCATATGTTTCTGATTCATTTACAATTAATTCATCAAAATGTTGTTTTGATGTCCAAGAAGCTTTATGGAGGATCTCTCATGAGTCTTTTTTCTTAGAAACAGGAAATCATGCCTTGCCAAGAGACAAACTCAAAACACACTAAAGGGTTTTGAGCTGAGTTTGAAACATTGGGACTTCAACATCTAAGCAAATGCCAGACTTGGACAAGAGCATCTCCTCGTCTCTACATGCAAGCCAAACCCATATTTAATATCCAATTAATCTCTGGTTCTTGGAATGCCCCGCATGACCTGAGCCCTTTTGTACAAGCACCAGAGATTCCAGGTGGGCAGCAAAGCAGTATGAAAATGAGAAGGACGACCAACAGACTATTTTTAAGTTCACACTAGCAAGACACTGTGAGTTTAGAAAAGTGCACATCCACTGATAACCCCCTGAACACTCCCTTTTCATCTAGTTCACCTTGTGTTTAAACTATCACAAACAGGATGGCTTAACACCACTGATACTAAACACCACGGAGCCCAGGCTGTTCATTACCCACATGTTATCTCCACACACCAAACTTTCCTTTTTCAGAGATCAATGCCATTCAGTTCCTGATGCTCAAAGCACTAACACTACAATCATCTGTTTCTCTTACACCTGAACTCATGCAGGTTTATAGCTTAAATCATCCCTCTCAAATGCCCCAATCTAGCCAAACAAGTCAGTTTTATTTAAATCTCATCTTATGCTTTCAGGTCTTCAAATTTTGCCAACACCATTGCAAATTTTTCTGCGTCTTTGAATCTCACCATCCTTCTTGCTTGAATCTTGCTTCCTGGCTAAGGCTATACATGTCAACCTTGTGAGAGGGAGAGAGAGAGAGAGAGAGAGAGAGAGAGAGAGAGAGAGAGAGAGAGAGAGAGATACACGGGGGGGGGGGGAGGCTGGATATTCATGACAATAACAGCCCTTGTTTCTGTAACTGGTCACATAGTCATAGCTGCTACTTATAACTATCTTTTTTTGCTACCCATTCTGTATTCTCTTGGCCTTTAGCAAGGACTTCAATTGTTAATAGTTATTTACCTGGGGGGTGACCCAAACCTTCTTTCCTCAGAGTCTAGGCCATTTCTAATTCTTCTTAGATTAAGTTATAGTTTTCCAATTTAATTAGGATTTTGGATCAATTATCTCTTCCAAAACCTTAATTCCTTGAAATGCTTGTTGATTCAGCAGCCTGAGAAGCTTAAAGTGGCCTAATAACAGTCTTAACTTTGATTGTTGCATATCTTTGTGAAAGCATTTCTCTCTGAAACTAACATCTCTCGGCCAGTAGAGCATGTGGTTATGAAAACAGAAAACAAACGTTTAGCTAGTGGATTACTAAAGGTAATAGTAAGTGATATCGCTGTCATTTCCATCCCTTGATTCTTGGACCTATGAACCCTGGCTATGGGAGAAATAGCACCATGTATTAGACACGGACTTGGAAAACATTATCTCAGCTCTGCAAATTATTGTCAACTAGCTGGCACTGTAAGTGAGTCTTTTAAAAATATTTATTTGTTTATTTGAGAGAGAGAGAGAGAGAGAGAGAGAGAGAGAGAGAGAGAGAGAGAGAGAGATTTGTTGTTCCACTTATTAATGCATTGCTTCTTGTATGTGCCCTAACTGGGTATTGAACATGCATGTTGGCATATCAATTCAACACTCTTAACCATCCAGGGAACCACTGAGTCTTTAAAAGCCCATTCTATTATTCTATTAGCTGCTTTAGAATAATGGGAAACATGGTAAGACCAATGCATTCTAACACCACGAGCCTATTGCTGTACATCTTTTACTGTGAAATAAGTTCCTCGATCAGAAGTATGCTGGGTGGGATACCATGACAGTGGATAAGGCATCTATAAGTCCTTGGGTGACAATTTTTGCAGAAGCATTGTGTGCAAGAAAGAAAAATCCATATCTAAAGTGTTCATGAGAGTAAGAACAAAACTCTGTCCCTTCTAGGTTGGATGTGGTCCAATGTAATTAACCTGCCACCAGTTAGCTGGCTAATCACCTGGGGAATGGTGCCATATTGGAGGCTTTGTGTTGACCTCTGGCACTGACAGATTGGGCACTTATCCAGGGCCATAGTCAGAACAGTCTTGGCGAGTGGAAGTCAATGTTTTGGAGTCCATTCATAAACCTTTATTCCTGCCACCATGGCCAATAGGTTTATGAGACCATTAGGTGATGGCAGGGGTGCTCCAAAAAGGAGCTGACTAAAAAATAAATAAGTAAATATTACAAAAAGAAGGAAAGAAAGAAAAAAGGGCTGACTAGAATCCAGAGAATGGATACTCTTGGTTATTAAATCCTTCACTGCTGAGGTCACCCTTTGGTAAGACACAAATATCTTTATCTATTTTTCCATTTCAGAGATGTCTATCCACATATCTCTTCCCCAAATTTCTTTGTCACCAATTTTCCAATCATGTTACTTTTAAGTCCTCAACCATCCAGCCAAACCATTGGCTGCAGCTCATAAATCAGTATATAGTTGCACATCTGGTCAACTTTTCTTCCGAGCAAAAGTGCATAATCAGATGCACTTCCCAAAGCCTTGCCCGCCGGGACTATTTCACTTCACCGTAGTCTTTCAGGGATCTCCCGGAGAGGATTTGGGGCTACAGTGGTTCACTTTTAGGTAGAAACATCTGTATCATGTAGAAACATCTGCAAACCTGGCCCAAGTCCTCCCCTTTCTCTGCCAACTGATTGTAGGTCACTCCCCATGAAGCCATGGGTGCAAGCCAGGTAACAGAAAGCAGTGTACTAAGAGTGAGGACCACGGGCATTTGAGCCACTTCATGGACTTACTTGTGCCTTTAAGGTCTTCTGAGGTCTGATTACATATATACCACTTCCATTTGATGACTGAGTGTTGCCATGTTCAGCTTTATGTCTTATTGGGTCAGATAGCACATAGTTCATGAAGGCCAACTCAGGTTGCATGGTAATTTGGGGGCCCATGGTTAAGTGTTTGGTCTCTACAAAGGCCCAATAGCAGGCCAAAAGCTGTTTCTCAAATGATCTGCAGGTGATGGTAGGGCCTTTCTTCAGAATCCTAAAAGCCTGCACTGCCTATCACTTATAGGGGCCTGCTAAAGGCTTAACATTGCATCCCTGCTTGCCACTGATACTTCAAGCACCATTGGATCTGCTGAATCATATGGCCCAAGAGGCAGAGCAGCTTTCACAGTAGCCTGGACCAGTTGTACAGCCTTCTCCTGTTCTGAGCCTCACTCAAAGCTAGTAGCTTTTCCGGTCACTAGATGAACAGGTCAGAGAATCACATCCAAATGAGGAATATGTTGCCCCCCAAATCCAAAGAAGGCACTAGGGATTGGGCCTCTTTCTTGGTTGTGAGAGGGGCCAGATGCAGTAGCTTATCCTTTCCCTTAGAAGGGATATCTCAATATGCCCCTCCACTGGACCCCAAGAAATTCCACTGATATAACAGACCCCTACTTTTACTTCAATTTATCTCCTACCCTCTGACAAGGAAATTCCTTACCAATAAGTTTTATGTAGTCATTACATAAGACCCTCATTCATTAGGTCCAATTAACATAATGTAATCAATGTCATGGACCAGTGTGATATCTTGTAGAAGGGAAGGTGATTAAGATCCCTGAGAAATAAATTATGATACAGGGCTGGAGAGTCAATATGTTGTTGAGTTAGGCCAGTGAAGGTGTATTTCTGGCCTTGCTAGTGCTTCTAGTGAGCCTTATGGACAGTAAGGTCTAGAAGCAAAGAAGGGCTTGGCTTTTTTGTCCTATTCAGGCTGTCAACAGAATAGATGATGCCCACCTACATTGGTAAGGGTGGTTTATACTCAGTCTATTCATTCAAATGTTAATCTATGCCAGAAAGACCCTCAAATATAGATCCAGAAATAATGTTTACCAGCTATCTGGGCATCTCTTTGCACAGTACAGTTGACATAAAATTAACCATCACAGACGGCAAATAGAATTTTAAGGAAAAGTGGTCATTTCAACCTAGACTTTCTGATACTGGAACAAAAAAAAAAATTGAAGTAAAAAAAAAATTAAAGGATGCCCTAACCAGTGGTCGGCAAACTCATTAGTCACCAGAGCCAAATATCAACAGTACAACGATTGAAATTTCTTTTGAGAGCCAAATTTTTAAACTTAAACTATATAGGTAGGTACATTGTTATTACCTTAATTAGGGTACTCCTAAGGCTTAGGAAGAGCCACACTCAAGGGGC
The DNA here is from genome assembly GCF_964212035.1 of Myotis nattereri. NCBI lineage: Eukaryota > Metazoa > Chordata > Mammalia > Chiroptera > Vespertilionidae > Myotis > Myotis nattereri. Next base: position 14,029,471 of record NC_138080.1, read on the forward strand.
CAAAGAGCTGCATGTGGCTCGTGAGCTGCAGTTTGCCAACCACTGCGAACCGGTTTGGCTCAGTGGATAGAGCATTGGCCTGCGGACTGAAGGGTCCCAGGTTTGATTCCAGTTAGGGGCATATACCTTGGTTGTGGGCACATCCCCAATAGGGGGTGTACAGGAGGCAGCTGATTGATGTTTCTCTCTCATCAATGTTTCTAACTCTCTATCTCTCTCCTTTCCTCTTGTAAAAAATCAATAAAATATAAAAAAATCCATTTAAAAAAATTAAAGGAAACAGTGATGTGGTGTGGGGACATTCATGGTAAGCTGAAATTTTCAGAAGGAAACAGCAGGGAGATAAAAGTATGCTGAGATATTTATCTACCTGAATCTGGAGAAAGAGTGAGGTCCACCTGCCTTTGAAAAGGCAGTAGGGAAGGGAGTCTACTCCTTCAGGATTCTTAAGTGCTAGAAAGAGCTAAGAAGGTTATGAATGCTTCCATTGGAAACCCCAAAGCTACCAAACCATCCCACTGACATCTGATGAAAGTGATCAAATTCAGGAGTTGCTCTTTGCCTTCAATATGCTATGAGTTATAAGAACAGATACTCCCTAATTGGTGTCCCTGATTCTGGCCAACAGGATGAAGGAGAAGCAGAACCAGAGCAACTTAATTTTGAAGCCAAAAAATATCAAACGCAATTAAGATTATATCCAATCTCTCAATAATAGAATCAAATTGTTGTTCTATAGGAAACAACATATTTCATTAAGGCCAAGCAAGTCATGCTAGGTTTACTCAGTTCCATAAAGCAACAGGTTCCATTTGGGGTGGATATCTGAGAAAAATATCTGATAACAACTGCTTAAAGAGTCACACATAATCAATTTTCATTTCTTAGTTGTCAGAAGAATTATAAATTGATACAGTAATTTTAAAAGATAGGTTTTTAGTATTTAGATGAAATATAAGGAAAATGTGACTGATCAGTCTTAGGATTCCAAATTTACAATGTGTAATTGAATAATGATTAAGTTTCAAAATTTTGTACAGTTAATATTATAATTATAAGATAAGAGATTATTAAAGAAAAATTAATTTATTAAATTATAAAATATTCTTATGAATTTGGGTTTGTCAGAAAATAAAATTACGTAAAATATATCAAAATGATAAGTGCACTTTAACTATTTTTTAAAACTGTAACTAAGTTTATATGTGGTACCAAATATTAATCAAATGCTTCTTTAGAAGTGATTGATAAAATGTGCTAAACTTATAATTAGAAAAAGAAGAGGTAATGTCAGCTAGGGGGTGGAATAAGAAGCCCCAGGTCCACCTTCCCCCTTAGAAAGATCAATTGAACAACAATATAGAAACCAATTCTCTTTGTGAGTTACCCAACATTTGGTTAAGAGGCACATACACCCTGAGAAAGTGTAAAACCAGTTGCTTCAGAATTGGTAGGAAAATTCTTGACATTCCCTCAGCACAGTGCAGTGGGGTTGGGAGGAAACTCCAAGCTTCTGGCTTCTCCACAAGGAGGTTAAAAAACACTGGACCGTACAGTTAATGTTCCGACATTTTTGAGGGGCTGCGTGAGACATTGGCTGCTGTCTCGCTTGAGTCTCAGTGCTGAAAGGAAAGGGTTCCAGGTTGGGAGGCCACTGAAAATAAAGGTGATATTATAGGCCTTCTCCCTGGCTCAACTCAGAATATTCTAAGCAGAAGAAAAACCCCCAACTCCAAGCTTCTACCTGGGATGGGAAAGAACTGGAGCATGTGTCCAACATTTTGGCTTTTCAAGGGCTGTCTGAGAAACCATTTCCTTTCTCACAAATTTGGAGCCCTTTTGGGACCTAGCATTAGAAGCTATAGGGAACAAAAGAAAGCTGGGAGGTTTGCAGCAGCTCCAGAAAATCCGCAATACAATGGACAGACATAAGAGGGAGCAAGAGATTACAAGTTTCTGAAAGGAGTCAATAATGTCCTCAAACTGGGAATTTATACACGAGTCCAGAGAAGACACATGCACAAAAAAGGTCCAAGAATCTCCCATTATCTCTAGCCAACCAGATTGGTGAAACCAGTCTATATAGATTGTGAGTGGTAGCATGTTTTTTGGGTGTTTTGTTAATATGTAGACCCCAACAGAAATTTACAAGACACATGAGGAAACAAGAAAACATACTTTATTCAAATGAAAAAATAAATCTCTAAAAACCAACTCTAAAAAAAACACAAAACTGAGGTGCAGTCATGAGCCGCTTAATGACAGAGAAACATTCTGAGAAATGTGGCACTGGGCAAAGTTGTTATTGGGCAAATATCACAGAGCGTACTTACTCAAACCTAGCTGGTATAGCCTACCACACCACTGGGATATATAGTACAGGTTATTGATCCCAGGTTACAAACCTGTACAGCATGTTACCATACAAAACAACACTAGACTGAATCAAGCACAAGAGAAAATGATGCAATCAAGAGACACTATAAATATGAGATGTGAAAGCAAACATTTTTTTTTTTTTTAGCTAGAAAGGGTACACTGTAAAATAATGATTAAAAAGTATAGCACAGTAAATATATAAACCAGTAACATAGCTGTTTATTATCATTATCAAGTGTTTTGTACTGTACATGAACCTACCATCAGGAAGTAGGTTTATACCAGCATCATCACAGACATATGAGTAATGTATTGCACAATGATGTTACAATGGCTATGATGTCACCAGGTGATAATAATTGCCCAGGTCCATTACAATCTTATTAGAGGCCCGGTGCACAAAAATTTGTGCACTTGCGGGGAGAGGGTCCCTCAGCCCGGCCTGTGCCCTCTCACAGTCTGGGACCCCTCGGGGGATGACCATCTGCTGGCTGAGGTCTGCTCTTCAGGGGATTGGGCCTAAGCTGGCAATCAGACATCCCTCTGGCAGCCTGGCAGCCCTCAGGCGATGTCCACTTGCCAGCGGGGAGCAGACCTAAGCTACAGTCGTACATCCTTAGCGCTGCTGAGGAGGCGGGAGAGGCTCCCACCACCACCGCTGCACTGGCAGCCATCAGCCTCTCCTTTTTTTCTTTTTTTTTTTAATTCTGGGATTTATTTATCTTCTGTAATTGAAACTTTGTTGTGGCTCCAGCTCTGAGCCTGGCTGGCTGAGCAGAGCTCCTCCATGTGGGAGCTCAATGACCACCAGAGGGCAGCTCCTGCATTGAGCATCTACCCCCTGATGATCTGTGTGTGTCATAGTGACCAGTCATTCCCAGTCCTTCTGCTGTTAGGGTCAGTTTGAATATTACCCTTTTACTATATAGAATAGAGGCCTGGTGCACGGGTGGGGGCTGGCTGGTTTGCCCTGAATGGTGTCCCGGATCAGGGTGGGGATCCGCTTGGGTGCCTGGCCAGTCTGGGTGAGGGGCTGATGGCTGTTTTCAGGCTGCTCGCACCCCCTTCAGGGTGGGGGTCCCCACTGGGGTGCCTGGCCAGTCTAGAAGAGGGGCTGAGGGCTGTTTTCAGGCTGGCCAAGCCTGCAACTGAAGCTCCCAGTCTCTCCTTTTTTTCTTTTTTTTTTTAATTCTGGGATTTATTTACCTTCTGTAATTGAAACTTTGTTGTGGCTCCAGCTCTGAGCCTGGCTGGCTGAAAGCAGTTATCTGGGTTTTGTTTAGCTTCTATAATTGCAACATTGTTGCTTAGAGTGCAGCTCAAAGCCCAGACTCGGTAGGCGGGGAACCTTGGCTTCCTCCATCGCCGGGGCAACCAAGCCTCATGTTCACTTCGACTGCCTGGATGCTGGCCACCATCTTGGTTGGCAGTTAATTTGCATATCACCCTGATTAGCCAATGGGAAGTGTAGCGGAGGTATGGTTAATTACCATGTTTGTCTATTATTAGATAGGATGGTACCACCATCTTATATGTGGTCAATTGTTGACCAAAAGATACTTATGTGGCACATGACTGTTTATGAATTATTTTTAAAATAATTCTAAACAACTTTCGTAAAGATATTCAACAAGCTCAGAAAAAAAACCCAAATCATTAACAAAATGAGAATATAAACAAATAAAAAGAAAATATTTAAAATAACCAAATGAAAATTTGGAACTGGAGAATATAGTAACTGAATTTTAAAAATTCACTGGAAGGGTTAAACATCAGACTTGATCAAAAAGAAAAAAGAATCAATGGGCTTGAATTCATCCAGATCATTGAAAATTAGTCAGAAGAGAAAAAAGAATGAATGAATAAATAAAAAGAGGTGGTAAAGAAAGCCTAAAGAACTAATGGGACACCATCAATATATGTGTTATGTGATCCCAAGGATGAGAAGAAGGGAGAGGAAGAGAAGTGATTTAAAAAAAGAGGCAAAAAACTTACTTAAATAGTTGCTAAAAAAAGTCCCAAAGCTGGGGAAGAAAATGTATGTCCATTTTCAAGAAGCCCAGTAGATTTCAATAAGGCTGAATCAAGAATCCATACCCAGACACATATTAATTAAATTGTAAAACGTCAAAGACAGAGAGAATTATAAAAGCAGCAAGAAGAAACCACCTAGCCCTAACTGGTTTGGCTCAGTGTATAGAGCGTTGGCCTGCGGACTGAAGGGTCCCAGGTTCGATTCTAGTCAAGGGCATGTGTCTTGGTTGCGGGCACATTCCCAGTGGGGGGTGTTCAGGAGGCAGCTGATCAATGTCTCATCGATGTTTCTGACTCTGTCCCTCTCCCTTTCTCTCTGTAAAAAATCAATAAAATATATATTAAAAAAAGAAGAAGAAACCACCTAGTCACATACAAAGTGGCCTCCCTTAGATTATCAGTGGAATTCTCAGCAGAAACCATGCAGGCCAGAAGAAAGTAGGATGATATATTTCAATGGTATTTTTAAAGAATAGAAATAATAATTCTAAAATTATATGGCTCACAAAAGGACCCTGAGTTGTCAAAACAATCTGAGAAAGAGGGACAAATCTGAACGTATCACACTTCCTTACTTCAAAACATGTTTAAAAAGCTACAATTATCAAAATAGTATGATGCTGGCATAAAGACAGTCATATACATCAATAAAACAGAATAGAGAACCCACAATCAACCCAGACATATGTGGTCAAATCATCTTCTACAAATATGCCAAGTCTACACAAAGAGTAACAAATATTCTCTTCAACAAATGGTGTTTGGGAAGCTGGATATCCATACGCAAAAGAACAAAATTGGTGTCTTAATTTACATCACACATCAATCATTACATTGATTTTGATTTAAAATCAATTCAAAATGATCGAGGACTTCAATATAGAACTGAAACCATAAACTATGGATGCTAGTGTGATTATGACATGTCAGTGTGGGTTCATCCTTGATAACAAATGCACCACTCTGAGGAGGGATGTTAATAATAAAGGAGGCCATGTACACTGAGTGGCCAGATCATTATGACCACCTGACGTTTGTAAGCAAATTAGCTATAATTTCGCGCTGAAGTTGCTAGAGGGCCAGACCATTATAAATAGGGAAACAGGTTGTTAACCACGACAGTAGAAGTGATTTTTTTCTAAAGATATGGGTAAACAACGTGATTTAACAGCCTTTGAACGTGAGATATATAGTATATATACATATTTGCGGGAGCGGGGTGTAATGGGAAATCCTATACAGAGCCACTGAATATTGCGATCCCTGAGGCTTAATCCTAGAATTCCTTATTTCATATTCTCTCCGTACAGGTTTTACTAGAACTCAATTGCCCCTTTGCCCACATGTCTCACAAATTTTATCACCAAGTAACTTTTTCTTCTGAGGTTCAGTTTCATATATCTAATTGTCCACGTGCTATTTAGAGGTCTCAAGGGCACTTCATAATTAACATAATAGCTGTTGCTTACTGAAACCTTGCTATGTGCCAATATAATGAGTTCCATCAAAGATGAACTAGAGGGTATTATAGGAAAACCCCATGGACATACTAGATTTCTAATTTAGTCCAATAAGTCAGAGAAAATCCCCCAGGAAGAATGACCTTTTATCCAAGAGCTGAAGATAAGCAGAGTTAACCAAGTAATGCTGTGGGAATGAAGAAAAGTTGTTATCAGTGTATACAGAGGTTCACAGTTAAGAGCTCCCGGTCCATTTGCTCAATTCTTTAATATAGACAAACCTTCCTTGGTTGTCTATCTGTCCAGGTGCTAACTCAATTCCCACTTTCCTTTTACCATCCACATTTAAAACAATATTTTCTATTTCTACTTTTTCATTCTTTGGTCTTTCAAGTTGATTGACCTGCTAAGTTTTGAAAATGTCCTTTTTAAGGTCTTCAAATCTAATAGCCTCATTGTAATTGACCTGAACATCCTTGAACATGCTGACCTTCATGCCTTAGAAGGTCTACTCCACTGGCTTGACATTCATAATATTCTTTCTTTAGTTCTTTCTTGCTTCTCTGCTGTGTCCCTCTCAGTCTTTTACCCTGGCTTCTCCTTCCTGCCCTGCCCTTAAGTATTGGATCTCAGTAGGTTCTTTTCTAGAACTTTGTTTCTCACTTTATACATTCTGCTGGGGAATATCATCCATGTGCCTGGTTTTATCATATATATTGAATTGGCTTTCAAATATATAGCTGAAAATGCACTGTTTTTCTGAATCCCAGACCTTTCAGCTCCCACTGGTTTTCTTCATTCTTACTTATGTTCCACAATAAAACTTAAACTCAAAATGTTTCAAATGTAAATCAATGTCCCCCTATATATATGCCTAGCAACTGGAATGACCTGAACAACCGGAATGGCCAGTCGCTATGACATACATGCACTGCAGGGACCAACCAGCCCAATCTCCTGTGGTCCCTTCCCCCCACCAGCCCGGCCCCCAAACAACCTGCCTCCCCACCCAGATCTGGGGCAGGATGGCTGGCCAACTTCCCACTGCCCCTCCCCCCAGCTGCCTGGGCCCCATCAGCCCCAATCAGGGCAGGCCAGCCGGACCCCACCCATGCAGAAATTCATGCACCAGTCCTCTAGTTCAATATTATAAAAGCTTAATTTCTTAATTTAAAAATAAAACATTGAAAATATTAATTCTAAATTTTTATTTTTTACCCTAGATTTGGACAAACTATTATGAACACTCTGACCCAGATAAAACATTCAAATCTAACTATTCTACTTTTTTCAGAGTTATCTTCTTGCTCCCTTCACTGTCTCCTTAAATTGTTAATGCCTACCCAAGGTATACAAGGTAAATTAATACTCAGTATAGCATTAAACTGCTGCAACTCTCTAAACCAACTTCCTAGCTTTATACTCCTCCCATTTTCCTTTTGTATTTTTCCTTTTACTCACCCTTTCCCTAAATACACTGAGAATTCTCAACCAGCTGTGATTTTTGTACATGCAGTTCTCTCTGCTTAAAACTGTTTTTCTTGCCTTCCCAAAGGGGCCAGTCTATTAAAGCCTTCACGCACACAAGCTCTGTGGTCAGGCCTCAGAAATTCCAGTCCAGGTTTACTGACTGCTAACTAGTGACCTTGGGCAAGTTTCTAATCTCCTGTTTTCTCATCTGCAAAATGGGGATAGAAACATCCCTTTAATTAATAGAATTAGTTAAAACAGTGCTTTGAATATAGCCATTGACTTATTAGAATATTCTAGTATTAGAATAGGTACATTATAGTTAGGTACTTTAGCTAGCTGGTTTTCTCTTTAAGGCCCATTTAAATGTGCCTTCTTCTCTGAGGCCTGTTCTGACTTCTCCTGATCCTAGCTGGAACTCATGGCTTCTAGCAGGCTACATCCTGAACTTCCCACTCTCATGACCTCATCTAAACCCAATTATGTCTCAAAGATCCCATCTTCAAATACCACCACATTGAGGTTGAGAACTTCCACATAAAAATTTGTGGGAGACAGAAACATTCAGTATGTAACACCTGTTCTCTCTATACCAACTCATCAGTTGCTGGACAACTAGTCTGACCATCTCTGAGTTCCCAGCTTCTCCTCAAAGCTTGGGAGTACAAGTGGTGCTGATCATAACCCCAATTCCCCATGAACACTGGCCAGTGACCACCTCTCTTATACATCTTTTTAAATGTGTATGTGCTTTTTTATTTTAGTAACAAAGATTATCCAATAGATTGTCAGACTGTTAGAGCTGGAAGTGAGCTTAAAGGACAGGTAAATCAATATCTTCATTTTTACAAATGAGGATAATGTAACTTACTTGACAGCTTAGTTTATTTATTTCATAGCATTTATTACCAAATTAAATCAATTCATTTCTGTATATTATCTAACTTCTTAATCCCATGAATAGGCTCAATGAAGGCAAAGCTTTTTCTCTTGTTTTTTTCTGATGAGATTACCTCCATGAGGGACTTTTGGTACTGTTATACCCTCAGAGTTTAGATAAAATATTTGTTTTAAATTTTTAAAATTTGCCCTCAATTTAAGTAACTTTTTGGGAGAGAAGAAACACTATATTAAGGATAGACATATATTTAGGACCAGTAATAATAAACATTTATTCATATAAATAAATATAACTTTTTTCCATGTCCAAAAACTGTGTCTAAACCAGTGGTTCTCAACCTGTGGGTCGCGACCCCTTCGGGGGTTGAACAACCCTTTCACAGGGGTCGCCTAAGACCATCGGAAAACACATATATAATTACATATTGTTTTTGTGATTAATCACTATGCTTTAATTATGTTCAATTTTTTTTAAAATTTATTTATTTATTTTATTGCTTAAAGTATTACAAAGGGTATTACATATGTGTCCTTTTTTTTTCCCCCCCCACCCTTGCCCCCTGGTGGTCAGTGTGTGTCATAATGACTGGTTGACCAGTTGTTCCTGTCATTCTGATCATTCGGTCTTAACAGTCACTTAGGCTTTTATATATATAGATAATGAGATTATAATAAAGATTTTATTCAATTAATAAAGAAACCTAATAGGTCAGCTTGTTGCTAATGTTCTAGTGAATCTTAATGCCACTCAGTGCTAAGATGGAAGAAATCACAGTACCCTCTCCCAACAAGTACACTTATCTTCATTCTTTCACCTGAACACCATACTAAAACAATGGTATGTCTCAGATTCTTATGAGCAGCAGTAGCCTCCCCTCTACGTAAAATGTGGAACCAATAAATGATACAGGGTGGAAAGAAGAGGTAAGAGGGAAGCCAGGGAGGCAAGTTTCAGCAATGAAATGTGTTTATTAAACTTCCATGTTTATTTTATTGAAAGTTGCCCATAATTGAATAGTTTTAAGGTTTCTGGTGGTTGTACCATTTCCAAATCGTAAGACTGACTAAAAGGCCACACATTCCCGTGTGGCCTAAATAAAGAGTATAAGAACAGTGGAGGCAGAGTGAGACATGGGAGAGGGCAGAAAACCAGGAAAATATGATGGGTTTATGTGGCACACCAGTACCATGCCGTCTCTCAAAAGGTTTGGCTTAAGTCAAGTCATTTTGAGAAAGCATTCCTTAGAGATTTTTGTCTTCAGTTATTCATTGCCCCACATGGACACTGTCAGGACATCAGTAACATCCAAAACTTTCATTTCAGATGAGTTGGCAAGGGGAAAGTGTTTTGATGTCACCCAATTTTGACATGGGGGGTGGTTTCCTGGATCTTAAATACAAGCACAAGTTTGCCTGAATTGATAAAGGATGTCAAAAGACTCAAAGATGCACCCTAGCCCGTTGGTTCAGTGGATAGAGCATAGGCCTGTGGACTGAAGCGCCCTGCGTTCGATTCTGGCCAAGGGCACATGCCTGGGTTGTGGGCTTGAATCCCAGTGCGGGCTCTGCAGGAGGCAGCCAATCAATGATTCTTTCTCATCATTGATGTTTCTCTCTCTACCTCTCCCTTTCTCTCTGAAATCAATAAATATATATAAATATATAAATATATATGTAAATATATATAAATATATATAAAAGATTCAAAGATGCTGCAAAACAGATTTTTTGAGCAGAGCTTTGACTTCCTTTAAGTGTATAATATTGAAACTATGGTTCACTTTCTGAAAATCTTAAAATTTAAAGTGAAAGGGCATACTTTTCCCCTTTATATCACTTTGGCACAAAAATGTCATCCAACAAGCTGATCTGCCAAAGGATAGAAGTAAGCAACACCTAATACTTAAAAATAAAGATATTTTTAAGTTAAGAGGAGAAACGCTAATAGAAAGGAACTCAGCAGGTTGCAGCCAGGCTGTGACAGTAAGAAGGCAAATATACCAGCCCTGTCATTTTGACATCAATTGACTAATTTGCTCCAGCTTTTCTTGAGGTTTTCTTTTAGTATATTTATAACCACGAAAGCATTTATTTTGGTCCCAAGATAAAAGGCTTTTACGCAATGGTGCATATTTCTAAGGTAACAATGTTTCCATTGTCAAAACTGCCATCAGAAGGTGGTGGTGGGGGGCGGGGGATTGCTACCTACCCCATTTATTTTGTTGGGCATCAGCTTTAGCAAAGTGCTGGTTTGAAACTTAACCTAATTTCTATTGCACAGTTGCTAGTTGAAAGAGGGAGAAATGCTTTTCAAATGATTTCATCTTTTCTGATATCATGAAAAAGGAAAATATCTTAGACACCAATGTCCTAGGACATTCTATCCTCTAACCTGGTACCCAGAGCTCATGCATGCTGAATTAGACACAAGGGAAGAGGCAGATGTCCAAAAGATAAGCGAATCCAGATGTTTTTCTGCTCTTTATTAATGCCGCGCTCCAGCTGTTTCATCTTTATCCTGGTAAAGTCTCAATCAGCACAAAGAATGGAATAGCAGAAGGTGGAGGTGTTCTGGAACACTCGAAGGCCAAACTAATATTTTCTGCAATATTGAAGATAACACCCAAACACTGGGGCCAGAAATTTCTACATAATGAACCTTTTGAAAGGGAAGCTATTGTTGAGTCTTATTCTCTTATTAGAAAACAAGACAACAGTCTCATGATTCTACTGGCTCATAGGAAAATCCCCAATTGTCCTCAATTAAGGCTGTCCCCAAGAAAATATTGATAGAGAGATAGAGTGAAAATATGTGGGTTTTTAAAGCTTTTCTGTCTCTCACACACACAAATGAAGTAGATCATAAGAATGAACAAAGTTGAATGATAGCAACATAAATTAAAAGTAGTACCAGCCTTCACTTTGCTGGAAGCTCCATGCAGCTCCATGATGACAAGTAAGATGTTCATTCTTACTCTAAAAAAAAAGCAATGTTTTCTTAGGACAGCTGGAGGGCATGGCGCAGTGGTCGGAACATCTGGTTTAATGTACCTAGACTCCTTGGAGCCACAAGCTGGAATCGTGGTGCAATTTACTTAACTCTTTAGCAGAACTAAACAGAATTCCCAATTCTTCAGGGAGTGGTTTTCAGAAAGTTTGGAGAAAGGTGTACCCATCCTGGCTCTACTTGGAAATAAAAGAATTCAAACGATTAAACTTGACACGTTGGCCCCAAGTTACTTTCTTCATATTATTTACTGCCAGTAGAATACTATAATTGTTGTGTTTATAGGGTCTTTATCTAAAATTTCAGAGTATCCACTGGTGTGGCCTGATGGCAGAAATGAACAATGCTCATGTTTCAAGGATGAGAAAAATGAGACACCAGAATCACACAGTAATTAAATAATAATCATAATCATAATCATAAAATAATAAGTTTTAAAAAGAAAGAAGAAAAAAAAGGTAGTGATGAAAATCTGGTCCCTTACATTGAAATGTAGTTATTTTATATGACAGAGTTTTTTGGGGGGGATGATGAAGGTCAGATCAGTGTGCACCTAGACCATAAATAAAGAATTCATTATAATTGAAATCCCCTATGAAGATATTGATCAGTTTGAAACAAAATAAATTTAACAGTTTTTTTGTGCCTTCCTTGCTTAATCCCTAAACTGATGGAGACAGTACCCACCTATCTGGGACCATTCAAGGATAAAACGACATCTGAAGCTGTGCCTTACATAATGGGTGTTTCAGAAATGTCACTCTTTCATTCTGACCCACAAGGATGGCATTATAAAGTAAGCCTTTAAGACTTCCTATCCCCACATGAAGAGTATGGAAGGGAGTACTTTTTAAGATCCTGGATGTCTGAGCCAAATAATCTGGAAACGGCAAGCCAGCAGAACTTCCTTCACTGGTGTTGTTTTCTTTAACGCAGCATATCCTGCATTCACTTGCCCATTTCTTTACACATTCAGTACACATTAAAGTACTTGTTATGTGCAAGCTCTGGGGATACTAGATGCAATAAGTCAACTCTCACAAGTAGTATAAGAGTCTAGTGGAGAGAGACAGACACATGTACAAATTGTTGCAATGCAGAAGGATAAATGGCACAACAAAGCATTTCAACAACCGCTTAAAGACAGCCAGTGTGTGACATAATTCCTTTCATTTCCCAGAATATTCTGCCCATAGCAACTGTTCAGGAAGTTTTCTGCAATCAGGTATTAATAATGATGACTATTAATATATAAGCTCCCCTACCTGCTATACAATTATCCTCATTCATCACAGAGGGTTTCTGAAAGAAGTGAGTTATTTGATATAAAGCACTAAGCACAATGACTGGACAGTTAAAGCACTCACTGATGTTATTATTATAACTATCATGATAATATTATAATTAGATCATCACTATCAGATCATCATTAAATACAGGAAAATGATGTGTCCGAACAATCCTAAAAATAGGGCAAGGCCACTGAAGATGAGGAGGAGGGCAAGTCCTATCCATATATACGATAAAAAAAAGTCCTCAGATAACCCATAGATGCTTGACTCAGTCAACCTCCACCCTAGGCCAAAGGCATAAGAGTCTGAGCCAGACCTGTGCTACACGGTAAATTAAGTAAGCACTCACTGTAAAAGTATTTCAAAGTACCTCTTAACAAATACCTCCCTATTATACCTATTGCAGTTTCTTACATTTTTTTTTAGCAGAAACTCAGATTGAATATTCTTGGAGAAGTCTTGGATTTCTTTAAAGCAGTGGTCTTCAAGCAGAAGGATATTTTGCTTTCACCCCCAGGAGGTATCTACAATGTCTGGAAACATTAATGATTGTCACAAAAGGGAAAGAGAGAGTGGTATGAGTAACAGTGAGTGCTACTGGCATCTAGTAGGAAAAGTTCGGAGATGCTGCTAAACATCCTGGGGTGCCCAGGATGAACCCTACAGCAAGAGAGTCTGGTCCCAAATGTCAGTGATGCCAAACCTGGGAAATCTTGCCCTAAAAAAACACATGCTATTTAGACCTACTTAGTTAGATATTCTCATGCATTATTTTTTCACCTAATTTCAAACTATTATGTAAATCATTGAGCTATACTTAATTTCTTAAACAACAGAAAAGATAATGAGTAGCAGGGTGATCACTCTGTATGGAAGCAGAAAAAAAAAACACATGAATCTAACAGATGTGAAACTTTTTTATTGCATATCTTACCTCAGGGCGATCTCAATGCCTTTCCTTGCAACAAACATGTTTTGAATGGTGTGGAATGCAAACCGATGAGGGGATGCTTCTTAAGTTCCCACTGTATGATTGATTTCAATTGCAAATCCAGATTGCATTTTGTCAGGCCCCTGAGGAAGATCCAACTTCTGAAGACTTCTTTAGACTCGGGAGTTTAGCAAATGATTTAACACAAGATTTTGAGCACCAATTATATGTCAGACAAGGTTCTAGAACCTAGATGCTTGAGACACATCAGTGACCAAAGCAGAGACACCACTTCTTGGGGAGCTCACATTTAATCTAGTTTTTAGTGAAGTTCAAGAAACTCTTGAACTGAATACCTCTACATATAGCATGATATTTTTCATCATTACCTTACCTCTCTCCATTCAAAAAGAAATCAGTTTTAAGAGAGCTTTTACCTATATTAGAAATTAATCTATTCCCAAGGCAATAAAGCAAAATATATTGCAAGCCAGTCTTTTGTAGATTATTGGTTAAGAAATTAAAGCTTGTAGGATATAAAAAATCAACATGAGAAAGACAAGCTTAGGTAGATTTCTCTGGTTCAGGTAAAAAAAAAAAATGGAGATGGAAGATTGGTAAATCTATGATATGCCTTGCCATGTTTTAGAAGGAAGACTTTCAGAGCAAGACAACTGATTACTTTTGAAATAGCCAGGCATGACTGTGTTAATAATAAAAGCCACTTAGGCCTTTAGTTTGGGCCTGAATTATGTTTGAAAGCACAAGGTTATTTACCCTGCCTTCTCTCTGATTAGCCTTAAACACTACTGCAATGGTCCCAGTCTTCGAGGACTAATGCCCACTTGGATCTGCCCTATTCCTAGGAAATTAGCAGGCAGGAATATGTTATCTGCTTGTGAGCTCTGCTGAAGCTCTGTCCCCATAAAGGTAGCAATATCTCTGGCAGGTTCTGCTGGGTCCTCCTTTCCCCATGATTTTCTTATAGGTTTTTGCTCATTCAGATACCACTTTGCATATAGTGATTTTCTTGTCCCTTCATACTCTACATTACTTGTGTGAAGAGACTGTGTTAGAAACACCTTTCCTAGGCAGCCCCTAACATAAAATATGGCATTCAAAAATATTACATAAGTAAAATATTCATAAGGATTTGAATAGAGTGGGGATATGGCAGCTCAGGAACTCTTGAGCACCCCGTGTGAATAAAAACAAAAGATTAATGCGATTTTCTTTGAAAATTATTTTAGGCAGAAATTGAAGGAAAGTGCCTCTCAACTCACATCTTAATTTTCTTATCCTATTAAACATTAATCAAAATTAAAAACCTTTTTTTTCATTTGCTTCTAAAAAATAACTCCTTAATATACTTATATATATATTTATTTGTTGAACTCATAAGATGCATGGAATTCCATGGAAACAAGCATAAAGTATTCCTACTGAAGACCCTCCCCACTGAGGCATATGGCACCTCTGCTTCTGTTTACTTGCTTCCCAAAGAGATGGTACAAAATCAGTGGCCTAGAGACCCCTGGTTCCACCAGTGACAACAGAACTGTTCATTTTTTTTTTTTTTTTGGTTCTAAAACTTGGTCTGGACAAGTTGAGCAAAGAATACCACACACTTATCCAGGACAATGTCTACCTTACAGTTCACCTCTATTCTTAACTGTTATACTCACTTTGCAAACAGAAGAAACAGAATGGTGAGGCCAGTGTCAAAGGCTGCTCATAAACCATTTTTGGAAAAAGGAAATGAGGTGACATCTTGAGCCTTCTGCCTCGCAATAAGCCTCATGGCACAACCATGAATTCTAAGTTTGTACCCAGGTGCTCTGGGTACCCCTGCAACTATAATGAAATAGCTTCAAGAGACCATCACTCACGCTACACAAGTTACAGGTTTCTGTTCCACTTTCAATGCAGAACATTTGTCAGGTATCTTCAAGGTTCAATTTCATGACATCTTTGAGCAAAAGATCAGAGTATACTATGTGGTTTAAGAACCTGACAGAAGGCGTTTACAAAGTGAAAACGAGCCAAATGCTTGTATCTTTTATTAAGATTTAAAATGTGGCTCTGAAAGGTCAAGTTCAAATTTTAATCTTTCTTTAAGGAAGTTGAGGATGTAGCTTCTAGAAATTCACCCATGGTGGTCAAACGTCTTCAGTGAACAGAAGAGTCTGAAGGAAAAAGTGGACCAAGCAGACAGAACTTGAAATAAGGAGTATTACTGGGAGGTCAGAGAAAGTTGAAGAAATAATTTAAAAGATTGGATGAGGGTAGGAGTTGAACTTTTTTATTTTTCATTTTTGTGGTTTAGGAAGTGGTTTTTGTATGGCAGCTCACCATCGAAGTGATCATGAAATCTGTTTAGTGGTGCACCAACCAGCATTTTTCCAATGAAATGTACAACTTTGAAAAGTGGTGTGCATATGTGTGGTTACGGGTCACAATATAAAATTAGTTTCTATAAAGTGTTTAAAGCCAAGCCAGTGTTGCTCAGTAGTTGAGCATTGACCCATGAACCAGGAGGTCAAGGTTCAATTCCTGGTCAGGGCACATGCCCCACTTGCATTGCAGGCTTGATCTCCAGTAGGAGGTGGGCGGGAGGCATGCGTAGATGATTCTCTCTTTCATCATTGATGTTTCTATCTCTTACTCCCTCTCCCTTCCTCTCTCTGAAATCAATAATAACATTTTTTTAAATGTTTAAGGCTCATTGACCTAGAGAAATGTTTACTATGTGCATTGTGAGGAGGGAGAAGCTTTTAAAATGTTTCTTGAATCTTTTTTGGGAACAACTGAACATTATCACCCCATCTGAATTAGTTCAGCACTTCTTCCCTCCAAAAGCAGCTGGATGATCAGTTGCTGTAGGCCAAAGTGTGTTACCATGCGGCCTCAACAAGTATTAAACTTCCTGAGCCTCAGTTTCTTCATCTATAAAATTGAGAATGCTAAGGCCTACCTCAGAGTGTCAAAGTAATAACTAATGGCAAATAAAAGCATTTAATACAGTTCCTGATGCAAGGTACGAGATAAATAAACGTTTCCTTTCCTTCCAGCTTTCATTCAGGGAAAAAGACATCTTCTTCTATTTCCTGTTCCCCTATAAAGACCCAGGGTCACCTCTCACACAATGCCTGGAGTTGGAGTGCTATGATATGATCAAGTGATTTTCTGCTGTCAAGTTAATGAAGGATCATGCCCTCCCTCTCTTCCTGGTCAGCACAACCTGCTTATGGAAAAATCAGAAAATACCTAAGAGCACTGAGAATCAGCTTTGTATAAAAGCAATTTTCTCCAGTTTTACGAGTGAGGGAGGCTGTAAATCACTCAACCATTTGCTTTTATACTGCTTTAAAAAGGGGGTGTGATGGGGAAAAGGGAAGGATATCTGGCCAATGAGAAATATTACCCTAGAACAGAAGAAAATATTTCCCAAATGACCCCCGTGTTTAGCCAGTGACAGGATATTTGTGCCAGGAGAGTAGGGGAGCAGTCTAAAAGGAGGTTACATCAAACTCTGCCTCATAAAGTAAACCTCAAAATTGGAATACCTATTGTAGAATTAATACTTCATCATTAGCATTACCTGGACTTTCTTTGAAAATAGAGAAAAAAAATTTACTTAAGATGGCTTCATTGTTTTGTAATGCCTGATACTTAAAACAAAATAGAATACTCACAGTGTTACTCAATGACATTTACTCTATCACTGAGCAATTGTAGATAAGCTAAGGCAGCAGCTGGGGAGACCCCAGCTGTAACTAAGCCTGATGTCCTTGCTTCAGAGAAAGCCCATGGGGCTGAATCCAAGAATCCAAATAGAGAGAAAATATTTTCCACTACCAAGGACAGATCATCTGAGCTATGTTAAAACAGTCTCTGTGGAATTCTTACTTGAACATTTCTCGCTTTGAGGTAAATCAAGGTCACGCAAAGAATGTCATAGGAAATTTATTGACAAGAATCTTCCATTTTCAGTAATTATTTTATTCTAGAAATAAATGCATACAATCAGTAGAGATAATAAAAAGTCCTCTGATCCCTAGCTGGTTTGGCTAAGTGGATAGAGTGTCAGTCTGTGGACCCAAGGGTTCTGGGTTCGATTCCAATCAAGGGCACGCTGGGCTCTGGTCAGGACACATGCAGGAGGCAACCAATCGATGTGTTTCTCTCATTGGTATTTCTCTCTGTCTTTCCCTCGCTCTTCCACTCTCTCTAATAATTAATGGAAAAATATCCTCTGGTGAGGATTAAAAATTAAGTAAATAATAGCCTCTGAGAGCAGGCCTGGCCTGTGCCAGTGGTCAGTGCTAGAATATGACCAAAATTGGTGCTCCAGTCAGATATTTCCCAAATAGTAGAATGTATACTGCTTTCTGGGAAATGTGAGAAGTCATCAGATAAATAAAAAGAAAATTTTATATAAATTTTAGGTCCAGAGAGGGAACAATTGTTTGGAAGAGTAGATGGAGTTCAATATCAGACCTCCTTATATTTCTAAACTCACCTACACATTGAGAGAAACAGGACAATCACAGCCATGCCACTATTTCTGTATGAAGGCTAATTTTCAACTAGTCTAGACCTCTCTTTCCTTTAAGCCAAGTTCCGCAAATAAATATTGTACAGTATCCATATTCATGGCCTCTAATAATTCTTACTATCTAGTAATTCTTATTAGTCAAATTCAATTCTATCTATCTATCTATCTATCTATCTATCTATCTATCTATCTATCATCTCCTATCTATCCTCTTTGCAAGTCTGAATCTTTCATACTCTCTTTTTTTAAATCTCTTGAACTCCTCTCTGTGCTTCTCTTTGATCTTGGCTCTTACATAATATGGCTTATCATTATAGGATCTGATCACTTCCAGCAATTTCCTCAACTGTAAAACGCCATAAAGCATTATCTTTATGGTTTTCTTCTACTTCCCAAACCATTCCATTTGTTTTCTTTGTTAGCTACATTCTTATTTTTAATATATCCCTTTTCTTCATTCTTCATATCCAAAGATAACTACAATGAAAACCAGATTCCTAAGATTTCTCCAAGTATAGTTCCTCTGTCTGGAATGTCCCCTTCTCTCTCCATTGACTTGGAGACTAAAATTCAAACTTGTTCCTCAAGACTCAGTTCAAGGATGGTGACATTTAAAAGCTATAAACAGGAAAATTTTATTCTTTTGCCATGTGAGGGGAAAATAAAAATACTTTTAGATATGTAAAACTAAAAATAAAAATACTATCTATACACATTTCTGAATAAAATCCTTGAAGAAGTTCACCAAATAAGCAAAATGGAGTCTGAGCAATATTTCAAGCAGGTAAAAGACATGCTGCAGCAAAAATAATGGAACATTGTAAACAGGTAAAACAGAGTACATCTGAATTCCCAGTGATGTCTGTGAAATTAACTGGAAGTATTAGACCAATAACTATTCAAATAGAAGTGGGAAATACAAAACCAGCTAAGAAGAAGAAGAAGAAGAAGAAGAAGAAGAAGAAGAAGAAGAAGAAGAAGAAGAAGAAGAAGAATAGCAACCTGAAACTAAAATTTCAGATTATTTCAGAAAAATATATACTTTCTTAAAAGTGGGTGACAAGAAAAGCAGGGAAGTTAAAACAGCCTAAGGTCTTATTGTGTTAAAAAAAAAAGGGAAGGCTGCTGATACTATAATTCTTAATTTTGATAGGTAATTCAAAAGGGCCTATTAAGCACAACTAATACGAGAATATATAAGAAATGTATAGTTCACAAACCATTTGAGGAACAAAGAAGAAACAGAAAATGTACTTAACTCACTAAGTAAGAAAAGGGATACTGAGAGAGGAAATTAAAATTTAAAAGCACCATATACAGAAGTAAAATAAAATAACATGCCTGAAAATGACCAAAGAGATCAGAAGTTATAATGAATAAGTTCAATTTCTGTATTAAAAATCAAGGTTATATTAGATTAAAAGATAACTCATTATTATTTCCATGGAAAATATATAAAACAGAAAGGTTAAAAATAAAACCTGGAAAACATGTCAGTAAAATAAAATATAAAGCAATAAAAATGGTGATATTAATACTAGCTCAATATTCAGCTCACATAATACTTCAGGCAGCCCATGTATAAAAAATTACAAATGGCCTACAAATTTGAAAACATTCTCAGCCTTTCATGTTTGAAGAAATTTAAAATAAAGTGATAAAAAGATACAAATTTTCATATATCACACTGGTGAAGATGTGTTTGAGAACATTCAATATTTGCCAGTAGGGAACAGGCCCACTCAAACATTGTTTTGGTGACTATAAATGGAAACAAAATTTGCAATTTGGCAGTAACTTCAACATTTTTTTCTACATGCACTTCAATCCAGCAGTTTTACTTCTAGGAATTCATCCTACAAATAAAATTTGTATACAAAATCGGGCAAAGATATATTTTCAAGGATATTCTTTGCTGTGTTTTTATAAGAGCAAAAACCTAGAAGGAATCCACATATTCGTCAATAGGGGGCAAAATAGATGCATTTGTTTGCATATCCCTGGATTAAGATTTAGAAAACCCTTCAAAAAAATGGATTATAATTATGTGTACTGATATGGAAAAAGTCTAAGATATATATGGAGTGAAAAATTTAAATTTTAAAACAGTACATTTCTATTATAATTCTATTTGCAATTTTAAGGACAAAATATAGATTTCATCTATTGTACCATTGTGAATATATTCTTCAGTTAGGGAAATATATCTATCTACCTATATGAAACCCTAATATGCAAATAGACCAAACGGTGGAACAACCAAACAACTGAACAACCAGTTGCTATGACATGCACTGACCATCAGGGTGTGTGTGCAGAACATGGCGGGCTTCCACCGCAGTGGTATGGTGGAGCAGGTGAGCGGGGCAACTTGACTAAGGCGGGTCACCAGTCGCTGTCACTGGGGCGAGCCTCTGGTGGTTACTGAAAATTCTTTGCTCCCACCTGCTGTGGTCCCACTCCATGCTCACACCACCCGGTGCTGGCCCCAATCGCACCTCAGGGCTTCTCCACCTCCCGCTGCTCCTGAGGGGCAACCGAGGCCAGCAGCCACCATTCGCATCTGCTGCTGGCGCTGGCCCCAATTGCTCCACGCTGTCAGCGGGTCCAAGCCGTTCTGGCGGGCTGCCAGCAGAGAGGGCAGAGAGGGGACAGCGGGCTGTGGCAGGAGAGGCCATGCAGGGGTGTGGAGGATGGGCCAAGACCCGCCCTTGTGCCCACCATAGCCTCGCGGCCCACAGTTCCTTTCAAGGTGCACGAATTCATGCACTGGGCCCCTAGTTTAGTTATAATTAATTTATTGTTCCTGTCACCAAACCGTAAATGTCTTACCAATAGAAAATTCAGCATCTTCCTGCAAGGCTTCTCACCTTCCTAACTTTAAATTCTGTAACAAATCTGGGTGATCTCCCTCACACCCACACCCAATACCCAGCAGATAAGAGTGATGGAAAGGCTGGTCAATTCATTGGTCCCATCACTTTTATCTCTGCCACAGGGCATTGTTCTTACACAATGACCGCCCCCTTCCCCCACCCCCCAGACTGATAATCACTTGTATGTGTGCCCTACCTGGTTGAGATGTTGCCAAGGCTACAGTAGAAGTTACCTTGTCCTCAAAAATTGTCAATCTGTTAGCGCCCACTCACATGCTCAGCTCTCACCCCCAAACCACAACACTTACTAGTAGCCAGAATGGCAGAGCTTGTAGTGGGTTCCTGGCTCAGCCACATTTGGTGAAAAAAAGAGCTCCCCACCCCTTTTGGCAACCCAGGCTCTGCCATGGAGCTCTATGGCCAATGCAGAGGACACACACACACACACACACACACACACACACACACACGCACGCACACACACACACACATACATGTCACCTCCTTCTCTGTGAGCACCCTCTAAGGTTCTTGGTGTTTTTTTTATTTCAACAGATGCGAATGGGATAATTTCAAGTAATCAGACAGGTTATAGCAACACTGGATCACAAAAAGGAAGGGGTCAGAGGTCTGGCCTTTCAGCCCATATATTTATTAATTTAACAGGATTCTCACCAGCACGTTTCATACCCTTCTACCAGGGTAATGGGTCACTTACATTTGCATAAGTAATGTAGTCCACCTAAATGATGTTTCCTTTAAAAAAAATTCTCCCAAGTGTCATGTTGTCCTTAACCTCAAACATAGAATAGTTTAGTACACATACGTACATACATACACATGCCAGACACACACAGGCTTTCAGCATAAGCATCAGTCTATTTCTCAACCTTATTTAGTTCTGTTGATTAATTTATTACTGTTACAATCCCACCTTGCTTTCATTATTATAGCTTTGTAATTCACTGATATAGGGCATATTCACTCATATTTTCATGTCATTTTCAAATATACTTGCCTTTTTTGTTCATTTTATCTTTGGATAGAACCTTAAAAACTGCTTGTAGAGATTAATAAGTTATCCTATGAATAATTTTTAACTTGATGTTTCATTAGATTTTTTAAATAGTTTTGTAATAATTGGCATCTTTACAATATTGAATCATTCTGCCTGAGAGCATGGGCTGGCTCTCTGCCTTTATCTTGACATTTAGTACAGTTTCACTGTTGTCTTCATACAGATCTTGTCCATGTCCCATTAACTATTTGCTGGTTTTGTTACTATTATGAATGAGACTGCTTACCCCGTTATATTTTCTAATTGATTAGGAAAACTGTTGATCATTTATGTTGATATTATGACCAACCATTTTATTATATTCTTTTATCTCAGTAGTTACTTATTTATTTACCTTTATTGTTTAAAGTATTACAGATGTCCCCTTTATTTTTTCCCATTGAACCCCTTCCACCATTCGCCCGTCCCTCCCAGGCCTTCATCGCACTATTGTCTGTGCCCATGGGCTATGCATATAGGCATATAAATTCTTTGGTTAATCTCTCCCCACCTACCCACTCATCCCTGCCCTCCCTCTGAAATTGGACTTTCTTGAATTTTCTCAGCAGATATATTGTCTGTCAAATGGTGAAGAATCGTCTTACTGCCATTGCCCATAGTTTTTTACTAACTCTTCTCATCTCACTACATTGCCTATAAGCTCCAATACACCACTACATAATATTGGCTATAGTAAACATTCTTGTCTTTTTCAGTTAGAAATGTGTTCAATCATTAATAATTCAACTAAAGTTTCTCTGCCCCTCAGAATTAGGAGTTCATAGTTGTTGGGACGCTCCAGCTGCTTAAGAAAAGTGCCAACAGTAAGTCAGGCTCTTTATGTCTTTCTCTGCATCTTCCTTAATATGTTGGGTTTTCATTAAGTTCACTATTTATGGGTTGCAAAATCACTTCTTCCCAGAATCAAGACAAAAATATAAAAAGCGAATGGGGACAGTCTGATGCCTCCTTTTATCAAGAAAGCAAAAGAGACCCAGGCAGTGTTGCTCAGTGATTGAATGTCAACCCATGAACCAAAAGGTCATGGTTGGATTCCCAGTCAGAACACATGCCCAGGTTGCTGCTTGATCCCCAGCAGGGGGTGTGTAGGAGGCAGCCAATCAATAATTTTCTCTCATCATTGATGTTTCTATCCCTCTCTCCCTCTCCCTTCCTCTCTCTGAAATCAATAAAAAAACATATTTTTTTTTTAAAAAAAAGAAAGTAAAAGAGGCTTTCTTAGAGTGCTCAGGGGACTTCCAAATACAACTAAGTGGACTGAACTTGATCCTATGACCACCTACAACAACAAGAGAGGATGAGAAAACAAGCATTTAACTGGGCATCTTGGTCCCAGAAAGGACGTTGATATTTTGTTAGCAATAAAAAAGGAGGAATGGATAATGGGTAGATAAACAGAAAGTATCTGCCACACTGACTTTCTAGGGGATATATTTAATATTTCAGAGATTATTAGGATGTGTGCTGTAATTTGCTGATAGTTTATCAGCCTGAAGAAATTATTTCTACTCTGGGCATGATGAGGCCTTTTAAAATTAGGAAAAAAAAATAGTTAAATGTTATCAAAACTAGTGGGACATCTATTGAGAAGATAATATAATGTGGTTGTGTGTTTTTTCCCAATGAATATTGATTTAGAGTAACAGTTTCCAATTGTTGAATCATTCTTGCAATTCTGAGATAAATAATGCTTGGGATGAGGTTACTCTCTTATTCTGTTACTATCTTTAATTTGAAAATACCATACTCATATTTTTTGCATTAATGCTCATAAGTGAAATTGATCTCTAGTTTTCTTCATGCTTTCCTTGTCCAGTTATTTTCATAAGAATTTCGTAACCACATAGAATTAGACAACTTCTCATCTTTTTTCTATTTGAACAGTTCAAATAGAATTACCTGTCCCTTCAAGATTGGGTAAAATTTGTTTTAATAATATGGGCCCGTTGCTTTATTTAGGTAACAGATCTGTGATTATGATTTGTTTTCCGTTTATTATTAATATTTTTAGATTTTCTGTGTTATTGAAACAGTGGTCATTTTTTCTAGTTTATACATTTTCCTAACATATACATTTTTTAAAAAACATCATTCTTACTTTGGCAGTTTTGATGTTTTGCTTACATTTGAATTTTTTGCCATTGTAATTTCAACATTGATTTCTCCTTTGAAGATGTTATTTAAGAAAATTTTTTAGAAAAATATTCAAGTGAATAGTGGGAGGCATTTCTTTGTATTGTCTTGATTTTGTTATTATTATTATTTCTAATAGTGGGTGTTCATTCTTTTGTGCTACCTAGCAAGCATTTAGCCACCCCTCTCATTTTGAAGTCTCTGTTGGGTGAGTCTCAGTGGAGACTCCAAAGTTGAGGGCAGCAGCAAGATTGCAGTGACAGCAAGTGTCAAATGATAGCAGTGCACAAGATAACACCCGAACTAGACCTTGGCCATGATGTCTGGTTGTCTGTGCCTGGCCTTCTTGCATCTTGCCTAGTTCTCCTGCCTCTAGTCAACTCTGTGGGCTCCCTATTATCCTTCCAATAAATTTATTCACTGCTTAAAAGAGCCATAGTAAGCTCTAGTGCTTACAACCTAGAAGTACTTTTACTAGTAATTTATGATTTCTTACTTTAGAGCTAGAAAATGTTCTCCATAAATATTCTCTGTTTGTGGAAATTTATGGAGATTTTTTCCCCTTTGGGTCCTAAAACACACGTGTTATTAATAGTCCATTTTTGCTAGTTTATTAGATACAACATTGTCATGTATCAAAGTTGCTTCTTACATAATTCAAGTCTTTTTTTAGTTCTATTTGGTTCATTAGCTTCTGAGACTAGTGGCTTTAAGTCTCACATTGTTGTTATAAATCTGGCCAGGTCATGGCCAGTCCGTCAGTGGACTCCCAAATGTTAGTATCTGTAGGCATTTCTCTTGGGCCAATTTCTCCAGAGAAGAATATTCCGATCCTTTGCCAAGAGAGATACAAGGCCGGCTGCCAACATGCTAACTGAAGAGCATCAAAAGAGAGCCAAGAATATCCCCACTAGCTATGTATTTTCTCTTGAAATACACTCTTCTCAACTGCTTGTTACAATGCTTTGCCTCTGCCGAAGACATAGTATTCTAACAGATACACAGAAATAACCTCCCGTGCTCAGAAGTGTTGGGGAAGGTGGGCAAATATTTTTTGGAGGCAGCAGGATGAAGTGCTAGGGTTTCATTAATCATAACACAGACATACACCCCCCTGATTTTATTTATGTCCCTTGCTCCTTCCTGCCCAGGTAATCTATTGCCTTTCCAGAGTTCTGGGACCCAAATGACCTTGCTTCTCATCTGCATTTCTTCTAAAAGCCCTTAGGCCTTAGCTTTCCCCAAAATGCTAAACAGGACCCACTCAACCAGCTGCTTCCCTTTGTTCTAAATCTGCTGACATCTCAGGTCCACAGTCTCTCTTTTACTTTGTGGAACTTTTTATATTTTCATAATATATTTATATTCATAAGAATGTATATACAATGTTTTTTTAAAGTAGGTTTTTATTAGGGAATGGAGATGTTTCTTTGATATTTTTCCCTCCCTTATCTTATTTTGTACTGATAGAAGCAGTAGTATATTTCCTTCCATTTTCTTCTCTTTTTGAATTTATATAGCTTTTCCCCTGAAGGTTAGACAAGTCAGGGAATGGATTGAAAAGTGAAGTGCCTGGGGTAGAAAATATAAGTAGGCACTTGCTCCCAAGTATGGACCTTGCATTTATGACTCTGATACTGAATGCTCTGCTTGCCTTACCCTAGTCCTGACTCTGCTGAAGGCATTCCATTGCCCACACTGGCCCCAAGGATAGAATTCAGACAGAAAGTCAAAACATTATTGGCCTCTGAGGTCAGTGGATAAAATGTGGAGATCCCAGAGAGGTTGGAAATTAATGGAAAAAGTTCCAGAAAGAGAGGAGTCACAAAAGGGGAGCTACAAAATTTGTGAATTAAGTTCTGTCAAGTTCTTTGTTGATCTCTGAAAAATATATGCATGAGACTTCAGGGAGCCTAGTACAGGCAAGCTCAACATCCCTTGGAGGATGATAACAGAATCAAAATTCTCTACAATAATCTACAATTTTAGATAAAGTATTTTTAGATTTGCAAAGAAGCTTTAAAATATGGCCTATAATGAAGAAAAGAAATGTTAACAATAACAAGACTACAAATGTTCCAGATTGAATTATTAAACAAGGATCCTATGGTGTTTTTAAAACTTTTATCTTTATTGTTGAAAGTATTATTGATGTCCCCTCCCCCCCCCCCATTGACCCCTTCCATGTAAAAATGATAATATGTTAAAAAATATTTAGAAAAAAATGGACTTATTGGCAAATTCATGTATCGAAAGTATATTTTATATATTGAAACTATAAATAAGAACCAGTGCAAATCCTAAACCTAAAAAGTACAATAACTAAAATGAAATACGTGTTGGATGGTAGTAACAGCAAATTGAACACAACAGTAGAGAAGCGCAGTGAACTTGAAAACAGACAACTGTGTGGTGAAGGCCAGGGGCAGGGGGGCAGGGTTGGAAGGAGGTAGGCAAAGAGGGAGGGAAATGGAAACATCTGTCAGCAATAAAAATATTTTTTTAAAAAACGAAGGCAAAATAAAGTCATTTCCAGATAAACAAAAGCTGAGAGAATTTGTCTTCTACAACTTTATAAAAAATGCTATAGGAAGATTTTCAGACAAAGGTGAAATCATAGCTTATGAAAATTTAAATCTGTATTAAGAAATAAAGAGCAGTAGAAATGCTAAATATGTGAAAAAACATAAAAGACCAGCTTTTTTCTTTTATTATATTCTTTAAAAGTCAATCAACTTCAGATCAAAATAATAATAATAATAATTATAATAATAATAATAATAATAATAATATACTATAGATCAGCGATGGTGAACCTTTTGAGCTCAGTGTGTCAGCATTTTGAAAAACCCTAACTTAACTCAAGTGCCGTGTCACATATAGAAATTTTTTGATCTTTGCAACCATAGTAAAACAAAGATTTATATTTTTTATATTTATTTTATATTTTTAAATGCCATTTAACAAAGAAAAATCAACCAAAAAAATGAGTTTGCATGTCACCTCTGACACGCGTGTCATAGGTTCGCCATCACTGCTATAGGGTTTATTACAGATAATAGCCAAATATATGACAATTAAGGCACAACAAGATGGGAGGGAACATGCTGGGGTCCAGCCCCAGCGGGTCTAGGGTTTCCCAAAGGTGTGGATGGAGTCAGCGAAGAATGAAGGACACGGAGTCAGTTTTTAGGTGATCATCATAGCCAGATTCTCTTTTTAATTGTCATCTAACATCTGTATTTATACTATTTGGTCCTCACCTGGGGAAACAACCTCTCTTCTCCTAGCCATTTTCCTCCCCCTTTTGTCCTCTTACATCTGCATTTATCCTATTTGATCTTAACCCCATCCATTCCATTCCAACGGCTAGGGCGGTTCTCATCTCTATTTCAAGGTTCCTTGAAATATCCCTGCAGGGACTGCCTCAAGCAGCCAGGGTGGATCGGCTTCCAACAGGAACATTGCTGTAAAACTCTTACATTATAAGTGAAATGATGTTATACTAACTCAAGTTAGTCAGTAATAAGTTAGGATATATACTATAATCTCTAGAGCAGCAGTTCTCAACCTGTGGGTCGCGACCCCCGTGGGGGTCGCCTAAGACCATCGGAAAACACATATATAATTACATATTGTTTTGGTGATTAATCACTATGCTTTAATTATGTTCAATTTGTAACAATGAAATTGGGGGTCACCACAACATGAGGAACTGTATTAAAGGAAGGTTGAGAACCACTGCTCTAGAGGATGCACTAAAAAGTGTCTGTAGAGGTCTTGGGAAATCAGGAAATAGCCCTGGAGCCCAAGGTATCATCTAACAATACTCTGAGCAGCAATGGTGTTCTCCCAAGCCACTAGCCCTGAGCCCTCCTGCTACAGTAAGCAGGCCATGACCTAAGCCTTTCTCCCCATGTTAGGGAGAATACAGAAATATGTATACGTAAAGAGGTATAGGTATATGAAGTGTGTAAGTAACTATCACATTTCAGTCATTCTGTGAATCATACCTAGCTCATGTTCTGATTGTCCACTCTGACCTGAATAGTTGTGGTACACTGTGATGGCTGTGTAATTTCTGGAGACAATTGGAAAGATCAAGAAGTTTGACTGTAGACCATATAGGTCTTCTCAGAATAAGCTTGCTTAGTGACACCAGCCTGCACCTCTTGCTTATTCACCAGCTATATTCAGCCACATACGTGGGAGTAGTATCTGGTGACATTCTGCACATGTCTTGTACATTGATACATATAAGTAAGGTATCACAATAAGCTTCCAATTTGCCTTAGCCAAATAGTCTTTACTGCAAGAATTCTTATTACCCAAAGAGTGGTGTGTGTGTGTGTGTGTGTGTGTGTGTGTGTGTGTGTGTGTGTATGTGTGTCCTGAATCTGCCCATCTGCCCTATTACATTTGAAGAGATCCCTAGATTCCTGTGTGGAAGGTGGAGACTCAAAGAGAGCTACACATGAGACCAACCAACCAACCAACCAACCAGTTGCCTTTTATAGCCTTTCTAACTCCTCCCCAAATAGTACACATTTACAAAATTTTACACTTAATGTCATAGGTTCACAAACCCCTAATGTTCATTCATGGCTCCCAGGATGTGAATTTTTAAATTAGATAGTAATTAAATTCCTTCCTTTTCTAATATCTGGAGTTTATACCTATCTTTGCATATACTTTTTGAAGTAGAGAAATTATATTTTATATTGGAGAAAATAAACACACAGACAAAATAGTTCTGTTCAATCCCATGAATCAGTGGGGACCACTTCTAGTGGTAGGTCTCTCTCAGGCTTATTAGACAATCAATTTCACCTTCATTCTGAAACTTCAGGGAGAAAAATAAATGGGAATTAATATTGGACAGAATTTACCCAGCTAGAATTCAACCAGAGTAATGAATTTATTATTCAATAAAATACACAGATGACTGTCAATGTCTTTTCCAAGTAGATCAATCAATAAAATTAGTCATTGGAGCCTTCGCTAGAGTGCCTAGCCTCTCTCCCTACACGACCCTGCACATTTAATCAGCACCCATGTGTTCCAAGGTCAATAGTCTCTGCATGAATTGAATATATTTCATCTGAAGGATTTCAAATGCAACAAAAGTTTATCCACTGCAAGATGAAAGAGCTGCTAAGCAGCTGTGATAAAGGGAATTAAAACAATTGGACACTCCTTCTATTGGGAATTAAACTATTTTCACTATGACCCACACATACCAGTCAAGAGCTAACAGCAAATTGAAATGAAAGATGACACAGCAAATCCACTCTTACATTTGGAACTTATAAAACAGGCAAAATACTTTTAGAAAGAAGCTAATTTTCACTTTTAAAAGTCATACTTCTCTCTTAGAGGAAATCCATTATTCTAAAAAAGGTCTATAAAACTTCTCTGTCACTTTTTGGCATAGAAACACAATAATTTTATAATGTTCACAATAACAATTCATATAGGTTTATTGGAAAAATGTTAATAAAATGTAGTCAAAAGGACATAAAAGTTGTGGAATAACTAATAGTCATTATAGTCAATATATATATGACTACATATATATATGTATATATCAGGAGCCTGCCTCACCAAAACTGATAATTGAGGACAATTTAATAAAAGGGTAATTTACAACCTGTAGTTGGGTTATATAGTAAAATAATTAGATCCAGTATGATGTGTGTGTACATAGAAAGAAACCGAAATATATAAGGAATTCGCATGTGATTATAGAGGCTGACAATTCTAAAGATCTGTAGTCCGTAAGCTGGAGACCCAGGAATGCCAATGTATAGTTAAGTTCTAGTTCAAAGTCCTGAGAATCAGGAGGGCCAATAGTATAAATTCAGGTCTAAAAGTAAAAAGTAATCCAAGAAAAGCTGATATTTCAGTACCAGCCTAAAGGCCACAAAGGGCTACTGTCTCAGCTCAAGTAGTCAGGCAGGAGGAGTTCCCTGTTACTCAGCTTTTTGGTTCTATTTAGACTTTCAACTGATTGGCTGAGGCCCACCTACATTAGGAAGAGCAATCTGCTTTACTTGGTTTACTGATTCAAATGTCAATCTCATCCAGAAACATCCTCACGGACACACCAGAATGTTTGACTAAATTTCTGGGCACTCCATAGACCATCAAGTTGACTCACTAAATTTAACCACCACACAGATGTTGACTGAGCTTAAGAAAATCAAATACTACCCTGGCCAGTGTGGCTCAGTTGGTTGGAGAGTCCTCCTGTACACCAAAAGGTCACCGGTTTGATTCTTGATCAGAGGACATGCTCAGGTTGCAGGCTCGAACCCCAGTAGGGGATGTGGGGAGTCAGCTGATTGATGTTTCTCTCTCTCATTGCTGCTTCTCTCTCCCCCTCCCTTCCTCTCTCTCTCAAATCAATAAAAATGTGTTGTTGTTGTTTTTTTAAAAAAGACAAAGAAAACCAAGTGCCTAGGGCTAGAAACAGTATCCCCTTCCAGGGCTAGCAATAGCCAAGAGCCAGTACAACCCCTACACTTGGAGAGAGAATCATTAACACATCTCAGAGAGTACAGAGATTGCCCAAGGACTGAAACCTTTGGCAGGGAAGAAGCAATGGAATAAATGCCCTAGAGATCTGTTTCCTAATTTTAGGACAGAATGGGGAAAAAGTAGATATAAAATATGTATGAGCCCTATCTGATTTTCCTCAGTGGCTAGAGCAGATCCGATTCCAGTCAAGGGCACATGCCTCAGTTGCAGTCTCAATCCCTGGCCCCAGATTAGGCTGCTTGCAGAAGGCAACCAATCTATGTGTCTCTCTTGCATGGATCTTTCTCTCTCTCTCTCTGTCTATCCCCCTCTTTTCCACTCTCTCTAAAAAATCAATGGGGAAAAAAAATCTTCCAGTAAGGATTAACAAACAAACAAAACAAACAAACAAAGAAAAAAAACAAACAAAATCATGGATGAGACAACAAAATCCAGTATAGCATTATATTTAAAATCAGGGAAAAGAATCCTAATATATAAAAACCCTGGGTCCTTCATGACTGGATGCTCAACCAATCGGAAGTCAGTCCTGCAGTCAGTGCTGGGTCGCCCCCGGCGACCCAGCACTGACTGCTGTGGCTGCAGGCAGTGACCCAGCACTGACTGCTGAGGGGGCTGTGAATCAGGCCCAGAGAGAGGCCTGAAGAGAGAAGGAGAGTCTGATCCATAGCCTCTGTGGCAGCTGTTGATCAGCACTTGCCTCTCTTTCTCTCCAGCAGCCAGGCCTCCATTTCTGTCCAGGCCTCCACTGGGGCTGCTGATCAGCCCAACCTTTCTAACCAGGCCCCGTTGATAGCCCCAGAGATGGCTGACTGGCATAGCAATCAGTCAATCAGAACCAGATCTGGGTCAACTGTGAGGAGCCAATGGCTGCCTAGGAGGTGGAGCTTTTGACACTGATTGGCATAGGAACTGACCAATCAGAACCAAATCCAGGTGAACTGTGAGAAGCCAATGGCTGCCTAGGAGGCGGAGCTTTTGATGCTGACTGGCATAGAAACCAACCAATCAGAACCAAATTGGCCTTCAGGGGAGGGCAGTTGGGGGGGAGATCAGGCCAGCAGGCGAGTGCAGTTGGAGGCATCCAGGCTTGCAGGGGTGGGTGATCAGGCTGGCAGGAGAGCAGTTAGGTGTTAATCAGGCCAGCAGGGGAGTGGTTAGGGGGTGATTAGTCTGGCAGGCAGAAGAGGTTAGGGGCAATCAGGCAGACAGGCAGGCGAGCGGTTAGGAGCCAGTAGTCCCGATAGGGATTGGGCCTAAACTGACAGTCGGACATCCCCCAAGGGGCCCCAGATTGGAGAGGGTGCAGACTGGGTGAGGGACACCGCCACCCCAGTGCACGAATTTTGTGCACCAGGCCTCTATTTAGAGTTATGAAATCATGGCTAAAGCTATAGCCATACATGCATACTAGAATTCACTTGGTTGCTTTTATGGTCTGTGAATTGTATTAATATAAGTGCTATAAAAAAATACAGATATAGAGAGGAAACCAAGATGGCGGGATATGTAAACACCAGAGTTTGCTGCCTCGAACAACCACTTCAAAAATACAACTAAAGATGAAACAGACATCATCCAGAACCACAGGAAGGCTGGCTGAGTGGAAATTCTACAATTGGAAGGAAAGAGAAAAACATACTGAGACTCAGAGGCGGTGCAGTACAGAAGTAAAATACTAAGGTGCATAGGTACATGCGGAGCAGGCTGGCGGCTGAGGATACGGTTGTCGTTTTCAATCAGGAGGGAGTCTCAGGCTCTGAGCTCCAGTTCCGGGCAAGTCTCTAGGGACCCAGACTCATACGAGAGAAATGGGACTGTCTGGCATCGGTCGGAACCCGAGGGCAGCTTTCTCTCCGAGGGGCTTGCAGCGATTACTGGGACACTGAGAAGCAGAGCCTCTGAGGGCAAGACTGAGAGCAGCCATAACTGCTAGCCCCACCCTGTTGATCCCTTGGGACCTTCCCCGCCCAAGTCCTGCAGGGAGGCTTTTGCTGGACAGCCTCAGGCAAAGGCTAGATTAGCACCTCCCTAGAGATCCAGGAGCCAAGAAATCCAGAGGTCAGAGTGGGACCATCCAGTTTGCAGCTCCGTGGAACCATAAAGGACACACTCAGGGGGCAGACTCAGTGAGCACCAAAGCCCCATTGAAGCAAGTCTTGCCCCAGAGGGGTGTCTCCAGCACAGAAGTTCTCCCACTGCAGACACAGCTGATTCTCACAGCCAATTGCCCTGGAGGTCAATTCCTCCCAGTGATAACTACAACAATCAAGGCTTTACTACAACAAGACTGTGCACAAAGCCCACAAGGGGGTGCACCAAAAGAGTCTACCTCAGGTAATTGGGACACTTAGCACAGAAAGGCACTTTATCAACACAGCCAAGCATGAAAAATGCCGAGACAAAGAAACAGGACACAAATGACAGAATTGGAGGAAAGCAAACTGCTGGATATAGAGTTCAAAACCAAACTTTTAAGGTCTTTAAAGAACTGTCTAGAAGCCACCGATAAATTTAGTAAGACCCTTGAAAAGACTGGTGAGACCGCCGATAAATGCAGTGAGTACCTCAAGAAATCTAGTGAGACCCTCGATGTTGTGATAAAGGACCAACTAGAAATTAAGCATACACTGACTGAAATAAAGAACATTATACAGAGATCCAACAGCAGACCAGAGGATAGCAAGAATCAAGTCAACGATTTGAAATACGAAGAAGCAAAAAACACGCAACCGGAAAAGCAAAATGAAAAAAGAATCCAAAAATACGAAGACAGTGTAAGGAGCCTCTGGGATAGCTTCAAGCGTACCAACATCAGAATTATAGGGGTGCCAGAAGAAGAGAGAGAGCAAGATATTGAAAACCTATTTGAAGAAATAATGACAGGAAACTTCCCCTACCTGGTGAAAGAATAGACTTACAAGTCCAGGAAGCACAGAGAACCCCAAACAAAAGGAATCCAAAGAGGACCACACCAAGACACATCATAATTAAAATGCCAAGAGCAAAAGACAAAAAGAGTATCCTAAAAGCAGCAAGAGAAAGAAAGTCAGTTACCTGCAAGGGAGTACCCACATGACTGTCAGCTGATTTCTCAACAGAAACTTTGCAGGCCAGAGGGGAGTGGCAAGAAATATTCAAAGTGATGAATAGCAAGAACCTACAACCAAGATTACTTTATCCAGCAAAACTATCATTCAGAATAGAAGGTCAGATAAAGAGCTTCACAGATAAGAACAAGCTAAAGGAGTTCATCACCACCAAACCAGTATTATATGAAATGCTGAAAGGTATCCTTTAAGAAGAGGAAGAAGAAAAAGGTAAAGATACAAATTATGAACAACAAATACACATCTATCAACAAGTGAATCTAAAAATCAAGTGAATAAATAATCTGATGAACAATATGAACTGGTGATTGTAATAGAATCAGGGACATAGAAAGGGAATGGACTTACTATTCTTGGGGGGTGGAAAGGGGTGTGGGGGATGCGGGAAGAGATTGGACAATAATAATGCACCTATGGATCAGGACAGTGGGTAGAGAGTGAGGGCGGAGGGTGGGGTGAGAACTGGGTGGAGGGGAGTTATGGTGGGAAAAAAGAGGAACCAATGTAATAATCTGAACAATAAAGATTTAATTAAAAAAATACAGATATAGAGGCCTTACCCACACCTATCAAATAAGAACCTCTGAGCCCAATGTCAGGCATGAATATATGTTTAAATTTCTACAGGTGATTTGTTTGCACACCACCAATTTAGGACATTACCTTGAAGGATGCTTATATTTTTATCCAGTTATTTAATTTTGGGATCATATTCCTGTTTCCAAAATAAGCTGTAAGAATTATTATTTTTTCAAATATAAACTGTTTATATGGCACTAAAAACTGATCTAACTTATTTTCATTGAGGTGGCTAAAGTGATTACTAATGTGTTATCCTATATATATGCATAGATCTAGTTAATATCAGCCTAAAACACATAAGTGTAGAAATAGCACATCTACATTACAATAATTTTCCCAGAACAACAGAGGAACTTCCCTACGTTAGGAAACCAAGGTCAGAAACAATGGTCATTCAGGGAAAATGCCTCAGTCCCATCATTTACATTAGAGTTATGTAGCCTGAAATAACACCTCCTATTAATTCTTTCCTTGATTCTGTTTTCTTTATTAAATCCTTTTGAAAGGCTGCAATTTCATCTCATGAGACATTGTGAGGACATGCTTGGCACACAAGTGACACTGAGAGTCATAATGGGTACATAAATAGAAAAGTACATTTAATACACAGACACAGAGATGGGCGCTTTATATGTATTACCCCATGAAATCCTTGAAACTATTCTGTTACAGACACTATTCTGTTATTTTTAAGATGATGAAATTGTGAGTCAGAGATATTAAGTCATTTGCCTCAAGTCACATAGTTATTGAGTGGTCAGTACCATGGTTTTAGTTTCCCCAGAGTCTTTGGCTATCTCATACTTCTGCCTGGTAAGTCAGGAGGCTAGAGAGATGGCTCCATCAGCCACTGAGATAGCCTATAGGATGGGGAAACAAGTTTTTTACATCCCCACAGCAATTACATTTGCTTTACAATATCTATAAGGGGTGATAGACAGGGAGGTTCTGTGTTTGGGGCACAATTAATTTGAAAAGGATTTAATGAATTACTCATACTGGGAACATAGAATCGTGCGATAGAAAAATCCATCTACTGTAGTTATGCCTCAGATTATCCATTGAGCTGAAAAGGTGAAGGAGATTCCAACTGCCACCAGGAGTGGCAATCCTTGCAACAATGGCAGTGCCAATAGGTGACAGGCAAAATAATGAAGTGGCAAGTTAGCAAAAACCACATTCCAGAGGAAGTGTGTATATATTTACTTAATACCAGTAGTTCTGTTAAATGCATGATCATTTGTCATTTTTTATTATTATTAAGAAATGACCATTTGGAAGAATACATTGATCATTGCCTCCTTGAAATTCTCCAGCCCACACAGTTATAATACATGTGTGGATTGGTGATACTTATTTTGAAAAATAGTAAATTGCATAAGAAAGATAGGGAATCTAAAGAGACAAATTTGGTCTGAGTCTTGGTTCTCCCACCTACTTGCTGTGTGACTTTAAAAAAATCACTTGATCTTTCTGAGCTTGAGATTTCATTTTGTTTTGTTTTCATTTGGAAGATGGTTATAGTTACAAAAATAACACATAATACTGTGTATTATGGAGCTCTTTTAGGTGCTTTTCATGGATTAATTCATGTAATGTTCATAATATCCTTATAAGGTTGATCTCATTATTATTTTTATAAGTGATAAAGCCAGGGTTAAAATCTAACCAGTCTCCTTCAAAACTTAACTACTCTCCCATACCAACTACCTACATGCTTATATGATTTGGTTTATGTAATTATTAGGAAAGATAATATGCCTTAAAATAATAAAAAACAGTGGATTCCTTTTGGTAAAAGAATCTAATGGGTGTCTTCCCTGCCTCAGCCCATCTCATCCCCATCTTCAAAAAGGAGTAGGTTGCTGTGGGTTGATTAGTTTCAAGAATAATGGTTGACTTTAATTGTCTGAAAGTAGGACCATAGGGAGGATGAAAGGGGTGTATAAGTACGTCTGTTTTAGGGGGAAATCGCACTTTTTCTTGCTGGTTGGCATTTTCTGGGGTAGCATTTTTAAAAAAAATGTATTTTATTGATTTTTTACAGAAAGGAAGGGAGAGGGATAGAGAGTTAGAAACATCGATGAGAGAGAAACATTGATTCAGCTGCCTCCTGCATACTCCCTACTGGGGATGTGCCGCAACCAACATGCCCTTGACCAGAATAGAACCTGGGATCTTTCAGTCCACAGGCCGATGCTCTATCCACTGAGCCAAACCCGTTAGGGTGGGGGGTAGCATTTTTTTATATCACAGAAACTGAATGAAGAAAATAACTATGTTTTGTGACACATCAAATGTGCTTAAATTACAACAAAACTAAAATATACATATGTGCACTGTTACACTACATATATATACTATAGTATAATAAGATATACTTATGCATATAAAAATTGCTTCATATAGGGGATATGTATATATATATATATATATATATATATATATATATATATATATCAACTACACATATCAAAATGTTAACAGTAATTATTTCTCAAATTTGGGTAGCAAATAATTTTTTGAATGTTTTACTGTATTTTTCAAATTTTCTAAAGTAAATGTGAATCACTATTTAAATCAAGAGGAGATATATTTTAAAAGAGGGTCAATCATAAATAAAAATTACTTGCATTTTTAAAGAAATAATTGGTCTGATATACCACTACTTAAACTTCAGCCTCTGGGTAAGATTGTCAGTTTTTATTTTATTTCTTCCTTCAACTTCCCTGTGTGCTTTTAAGACAAAGCCCACTCTTACAAGACAAAGTTCAAATATTGAACATTCTCAAATCATTCAGGTGTGCCTATATTCCACAGAACATAGTCCTACCATAGATGCTAATGTGTTCATATTTGTTCAGGTTTCCTGCCATTCTTAACTGATTTTAAGACTCCATGTAAATATTTCATTGTAATGTTGTAATTGATGTGAAATAAGCCATAGTCTGCAGCATCTACACTGTTAAATCCATATTTATTGAGTAGTTTGTGCCCATGTCTGTATAGAGCAAGGGGCAGGAAGATCTCCTTGGGGTAAGTGGGGAGGAGTTGCAGTAGGGAAAGGAGGAGGGTGTGCAAAGGCATCCTTGGTAGGAAGACTAGTTTATTGCTTATTAGATTTAAACACACACACACACACACACACACACACACACACACACACACAGGCACGTTGTCATATGTGACTGATCAAGAAAATTATCCCTTCTAAGAGAGTTGCATAAAAATAATTAAAACATTGAACTTGAACCCTGACCTGCAACACTAGGCAACAAGGAATTAGACGCGTGTGTGTAAAATCTTATTTTTTCTATAAGTGGGGCAATATAGACGATGAGAGTGCGGCTGGGCACTTGTCCCTAGGAAGTCACAAGAGTGAAAAGCAGCTCTGTTTCTGCTGGAAGAGCAAAAAGGAAGGGGCTAGTAGCCAGGGAAATAGGCCAGACTGTGGATATTAAACCCAAAAAAAGCACAAACACATGTCACCCTGAAAATAGTACTGGCTGGACAAATGGTGGACTGGAAGAGCCTGTTGAGAAAGAAATCACACTTTAATTCTCTTCAGCCATTTGACTTCTGCCATGATTGTAAAAACCACAACAAAGGGAGAAAGGCTTACTAACTGGGGAGAGATCCTGTGCAACAGAGGGCACCCCTGGATGAAAGTGGTGCTACTGAGTGTCAGTGGCCTTAATCATTATTCTTCCTTGGGCCCAGTGAGGTATCCCAGGCACCTAATTCCGTCATTCAAGATTTTCATATGAGAAACACCCCCTGGATTGTTCAGTTGTGAACATAAACAGAAGCCCCTGTCTACTGTTCTATGGCCAATACACTATGCTCACTAATCCAGTGACAGAGAAATCGAGCCTGTCCCCTGGTTTTGGTTTGGATGTCATGAGTCCAGGCCCAAGGAGCCCGATGGCTGGTTCTCTTTGGACAGTTCTCTGAGTCCATTTCACTCAGCGTGGTGCTGTTATTCTATCCGCTACGTACTCCACTGCAAACTAATTACTGTGACACAGAAACCTTGAGAAGGCTTGGGTTCAGCTGGAAAAGGGACACACAAGGTGGGACCAAGCCCCATGGAGGATATCCGTGACCAGATGGCTGCTGACAAGTGTTTATAAGTAATTTCTAATGCAAGGAGGAAGGAGATGCACATTTTTATATCAGCTTTTTATTAGGGTATAAAGTGCTTATCAAGAAAACATGACTCTTTTAATTCAACATAGATAAAAAGTCATCTCTAAAACAATAGAGAGTAATAAAATGTTTAATTCCTGGATCGCTACAAGCTTTTAGATTATTCTTTTTATTCAGACTTTAAAAAAAAAATCGCATTTATTGGGATGACATTGGTTCACAAAACCATACAGGTTTCAAGTGTACAACTTGACAAATCATCTTGCACTGCCCATCACCCCAAGCAAAGTCTCTTTCTGACCCCATTTTCTACCCCTTTTGTCCACCTCACCCCTCTTTCCCTCTAGCTATTGATCATTGTCTGCGTCTATGTGTTTTATAGATATATTATTTAAATCCCTTCACCTTGTTAAAGCAACTTCCCACCAAATCCAATTTTCACTTGGGGAGAGTGTAGAACACATAGGGAAGTACTCCTATTTAGGAGGAAGGATTCATTTTAAGTACTCATATAGCATTGCAAAGATAAGTAATGCATTCATCAGCAAGAGCTAAGCACGTCACAGAGAACAAAGTGAGCTACCATTTACTTGGGATTATGTAGAGCATCAGTATGTCTATGTGACCCAGAGTGTGGGCTGCCATTTGAAAGCGTGTCAAATCCATTAAGAATCAGGCAGGGAGGGTTGATTTCTTCTACAATTCATCTTCTAGTAGTCATGCTAGTAAGTTGCAACTTAACCTTCTGTGACATTTTAGTACATTTACAGGCATTATGTTCTCACAAAGGATGCTGGATTAGACAGTTTATGTTTAAATCGATAAAAAAGCCACTTTTGCATTTTTCATAAAGGCAATATATACATTGAAGGGAGTCGGTGCTCTCAACACTACTTCCAGTTGCTAACTGTTTTCCAATGGCATGCCTGCTATACTGCCCTGCTTTTTTTAGAAATCATCATATATTAAATAGTTTTCAGAACATTAATCTTTTAATGAGGGAAATATATGTCTTCTAATTCTTGCCTTATTGTTACGCATATATGCCGTCATCTGTGTGGTTATCACCCTCATGATTACTTCACAGCAACATATCTCTCTCTGGCTTTAGTCTTTCTCTTTCCCAAACATGACTGCCCTGAAGAGGAGCCCCACGACAAAAGCATGAGACTGTGCCTGACTCCTAACTGCTCTCATTGTTTAATGATCAATGTGACCTTCTAAATCATGGCCCGTGTCCCAGTAGCTTGATCCCATCAACTGACCTGAACTCATTAACTCAGAAAGAAGCACCTGCCCAACTTCTTTCAGTGACAATGCCCTGGAATCGCGTCATCCCATGGCTTTCCAGACTACCCATAAGCTGATGCACTGCCTAGTTGAAAAGTCCAACTTTGAGCTCTGCTGAAAGCTCCAGGCATACAATCTATAACTTCACTTAGAAGTTGTGGAAGCTCAAACTCCATGTGACTGGAGTTGAGCTGTAGCTATTCCCTCAAACCTGCCTCCTTCGGCGTAACTGAGTCAGTAGATGGCTCTCCTATAACCCAGCCAGGGTTCAAGCTGGAACCCTGAGACTCAAATCTGACCACTCCCTCTCCCTCCTTTCTCACATCCAGTTAAAAAACAAGTCATGTGGGTCCTGACTTCAAATGCATCTCAAAATTATACACTGCTCTCTACCACCTTTGTCACCAAGCTAGGTCACCTCAATTACAAAAACATCCTAACCAGTCTCCTTGCGCATATATGGTTTGCTCTCCAGCAGGTTTCCACATAGCAGGCAAAGTGGTCTTTGTAAACATAATCTGATCAGGGAGGTATTCCCTTGATTAAACCCCTCAGTGGGTTCCCACTGTGCTTAGGTCCATGAGGGCTTGGGCATCTGAGAACTGACTATTTCTCTTCATTTTGCACCATTCTCTCTCATAGCCACTACGTCCTGCCACACTGGCCTTATTTTAGCTTCTCAAATGCATCAGCTCTTTCCCACTTCAGGGACTGTGCAAGTGACACTACAGTCGGCAGAAACACTCATCTACACATTTGACAGTTAGTCAACTCCCACTTACTCTTTATGTTTCAGTTCAAATGTCTTTCTTAATGTGCCTTCCTCTAATGCACTAATATAAACTAACATTTATCACAGTCTTTACCTTTGTATTTATTTGTGTGAGTCTTTGTTGCTTTGTTGATTGACTCCTCTTATAAGCTATGTTTTGGGAAGTCAGAATCCATGTCTGTTTTGCTATTTAACTTATCTCAGAGGTCTGGCACTACTTTTAAGCATCTTTTATAAAAGGTTAATTCATTAAAGAATTATCAAGTTAGCCTAGCCAGTGTGGCTCAGTGGTTGAGTGAGGACCTATGAACCAGAAGGTCATGGTTTGCAGAGCCTATGCCTGGGTTGCGGGCTCAATCCCTAGTAAGGGGCATGCAGGAGGCAGCCAATCAAGGATTCTCTCTCATCATTGATGTTTCTATCTCCCTCTCCCTTCTTCTCTGAAATCAATAAAAACATTTTTTAAAAGAATTATAAAGTTAAATAGACTACAAGGAACTAGCCCATGGACAATCTGTGTGGCTTTTGCAGGGGAAAAAAATTCTCTTCTCACCCAACCTTCCAAACTCCACAGATCAGGGGCACAGCAGGATTCTTGATGATTTATACAAACTCAGCTCGGGAGCGCCAGACCTCCTTCCCTTGGCCCCACTCTTAAATAATATGAACATTTTCTTATTAAAAAGGAAAAGAGCATCTAAGGTATTTTATTCTGAATATTTGTTCAGGGAAGAGAAGTTTACACAGCTTGTGGAGAATTATTCAGCAGGAAATTAAACCTCCGTAATTCTGAATTTTCACTTTGCTTTCAATTGGCAGAGCATCCTGGCAAACCACCCTCCTCTCTAGAACATTCATAATACCACATCCGCCACCAAAATGTGCTTTCGGAGCCAAATCACAAACTAGGTTAGACAAGACAGCTCTCTGGAGGCCTGAGATACGAGGTGGTAGATAGGTTATGAACACACCATTCAGTCATGGCCAGCAATTAACACCTAAGTTTTGCATAGTAATTTGAAGATTGCAAAATAACTAACATAGGATGATGGATTAACAGAGAAAGTGCTCTTATTTTATCTAAGTGAATAGATTATCTGAGTTGAGCCTCCCAAGCCATTTTATGAGACTGATCCGGTAGCTCCATTTTACTGATTAGATAAAGAGGTTGAAATGACTCACCTCGTGTCTCACAACTAGTCCCCCCAGTTGCAGAACTCAAAATTAGAGCTTTTGACAAATATTTTTGTATTATTTCATGGTGCTTCTATTCACCAGGAATCTGACTACGTGGCTGTTTCATTTAGAGAAGAATTGACTTCACCCAGAAACTAAACAGCTGCCATAGAGAGAGAGTTTGTATGTTAAACAAACAAATCAATAACCTGATTCTTTTTGTACTAAGGAGAACCAAATTGATTTTTATTTTATTTTCACTTTGCATCATTTAACAAAGGAAAAGCAATTTTTAAAAAAGAAATCGCAACTGGACTAGAAGACTTTGGGGGCTTTTGTACACCGAATAATAAGACAATTGTTCATCTTATTTTATTATAGGTAAACAGTGCATTTCACTCATTATTTTTATGCATTTAGAAAGAAAAAATTACTGTGCCAATTAAATCAGGACAAATCAATGATAAGATAAATCCCAATTCAAAGGTGTTTTTTAAATCTAAATGTGCATTTAGAATTTATGAAATATACAAGAAAATTTAGATCCCCATGATAATAAGGAAATTATTATCCCTCAGATATATCTTTAGATATTCATTTTTTCTTTCTATTCCTTCTGCTAAAATCCTAATTAAGCCTTCATCATCTTTTGCCTGGTCTATTAATATGGAAAACCTATTGCTTTTCCCATCTCGTTTCTCCTCCCTCAGTCCATCCTCAGTATTACTGTCAGAGTATTCTTTCTATGTCAATGACTTTCACAACTTAGACTGATTGATTTCCTATCTACAGGATTAAATTTAAACTCCTTAAGTGAGCATCCAAGGCACTTTATATCAGTCCAACTACTATCTTTGTAGCTTTATC
Organism: Myotis nattereri; assembly: GCF_964212035.1. Classification (NCBI taxonomy): domain Eukaryota; kingdom Metazoa; phylum Chordata; class Mammalia; order Chiroptera; family Vespertilionidae; genus Myotis; species Myotis nattereri. The sequence goes on from NC_138080.1 coordinate 14,072,075, forward strand.
TCTCCTCACATCTCACGTGTACTTTACCCCCATACTTAGCTTCTCTCCATTCTCTAAGCACATCATACATATGGAGGCAAACATTCTCCATTCACACAGCACATTTGGAAGTGAACATTCTCAGTTTGCAATACACAAACTGAGGTAAACATTTTTCATTCACACCTACATATAGAGGTAAATCTTTCAAGCACACTATACATCAGAGCTGAACAGTCTTCATTCACACCACATACATAGAGGTGAACATTCTGTTTTCTCTCTCAGTAGAGACATTATTCTCCTTCTTTATTGGTAAACTCTTCTGCATACTTAAAATCTCAGATTATGTGGAATATCCTTTTTTAAAGTCTTTTCCATCACCTTCCAGATAGCTAGGAGAGCTATCCAAGAGAAATGATAATCATTGAGCCTAAATCACTTATTTTACAAATGAAGAAAAGAGGTCCAAATAGTGAAGTGTTATTTTTCCCAACATTATATGTACAGCAAGTTCATAACAATGTGAGCATAGGAATTTATGGTTTTTCATGCCTGCTTCACTTTTTCCTGGTCTTACATGGACATCAATGAAAGAATAGAGTGAAAGTATAACCTAATGCCATGCCTGATCAGCAGGTCTTTATGGTTCACCTCCAGCAGGTCTATGTGGAACTACTCAGACCACCAGGAGGCAAAAGGATATCCTGAGAGGTAATTACAAGTAGATGCAAATCTCTGTGCCCTTGCTTGGGTTACTTTACCCCTCAGAGAGATAACGCCAACCTCACAAAACATTATGCAGATTAAATGAAATGTGTGTATTTCAAATGCATAATTAAGGCTCAATAAATTTTATCTCTTTTACCCATTTCCTACTAGGTGAGGCCTAAATATGGTTGCTTGTAGGTTAAATCCATTGTTAAACCACCAATGTAGTTAAAGAATACTTTATTTAATACATTTACAAAAACACACAGCTTTGGTATAAATGCGCCAGGGATTGTAATGCCACCCTGTTTATATAATAAACACATGTGTTCACTTTAAGAATGAGGTTGGTAGCACTGCCACCAAATGTCATAGCTTTTAGTTACTGACCCCCAGCTGAGAATGGATCAATTGGGCAAATGGAAGGAAGCAAACAAATCTACAACCATAAATATCAACACACACCCAGAAATAGGGAGAGAGATCAAAGGCAGATCATCGCTACCCAGGAGAGACACCAAGATTCACATTGGGGGCAGCAACACCAAGGCACCCAGAAGACCTTTTCAGGACTTGCAACCATTTCTGGAAAGAAATCAAAGGCTAAAATCCTTGGCTATTGCATTTCAAAATAAATAAAGACTCCTCTACTTCCTTCACAAAAAACCAGCCAAGCTAAATTTATGCTCTAGAATATTGCCCTGGGAGCTATCCCTGGAAGAAATCCTTTTAACCCTAATACTGCTCTTTGTTTGGAATCCAAGTCTTCTGCTTTTGCCCACATAGCCATTAGCATTCAAATTAGAAAAGCATCCAGTCAAAAAATATTTATTGAGCAAAATGATGCAAAATGTTATATTAGGGAAAGCGCCAGTCCCCAGCAGTTATTGAAACATCCCTCTTAAAGTATTCTAGACTTCCTCCATTATTGGTTCCTTCTTTAGGGTTAAGCACTGCCCTTCTTCCTTTTGAAGGTCCCCCTTTAAGTGTCAAAATCCTTGGTGTGCGGATAAAACATTAGATTGACAACATAGTTGCAAAGGAGAACTGCTGACATCTGAGAACATGAGACTGGCAAGAAGTCATGAAACACATTAAAACTGAAGAGGAAAGAAAGGGGAAAAAACAATGAGATTATTATAATTGGTATGGGTACCGTTGCAAAATGTTTAGCCTCTGGCTAAATGAAGTAGAAACAAGACTTCCTACTGCAGTGTAGTTATATATTGTGTGAAAGAGAAACAAATTCAAAATAGATTTTATCTACATGCTAATTTCTATCAAATCGGACTGGCTTTCTGGAGGCCTGTGCAAGGACTGTGACCGTGTTTCTGGATAAGAGGAGAGCTGGAGTTGTGGAACACATAATGTGTAGTTAGCAGCCTTGCTGTAGGTGAGAGCATAGGATCGGGAGCCGGAGTATCCAATCAAAACACATTCATTGAGTAAAACGATTTGATTTGAATCTGGGCTCTGCCACTCATAAACTCGAATATCCTGTGCACTTCACTGCATCTCCATGACATCCAGTGTCTTTATATATGAAACAGAAAACAATAAGATGATTACAATTGGTGAGGGTACCGTTGCAAAATGTTTAGCCTCTGGCTAAATTAAGTACAATGATTTATTATCCGGTATTAAGTGGCTTACAAAAACAGAGAAAAGCTGGAAGAGCCAGCCCGAGTCTGGCTTTCTGGTACACTTCCCAGGCCCCAGCATCACAATGCCTCTGCCCTGAGACAGAGGAGCTGCCACCGCCAGTGGAAGAGGGCGTCAGGTTACACAGCCACCAACAACATCCGCCATGCCTGCCTCTCAGCACCGTTCTGCAGAAAGAGTGCCTGCTCTCTGCTCGTTCCCCTACTTCACTCAGTACTGGATGAAAATTTCCCAGGAGTACCTCTGGCTGCTAGAACCAACATCACACGCAGCTCTCTCACTACAAGGGAGTGTGGGATCCTGGGATTTGGGACTTACAGCGAGTCTAGTTTAGGAGGACACCGCTGACAATGCACTCTGGGGCATTGGCCATAGCCCCTTCAGGAACGGAGCCACATTACTCCAACTGGGGAGGTTTTGCTAGCTGACCCAGGTCAGGCCCACTCCCAGGGCACACTGCATCTATTGACTGATTCACCTGAGGGTGTAAAGAATCACACCCTTAGCCTCAAGGCAGAATATCTCCGAAAGCCATCTCAGCTTCAGAGGACCTCTTGGAATTGACTAAGTCCATTGTGACTGCCTCATCCTTCCTTCCTCTACTCAATTCTATGCTCTTTATTCCCCATAGCTATTGATCTCATGGTCATTCTCCAATGTAAGCTTCCTACCTACAAGTAAGTGTTCACTCAGAATCTGCTTCTTGGGGAAAGGAACCTACTACAGACATGTTAGAAGTAGGTGGAGTGAAGGTGGAGTAAACCACCCCGTGATATTCACCACAACTTTAATGAGGATGAAACAATATAATGCATATGAAAAAAATATCTAGGAGCTCACACAGGGTCTGGCCCAGGGTGAGCCACTATAGCATTGTTTAATAATAATATAGTATAGCTAATATTTACTGAGTACTTACTACGTTTCCAGATACTATTCAAAATTATTCATTTAAACTAACTTACTGAATCTTTATTATAGCCCACGAAGTGTGTGCTAACATTATTCATCTTACAAATGAGGTAAATAAGGTCTGAAGAAGTTCTTTCCGATGTCAGTCTGTAAGTGGCAGAGTCGGGATTTTAAACCACATACGCTCATTCTAGAGTCTAGTCTTGCCTCCTCTCTGTCTCAACATTAAATTTGTAGCCAATAAAATCCATCACACACAAAAGAAGCCTCTGCTTTGTCTGTAAAAAAATGCTATGGGATTAGGAGAAGGGGACTAAAGGATTTTTATTATGGCCTGTGGTAGGCTAAATAATGGAGCCTTTAAATGCCCGGGTCTGAATCCCTGGCACCTGTAATTGTTATATTATATGGCCAAAGCATCTTTGCAGATGTGATTAAGTTAAGGGGTCAAGGTGCGGAAATTAGACGGTATTATCCAGGTGGGCCTTAAGTATAATCACATGTATCTTTCAAAGAGAGAGGTAGTGGGAGACTCTCCTACAAAGACGGGAAAGGCAATGTGATGATGGAAGCAGAGACTGGCAGGGTGCAGCCACAGGGCAAGGGATGGCACAGCCCTAGAAGCTGGAAAAGGCAAAGAAAGGATCCTCTCCTAGAGCCTTCGAGAAAGAAGCAGCTCTGCTGACACCTTGATTTTGGCCCCTTAAGTCTCATTTCAGATTACCTCTGGTCTTCAAAAAGGTAAGAGAATAAGTATATTTGTTTTAAGCCAGTAAATTTATGAAAACAAATACAGGGCCATAGAAATTATACTATTTCCAGTATTATGTGGAGAACTCAGTATTACACCTCTATTGGAGAATTAGAAGTTAGATCTGCCTAGCCATTGCAGGTTAATAGGAAGAATGGAACAAATTCTGGGCTTGGAATCCCTACCACCATCTACTTCACCTGCATGGGACAATCCCTAGTTGGGAAATGAGATCCAGAGATATATTAAGTGTGCACTTTGTTACCAGTATTAATAGGTTAGGTTTCTCTTCTCTGGATTTAATTCCTTGGAGTCATATTTTTCACATAGGCCAGATTAACTAGTAAATAATACACAAAAAGATTCATGCTTAAATTTTAGAGTGGCATTTTCTCTGTTCCACCTGACAGGTGGCCTTACACATAGTCAAAACAAGAAACAGAACTGAGACACAGATTATATAGACAAGACCAACCCCCATCTGGTAACCATCTATTTGAGGGTGGGAGAAAGGGAAGGAAGCCCCATCCAGAGGCTATCAGAAGCTTCCTTTCAAAACTTAAATGTGTTAAAAAATTAGAGAGCATTCACTCACTCCATCTCCCCAATTCCAGCATGTCATAATTTTAAGAGTTCCATCAAAAGGTTGATGAGACTTGGGGACTCAACAGGGTTGAGTCACACATGTAGTTACCTGTTGGGAATGGCTAAAGGCATTTCCCCAAACCTGAATAGGAAACTGATTGTGGCTGCCAGACAGTTAAAGGGCATCTTAATCTACATGTTATTGCCTCCTACTGGCCAAACACCTGAACAGCCGTAGGCTATTCCCCAAACTGACAATGCTTCTGTACCCTTTGAAACCTTACCCTTTGAAGTGTATTATCTCCACCTTGCCTTAGGACAAATTGTGTTAATAAAAGCAGGGGTCCTAGATAAGGAGGAATGCTCTTCAGTTCCTTTAGCTGAAGGTCCTCTGACCCCCAATGCCTTTCAAAATTATAACTCGTCTCTGGACTCTTTATTAGTCTCTGGATTTCTATGTCATCTGCGCACAGCCTTTTCCAGATTCCTGAACCCTTCTTGATGCCGGGACATGAACCCCGGCATCAATGGATGCCCGAAGTGGAACAAGAGCGCCAACAAGTGGATATACAGGAAAATATATAATTAATAGCTCTACTTATGCTCACTGCATAGTTATAAGCAGGTTTAGCAGCAGTGATGGTAAGAGTTGGGAGGCGAGAGAAATGATCAGTTTCTGAGTAATCTTAATTGACCACCTCAAGGGCAGCTATAAATTGAGAGGAACTATAAACACGGTGACCTAGACCAGTGCTTCTTAAACTACCCCTGATGAAAGAACAATTTTATTTAAAATTTCCAATCTGCCTGGCCAGTGGGGTTCAGCGGTTGAGCATCAACCAATGCACCAAGAGGTCACCAGTTCAATTCCCAGTCAGAGCACATGCCATGACTGAGCTCAATCCCCAGGAGGGGGCATGTAGGAGGCAGCGAATTGACATTGATGTTTTTCTCTCTCTCCCTCTCCTTTCCTATCTCTAAAATCAATAAAAACATATTTAAAAATTAAATAAATTTTCCAAGTCATCACAGTCTAATACCTTTGTAAAATATAATTAAAATGAATTACTAGAAAAGTTAAATGGAAAGAAAAGATATACAACATATAAGCTGATTGATTTTACTTATTTGATACAGTAAACATAAAATTACTCTTTCAAAATGCTGTTAAAGTTTTTGAAAGCTTATTCTTAATTTCTGTACTTACTCTGGCACCAATTGGTAACAGTTTCAGGATGGGCATTGGTTCACAGAACACACTTTGAGAAACTCAGGTTTGTATCTCCGGCCTCTACAGTGAAGACTTAAGGAAAGTGAGCACTAGACTCAATATGCAGGATGTAGTGTCATTATACCTCTAGGTAACTTCCGTGAAGTGTGTCTCTCCTGTACTCATTCCACTTGTTCTGGAGCCTCTCACATAGTTGTTTGTTTTTGTTTTGTTTTGTTTTTATAACTGAAACATTTCCATACACCAGAAATTGGGATGTATACTATTCCTATAACTTTAAAATTACTTTGGACTCATTCTTAAATCTAGAGCATCTTCAACACCTTGGAATATGGGAATTGTGGAAGATTGAAAAAAATGATTATTGGAAAACTCAAAATTGCAAATTAATAAGGAAATTTTGTGAAAAGCAAGTGGAACTAAATTCCTCAGACCTACACTAATAAAATTCAATTGTCCTATTTCACAGAATTTAGTATGAAGAAAATCTACCTGCATTTTTATTTGAAAGGCAAATAGCAGCACTGATTCTGAAAAAATAATTCACTTTTTTTAGAAAAAAAATATTTTTTTATTGATTTTAGAGAGGAAGGGAGAGGGGGAGAGTGAGAGATAGAAACATCACTGTTGAGAGAGGATCATCAACTAGCTGCCTCCTGCATGTCCCACACTGGGGATTGAGCCTGAAACTTGAGCATGTGCCCTAACTAGGAATCAAACTTCAACCTCCCAGTTCATAGGTTGTCGCTTAACCACTGAACCACATCAGCCAGGCTACCTGTCTAATTTTTAGACATAGAAATGATTAAGGACTAGTGCATTCATTTTTAAAAATTTTACTTGTAGCCCAGCCAGCTCCGTCCCCAGCAAGGGGCATGCAGAAGGCAGCCAATCAATGATTCTCTCTCATCATTGATGTTTCTATCCCACTCCCCTTCTCACTCTCTGAAATCAATAAAAAAATATATTTTTTAAAAAGTGTACTTGCAGCACAGTTATTCTCTTACCTCAAGTAAAATTCAATTAAACAAATTCTCTTTTCACTTTTACATTCTTTTAGAGCTTCATAACTACATCATATTAGTGTTAGTGTGTACTTAGATCTGATGTTTTTATATTTTATCTTCTTTCAATTAAAGTAGTTTCAAATCATTTTGAAAATAAACATATTTTTGTATTTTGTAATTGTTTGGCAGGCAAAAATGTGAGCTACAAATCAGGGGAAGAGGTGTAATGATGAAAAATGACTTTTGTCCTAGAATAGCTAGAAATCATCTGAGATTCATTTAGTTCTGACAAATCAAATGAATCTAGAAACTTAATTATCACCAAGCATTTACAGAGTGACTGGTTCTGAAATTTCTGTTTGATAGGAGCATTGAGTCAGAGGAAGATTTCACCCAAACTTTCTTGTTGTTGACATTTTTTTCCTCATTGATTTTTAGAGAATGGAAGGCAGGAAGAGAGACAGTGAGAGAGAAACATGGATATGAGAGAGATACATCAATTGGTTGCCTCCCAACCAGGGCAAGAGATTGAGCCTGCAACCAAGACATGGTGCCCTTGACCAGAATTGAACCCAGGACCCTTCAGTCTGTGGGCTGATGCTCTATCTATCCACTAAGACAAACTGGCTAGGGCTCACCCAACCTTTCTGAGATCCTGTGATTCAAAAGAGCATGGCTTTATGTTAACATCCAAAACTCAAGATTCACTTGACTCTGTTGGGAAAATACTGAGGTGTTTATGGTTTTGTTTTTGCCCTTTTCTTGCATCAAAACACAATGACTACATGAGAATTGTATCTTTAAGATCAACATGGCATAATTTTCAGGGAACAAACAGGACCAAGAAAGAGAATAATTAAAGCACCCATGTTTTAAATGACTGTGTGTAGAATATTTTATAATATACATCATTTTATTTGATCCTCACAACTCTTTAAAGAGAATATTAAGATCTCCAATTTTTTAAAGAAGGAAATGGAAGATCAGTGAGGGTAATGAGCAAACCTAAAATCCCACAGAAAGTGACAGCCAGAATTGAACCAGCTCTGCCTCACTCCAAAGCCTGGCTGGGTCCAACATACAGTGAGGTCTTCTAGCCAAGATGGGTTTTTCAAATATGCCTGGGCTCAGCTGTGCTTATTCAGACATAGGTATGAGAATATGTTATTTACTACCTGTGCTCTATCCATAATGATACTTCCCAGGTATAAAAGAACTGGGATATAATCAAAAGTGTGGGGTTCCAGGGAAATCAACATAGTGGATTTGTACAAAAGATCAGTCAACCCTCTGTTTCAGGCACCAGAGAGCCCAATAAACATATAGGGTGTCCCAAAATTCACACAAGGAGTAATTTTGATAGAAAATACAGGTTTATAATTAAAAATTGTAAATTTTTTTATTGATTCATAACATACACAGTATAGGTTTATGTATGGAATAGCACATTGGGTAAATGGCCTCCACAGCTTTGCTGGTACATATGCAAAGCCGTGGTCTTCATTGGTCTTCATTGTCCCTGCTCCTGGGCCATGATTGGTGCTTGGTAATGCTTATCAAATTGAAGGGATTGAAATAAAAGGGCAACGGATATTAGAATCTGATTCAATAAACCAAGTAAAATTAGGCTTTTATTTTTTGTTGTTCTTAATGCTCACGCAAAATTCAAATCTTGCGTGAATTTTGGGACACCCTATATATGACATTCAGACCCCTACCCTGATTCCACAATAATATTTCCCTATGGTCCAACTAATTGGAAGAACCCTGGTAGAATGAAGGCTTTCTAAGGTTGAATTTCTAAGGCGAGTCCTCTCTCTCTGTCATGAGGCCAGATAATTCCTCAGCTATAGGTCAGGGCACTATCTCAGAACATACAGCACTGCAGTCTGGCAACAAGGGATAACCTAATACTTCTTATTGTTCATTGAATGAATTCAACAAAAGGTTTCAGGAGAGGAAGTGAGTAAATTCCTAGAATATCCTTGAATTGCCCTTGAAACTTTGCTCTGCTTAGAGTGCTATATTGGCTGCTTTACAAAGATATGCCTTTTGTCTCTCAGGGGCCATACAAGAGAAATGGAATGAGCCAGCACAGTTTGATTCCCTTCAGACAAGACTCAGCAATAAATGCCTTCTTTAGGCCACAGGTAGTCCTAAATATTTTACTACCAAATATCTCTTTTTTGTATTTCCCTCATAAAATTCAAAAGTCTATCAAGTTGCATATAAGAACCAGTTTTCAACTTCCTGTGAATACGGTATGACTCTAGTTTTGGCTAGAGTTAAGTTCTGTTGCTATAGAAAGAAAGCGTTCATGCATGGAAATAAAGATTTTTCTATTGGTCTCCTTGAAAAAGAGGTGTGAATATTCACCCCCCAAACCCCCATAACCATGTATTACCTACCTCAAAGATGCAACAGAAACAGCATCAGACAATTGATTGTTTTGTTTCCTATCATCTTTGCCTTTTTTTCTTGGCCAATCGGAAGCCCAGGAAAAACCAATTTTATGCTCAAATGCTATCATTTCCCTCTACTAAGAGATTTTATGTTATTGTTGCTATTTTTTCAATGAGTTCTGAAGGCTTTTTCTCTTTAGAGAGTAATACACTAAATTCAATGTGGTATCCTGGCTTAGATCCTGCAACAGACTAAGAAAATTACTTGATAAACTGATGAAATCCAAATAGAGTCTATAGTTTAGTTAAGAGTAATGTACAAATACTAAAATTTAATTTTAACAAATGTATATTAAGAGAAAGTGGGTGAAGGGAATATGAGAACGCTACTATCTTCGCAGCTTTTCTGCAAATCTAAAATTATTCCAAATGAAAAAAAAATTAAATACATAGTTATTATAGAAAATTTAGAAAATACAAACAAGAAAAAATATCAAGCAGTAATAACTCAATGATGACTTGCCAAAATTTTGGCATTTCCATTCTTTTTCTATGAAAATGTATCTTTAATTCATGCTGCACATATTATCTTCAAATATTCTTTCTACTTAATAGATTATGGTGAACCTATTTGCACAACAAATATGAATTTATAACATTTATCCTTTCAATATTCAATCATATTAACTGAATACTTACTATAAAATGTCTATATCATATTACTTTATCCAGATTTATCTGAAATGATTAAAACATCAAGCAGTTGTATTTTTTACTTTATGTTATTTATTTTGTACTTTAATATAAAATATTTATTATTTAAAAATACTGTAAAAATACGTCAGGGGACAACTTTTTTCTTACAGTCATAATTATTATCTTAATAAAAATTCTCATAAAATTATTATTTGTGTTAACAGGTAGGCTTATTTGGAAAGAATAATATGAGAATGCCCATTTTGCTATATCTTTTCTAGATCAAGTATTATTTCAATATAAGATAAAATTTTAAAATATTTTTCACTTCAACAGGCACAAAAACGGTATATCATGTTTTTAACTTAAATTCTTGAAAATATAGTGAGATTAGACATATGTTAGAATGTTTACTGTCCATTTGTATTTTTCTTCTGAATTTTGTCTTAACCTTTTTACATTATACCACTGAAGTATTTATCATATTGATTATTAATATTGATTTGTAAGGGTTAACATGATATATAGATATGTTATATATAGATATATATCTCTATATATTTGTTTATTTTTATTAATTTCAGAGAGGAAGGGAGAGATAGAAGTACCAACGATGAGAGAGAATTATTGATCATCTGCCTCCTGCAAGCCCCCTACTGGGCATCAAGCCCGCAACCTGGGCATGTGCCCTTGACTAGAATCCAACCTGGGACCTTTCAGTCTACAGGCCAATGTTCTATCCACTGAGCCAAACCAGCTAGGGCTATATCTATATTTTTAAAACACATATAAATATATAAATCTTAAGGCATATATGTATATGTATATGTATATAATATGTTAAACTACATCTATATATCATGTTAATTGTTTGTCTAAAAACATGACAAATATTTCCCACAAGATCTTATTTGCATTTTTATTTCTTCATGGTTGTTTTAAACATGTATAACTTGTTTTTGTATAAGCAAATTCATTTCCTCTTTTATGCTTTCTGCCTTTATCATGCTTTTAATAATCCTAAAGGACATCAAAAATACATCCACACATGTATATGCATAGGCACAATTTTTATTCTGGTTGTGGTTTATGGGAATTTTTCTACATATATGTCTTTAATTCTTCCATTTGAACCTTACCCAAATATATAAGGAATAGGGACATCCCGAAGGTCAATACCAGCAAGGTTCATTTGCAATATCACTTTTTGAAAATATTAAATTCTGTCTGTTTCTAAATTTTTTACCTTAGCTCCATTGATATATCTGTTGAAATAACTATTGTAGGTTGATAGGTTTTAACACCTTCTAGGCACTACTTTCTATACTTCATTCTTTATCAAAATCTAAGCCCCTACTTTCATACTTGTTAAGCTTCTTAATGAGGATAAGAAACATTTTATCAAATTTAAACACAGTCTTATGGAATTTTTATGAGAATTAAATTAGATGAATATATTAATAAGAACAGACTAGACATCTTTACAATTTGAATCTTCCTGTCTAAGATGACAAGAGAAATCTCGAACCCACTGTTTTTCAAATCTTTACTGATGTCCTCAATAAAATTACATTTTTTTTTCATACAATTGCTAACCAATCCTATATAATAAAACCCTAATATGCAAATTGACTGAGTGGCGAACGACTGGTAGCTATGACGCACACTGACCACCAGGGGGCAGACACTCAATGCAAGAGCTGCCCCGTGGTGGTCTTTGGGCTCCCACAGAGGGAGCACTGCTCAGCCAGAAGCTGGGCTCCATGGGGAGTGGGCCTAAGCCAGCAGTTGGACATCCCCTGAGGGCTCCCCAACTGTGAGAGGGTGCAGGCCAGGCTGAGGGACCCCCCCCCCCCCCGACGAGTACATGAATTTCGTGCATCAGGCCTCTAGTGTTTTAAATAATGATGTTAGGGTAACAACAGGGGTCAATAGATTTGCTTTACAGTTAAACAGTAAAAACAGCATTTTAGGTAAACTGACCAATGATCTCATCTGTGAATTTTAATCATAAGCATAAATATCTGTAGTTGTTATCTACCCTTGAGCATAGAGAAGGCAACCATCACTTGGGTCTAATAGAAGAAGCAAAAATCACCAGTAGGTTAACACTCTCTGCTGCTCCTTCCTCTGGCTTGGCTGAGGGGTGTACTTCTCATAAGCCATGTGTCTGGGCTGTGAGCAGCAAAGCTAGAGAGACAGGTTTTGTGTAAATTTAACCATAGTGGTTCTCTCTAGAAGCCCACTGCATGAAAGAATTTAGAAATTCTTTCTTCCTCTCTCAAGGTTCATACTGCCCCAACCCTCTTTTCTGAGCCAACCAGCCAGGTACTTTCTTTCTCCATCCAAAGATCTGTAAACATTGAGTCATCTGTAAAAAGTAAAAACACAATTTAAACCAGTAGCAGCAGCCCAGAATTAATGAAAAACTAAAGAAAAAAATTAGAATATGAGAAAATCTGCAGTAACAAATGACTCCACGCAGAGTAGAGATGAAAGAAGAAGGATGTTATGAGGAATTACAGAGGTAGGACTATTTTTAAAAAGAATCTAATGAAACACCTAAGAATTAATTTCAATTGCCTCTAATTTTAGGTAAGTAGTCAATATGAGATCCATGAAATTTTGTTCATAAATTAATTAATGTCCAATTAATCTGGACATGTTCTATACCTAATTTAGGAAATGATTAAAGATCTGGACACCACCACACACACACATTTGATCATATGACTGCCATCATAATAGAACATCTCCTGCCAAATTAATAAAAGCATTTATTCTGGTCCACTAGGTTTTTAGAAAATAGGTATACATGATAGATGTTGCAGGGACCTGTGACTCAAGATACAAATAGACAGTAGCAAAGCAAGTGTTTCCCCCTACCTACTGGCAGTAGGAGAGACCAGTATCTGATTTGCAACCCACTCTCTCAGCAATATACAAAGATAGAGAAGTATTCAGCCCTTCCCCATTCCACAGGACCTTCTCATAATTAAAACACTAGGTTGCATCTTATGGAACTTTGAAATTTTTTTTTCAATGATAATTCCATAAGATTCAACCTAGACAGTTGGGATAGAAGAGATGAAAGTTGGATTACTATGTTTTTTTAGGTCATCACTTCCTATTGCCGCCTGAAGGGAACCATATCAAAGCTATTTGGGCTGGGTCAACACCCTAGCACCTCCTGAAAAAACAAAAACAAAAAACCTGATAAGAAGTTAATTATTACAAGTGGCAATTTGATAATATAGGAATAAGGCTAATAGTATAATAATGTCATTAGATTCAGTTCTTTAAAAAATGTACAGCAGGAAAAGAAAGTTATCTGTGATCGTGCCCATGATAGACATGGGTTGAATGTCAAGTAAATGTCTTTGTTTTGTATGTCTCAGTCTATGTTCACCAACCCACTCAGAGCCTGTCTGTCCCATGTTGTTACAATGGGCTAGAGAAAACCTTATTCTCTCCCAAATCTTTCAACTATTAATCCAAGTTATTCATTAGATGCAAGTTAGGATCTAATCAATAAAATCTTGCTAATTCTAAATTAGTATTTGTCATGTAGATAAATTGTCATTTTAATAAACAATAATCCCTCCATCCAAAATAAGAAGTTCTAATGTTGAAATTCCAAGGATTTGTGAAAATTTGGAGGAAAATTACCTCTCTAAAAAAACAGGTCGGCATTCCATATGATTTCACTTATATGTGGAATCTAAAAATCAAAATAAACAAGCAAACCAAAACCAAACTCATAGATATAGAGAACATTTTGATAGATGCCAGATGACAGTGAGGTTGTGGGAATAGGCTAAAAAAGAAAAGAGATGAAGAAGTGCAAACTGGTAGTTACAAAATAGCCCTGAGATGTAAAGTATAGCCTAAGGAATAAAGTCAATAATATTATAATAACTAATGACCCGGTGCACGAAATTTGTGCACATTAAAAGGGAATTAATTAGAGGAAATATTTTAATATTGCTATTTGCCCTTTCTCTATAATAGAAGTGTCAGAAATGAAAGAAAATTAGTAAAATGTATATGAAAATCTTCCTCCTGTCAGAGTCTGGGGTGTGCCACGGGAACCAGAGTCAAGTCCCTGCCCACCCATGTGCACCTCAAAATCGCACAAGACCCAGACCCGGCCAGCCCCAACCCCATTGGGCTAGATCCACACCTGGCTGGCCCCACCCCCATCAAGCCCTGTCAGGTTGGGGGTGTGGCCTCAGGTCCCCCAGCCTGTGCCGGGGGGTGCACCTTGAGGTCCCCTGACCTGGGCCAGAGGGCATGGCCTCAGATCCCCCACCAAGCCCCACCATCAGGGGGGTGCAGCCTCAGGTCTTCTGGCCTGGGACAGGGTACATGGCCTGAGGTACCCTGGCCTGGGCTGGGGAAGGGGAATGCCTTTAGGTCCCCATCAAGCCCTGACAGACAGGGGGCGTGGCCTCAGGTCCCCTGGCCTGGCTCTGGGGTGGAAGGCATGACCTGAAGTCCCCTGTCAAGCCCTGCCAGGTGTAGGGTGTGCCCTGAGGTCCCCTGTCAAGCCCCACTGGGCTGGGGATGCGGACTCAGGTCCCACGGCCCGGCACCAGGGCATGGGGCTCGGCCTCAGGTCCCCCAGCCCGGTGCTGGGGCAGGGGGGTGCAGCCTAAGGTCTCCCATCAAGCCCTGCTGGGCAGGGGGCACAGTCTGAGGTACCTTGCCCTGGCCCAGTGCCACACAGCCTCAAGTCCCTGCTGATAGCTGGTTAAGGCTCTTTACAGGAACTCGGCCTCCTCTCTGGGCACAGCCATCTTGTTTACAGAATCCTTGCCTCTGCTGTGGGTGCATCCATCTTGACTGTTATGGCAGTGAGGTTGTGGGAATTTGCATATTCCCTCTTTATTAGATATGATTATATATGGTGTCATATGGGTACTAGACATATGGTCAATTTGCATATTCCCTCTTTATTAAATAAGATTATATATGGTGTCATATGGGTACTAGATTTATTGGGGTAATCACATTGTAAGATATATAAATGTATGCCCAGCAGGTGTGGTTCAGTGGCTGAGTTGCTGACCTCTGAGCCAGGAGGTCATGGTTCAATTCCCAGTCAGGGCACATGCTCCAATTACAGGCTCGAACCCCAGTGAGAGACATGCAGGAGGCAGCCCATCAATGATTTTCTCTCATCATTGATGTTTCTATCTGTCTCTCCTTCTCCCTTCCTCTCTGAAATCAATAAAAATATATTTTAAAAAAGATATTTAAATGTCTAATCAGTATGTTATACCTCTGAAACTAATTTAATATTGTAAACCAACTGTAATTGAAAATTGAAATTATTTTAAAAGAGAGGTTGGCAAAGTTTTCCATAAAGGGTCAGATAGTAAATAATTCAGGCTTTATAAACTATGTGGTCTACATTGAAACTACTCTGTTCTTCATTGTCATGGGAATGAAGCCAGAAACAATGTGTAAATAAATGACTATTATTGTGTTTCAGTAAACTATATTTGTGGACGATGAATTTATTTACTTATTTAAATTTATTGGGGTGACATTGGTTCATAAAATTATTGGTCATGTGAATTTAAATTTCACATAATATTTATGTGTCACAATATATTTGTTTTCTTTTTAAAACCATTTAAAAATATAAAAATTATTCTTATGTGGCCATACATAAACAGGTGGCAGGCAGGATTTGACAATGGACCATAATATGCTGATTCATGTTCTTACTCAAAATTTATCACATTGACAACTGCAAACTAACTCACTTGGCCAAATGCGATTTTCCCATATAATTTTTCAGTACACGTAAAATAAAAGGAGGGGGGGTGATGGAAGAAGAAGAGAAAGAAAGAAAGAAGAAAGAAAGAAAGAAAGAAAGAAAGAAAGAAAGAAAGAAAGAAAGAAAGAAAGAAGAAAGGAAGGAAGGAAGGAAGGAAGGAAGGAAGGAAGGAAGGAAGGAAGGAAGGGAAGGAGGGGGGAGGGAGGGAGGGAGGGAGGGAGAGGAAGTAGAAGAGCAGAAGTGGAGGGGAAGGGAAGGGAAGGGAAAGGAAGGGAAGGGAAGGGAAGGGAAGGGAAGGGAAGGGAAGGGAAGGGAAGGGTAGGGAAGGGAAGGGAAGGGTAGGGAAGGGAAAGAAAGGGGAAAGGGGAGGAGGAGGGGGAGAGGGAGGGGAAGGGAAAGGGAAGAAAAAAAATTCCAGAAACCAAGAAATTTGCTCACATCTTTCCTTATCCAAGAAACATAAAGTCATAATTTTGGTCATGGGAACTTGTTCTATTTTGATCACTAGTTGCACTTCTTTTGATACCCTGGTAGAAGAATCTAATTTTTTTTTTTTTTTTTGCAGTCTCTGTAACTAAAAATTGCTTCTATGCTTGCTATTCCAAATGAAATGCTCACTCTCCACTGGAAACTGCTGGCCTCCTGCAAAGTGGAGTGATTTGACATCACTTTGCACAGCATAGCCACCTGGTTTAGAGTTCAATTCTGTTGACTGCTAGCTGGACTAACTTGAGTAAGGTAATTAATCTCTAGACAGTTACTTTTTTCATCTTTAAAAAGGGATAGTGATGCTCAATTCATCTAGTCATATGAGGGTGAACATGATGAATCTTAGCCCTATTCATGTTCTAATTAATAAAATTATAACAAAATTTAAATGAGCAAATTATATAAGAAAATTTCTAGAAGAGTAGAGTTGATTAATAAATTAAAACCATCGTTATTACACTATCAAAAATACAGATAAAAGTCTGGTATTCTACAACCAAGGGTACAATTGAAGTAAAGTTTCTGTAACCAGGATGTTTGAGTATTAAATATTGTCTGGTCAACTGTTGCCAAGCTAGCTGATAAGCAGGTGAAACTTCTACTTTTTAAAACAGTACTAATGTTATTAAATGTTCCAAAGATGGAGAAGGAAATTACACAGAGCCATATTGGTAGGTCATTTTCATGAGACATGCAGAGGAGGGAGGAAATATCAGTGCCTGCCAATTGCTTTGGATTTTTATCAAAATTGGCAAGAAATTCTTATTTGGAAAGAAAGAAATAACATCAAGTTAAATTAGTGGTTTTAAAGATAATGAAAGCAAAGACAATGTGGTTTATTTTCCTGAAAGCTTAATAACTAATTTGGCTCTTGGCTTGTATTAGAAAAAGAAGTTAAACACAAGGTAGTTCATATCTGTGAGTCATAGGAAGTTCTGTAGTAAAGGGAAATTATATCATGTAATGTTATGATCTGGTAGGCAGTAATTTCATTTAATAAAGACACTTATGTATGATTTGCCACAGAGATAAAAAGTTGCAAGTGTTCCCATCATAACTTTTATCAGTTCTTAGATTTTAGTTCTTCTGGCCTATTTTTCCTTTATTCCTCAGCAAATTTAACTTTTATAGGATAAAAAATAAACTTTATGGGAAAACCACTTTACTTAGTTACCAAAATTTGAAGCCACGTCCCAGAGTGATATCCAAACTAGACAAGCATGTCAATTGTAGGATCAAGATTTCTAACAACTTGGAAAACATCTTGGAAATAAGTACCTCAGTTCAAAGAAAGGTAATGGCTAAATATACCATTTGGGGGGCTGTAGGAGGGAAGCAGTAACTTTTTTTTACTAAAAATCATAAAATCAAATAAAACATCTAGTAAAAAATAATGCTATACAGTGACTCTAATTTCTTAGGGTAGATGATATAGTCCTTAAGGAGTAAAAGCACATTTACTCAACACTACAATTTAATATCAAAAACAATTAAAATGTGAGCAATTAAACCTATATGACCACAACTTCCATTTTTACCTATGGCCTGTAAAGAGCTTCGAGGTTGTCACTCCCATCCTCATAAAATTAAAAGGTGAACAAATTGCTAACCAATGTCTTTTCTTTGGTGCATAAGACAAGTTTTGTGGCAAGCTCTCACCATAAAATCTGAAGAGACAGGAGACTTGCAGGCACTTATATCTGATATCCACTTACCCTAAGCAGAGGCCTCTGGGGGCATAACCTGATAAGAACACGTAAATGACAACTTTGATGAATTCCTGGAAGCTGAATGTAGACAAGCATGCAAGATAGAAACTCTTGGAAGCCAAACTTCCCTGGGCTTTATTTTCATGAAACACACAAGGTTCTCATTGTGAACATCCAAAAAATGTGGCTCTGTCACGGGTCAGGAAGGAATTATATTGTGAAATATACCCAGGACCTACTCTCCAGAATAAAAGATTGACCAGAGCCTTATCCCATGTAGAGTAAGGTCATTCTCTGAATCAAGCCCCCTCTAGACTTTCTATCTAACCAGAAGAGGAGGAAACTAAGAAACACTTGTGAAGGTCACAGTCCAAGGAGACAATCCAACTAAAAGACTAGAATTTAATCATATGATTATAGAATGCTTCTCCTCCCCCATACCTATATAACACCAATGAGTCTCTAGTATAATAATGGTAGTATAAGAGCATAATACAGCTTAAAGAGCAATAGGACATAGGCTTTATCTAAGACTAGGGGCCCAGTGCATGAATTCATGCACCTTGAAAGGAACTGTGGGCTGCGAGGCTGTGGTAGGCACAGGGGCAGGTCTTGGCCTATCCTCTGCACCCCTGCCTGGCCCCTACTGCCACAGCCTCGGGTCCCCTGCCTGCTGGCAGCCCTGCCTCTGCTGCCACCACTCCCACATGCTGACGGTGCCAGCCCCACTCGCACTCACTGATGGCATGGAGAGACTGGAGCAGGTGCCAGTGGTGGGTGAGAGCAAGGCTAGCGCCATCAGCAGGTGCGAGTGGTGGCTGCTACACTGATCACCCCTCAGGAGCAGGGGGAGGTGGAGAAGCCCTCAGGGAACAGGTGATGGCGCCAAGTGATCGAGACCAGTGTGAGCAGGCCCAGTGTTGGCAGTAGGTGTGAGCAGCAGTTCCAGCACTGGCAGTGGGTGCAAGCAGGGCTGGCGCCGGCAGTAGGTGTGAGTGCCAGGCGGGACCGTGGCATGTAGGAGCAAAGAATTTTCAGTAACCACCAGAGGCTTGTCCCGATGACAGCAACTGGTGCCCCACCTTGGTCTGGCACCCCCACTCACCTGCTCCACCATCCTGCTGTGGCCAATGCCCACCATGTTCCACACCTCCCCCCCCACCCCCCGGTGGTCATTGCACGTCATAGCGACCCGTTATTTCAGTTGTGTTGATTGTTCTGGTTGTTCTGTTGTTCAGTCTATTTGCATATTAGCCTTTTATTAAATAAGATAGTGTTCTTAGGGAAACCAAAAGAAAACAGAGACACATGAGACACAATAGGAATTTGAAGCCCCTGGCACCAATAGCTGGAGAAAATATTAAACACAACTACCCAGATTAGCATAAAAGTTCACACAAGAGGTCTATTTACCTCAGTTTCTATTACTCAAAAAAATTGTCTAGCTTATAAAAAAAATTAGAAACCATGGTAAAAGGTAAGAGAAAAACACAGGCTGAAGAGAAAGTGCATGCATCATAATCATAATCAGATTCAGATAAGACTCAGCTTCTGGAATTATCAGAAAGAGAATTTAAAGTAATTGTAATAAATATAGACAACATGCAGGAACTGATAGGCAACAAAAGAAATGGAAGCTGTAAGAAAGAACTAAAGGAAATACTAAGTATCACTAAACCTCCACCTAAGTGAAGAGCATCTCTGACAGGCTCACTGATAGGAAAGAATTAGTGAGCTTAAAGATAGGTCAGCATAAACTTCCTCACCTGAAGTGTGAGGAAAAAAAAGTAAAGAATTTTTTAAAAAATTAGAATATCCAAGAAGAAAGATCTAACTAAATGGAGAGCTATTACATGCTTGTGGACTGATAGGCTGGACAGTAGTAAGATGTCAATTCTTCTTAATTTGATCTATAGATTCAACACAATCTCAAACCTAGCAAACTATAATATAGATATTAACATTAATTTTAAAGTCATATAGAAAAGCAAACTGCATAGAATAAAACACAATTCTGAAAAAGAATAAAGTTTAAGTACACAAACTATCCTATTTCAAAAGTTACCATGAAGCTACAATAATACAATATGATACACCAGAAACTAATATAATATTATATATTAACCATAATTGGAAAATAAAAAATATATATATTTTAAAATAATAAAGACAGTGTGGTATTGGCAAGAGACTAGACACATCCTATATGATAAAAGCATAATATGCTAATTAGACTGGACAGCCTTCCAGATGGCCTTCTAGACAAAGCCCGGGTCCCTGGTGCCAGAGGGAAGCCGGTGCCGGTAGCCAGGGGAAGGAAGGCCTACTCTTGCATGAATTTTGTGCATTGGGCCTCTAGTAGATCAATAAAACAGAATAAAGAGAGCAGATATAGGCCCACACAAATAGAGGTAAGTAGCCTGACAAAGGTGCAATGGAGGAGAGGTGGCCTTTCTTTTTCTTTAATGAATATTTTTAAATACTAACTTAAAATTATAATATTATATCTGCTTGAATAGGAGGAACTGTAGCACCAATTAAATAACTGTAGGTAAACTAAAAAGAGAGTAATCAAAATTACTATTATTTTAAAGAGAAAACAATGCACATACACTGCCAGATTGTGGATGTCCAGGACCCAGCTGTTTTGGAAACTGAGGCAAACCTTCAGGTGACCCTGGATTCTTGAGCTCTTACCGTAATTCCCTCCTCTTTCCTGCGGGGCCTAATGACCCATGGGATCCCCTGACTCCTCTGGGTCTCTGTGGGCTGTGGGTGGAGCAACAGGAGCAACAGGGCCACTTGGGACAGGCTGGACCTTGGACTTGACCTCGGCCAGCATTTGCCTGTTGCGATCATTTTCTTTCCTCACCTCCATGCGCTTTCTCTCCACCCACATGGCTGTGTTCCAGCTTTCTTAAGCCCTTTCGCATGGATGATGGTCTCCTTTGCCTTGGTAGGAAGTGCTTCTCTCCAGTTCCTTGCCCAGGTCTTCCGCCATCTTCCTGTAGGCTGCAAATCTGATATGTTGAGTGCACGTATCTACAGACACGTTGAGAAGTTTCTTCTCCATTTCTAAGCAGCTCGTTTCCTCCTCGTTTTTTTCTGAAGTTGTGTTAACTGATCTTCATATGACTCGGGCAGAATTTGGAGCTTCAGCTTCTGCTGCTGAGTCTCACTTTCTAGGTTTGAACTTTCATGCTGCAAAGATGCTTCCTCAAATTGGAGATTGGTTTTCTGTCCTGAGAGCTCTTCCTTCACTTGCTTTTCTTCCCACAATTGCCTGGCTATTTCATGATGTTCTTCTTCAGGACTTTGAGGGGACACATTGAAGATGGCATTATCAGGGACACCCTTCGGGTCAATTTGCGACCGAAGGACGGGGTGATCACAGTTTTCTGCTTCATGTGACTTAAGTGACCTCTAAGGAAGTCAGGAGAAGGGATGGTCTGTAGCAGTTTTTCAGCCTCTGATATTAATTGGCTGATTTTATCCTTCAGAACCTGCTCCGTTTGTGTGTTCGGCCACTCCAGCCAGTCTTTCTTCTGCTCCTTTGCCTGGACTCACTAACTCCACCTCATATTGGTGGAGCAGTTGTGTACTTTCTGATTAATGAGTATTTCATTAAATCATTCATTATTTTCTTCTGAAGCGTTCATGGATCTCAGACACGTTAAAGATGGGTTTTCATGTCAGCTGGGAAAGTTTAGGAGACTGGCTCATCTATACATTTGCAGAGGATCGACCTTGTCCTGAAATGACAACCTGCTCAGGTCTGTGTTCAGTGCTAACAAGCACAAGGCCTGGCCTCCATCGCAGGCAGCCTGAGGGAGTCCTGGGCACATGTCACTGGTTCAATATTCTTATGACATCTCCCACAGACTTCATTGGGGCAGAACACCTTTAGCCTAGTGCCCTCACATTCCTAAAGTGTGCCATCTTCTTACTATCAAAGACACCCACACACAGCATAGACCAGGATCTCCCAGGGAAAGGCACGGAGACCTGGGACATGTCTCATGCTCTCAGCATCGCATAGGTGCTCCAGGACCCGATGGAAGGTAGGTGTGGTGGCAGACAGCAGGTTTCCGTGGCTGGTCGGGCTCACAGCTCTGCCTCCAAGTGCCAGTGTCCTGTGGGCCACAATTGGCCACTCAGAACCCTCCAAGTGTTCTGTCACTAAGGTAAACAGATACCCAGCAACCCAGGAAGACCAGTTGGGCTGGGGGAGGGGAGGACAAGGGTTCTAGAAAACAGTTTCTTTAGCTGCTCTGAAACAGAAAGTGACCTCATGTCTACAGTCACTGGGGCAGGTGGAGAGGCCGATTATAATCTGGAGTACAGAGTTCACATATACGCCTTTGACTCCCCCATAAAGTGTCCCTTACTACTAATATCTTGCATTAATAGGGTGCATTTGTTACAATTGATGAACCAATATTGTCACATCATTATCAACAAAAGTCCATAGTCTACATTCGGGTTCACCCTTTGTGTTTCATAGCTCTGTGAGCTTTGACAAATGAATAATGTCATGTATCCATATCACATTGTCATACAGAATAGTGTTACAACCCCTAGAATCCCCTGTTCCCCATCGACTCATTCCCTCCCTTTTTCCTCTTAAACCTCTGGAAACTATTGATGGCTTTCCTTGTTCTGAAGGCTGCTTTATCTGATATTAATATAATTATTCTTTCTGTCTTTTGACTATTGTTAGCAGGGTATAACTTTCTTCATCCCTTTACTTTTCAAATAATTATGTCTTTTTGTTTTTTGTTTGCTTGTTTTTTCTACACAATCTTTTTATTTTTTCCCTTACTATTGAATTTATTGAAGTGACACTGGTTTCAGGTACTACAACACATCATCTGTACATAAAACTCAACACCAACCTCCCCCCCCCAATCCAATTAAAAAGTAGGTAAAGGACCTGAATAGACACTTCTCCAAAGAGTACATACAGATGGCCAATAGACATATGTAAAGATGCTCAATGTCACTAATAATCAGAGAAATGAAAATTAAAACTACAATGAGATATCAGTTTACATCTGTCAGAATGGCTATCATCAATAAATCAACGAAAATGTGTTGGTGAGGATGTAGAGAAAAGGGAATCCTTGTACACTGTTGGTGGGAATGCAGATTGGTGCAACCACTGAGGAAAGTAGTATGACGTTACCTCAAAAGATTAGAAATGGTACTGCCTATGCCCAGCAATTTCATTTCTCAGAATTGATCCAAAGAAACTTGAGACTCTAATTCAAAAGAAAATATGCCTCCCTATGTTCATTCCAGTGTTATTTACAATAGTCAAATAATTATGTCTTTAAAATAGTTTTGTTGTAGACAACATACACTGAGTGTTGTTATTTTTTATTTCTTATGACAATCTCTGTCCTTTAATTTATGCATTTAGACCTTTAACATTTAAAGTGATTTTTGATATATTTGGGTAATATTTATATTGTTTGTTATTGTTTTTTTCTTCATTGTCTTTTATTTTCTTTTTTGGCTTTCTCTTTTGTATTCTCTGGTTTTAGTTGAACATTTTATATGGTTCTATTTTGTCTTCTCTCTTAGTGTACCAGTTATATTTCTTTTTAAAATTTTGAAAAGTTACCATTGAGCTTACAATATATATTCACAACTGATTCTGGTCTACTTTCAAATTACATCATATTACTTAATGGGTTGTACAAATCCTATATGATAAAAGGCTAATATGCAAATAGACCGAATGGCGGAACGACCGAACAACTTGTTGCTATGAAGTCGGTGACCACTAGGGGGTGTGCATGGAACATGGCGGGTGTGGGCAGCAGGCAGCAGAGCACGATACATAGCAGCATCAGCCACAGCAATATAGTGGAGCAGGTGAACGGAGGTGCCAGACAAAGGTGGGGTGCTGGTCGCTGTCATCAGGGTGAGCCTCTGGTGGTTACTAAAAATTCTTTGCTTTTTACATGGTCTTGTCTGGCTCCTGGCATCAGAGCCACTGCTTGCACCTGCTGCTGGCACCCGGCACCGGTCCCAATTTCACAACACCATCAGTGGGTGTGAGTGGTGGCTGCTGGGCCCGATTGACCCTGAGGGCTTCTCCACCTTCCCCTGCTCCTGAGGGACAATTGGGGCAGCAGCTGCGGCTTGCAATTTTTGACAGCGCCACCCCGCTTGCACCTGCTGCTGATGCCAACCCTACGCACTCTGTGCCATCAGAGGGTGTGAGTGGGGTCAGCGCCATCAGCGCGTGGGAGCAGCGGTGGTGGGAGCAGGGCTTCCGGCAGATGGGGACCGGGGGCCATGACGGGAGGGGCCTGGTGGGGGTGCAGAGGATGGGCTGAGACTTGCCTCTGTGCCCACCAGCCTCACAGCCCACAGTTCCTTTCAAGGTTCATGAATTCATGCACTGGGCCCCTAGTACCTTATAACAGAGTATTCCCAACTCACCCTTTCCATCTCTTAGAACACTGCTCTCGCTCATATAACTTATCCATAAGCTATAATCACACAATACATTGTTGCTATTATTATTATCTGTTGGATCAATTAAGAATAAGTAAAATAAATTATTTTATTTGACCATCATTTATTCCTTCTCTAACACTCTTCCTTTTTCATGTAGATATAGGATTCTATCCTGTATCTTGTCCTTCCTTTATTTAATAGTTTTAAAGAAAACTTTTAAACATTCTTGAAAATCAAGTCTCCTTATGTGCAATTTTCTCAGATTTTGTTTGTCTGAGAAACTATTTGTTTCCATGTCTTTTTTGAAAGGTAATTTTGCAGAATACATTTTTCTAGGTTGGTGTGTTTTTTTTTCTTTCAACCCAATAAATATTTTATTCCACTAACTTTTTGCCTGTGTGGCTTCTTAACAGAAATCCAATGTAATTCTTCTTCTTGTCCCTCTATAAGTAAGGCTTCTTTCCCCTGCTGGCTTCTTTCAAGATTTCCCCTGTGTCTTTGATTTTCTGTATTTTGAATATGCTATGCCTAAGTGCCTACTATGTGCATAAAGTTTCTTTTTTTCAATTAGAGAAAACATGGCCTTTCAACAAAGGCTGCTGGGATGACTGGACATCCATATGCAAAATTTAAAAAATATATTGACAAAGACTTCATACTTTTTATATAAGTTAACTCAAAAGGGTCACAGACCTAAATGTGAAATTCAAAACTATAAATCTTTTAGAAGGAAACACAGCAGAAAAATCATAGTGGCCCCAAGTTTTGTGATTTTTTTAAGGCACAAAACAAGAAAGCAGGATCCATGAAAGAAAAAGTAATAAGTTGGACTTTATTAAAATTAGTATGATCTGCTCTATGAAATACAATGCCAACAGAATGAAAATACAAACCAACAACTGGGAGAAAAATATTTTCAAAACATATATCTGATAAAGTACTTGTAGCTAAAATATGCAAAAAAATCAACCATAAGAAAATTTTAAAAACTATTAAAAGATGGGCAAAAGATCTGAGCAGTCTTTTCATCAAAGAAAATATACAGATGACAAATACGTGTATTAAAGATGGTGACTCATTTTTCACTAGGAACTGCAAATTAAATGAACACACCTATTAGAATGGCTAAAGTTGTCAGATAATAAAAATACCAATTTCTGGCAAAATGAGGAGCAACAGGAACTTTCATCACTGTTGGTGTGCATGCAAAATGGTACAGCCAATTTGGAAGTTTCTTACAAAGCAAAACATAGTCTTACCATATAATTCAGTAACTGCACTCAAAGATAGTTACCCAACAGATTTAAAAACAAAACAAAACAAAACAAAAACCTCCACACAAAAACTTCCACATGAATATCTACAGCTGCTTTATTCATAATTGCCCCAAACTAAATCAACTAATGGGTAATTCGGTAGGTGAATGGATAAAAAAACTGTAGGAATCCCATATAATGGAATACTATTCAGTGTGTTAAAAAAAATAAACTATGTGTTTTAAAGGGTAGGTTTCATTATTATTCAGGTTTGGCAAGACCAACAGATTAGACGACAACTGCCATGGACTAGATAACTTGTTATACAGATCCGATGAGGAGCGCCATGGCACAGCATGAGGGTAGGTGGCACATGGGGAAGCACCAGGGTCGTCAGGAGGCAGAGAGTGAGGAGAAAATGTGGACAAGAGCCTTTATTGTGGTTTTCAAAGAAAGGAATTGAAGGAAGGAATGGCAAGGCAAGGTAAGCAGGCTATGTAGGTTTAGGGTTAGCTAATTTGAATAATTTCAGCTCACTCTGGGGTGTCAGGCTGTCTCTAGTTATCTGGTGCCTGACCCAGAGTGATTGGGGCAAGAGGTAGTGGCCTAAAATATAAGAGTTCATCACAGTACACAGCTAGGTGTACCGATTCTGCCTTTGTCACTTTCATGTGAAAGGTGTGGTATAGGTTCAGCAAACTCAGATCTGCCAGGAATTACCTAACCCTGGGAGAGATAATCTCGCAAGAATCAGCAAGGCCTCAAGATGTCAAAGCATAAAATACAGAAACTAGAAAATATGGTTATCACACTATGAAGCCTGCAAAGTCACAGACGATTCTTAAATTCATATTGATAAGTGAAATAAAGTAGACTGACAACTGCAGGATTCGATTTATGACATTCTGGAAGAGGCAAACCATAGACAGTTAACAGATCCAAGGTTGCCCAAAGTTTATGAATGGGTAAAGCGCGGGGCGATTTTCAAGGCAGTGAAATTATCTGTCTGATACCATAAGGGTGGCTATCTGACACTATGCCTGTGTCAAAATCTGTTATATTTTACAACATAAAGAGTAAACCTTAATACGTGTACAAGTGTTGGATGTTGAGGAATCCTAGGATGGAATATGGGCTATGACAAGAGAATCTAAGTGTATTATAAATGTATAAAACAACTTCATTGAAGAGAGTAGGGAGGAAAAGTGTTGACCTACATAACTAGAAGACTAAAGCAAGTCAGGCGTACCTAAGCACAGCACTTTAGTTGATAAAGTTGTGTCCTGAGGAAATACATGTGTGGTGAACAATTCTGAAACCACTATATGTGTATTAGTCTGCTCAGGCTGCCGTAACAAAATACCACAGACTTTGTGGCTTACAAAACAGCAAGCTGTTTTTTCACACTAGAAGTCAAAGATCAAGATGTCCTCAGGGCTGGTTTCTGGTGAGGTCTGTCTGGCCACCATCTCCTTGTGTCCTCACATGGCTTCTTCTCTGCGTGTGTGCATAGAGAGAAAGAGAGCGAGAGAGATGCGGGGGGGGGGGGGGGAGAGGGGGGTAAGGATGTCTCCCTCTTCTTATAAAAAGAGTCCAGCCTTGGATTAGGATCCAACCTTATGACTTCATTTAACCTTATCTATCTCCTTAAGGTCCTTATTCTCAAATACAGTCACATTAGGGGTTGAGGTTCCCACATATAAATTTTGAGGGGACAAAATCATTCAGTCCATAACACATATAGGCTAGAATAGAATAAATTAGGGAAATGTATGACAGATAATGGAAGTCAGGTTTCTCATATTTAGAGTGGGAGTTTGCAGAAAAGCAAGGGAAGAAGGGTAATGATCCATGTTGTAGTGGATTAGAGTTCATTAGTGTAACTCATATTTACCTTAATATAGCTGTAGATGGTTACTTATATAGATATATGTACATATACAGTTTAGTTTACAGAAATATATTTTCTTTCTCTGTCAGCCGTGAGGGCCTAGAAACAATGACACCACAGAAGCATTGAGCACACCTAGCACCCAGATCTTGCTTTCTAATACTATTCTCTAATAACAGGAACCAAGGATCCTTTGGAGAAATAGCTAATACTTGGACTGTTTGTTTCATGGAATATACAAGATGACCCTGGAATCTCTTGTAGTGACAGAAAGTAAGGAAATACTCTTTAAAAAAAACACCCCACAATAATTGTGCTGTGCCAAAGGAACCCAGAGGCCAACTAAAATTGTCAAAGATGGAACACTATAAACAATAAAATATCTATACTAATAAAAGGGTAATATGCTAATTAGACCGGTAGACCAGACATCTTCCAGTCATCCGGTCCTCCTTCCGGACAAAGCCAAGGTGGTAGAGGCCAAGGCAGAGGCAGTTAGGAGTGATCAGGTTGGCAGGGGATGGCGGTTAGGGGCAATCCCTGCAGGATCGGGCCTAAACCGGCAGTCAGACATCCCTCAAGGGGTCCCAGATTGGAGATGGTGCAGGCTGGGCTGAGGGACCCCCCTCCCGTGTACGAATTTCATGCACCTGGCCTCTAGTAATATCATATAACAAAGTACAAAATAAATAATCATAAACACATACTTTTTCAATAAAATACTGAATAAATCACAATTAAGGGAAAGATAAGTTTCTCATCTAGAAGAATTCCAAATAATTCGTGTAGACACTCCACCCGAGTGGGAAGTAAAACTCTCCACACCTTAAGTGTGGGCTCTGCATGGTGACTTCCATCCCAGGGGTACAGACTGGAAAGGGGGTAAAAGGGTAGCTCTATGGTGGAGAAACCTGAGAAGCACTGCCCTAGCCAGGTGATCAGGGTTAAGCTTTAGAGTGATGTCATGTTGATAGTATGTGCCCTTGAGAAGATGAGATGATAATGGCATTTTACTTCTATGATCTTTCTCCCAAGAACAAATAACCCAAATTGATGCCTAAGAAAGATATCAGACAAATTCCCTTTGAAAGACATTCTACCAAATACCTGAGCAATAACTTTAAGACTTTCAAGGTTATCAAAAACAAATTTCTAGGACAAGAGGAGCCCAAGTGCACAGGACAACTAAATGTACTGTGGTTTCCTGGATGGGATCTTGATTACAAACAAACAAAAAAGGACATTAGGTTAAAAACTAAGGAAATATTATAAAATTATAGAAAGGACATTAGTTAATAATAATATATCAATATTGGTTCACTAATTGTGACAAATAGACTATACTAGTAAAGCATATTAATAATAGGGAAAACTGCATGTGGGGTATATGGGAACTCTCTATTACTATCTTTACATCTTTTCTGTAAAAATAAATTTTTGTTCTAAAAATAAAGTTTATCTGAAATCTTTAAAAATGCCCTAAGGTTTTTGGTTGATAGAAAACTAAAAAAAAGGAAAGGAAAGGAAAGGTAAGGAAAGGAAAGGAAAGGAAAGGAAAGGAAAGGAAAGGAAAGGAAAGGAAAGGAAAGAAAAGAAAAGAAAAGAAAAAAAGAAAAGAAAAGAAAGAAAAGAAAAGAAAAGAAAAGAAAAGAAAAGAAAAGAAAAGAAAAGAAAAGAAGAAAAAACAACTCTCAAAGTGATCAGAAAAAGCAATGTGAGCATGTTATTGGCCAGGAAAAAGCTGACTAGCTATTTTTCTAAAGGCTTCATACATTTCTATATAACTTGCTGAATTTTTAAAACTCCAGTTTTGTCCATTAGCCTCAGTTCAGAAAAATGTTTTATTTGTCAGCATACTGAGTGGGGCACAGTTAAGAAGAGGCTGCAACATGTGCAAGGCTGTCAGCCAGCTGCCCCGTCCATCAGGCTGTATGATCCACTTATGACAGTGCTTGAAACATCGGAGGCAGACAGCCACACTGCAAGGAGCTTCAGCAAGAATCTCTGGGAGAATGCAGGTCTTCGATTTTTAGAGCAAAATTACACTTGTTTTTGTTTTGTTAATCCTCACTTGAGGATATTTTTTCCATTGATTTTAGAGAGAGTATAAGAGAGGAAGGGAGGGGGAAAGAGAGGAGAAACATTGATGTGAGAGAAACACATCGATTGATTGCCTCCTGCACACAGCTAGGATAGTAAGTGCCCTTGACAGAGAATCAAACCTGAGACCCTTTTGTGCATTGGTCCACACTTCCAGCCAGGACATTTTTTTTTTAAAGATACAGATGCTGGCTCAATACCGGGCCCTGGCAGAGACAGAGTGCTTAATCATAGGCCATTCAGTTATCTTGTGACTTGAGCTGCCCATCATTTATTGGGATTGTTTAAGCTACAAAACCGAAAAGTTAGGTCTGCACAGTACCATTCCATAATCAAATGGAAGTGATATATCTAAGCAGATCCTGACATTATAAGGAGAGATAGCCAGAAGTATCCGATTCATGGACAGGGACTAATGGTTTGGCTGGACCATCGGGCAATTTGAAGGAACACAGTTAGAACGTTCTTCATTTGGAGACCTTGGAAAGAGGTATGTGGAAAGAACACCCCAAATGGGCAGAATGTAGAGATATTTGTGTTCCATATAAATGCTCACCAAAAAATGCTCTCACGCAGAAGAGGACTTATTAAGCAGATGTCTAAAACTATCCTTTTATGGACATCAATCAGCCTCTTTTCCTAACCATCATGTTCCTTTCCCAATGAACTGTTAAAGTGACTGTGGCAGCATAACGTAGATTATGCTTGTACTTAGCAACATGGATTTCCACTCACTGTGATGGTTCATTTTATGTGTCAACTTAACTAAATCACGAGGTGTCCAGATATTGGGATAAACATTATTTCTGGGTTTGTTTGTGAGAATTTTTCTGAATTAAATTAGCATTTAATTTGGTGAACCAGTTTGAGTGGGCATTATTCAATTCTTTGAGGCATGATTAGAACAAAGAAGTAAAGGAAGGAAGAATTCAGACCCTCTTGCCTAATTGTAAGAGCTGGGACATCAATTTTGTCCTGTCCTCTTTGCTCTTGGCAATTGATTTTAATTAAGTTTATAAAGATAAACAATTGTTTTTCTTAACCCCCAACTTGCAGATGGTAGATAGTGGGACTTCTTAGCCTCCAAAATTGCATGACCAATTTCTTAAAAATAAATATCTTCCTAAATAGATATCTTATTGGTTCTGTTTCTCTGGAGAACTCTAATACACTCACCACGGCTGACCTAGTGACAGTGCCCAACATGCCAACAGTAGAGACCAACGATAGCCTTCAGTATTGCATTCCCAGAAAGGTTTACCCAACTACCTGGTAGCCACCTGCCAGGTTGATGCTATTGGACCACTTCCATCATAGAAGAGCAGCACTTTGCTCTCACTAGGAAGTAGACACTTATTCTGGAGATGATTTTGCCTTCTTGCCTGTAACACTTCTGCCAAAACCACCATCCATGAACTTATAAAACACTTTATTCACAGTCACAATCATCTATATAGCATAGCTTCTGACCAAAGAAATTATTTTATAGTCAGTGAAGTGTGGCAATGGGCCCATAGACATAGAATTCACTGGACTTACAATGTTTCCATCACCCTAAAAGTCTGATAGAATAGTAGAACGGCCTTTTGGAGACTCGTTCATGATGCCAGCCCTTGTAGGGCTGGGATAATATCACTAGAATGTGATCTATGCTCTAAATCAGTGGCCAACATGTGGTGCTATTTCGCCTGTCGCCAATATTCATGGATGTGGAAATCAAGAGGTAGAAAGAGCATGGCTTCTTAAACATTTACCTCTAAAGATCTAGTAATGACTGAAATATTTGCTTCCAATCCTGATGACTTTCAGTTTCTCTGGACTAGAGGTCTTCATTACTGAAGAAGGAGTACCTCTTTCTTCCTCCATCAGGACACACAGCAATAGTTCTATTAATCAGAAAGTTGAAGCTACCACCTGGTCACATTGGGCTCATCATTCCAGTGAGTAAACCAGTGAGGAGGAGATTACTATTTGGCTGGGATTGTTAATTTTAACTCAAGAGAAAATTGAGTTGCTATAACATAACACAAATATTGAGAGGTATGTCTGTTAAGTAGGAGATCCTCTAGGGGTGACTTGATAGTACTTTCATATGTTATGATTAAAATCAATGGAAACTATAGCAATCTAACAGAAGCAAGACAGATCACATAACACTTCAATAATAAAGGCTAGGGCCACCCTACTAGAGAGGAACTATAATCAACTGAGTTGACTGCTGAGGGAAAAATAGCTAGTGGAAAAAGAAAGTTATGAATACCAGCTATCAGTGCATGACCCATTGCAGACATGAGGACTATAATAATTATGATATGTTTTCTTATTTTGACGTTAATATAAATGTTTATGTTTGTGTGGCATACTGGGAGCTTCCAGTCAAGTGTTGTTGTTTTTTTCTTCCTCTTCCCCATTTCCCTATCATCTAACATAAGATGTGTAAATATTAATTAATTTATATATCAGGATGAAAACTATAGAATAGTCAAAAGGGGAGTAAAATTCAGAAAATAAATGAATATCAAAGATGGATAAAAGAATTTTGTATTCTCTCTTGGGGACAGGGTTAGTATATTTTCAGTTATACATGAGACAGCTGCATCATGTTAGCTGAAAGCATAATTTTGTATTGTCTTTATTTCAAAGTTCAATATGGTTAAGTGCATACAGGCACCAATTTGACAAGCAGTAGACTGCAGTGGCCTTGCATTGTGTCAATTTAGCTAAATTAGACTAATATTTCCCTTCTTATTCTCTCCTTATATGTCTCTTTGGCCAATATTTGCACGAGGTTTAACAAGTGGAAGTGGAGACAGTTATTTTGTTACTCTCTGAAGGTCATTGAGAGATCAGGTGCTGCCATAGCTCATATGCATTATCAGTGATAGATGTACATTGTCATTGATCACATTATTGGTATAGGCAGCACCTGAACCCACAGCAATTCTTAATCCTACCAGATCTTCTCCTTCTATTGCTCTGAGTCCTGCAATAAGAACATGCACAGCCCATGGAGACAGGTGCTAGCTCCTACTCCAGGTCATCCATGGATAAATGTCCAAGTGGTGGGAGACATTCATAGGTTCCAAAAGTCTAATGGGTTCATCCTTTCTCATTTCAGTTTCTTACCACTATACATGTCTGACTCCTTTTCCCACCCCTCAATCTGGTTGACACATAATGGTTTCAAGATCGACCCAGAGTCAGAGACATCAGCATTGCAGAGGTTCCCCCTCCAGTTCCTGCCATGGCATAAAACCTAAACCTTATCATAAAACTTCTACCCTTTATCACTCATTGTTCTGCTTCTCTGAATGAGTCATAACTAATACATCATGTCTTACTCTTTAGTCCAAAAGGAGGAAGATAATAATCAAATACCAAGAAAGGAAAAAATCATGTATAGAAATGAACATGAATTTAATTATAACATGACATGTTTGTCCTCTTTTTTATATCCTAGAAATAAAATTTAATCATTTTTCTCTTAATACAGCTTTGTTAAAACCATGTGGCATGCTGGGAGCTTCCAGCCACAAAGAGATAACAAGCTGGGACTAGTTTTAGGTGAAACCAGGACACATTTACTAGGAAGGGAAGATTGCTCCCACGCAGGAAAAGATCATCAATCCCAATAAACCAAACATGAATCTTATCTGGAATAAGCACCTATTGGGCTCATTGAAGGGACTGGTCCAAGATTAGGCAACAAGGACTGCCGGTCACCTGACAACATTGCTAACATCAGCAGATGCTTTAATTATACGTAGATTAAGGAGGCCCATCTTACCTAGAAATGAAAAAGCATAAAATCCTTTTGTGCCTCTTAGTTGCAAGACTTCAATAATGGTCATATTTGATTTAACCTTTTATTCTAGAGCCTAGTGCTGTGGTGACAATGTAGTAGATAGTCATATTGTCAAATGAAAAAATAAATGAACAGTCTCCATCAGGCAGGCTAGGTACAGACAATTGACAAGGTTGTTGGCAAAAATCTGTTTTTTAAGTCATGTAAATGACATCATCCTCTCTCTTCCCATAGATATTTTTCCAAAATATATATTTACATATAGAGATATATCTACATAACTTTTATATATGAAGCTTATATACTTATGAAACTAATAGACATCAATAAGAGCTCTAGATATCACTCTCTGTATACTCTGTATACAAACATAACATTTATATATATTACAGATATGTAGATATCTATAATAATAAAAGTGTAATATGCAAATCGACCGAATGACCAAATAGCAGAACGACCATCTGGATGATCTTCCAGATGACTACCTGTGACACTGGTGCCAGGCTAGCCAAGGTGGGTGTGATGCAATTGGTTAGGGGCCCCACCATTACCCCACGATTGCCCCTCAGAGGGAGGCCCAGGCCACTGGCGGGCAGAGTGATCGATCAGGGAGGGAGGAGGCTCTGTGATCTCCCCAAAGAGGGAGGCCCAGGCCACCCTCTGCACAGTGATCAATCGTGGAGCCCCAACTAGGTATGCAGGGCCTCCTGGCCTGCAGTGGCCTGTGGTGCTGCAGTGGGTGGGTGGGGCCTCCCTCTGCTGGGCGATTGATTTGGGGGCCCTGCAATCGATTGCCCCACAGAGGGAAGCCCAAGCCACTGGCCAGCGATGCTGTGACAGGTGTGTGGGACTGGCCAGCGATCTCTCTGCAGAGGGAGGTCCAGGCCAGCCAAGCGATTGCACCCCATGCCTGTTGTGCAGAGAGAGGTGGCCGGTGGCAGGGGTGGGGGCAGTGCTGCACAGATGGCAAGCTGTAGCAATGGCGGGGGCAGGGCCAGCTGCCAGCAGGAAAGCCTCCATAGGTCCTGATTGCCAGCCAGGCCTAGGGACCCTACCTGAGGGGTCCTGGATTGTGAGAGGACACATGCTGGGCTGAGGGACACCCCCTTTCTCTCTGCGCCCCCACAGGAATGTCATGCACCGGGCCTCTAGTATAGATATATAAATATATCGATATATAGATACATTATAGATATATAGATATATAGTGCTGGGGGCCAGCCCCAGCAGGTCCAGGGGTTCCCAAAGGTGTGGACGGAGTCAGCGAAGAATGTTTTACACGGAGACAGCGTTCAAAACTCTCTAGCTTTCCTTAGTCTCCATGGATCTTCCATGTGCCTGGCTGAGGCCTCAGAGAGAGAGATCCCAAGGCAAGCTGAGTCTTTATTTTATAGTGAGAGGTAAACAAGGTAGTGGTTACCAAAGTTACACTTTTCTTGTGAGTTTCACTTGTTTACAGCATGGTTATACTTCCTGCACTTCCTCAGCCCATTAGCTTCCCAGATAAGATCTAGGGAGCCTCATAAGGTCAAGCCTAATTATACTAAGAGGACTGTGCCCTCTAAGCTGGGAATTGTTTGTGACTTTGCCCACAGGTCAGTCTGAATCTTTACCCTATATCAGCTCCCCACATCTCACCCTTCTTTTATTTTTTAAGCTACCATAATGACAGTAAAACTTAAGCATCAAGAACAAAAACTCTGGATATTAAAGCAATAACAAAATAATGCCAATGCAAAACCCAAAACATTTTAAAACTTGAACATAACATTTTTTTAAAGCTAGTAATAATAATAAAACAATGGCAATGCAAAACAGCAATAAGTGAGAAATCAACGCACAGTAACATTTTTCTACCAAATGAAAGTTTCTTTTGCCGATTTACTCAAGAGTCCTCTGACTTGGCTGAGAGAGTAGCTTCCATTTCTTGCTTTTCTACCATCTGCTGGGCCTCAGTTGTTAACTTCTTCAGCTGACCCCAAGTCGGTGGTTTGGTTGTCCTTGTTGATCTGGCTAGCGGGCGGTGTCACTGGCGACGGGCTTCCCAAAGTGTCACCGTGTTGTATGGCTGGATCAAAGGGTCCATCAGGGCCGTGTTTGATGGTGGTGTCGGTGTCCAGGGAGGAGTCACTGTGACCTCTGGGTCAGCTGAAATGGATGATACTGGGGAGGAGGAGGAGGAGGTGGAAATGGAGGGTAGTAGAAAAAGAAGAGAAAGCAAAAGAACTACAAGGCATGGAAGTGTTTAGAAAAAAGAGGAAGAAGAAAGGAAGAAGGCAGCATCCTGACACAGCCCTTTCCTTCAGCTGCCCCTTTCCCTGTGGTCCAAGGTAGAAATGGGAAACAAGTCCTGTTGCAGTGAGAGGGCAGCTGCTGTCGGCCAGTCTCTGTCTTTACCTGGGTCCCGATCTGAGCTGGGCCAAGTCTCTTTCTGTTATCTGGGTCCCGATTTGGGCTGGACATGGGAAGCGAGAAGCAGCCATGGGGGCAGGAGACCTTCCTCAGAAGGGGCGAGTGTTCAAGCCCCTGCACAATTGGGGGGGTGAGGATCTGTGCCCCACCTCTGTTGAACCCCAAGTTCTCTCCTACTGTCCCCTGGCTGTGCCTGTCTTAGGTTGCCCCACCCTGTGGGGTCTTACCCATCTTTGACTACCAGCCATCTCTGGGCCAAGTAGGGTGATGTGAGGTTCAGTTCTGTCTCCTTGGTAGCCTATGCCCCTGTGGCCTCCATGCCAAGCAACTGCCTTGGGATCCCCTCGCCTGCTGGCGGGGCCCCGGCATTGATCACATATCTTGGGAAACCCAGGTTTCTTCTCCAGAGAGGGCCCAGCTTACGCCATTGGGCGAGAGACAGATCCATGGTACCAGCCACCATGACCTCAGCAAGAACAGAGAACTCTGGCGACAGCTGTGGGCCCGGGACAGGGCTTTCTCAGCCCATGATGTCAGGCTCTTAGTACAAGACAACTTCACGTATGGGGCATATACCAGACACTCCCAGTCACGGCAGAAAAGGGAGGTGCCCTTCCTGGAACAGTAGGGTAGGGAGATTCTAGAAAAGGCTGTGTTCAGGAGAGAAGGAGAAAGGCCAAAGAACTAGCAAACAAGTAGTCAGATTAAGAAAAAAAGAAAAAGGAAAGGAGATGTGGGGCAAAGCTGGGACTTAAGGACAGACAAATAGGAGGCACATGCGATCCTTCCAATGGACAGGTGGTTCCAGCTCAGGGCTGCACATCTGCTGCAGACAGGCACTGGTCAGGTGTGCTAACTCAGCCTCCCAGGGGTGACGGTCCCCAGGAGGGAAGCAGAGGCTGCTCCTTCTGGAAAGATACAAAACACAACCTCTTCCCCACATCATTACTAGATCTTGTAAAACTCTTGTCTGGTTTGCATCCTTCCAGTGGGCTAAGTCGGCAGAGGCTATTGTACAGGAGGCCCGATGCCTTTTGGCTGCTGTACAACCCTCTGCATTGTATTTCCAAAAAATCTAACATATAACATTATTCTCTCCCCCCCCCCATTTTTTTTTTGTTTTAATCAGACCAATGAGTAACATATTTTGAATTCCTGATTATTTCAGAGAAAACACATTTTATTTTTTCAAAAACAAGTTATACATTAGATATTTAATTAATTTCTCCCAATTCAATTTGCACTTTAAACTTTCAGAGCTTACAAGTCAAATATTAGCAGTTCTTTGATTAACTACACTTTTATATTTTTAAGAATAAATTTTAAAATCTAATAATGAACTTTAAACCATGTTTTTTCTGCCCGGGGAAACTGAGAAGCAAATTTGTAGGTATTAAAAAATGACTACTAGGGGAAAGCTGATTTCAAAGGAGCCACCTCTTGGCCGCTTGACCTTATCTGGGAAAGTCAGCTAGCAAAAGGTGTAGCCATTGAAATGCTAACATTCCTAAAGATGGCTACTGGTGGGAATTGGATTACCTGCACGCTAGGGGAAGGGGTGTCTACCCCTCCCTCCATTAAAAAGGGGTGTAGCTTTAAACTTTTTAATGGCAAGAAAAGAGACCTTAAACTTTCAGAGCTTCAAACCTTAGTAGCAAATTAAATATTAGCATTTTTCAAATCAATACTTTTACATTTAAGGATACATTTCAAATAAAATATAAGGCATTTTCAATTAATAGATTAACTTCTATCATCTAGACTTCATACTAGGCATACTCAGATCGACATTTCAGTATTATAAATCTCAATACTTTTAGATGATTTGAACTTAAAAGTTTTAAGTTTCCAGCCAATAAACCTGGCATAGCTGCTAAATTTCAAAATGGTCACAATTTTCCTGCTGGGGAAGTCAAGAAGCAAACCCATAGCCATTCACATGTAAACTTGACTATCAACTTCCTGGTGGTACTTGCCTCAGGGCGGGAAACTTCAAAAGAGCTACTTTAAATCGCCTTGGGAAACCAGCCTATATTTCTTTCTCAGGTTCATCTCCGCCATTTTTAAGGCCAAAACAGTCTTGGGGTTTTATTCTGTACATAGCAAAAGGTCAAGTCCAGCTCAAAACTATGCGCACTCGTTTTTAAACTGGCCTTTTCCCTTTACATGTGCACAGAAATCCCGGATGCATTTCTAAATTTTGTAAAACTTTTCAATTACAAGAAGGACTTTAAATTAGAATATTTGGGGAGGGGGCGTCCACACTGGATGGACACATGAGCTTCTTTCTTCCCTTCCCCCACATCCTGCTTTGGGGGAAGTTTCAGCAAATGACTCAGATGGCATATTTTTCCCAAAGTCATGCTTAATAGAAAAAGACATTTTAAATTTTTTCCTATTTCGCTTTCTAAAGTCATGGCTAGCACCCAAGGTAATCTTAGCTAAAGTTTGGTTGTCATAAGATGTTCTCCGGTAATTTTTAAATAAAACATTGAGTAATCTCATTGTGGGAAAGCTTACAGCTCTGCCCTCTCTTGCCACCTTTGAATCTCTCCATACCAGAGGCGGATTCGGCAGCGGGGTTTCATTTCTTATTACAGATTTTAGATTCCAAATAAAAATTAAGATATTAATTTGAACAAGAAACCACATTGAGGTGACCATGGCACTCTTTTTTACTCTTTTTGGCAAACTTTTAATATCTAATGTACCTTTTTCAAGAAAACAAGGGTTATGTTCTATAATAACATGCAAAAACTGTAAGAGATTACCTTCTGAAACTTTAACTCCTTAAGCATGCAAATCAATAGTT
Source organism: Myotis nattereri (assembly GCF_964212035.1). Classification (NCBI taxonomy): domain Eukaryota; kingdom Metazoa; phylum Chordata; class Mammalia; order Chiroptera; family Vespertilionidae; genus Myotis; species Myotis nattereri. The sequence continues at coordinate 14,110,747 of NC_138080.1, forward strand.
TATCATAAAGTTTTTTACTTTTTTTAAAAGCCAAATGTACTTTTTTAAAGCCAAATCCTGCCCTGTTAGCCTGGTTAAGAAAACGTTCCCAGCCTACTTACAGATCTGGAGAGCTAACTTTGATGTGTTAAAACTAAGTAAAATGCATTTACTCAATCCAAAGCATACATTAAAAAGAAAAACCCCAAATGCTCTCTTATATCCATTTTAGGAGTAGGATTGGCGCTTTCTGCTATTACCTGAAGTCCTGATCTATCACCCCAGGGAGAGCTTGCCAATCCTGCACTTTCCCGGGGTGGAAAGGCTGCAGTGGGGTTAAGGATAAGGCTCCTTGAGCCTACCTTCTCCCATGCCTCTACATTTACCTTTCCGGCACCTTTCCTTCCTCAGAAAAGCATGGACACACTTGTATAAAACATTCCGTCTAACTAGGAGTAACCTTAACTCCTCTGCTAGCAAGCATATGTGTTAAAAGATCAATACGGAGTCTTTTTTCTTCTAGACTCAGTATGGCACATCTTCTCAATCTAAGTTCTGTACTATCCACCCACTTACCCTACTTATCCTCTATAGGGGGGTCTGCAGCACCCTATGGTGGAGTCCTATCCGTCCCGAGTGTGGGGGCTCTTAGTGTGGGGGGGGGGGACTTACCTAGGGGCATCCTGTTCGGCCTGTCCGGGCGCCATATGCTGGGGGCCAGCCCCAGTGGGTCCAGGGGTTCCCAAAGGTGTGGACGGAGTCGGCGAAGAATGTTTTACATGGAGACAGCGTTCAAAACTCTCTAGCTTTCCTTAGTCTCCATGGATCTTCCCTGTGCCTGGCTGAGGCCTCAGAGAGAGAGATCCCAAGGCAAGCTGAGCCTTTATTTTATAGTGAGAGGTAAACAAGGTAGTGGTTACCAAAGTTACACTTTTCTTGTGAGTTTCACTTGTTTACACTGTTCTTGTGAGTTTCACTTGTTTACAGCATGGTTATACTTCCTGCACTTCCTCAGCCCATTAGCTTCCCAGATAAGATCTAGGGAGCCTCATAAGGTCAAGCCTAATTATACTAAGAGGACTGTGCCCTCTAAGCTGGGAATTGTTTGTGACTTTGCCCACAGGTCAGTCTGAGGCTTTACCCTATATCAGCTCCCCACAATATAGATTAGATATATAGATATATAGATATATAGATATATAGATATATAGATATATAGATATATAGATATATAGATATATAGATATATAGATATATAGTTATATAGTCATACAGGCATACAGGTATACAGATATATAGATATATATAGATCCCAGATCATAGATGTTTAGAGCTAGAAAAAAACTCACTAGTACTGATATTTAGTGATTTAAATCCTCTGTTAGATAGATGAAAGGAAGTTTTACTTTTCACAGGAAATTTTTACCAGTAAAATGCAATATAAATAAGAATTAGAAAATATAAAGATATAAAGGGACTAGAACAATAAATATGAGGAAAATCAGATATTCAAGTGGGACCCTTTTTTTCTTCTTTCATCGTGAGCACTGAAAGTCAACGCTGGCTGTCTCAGCTCCTCATCTTCAAGTCCAACCCTGCTTAGTTTCCTAACCCATCTCAAACCAGAAAAAAATACCAACAGCAGCCACTGAAATCAGTCTCACTCTCATAAAATGTTACCTAGTGTGTCTGGTGAGTTCTGTTCATATTTGTGCATCCTTTCCTTCCCCAGTTCCACTGTATCTACACAATAGCTTCCCTTAATGCTATCCCCACCATGCTGGTCCAATCTTGGGTATTTTCTTCCCTGACTCTAGCTTACCATGTCTTGACAACCTTGAAAACCTCCCTGAAATGCTGGTCTTGCTCCCAAACCTTCAGTTGCTAATAATCCAACTTCAGTCCCTTGTCTCCTGGACTTTAAAGCTAGTCCCAACCTGCTTTTTCAAATGTGGCTGCCTGCTGATATTACACTGTTTGCCTGTCCACTTAACATGGGATTCCCTGATTGCTCATGTAGTGCCAGCAGCATGGTTTGGTCAGTTTCTTCTCTCATTGGTCTGAGCACACACTCCCCAGCATGCCTCCCATATGAACTTGATGTGGGGAATGACACCCACTAGGTGCATTTCAGGAAGTTGTAAAAGAACAGGTGCCAGGATGGATGAATGGTAACCGACTCACCACAGTAATTCATGAGCCCCTTTGGTGAAACGGACTCCATCTCTCAAAGAGATTTTTATTTTAGATATTGCTGCCCTGCTTTCTATAACTACCAGTCTGGGAGAAACCTGAGTTTATCCTTCTACCCCAAAATTTATACTGTATCAAGGTCCCAAAGACATTCACCAATGTAAGCATCTTGATGTAGTATTCCCCAAGAGAAGTTATTCTTAAATGTTCTAATCCCCTCATATGAATCCTGCTGTACGACTTATGCAATTGGCTTTCTCATTATTGTGCTTAGAAGGAGTCGGACTAACTTAATCTAGTGTGCCCAAAAGAAATATATAAGAAGGAAAGAGGAAAAAGGTAACAGAAAAAAAAACCCTGCTTGCAATCAGTCCTGAAATCATCTGGTGATCCTTTCCTACTAAGTCAACATCTGTCTGTTTTAGATGACTAAGCAGGGAAAAATAAATTAAGGAAATAATTAAATAAGGAAAAACATCTCTCATGCCACGAAGTGCTGAAAATGACAATCAGTCCTCCAGGGCTAAGTATAATTGAAAATATCTTCTTCCAACTACCCAAACCATAGAATTGTATAAATTATATTTTAAAAGTATTACTTCTAAAACATATTTACATCAAAATCAAAGAAAGGAAAATAATAATACCAAAACAAATGAAGAAGAAAATTGGTAGCTCAAGGAAGAGAGTAGCAACATGTCCTTTTTTGTCAGTAAATTACAAATAATAAGTAATCAGTCAAAATAGGAGTGTCTTGGTACATTATGTGATAAAGACTTTCAGTATTGTGATCAATTTATTCACTAGGAAGTCATTGCAAGCCTTGCTAATTGCTCCACTGGGCTCCTAAGCACTTCACATATGCTTTTAATATTAAAGATGCTAAGTGCAGTTAATTATTTATATGTCTACATTCCCAACCAGAAATCAACGTTTACACAGTTGGAAGACATGTAATAATTTCCCAATATTGCCAGTACTTAGCAGAGTGTCTACCAAATAACAAGTACTTGTACATGTTGTTTGATTGAATAAAGTGTTTAGTTCGTATAGCAGATAAAATGTCTCATAATATGTAACCCCAGGAGGTTTTGAACTTGCTCAGAATTGCTGGTTCTATTCTCTCCTTGAGGTGCTAACCCTTGCCACCCTCTTCCTTTCAAGTTATATGTAGGCTAAAATAACCAAAGGGGCTCAAAACTGAGGACCCAGAGCATCAAAACTATGAACCACAGAAGAGTATAACATAACCTAAATTTACAAATATCAGAAAAGTTCTACTAGATATATTACAAATAGAATCAGACTGAAATCAAGAATCCAATCAGGACTTTATTCTGTTGTAAAGCTAAGGACATCTTGATATTTACCTGTGCAGACTTTCTGATTGCTTTCATCCCTCACATTACAACCTCGCATTAATGTCAGCCTGGCTTGTCTTCTTGTCTCTCTCTCTTAGTTTTCTAACCATTTCTACTCTTCTATTTTAATTTGAAAATGCCAGAAGATCTAAACTGTGCCAACCCTCTCAGATTCTCTTCTTCTCAGCCTAAAGCTAGACTTTTACACTCAAAAAAACATTCCTTTAAAAAATAAATAAAATAACAGACTATGTCAAGAGTAGTTTTACCAGAATAAGTTTTAAGATAGTTTTCTGAGGAAAAATAAGCTGTGAAGACAGGGCAAACAAATTTCCGTTTACATTAAAAAGTTTTTATAAGCTCATAGGAAATAATGTTGAAAGATTCAGACACTTTATTTTAAAAAATGCTTTCCGTAGTGATTAATGACTTCCAAAGTTTTGACTTATAAGTAAAATGGGCATAAAGGAACAAAAATGAGTAAAACCTATTTTTTAAAATTATAATTCATTCCCCTGGAATTCTGGTAGATAGAGAATATGGATATTATTAAGACTTTGTAAGTAAAAAGTCCCAAAGGAAGTGACTTATGCTCCCAGTTATAATGCAGTAATGGGAACCAGGTATATACACACCTGTCTTAAAAAAACAAAAAAACAAACACAAACAGACAAATATAGGAAACAGAAGTTTTCTGACACTGGACAACAGGTAAAATCATAAAAAAAAAATATTCCCTAAGAGTCGATCTGCTAAACCAAACTAAAAGAAGTCTATGCCACCCCATTTTACTGCCTGGAAAAAGTTTGCAGCGTAAATGTAAGAGCCAATTTTGGTGGATTCATCTGGCTGAGGAACTTGGTTAATAGTAATGTTGATGTGGGTCTCCAGCTGGCAGGCTGTCCTGGCCACAGGGCCCACTCCAGAGCCCCACCTGAACAGGGAAGCAGGTCCCTGGCTCCACCCAATGCCGAGCGTATCCTCCAGGGCTACCACACCAGGAAGCCTAGCCAGCGACAGTGGGCGGCTGCAGAGCACATCCTACAGCCTTCCAGGTCAAGGAAGCAAGTCAGCAGCCCCACCCAACTGCTATAAAGGCAGGAAGACAAAACAACTTCCTCAAGTTTACAGACACTGAGAATAAACCTAACAGACAGATACAGAATACTCCATCCAACAACAACAGACTACAGATTCTTCTCAGGCACAGAAGAACGTTTTCCAGGATAGATCATACGGTAGATCACAAAACAAGTCTTGCCAAGTTTAAGAAGATTGAAATCACAGCAAGTATCTCTTCTAGTCACCATGATATGAAAAAGAAGTCAATAATAGAAGGAAAGAAGAAATGTTATAAATATGTGAAAATTACGCATCACACTCCTGAACAACCCACCAATAAGTCAAAAAATAAATCAAATTTAAATTAAAAAAAATTTTTGTATTGATTTTTAGAGAAAGAGGAAGAGAGATAGAAACACCAATGTGAGAGCAAAACATCAATCTGCTGCCTCCTGCACAGCCCCCACAAGTGATCAGGTCCAAACCTGATCAGGTAACTGAATGGGAATCAAACTGGCAACCCTTTCGTGTACAGGACAGCACCAAACCAACTGAGTTACAACAGCCAGGGGTAAAACATTTTTTAAATATAATACAAATAAAAATGTAAACACAGTACACTAAAAGTTATGGGATGCAGCAAAACAGTTCTAAGAGGGAAGGTCATAGCAATAACTGCCTATTTTAAGAAAAAAAATCAAATAAACAACCTAGTTTTATAGCTCAAGGAACTTGAAAAAGAAAAACTGAGCCCAAAGTTAGCAGAAGGAAGGGAATAACAAAGATCAGAGAAGAAATAGATGAAAAAGAGACCAGAAAAACAACAGAAAAGATCAACAAAACTTTGGGGAAAATAACAAAATCAACTGATATTTATCTAGAATAACATAAAAAGAGAGAGCAAGAACTCAAATAAAATCAGAAATGAAAGAGGAGACATTAAAACTGATAATCCAGTAGTAAAAAAAGAATCATAAGTCAATATAATAAAAAATGTTATGCCAACAAATTCAATAATCTATAAGAAATGGATAAACTCCTAGAAACACACAACCTAACAAAATTAAATGAAGAAGAAACAGAATATCTGAACAGACCAGAACTGAATAAGGATATTGAATTAGTGATCAAAAATCCCCCAACAAAGAAAAGTACAGGACCAGAGTGTTTCCTTAGTGAATTCTACCAATAATTTAAAAAGAATTAACTCCAATTCTTCTCAAACTTTTCCAAAAAACCGAAGAGAAGGGAACACTCCTAAATTCATTTTATGAGACTTTCCTTGATACCAAAGCCAAATACAGACATTACAAACCAATATCCCTGATGAATAAAGATACAAACATTCTCAACAAAATACTAACAAACCAATGAAATAACAACACATTAAAATGATCATACATCATGATCAAGCCAGATTTATCCCTAGAATGCAACGATGATTCAACATACACAAATCAATAAATGCATCACATTAATAGAATCCAAGATAAAAATCATATGATCATCTCAATCTACACTCTCCCCAAATTGACAAACTCTCAGCACCTTGGGTATTAAAGAAACAGACAATAACAAAATAAATTTTAGTGTGTGTGTGTGTGTGTGTGTGTGTTTGTGTTTGTGTGTGTGTCAAGCTCACAGCTAACATCATACGCAATGGTAAAAGGTTGAGAGCTTTTCCTCTAAGATCAGGAATGAGGCAAGGGTGCCCACCCTCATTATTCTGTTTCTACATAGTCCTGGAAATCCTAGCCAGAGCAATTAGTCAAATAAATAAATAAATAGACATTCAAATAAAAAAGAAAGAAGTAAAACTGTCTTTGTAAATAATCTGACCTTATATTTAGAAAATCCCAAAGACTCCACCAAAAAGTTAAAAAGTTGTTAGAACTACAAAAAAAAAAATCAGTAAATTGGTAGTATGCAAAATCAACATATAAAAGTCAGTTGCATTTCTATACACTAACAATAAACTACCTTTAAAAGAAATAAAGAAAACAATCCCATTCACAAGAGCATCAAAAACTATAAAATATTTAGGAATACATTTAATAAATGAGGTGAAATATCTATACTGAAAACTACACAAATTTGATGAAAGAAATTGAAGAAGACAAAAATAAATGAAAAGATATCTCATAGTCATGAATCAGAAGAATTAAAAAAATTAAATATCTATACCACTCAAAGCCATCTATAGAGTCAATGCAAATCCTATCAAATTTCTAATGACATTTTTCACATAAATAGAACAAACAATCATAAAATTTTGAAGAACCACAAAAGACCCCAAACGACCAAAGCAATCATAGGAAAAAAGAACAAAGCCAGAGGCATTATATGACCTGATTTCAAATTATACTACAAAGCTACAGTAACCAAAACAGTTGCTACTGGCATTTTTAAAAAGACACTTAGAGCACTATAACAGAATCAAGAGCCCAGAAATAAATCCTCACCTATAAAATCAACTAATGTTTGACAAAGGATTCAAGGGTACTCAGTGATGAAAGGACAATATCTTCAACAAATGGTGTTTAGAAAATTAACCACACACAGCACAATAAAATTCGACCACTATATTACACCATACACACATAGAAATCTCAAATTAATTAATACTTGAACATAGACCTAAAACTGTAAAACTCCTTCAAGAAAACATAGGAAAGAAGTTCCTTGACATTGATCTTGGCAATGATTATTTTGGAAGTAACACCAAAAGTACAGTCAATAAAAGCAAAAATGAATAAGTGGGACTACATCAAACCAAGAGGCTCCTGAAAAGCATCAACAAAAATCAATCAATCAATAAAATAAAAACGCAACCTACAAAATGGGAGAAAATATTTACAAACTATATATCAGATAAAGGATTGTTTTCCAAAATGCATAAGAAACACATACAACTCAATGGCACAATACACACAATCTGATTTAAAAATGAGCAGAGGACTCAAACAGACATTTTTCTAAAGACACATACCAATGGCTAACAGGCACATGAAAAAGTGCTCAATATCACTAGTCATCAGGGAAATGCAAATCAAAACCACAATGCACTCTCACCTCACACCTATTAGAATACCTATTATCAATAGAGAACAGACTGTCAGCTGTCAGAGGGGAGGGAAAGGGGTTGCTGGGCTGGGTGAAAAAGGTGAAGGGATATTAAGCATAAAACAAACAAACAAAACAACCTCTTAGATATAGACAGCAGTATGATGATTACCAAAGGAAGGTGAGGGGTTGAAAAGATGGTATGGGGGCGGAGGGAATGGTGACAGAAGGAGATTTGACTTGGGGTGATGAATGCACTATACAATATACAGATGATGTATTACGTATTTGTACACCTGAAACATATATAGTTTTATTAACCAACTAGAGGCCCGGTGTATGAAATTCATGAACTCAGTGGCGGGGGGAGGGAGGGACCCTCAGCCTGGATTGTGAGAGGGTGCAGGCCAGGCTGAGGGACCCCACCATGCACGATCGGGGCCAGGAAGGGATGCGGGAGGTTGGCCATCCAGGGGGAACTGAGGGAGGGTGCCAGTGCATGTCCGGCCCGTTTTGCTCAGTCCCGATCAGCTGGACCCCAGCAGCAAGCTAACCAACCGGTTAAAGTATCTTCCCTCTGGTGGTCAGTGCACATCATAGCAAGCAGTTGAGCAGCCTTAGCATATCATTAGCATATTATGCTTTGATTGGTTGAATGGACGACTGGACCGCCAGACACTCAGCATATTAGGCTTTTATTATATAGGATACCACTCCATAAGTAAAAGGAGAAGGCAAAGAGGTAACAAGTGCTGTTGAGGATGTGAAGAAAAGAGAGCATTTGTACACTGGTTTTAGAATGTAAATTGATGTAGTTACTATGGGAAGCAGTGTAGAAGTTCCTCAAAAACTTAAAGATATAACTACTATGTATGGGTAATTCTGCAACCCCACTTCTGTGTATATACCCAAAGGAAGTGAAATCCCTATCTCAAGAAATATCTGCATCCCCATGTTCTTTATGGCATTATTCATAATAGCCAAGACATGAAGCCAACCTAAGTGTCCATCAACAAATTAATGGATTGCCCGGGCCAATTTGTCTCAGTGGTAGGACACCGGCCCACACATCCAAAACTTGACAGGTTTGATTCCAGGTCAAGGGCACATACCTGGGTTGCAGGTTCATTTCTGGCCCCAGTTGGGATGCATGTGGAAGACAATCAATCAATGTGTCTCTCTCACATTGATGTTTCTCTCTCTTTCTTTCCCTCTGCTCCCTTCTCCCTCCCCTCCCCCTCCCACTCTCTCTGAAAAAGCAGTGGAAAAAAACAAACAAATTAATGGATAAAGATAATGTATGATATATACACAATGGAATATTATTCAGCCATGAGAAAGCAGAAAATCCTACTACTTGTGACAACATGGATAAATCTAGAGCATATTATGCTAAGTGAAGTAACTCAAACAAAGAAATACAAATATTGTATACTCTCATGTAAGAATCTAAAAAACAAAATTAAGTTAAGTTTAATAGCCAAACTCATAGAAACAGAGAGTAGATTGATGATTACCAGGGGCTGGTAGTGTGGGTGGGGATGTTGGTCAAAGGTATAAACTTCCAGTTATAAGATAAATAAATTCTGGGGACCTAATGCACAGCATGTCATACAGTAAAAACTATTGTTTTGTATACTTGAAAGTTGTTAAGAGCATAGATCTTAAATGTTGTCACAACACACAAACACAAAAATTATGTTAGATGATGAATGTTTTAACTAACCTAATTGTCATAATCATTTCATAATATATATAAGTATCAATTCATCACCTTGTACAGTTTAAATTTTCACCATGTTACATATCAATTGTATCTTAATAAATCTTGTGGGAGAGGAGCAAGAATGACCAACAGTGGAATTCAGAGTTTACTGAAAAATATATATCCATATTCTATCAAGCAGACTAGCATGCAGATATTTGCACAGATAGATATTTGGAACTCCTGTGTAAAGAGTTGCTCATCGTGGCTATCATTCAATTCTTTATTCCTTCAGAAGGGACACTAGAAGATAAGTGGGAGACAGTGGTCAGGTTCTTTAAAAAGAAAGTTTAAAAAACATTAATTTTAAGTTCTAAAATCTTTCACAAACAAGCCTCCTTTCAGGTTCAGGAGTATTTTAGAAACTGCAGCCTCAGAGCAAGAGAAATTTAAGAATTTGTTATGTTCCTAATACATTGGATAGTGTCCATAGCCAGTGGGAGCTTTTACTTCTCCCTGCGATGTTGGTTCAATGCATCTAACTAGATTTCTGCTCTGCAGTTCCTTACTGGTACTTAAGGTCCCTGCTGGATCTAGAGATCTGTCTTAACTTCCAGCTGGGTTGAATATTGCTTAGACTCCCCACCAAGCTGTGTTATCAGCGCTGTTCTCCAGAAGCCTGGCACCTGCCTCCTAAACTTTTAGCTTGGCCCTGATGCGGCTCCAACTTTGTAAATACCTGGAAATCAATGCTACTATTTTACCCAATTAAAAGTATTGCTAATACAATAAATGTCCTATTGTCAGATGTCCCACGTTAGATTATGCCACCATAGATGTCTACCCAGCCAAAGAAAGGCACACATTTGTCATGATTCTTTGTTGACTTTATATTGGATAAAGATGGATAACCAAAGATGGAGGCCAGTTATTCTCATAAATGTCCCTACTCCTTCTCTACCTAATCACTCTTTTCTTTTCCTCCCACTGGCCAATACCAAGCTTCTAGAATAATTTAAGCTTAAGATTATTTATATGTGGAATGCTCTATTAATCTTTCCCATTTTTGACCCCATATAGTCACCAAATGCCTTCATAGTTTTACAAGAATGACTGTGATGGGGAAAATGTTTGCTGGCTATAAAGCTGTCATTTTGCTTTCTGGTTTAAAAAAAAATCTGTCACAGAGGGGTCTGGATCATGTCATATGTTGAACAAAATGGTTCCAGAGTTTAGAAATTATAAAACCAAGTCTTGCAGTTCAGAGACCCTTTCTAAAGATCTAAATTACATTATGACTTTTTACATTACTACATAGTTTGGCTCATTATCCTAATCTTGAGGTAACCATTTTCCTGAGCAAGGGGAAAATACATTCCAAAGATAAGACATGTTAGTGAACAGATTGAATTCCTCTGCTGCCCCCAAATTACTGCCCAGAGGCAAAGGACTTTTGATAGAGCTTGAGAACAGAGACACTAACATTCCACATTTTCCACATGATCTTCCCTCATTAGATGGGAAACTTTGCATTTTGCAATACTCTTTGTTGCATGGAGCTGCTATTGTAACCTAGAGATTCCATTCATCAGTGCAATGCTAGGGATACAGCCAACATGATATTCTGCTCCAAGAAAGCCTATCTGTTTGCTCTAGCTGGTTTGGCTGAGTGGACAGAGCGTCAGCCTGTGGACTGAAAGGCCCCAGGTTCGACTCTGGTCAAGGGCACATGCCCGAACTGTGGGCTCTATCCTTCGTAAGGGGCATGCAGGAGGCAACCAATCAATGATTCTCTCTCATCATTGATGTTTCTCTCTCTCTCTCCCTCTCCCTTCCTCTCTGGAATTAAAAAACAACGACACACATATATAGTTATTTTTTAAAAAAGAAAGCCTGTCTGATTGATTGTCAATAGGGAGAAAAAAAATCTACCTACAAAAGTCAATATTTTAACATTTGTGATGTTCAGTGCCTTGATAATGTAATGTGACTATACAGAAATAGGCAAATTGCCCTGACTGGTTTGGCTCAGTGGATAGAGTGTCAGCCTGCAGACTGGGGGGTCCCAGGTTCGAGTCCAGTCAAAGGCATGTACCTTGGTTGGGGGCACATCCCCAGAAGGCGGTGTGCAGGAGGCAGCTGATTGATGTTTCTCTCTCATCAATGTTTCTAAATCTCTATCCTTCTCCCTTCCTCTCTGTAAAAAATCAATAAAATATATATATATTTTTTAAAAAAGAAATAGGCAAATGGATGGGCAAACCTCAAGACTGCCATAATCTCTCTGTCCTCCAAATATTGCAATTTTGTTATATGAGTTTCGACATTGTCAGGCCACATAGATATTGACCATAGACTAACCCAAAACTTTGTTCACTGCATAGATTTATTCTAAAGACAATCTAGATTCTTCTCTCAATACTCAATTTTCAGGTGGACAGAGAATCCAAGCTGTGGAACCCATGCCCAGCCTATGTTCACCTTAGCTACAGTCAATCAGATGAGCCCGTCAGGGAGTCACAACACCACATTTTACTAAACCAAACATTTGAGGGGACGGGCACTCTCCCAGGGCCAACACATGTAAAGTGTTTGAGCCCAGAGCTAAGGCTCACACAGCAACAGCTCACAGAACAAAAATGTTCTCTGGCATGGGGTTAAGGAAAAACAACTTCCCGGCACAGATAGTGGCTGAACTTGGGGTTCTTTTTATCCCAAGAATTCTAGCTACTTAAGAAATCTTGGAAAGAGAAGGACACTGCTCATCTCCAAAGTGATCACAGTAAAAAGGAAACCGCTGTTTCACCATATTTTTTTCGTATTACTTTGACATGATTTCTGGCTGAAATCAAGAATCATGTTGCAAATTGTACTTCTTTCACCTGCAAAATATATGAGGGCGATGGCATCACCTTGAGTTGTTCTGAGTATTAAGTGAAGTAAAATATACATAAATGTCCCTGCCACTGTATCTAGCATCTAACGTAAGATGCCTTTCCTTTCAAATTAGAAGTTAGAGAGACAGTTTATTTCAATGACTGTAGTTCTATTGCCTGATTTCACTGTGCTGTGCCCCAGTTTCTCACTTCTTTGTGTGTTGATTTTCCTTCACAAAGCTCGGTCCCTCATTGGTTCCCAGAGTATCCTCAGGTCCATTCCCGTTCATCATCACTGCAGCCTCCAGTTTATTTCATTAGGCTTTGGTCTCAGCCTCCACTGCCAGTCTCATTCCAATCCCTGTCTATTCATCTCTTTTCTATTTGAGGACCATGGTCCTTCCCTGTCCCTGCTAGGTTCTGCCCTAAGGTTCTATTTCCAGCAACAAACTGTCACTGATGGACTTCGGGCAGGTGACCAAACCTTATATTTCACCCCTTAGAGGAATTAGTGAAAGTCACTGCTCTGTTCCCTGCTAGGAACCATGGCACAGTAGCATCACAGCCTGTTGACCCACAGAACAGACTGAACAGGCCGGGGAAGGAAGAGGGACAGCATGTGACCTAGGTGATGGGAACCAGCTTCTGTGGCAGGAATCATGCTCAGGATGTAAAGCTGAACTGCTCCCAGGGTTTGCCTCTGAGTAAGAAACTGTGAAAGAAGTGTCAGAGGTAGTTTTGCCAAAAATGAGTTGTAGAGCTGAAATAAACTTGTCTAAACTACCAATTTACAAAACGAATTATGATCATCATGCTAGAGAAAACACAAAATGTTCTTTCTTTCTGTAGAAAAAATATGTTATAAAACCATTTTAATAGTCAATGGGGTTCACAGATATGACTACAGAAGTAAATATGTAGCTGAATACAATAGTCCCAAAGAAATAATTCTGCAGACCCTGTGGAATTAACAAATTCTAAACCAATGTCATTTTAGAGTTCCTGCAATCTTTTTTTAAAGGTACCAAAAGAGCAAAGAAAGACAGATAAAGATAGAGACAGAGACAGACAAGGGAAGATGGAAACAGAGAGACAGAAAGAAAAAAAAAAGAGAAAGGAAACATAATTGGAAGGGATTTAAACTTAACAATCTAAGTTCTAGTTTTCCTACAAGCTGTGTAACCACCAGTGAGTCTGGACCTCTTTGAGCTAAATTTCAACAATTTCAAAATCAGATCATCATGTCACATACAACTTGTCATCCAAATGTAGCATTATCACTCTTTGGCACAGTGCATATGAAACATTAAGCAAAACAATATTCTCCCCATTTTGTTAGCTCACATAAATTGTATACAAGGCCACCCATGTGTAAAATGATGGCTTAGACACAGTCTTGCAGCTGGTATGCTGCCCCCACCCAGCAAAACTCCGAGTTCCATTAGTAAAGATGAGGGGAGAATTGATATTAGGTCAGGAGTTAGCAGCCTCTGCTTCATATACAAACTGAGGGACATAAAAGATAAATAAATCATTTTGTTATTTTATTGGAATACAAAAATTTATGAAGCTGATGCTTCTCACTCCATTAAACTTTATGTAACAAATTTATATGTATGTAGGAAATATCGTGGAAAAATGAATTTGTCCAGGAACATGGATATCTGAAATATCTACCAATTACTGTGTGATCTTGGCTGAGTCACCTAACTTCTGACCTATGGTTTTCTGATCTGTAAGATGTGAGTGAGGCCACCAATCACACCAATTTACAAAGTTGTCATTATACGAAATCATGTATGAGAATGTGATTTATACTGTTAAGTTTGATTGACATGTTAATGAATGATCTGGGAATTCAATATAGAGTTATTGCTCTTAGAATTTCCAGGAAGAGCAGAGAGTTGTGGAGCTGAGCTCAGAAATGACTGCACTGAAGAAAGTCCTATTGAGCAGTATTTAAGAGCAGTTTTAGGAGTCTCTGAAACCTGAGCTTCAATTCTAATCTTGATACTTACTAGTATTAGCTGTGTAATCTTGAACAAGCTACATAATCTCTCTAATTTGCCATCTCTTCTTTTATAACATTACATAAAACAGAGACTATCTTATATTATTGTTTACTAGAGGCCCGGTGCATGAAATTCATGCATGGAGGGTTGTGGGGGGCCTTCAGCATGGCCTGCACCCTCTCCAATCTGGGACACCTTGGGGGATGTCCAACTGCCTCTCGCAATCCAGGACCACTGGCTCCTAACCACTCGCCTGCCTGAAAATCACCCCTAACTTCCTCTGCCTCACCTTGCACCCAGGATCCAGGATTCCCTCCTCTGGCTAGTCACAGGCACCAGGGACTTGGGCTTCCCTCCCTCTGGCCGGCCACAGGCACCCAGGACCCAGGCCGGTTTCACCTGGGCCAGCCACAGCCACAGGGGACCATGGGCAGGCGGCTTTGCCTTGGCCGCAGCCACAGGCTCCTAGGACTGTGGGGCAGGTGGCTTGTCCCTCTCCCAGGCCATAGCCCTAGCAACTGGAGCCCCAGACTGAGGTTGGGCAGCTTGTCCCCCTTCCGGGCCGTAGGCGCAGGCACAGCCGCTGGTGCCCAGGACCACAGGGTGGGCGGCTTGTCCCTCTCTCAGGCCTCAGCCTAGCTGGTCCCCATTCCTCTCTTGTGAGCTCATTTGTGCCTGGCTGGTCCCCATTCCTCTCTCTCCAGTGTTGAGTGTCTGAGCCATTAAGGTGTGATGGCATTAGGGCATGATGACCATTTGCATATTAGCTCTTTATTATATAGGATTATTTTTAATCTTCACCCAAGGATATTTTTTTCCATTGATTTTTAGAGAAAGTGGAAGGAAGGGTGGAGGGGGAAAGAGGGAGAGAAAGAAACATTGATGTGAGAGAGACACATGGATTGTTTGCCTCCCACATACATCCCAACCAGGGCCAGGGATCAAACCTGCAACTGACATATGTGCCCTTGACCGGGAATCCAACCTGCAATCAGTCAGCAAGCCAACACTCTAACTGACCCGGGCTCATATTGTTGTTTAAATTAAGTGAAATAAGAGAGATAAAACACTTTGCACAAATACTGCCATAATGTAGTTGCTCAGAAAATGAGGGCTACTGTGGTGATGATGATGATGATGATGATGATGATGACGACGACGATGATGATGATGATGAAGGCCCAACATGTAAATTCATGAAGAAGACACCAGGAGAAAATATTCCATCCTCTGTCACCCAGAGAAATAACAGTTCTAAAGGGCAAATATTAATGTTTAGCACATGGACAAAAGTAGATACGATTTGACTTTGCTCAACCAAAAATCTTGATGCTAATCCATATAAGAAAGGACATATCAGGCAGGTTATGAAAATGTTTATTTGCTACTAGCATCTCCATTCTTAGTTATAAAATAGCATGTATATCTTTGCTGCTGTTCTAGGATTTCTTCCCTATGTGATATATATAAAATATTTATTCCACAAATAATTTCAGAGCAATCTCTGAAACGAACCAGGCACTGTGCTCAAGATACATGATCCAACAAGACAGATACTCTTTCTGCTCCCACAGAGCTAGTAGTCTACCTGGAAAGACACCAAATTAAACTAGTCACAATAAAATGAACTAAGTATCAGAACAGAAGTTGATGTTGCTATGGGGACATAGCGCAGGGATTTTGTTTTATGGAGGGACAAAAAGTCCTCCCTGAAGTAATAAAGCTCATACATATTCATGAAGACAGGTAAGAAGACAAACATTTTTCTGGCAGAGAAAATGGCAAATGTGAAGGTGTCTTAAGTGGGGGAGTGTGGCTGGTTGGAGTAAGAGAAGGGAGTATGAACATGGATCTTCTCAGGAATGTTAAAAAGTTTTCATTTTTTCCTAAAGCAAACAAAAACATTGAAGTATATTGATCAGACCTACAATTATGATCACTGGGATTGATGCCTCTTCCACTCCTTAAGTATCAAAAGGTTTACAGATTACAGCTCCCGATTTGTGACACTCTCCTAACCCCAATCCCTCAATAGCTCCCACTTTGTATTGAATAAAATGCACCTCCTTTCACCATCTGGCCTCAAATACCTTTCCAGACCTAACTTCCTCTAATCTTTTCATACATCCTGTAATCCAACCAATCATTTCCCACACTCAACCTGGGCTTTTTTGTGTTGCCTTTGATTTTATTGTTCGTTGAGACTCGGAGATCTCTACTTCGTTTTCACTTGCCTACATCATTCAGGGTCTCATTCAAATGTTTCTTTCCTCTAAAGTCTTTCTTGATTCCCTGAGGTCATATTACTCTCTTCCCACAGAACTTTTTCAATCCTTCTTTAGCCTTTTGTCCTTTCCTACTAGATATTTGAATTATTAATGCTTATGTCATAGTTTAATCTCAAATACAGGCAATTGTTAGCAAAAAAAAATGAACTTTATTATTTTTATGTTTTCTGTAGTTCTAAGGACTGTGCCTGGACTGTGATAAGAGCACAGTTAATTGGTGAATGAGTGGATAAAGGATAGTTTTATCACTGGAAGAAGATGTCTGTTTCAAAGCTATAAATGGCATTATAATTTAAGGTAACTTTCTCAAAACCTTGTAATCAAACTTCTGTATTATGAAATGTCACAAAATGCTTGGGTTTATGTCTATTTTTAGAATATGTATGAGTTAATAAGACAATAAAGGAAGAATAAGCCTCTGTTTGGATTATTGAGAAAAGCAGTTGAGAAATTAAAGCACTTTTTTTTTTAAAATATATTTTATTGATTTTTTACAGAGAGGAAGGGAGAGAGATAGAGAGTTAGAAACATCGATGAGAGAGAAACATCGATCAGCTGCCTCCTGCACATCTCCCACTGGGGATGTGCCCACAACCCAGGTACATGCCCTTGACCGGAATCGAACCTGGGACCTTTCAGTCCGCAAGCCGACGCTCTATCCACTGAGCCAAACCGGTTTTGGCGGAAGCACTTTTAAAAATACCAAATTTTATATAATATGAAAATTTGGAATACAAATAAACAGTATTTTAACATCATTTCTTGCATTGAATATTACCTATCTGGTAAGGGAACCTATAAATAGATGTACGCCAATAAGTCTGTTCCAGATAAATCACAGGTACATCTTTCTGTAGCTAATTGTGTACCTTACAAGTGAACCTTAGTATAAGGAATTAGAACATGGGACTTTGTCAGTAGAAGCAATTTGAATAATGAACCTATGCATTATTTCTTACTTATGTGATGTTGGCAAGTTATTAAACTCTCTGGGCTTCAATTTTCCCATAATGAGGATGATAAACCCACTACCTCATAAAGTCTTAAGAACTAAGTGAGGTAATGATTATAACAGTGCTTTTCTAAACAGTAGCATCCTTTGAAAATTTTATTTATTATTTCCATTGACCTATTGAAGGTCATAATATATATGATAAATCCTATATCCAAAGTGGAAAATACCTCCCCATGCTCTATGTATTATGTAAAAGAAAGTCCTCATATCCTGCCTTTGCTTATTGGAAAGCATTGTGGGCATGCCTGGAATGGTTTTTAAGGTTGACATGGGCAAAACAGGAAATGTATAGAAAGCTCAAAAACTTTTTGACAAAAAAGGTAGGAAGTTTAGCTTTTCCAGGGATATCAAATAAATATCTCTCATGGTGGAGTATACTCTAACCATAAAATTTCCACCAAGATTATATTCTATTATATTATACTAGAGGCCTGGTGCACAAAAATTGTGCACTCGGCAGGGAGGGGGGTCCCTCAGCCCGGCCTGTGCCCTCTCACAGTCTGGGCCCCCTCGGGATATAATGACCTGCTGGCTTAGGCCTGCTCCTGGGTGGCAGAGGGCAGGCCCAATCCCTAGGTGCAGCCCCTGGTCGGGCTCAGAGCAGGACTGATTGGGGGGTTGGGGCACCGCCCCCTGTAACGGGGTCGATGGGGAGGTTGCGGCGCCACCCCCTGTCACGCACAGAGCAGGGTCAATCAGGGGGTTGGGGCACAGCCCCCTGTCATGCACAGAGCAGGGCCCATCAGGGGATTGGGGAGCTCCCCGCTGTCACTCACAGAGTAGGGCCGATAGGGGAGTTGGGGCACCGCCCCCTGTCTTACACAGAGCAGGGCGGATCAGGGGGTTGGGGCGCCGCACCCTGTCACACTCAGGGCAGGGCTGATGGGGATGTTATGGCCCTACCCCGTCACACAGAGCAGGGTCCGTGGGGGGGCGGGTTGGGGTGCCGCACCCTGTCACACACAGAGCCGCAGGGCGATCAGGGGGTTTGGGCGTTAGGTTGTTTCCCCAGGTAGGGATTTTCCCCTGAAGTTAGGGAGGGAATAAAACCTCTTAACTAAGTGCCAGGCAGGTAATTAATCACTTTAACTATGAACAATCATGCTTAAGCTACATAATCTTTACTCCCTGGAATGGAGATAAGAAATGCCCTAACCTTTGTAATAGAGATTGATAGGATTGAATCAACTGGTATAAATACAGATGTAACAAGACAGAGAGAGAGACAGAAATTGGCACAGAACCTACACAGAACGTTCTCTAGAGACAGAAGAACTTCGCTGGAGAGAACATGGCAAAAGATCCTGGCTGGAGAACCTGGCTGGAGAACCTAGCAAGAGACCATGGACACAGAACCTGACTGGAGATCCTAAGCAGAACCTCTCTGGAGATCAAGACCAGAACTTGGCTGGAGATCCTGGCCAGGCTGCTGATCAACTGAACGCTGCCTCCGTGCCATTCCTTCTTCGCCGACTCCGTCCACACCTTTGGGGACCCCTGGACCCGCTGGGGTTGGACCCCGGCATTTGGCGCCCGAACAGGGACCCCTTAGGTAAGACCCCTGCACTGGGGATGGATAGGACTCCACCGTAGGAAGAGGGTGGATAATCTTCGCCGACTCAGTCCACACCTTTGGGAACTCCTGGAACAGGATTCCCCTAGGTAAGCCCCCCACCCCCATTGAGAACCCCACACTCGGGACGGATAGGACTCCACCAGGGTGCTGCAAACCCCCCTACAGAGGATAAGTAGGGTAAGAAGGTGGATAGTACAGAACTTAAATTGAGAAGATGTGCCATACTGAGTCCAAAGAAAGAAGACTCTGTATTGATTCTTAGATTGAGAAGATGTGCCATACTGAGTCCAAAGAAAGAAGACTCTGTATTGATCTTTTAACACATATGCTTGCTAGCAGAGGAATTAAGGTTACCCCCAGTCAGATGGAACATTTTATACAAGAAATACGTCCATGCTTTTCTGAGGAAGGAAAGGTGCCCGAAAGGTAAATGTAGAGGCATGGGAGAAGGTAGGCCCAAGGAGCCTTATTCTTAACCCCACTGCAGCCTTTCCACCCCGGAAAAGTGCAGGATTGGCAAGTTCTCCCTGGGGTGATAGATCAGGACTCAGGTAATAGTGGAAAGCGCCAACCTACTCTTAAAATGGATACAAGAGAGCATTTCAGGTTTTTCTTTTTAATGCCTGCTTTTAAAAAAATAAAAAAGGGGGAATTTGCCGGGAGCCGGTCCATCCTTGCTGTTTCAAGGGACCTGGCATATATGGCATACTGTTCTTAATATGTTTGCTCACCTTCTTGGCACTATGTGTTTTAACCAAGGACTCCTCTCTGAGAAAGGTTGTTTCCCCAGGTAGGGATTTTCCCCTGAAGTTAGGGAGGGAATAAAACCTCTTAACTAAGTGCCAGGCGGGTAATTAATCACTTTAACTATGAACAATCATGCTTAAGCTACATAATCTTTACTCCCTGGAATGGAGATAAGAAATGCCCTAACCTTTGTAATAGAGATTGATAGGATTGAATCAACTGGTATAAATACAGATGTAACAAGACAGAGAGAGAGACAGAAATTGGCACAGAACCTACACAGAACGTTCTCTAGAGACAGAAGAACTTCGCTGGAGAGAACATGGCAAAAGATCCTGGCTGGAGAACCTGGCTGGAGAACCTAGCAAGAGACCATGGACACAGAACCTGACTGGAGATCCTAAGCAGAACCTCTCTGGAGATCAAGACCAGAACTTGGCTGGAGATCCTGGCCAGGCTGCTGATCAACTGAACGCTGCCTCCGTGCCATTCCTTCTTCGCCGACTCCGTCCACACCTTTGGGGACCCCTGGACCCGCTGGGGTTGGACCCCAGCAGGCGTTGCCCCCGGTCACGCTGATCCCGGTGCCGGGAGGCCTCGCGGCTCCACTGATCCTGGTGCTGGGAGGCATATTACTTTTTTACTATATAGGATAGAGGCCTGGTGCAGGGGTGGGGGCTGGCTGGTTTGCCCTGAAGGGTGTCCTGGATCAGGGTGGAGGCCCCACTGGGGTGCCTGGCCAGTCTGGGTGAGGGGCTGAGGGCTGTTTTCAGGCTGGCAGGTTACTGAAGCTCCCAACTGCTCTTTTTTTTATTTTTTATTTTTTTATTCTGGGCCAGCTTTAGCTCTGAGGCTTGGCTCCAGCTCTTAGGCCTCAGCTGCTGAAAGCAGGTATCTGGTTTGTTTGGGTTCTATAATCAAAACACTGCTTCAACTCTAGCTCTGAGATCCTGGCTGGCTGAAAGCAGGTTTCTGGGGTTTTGTTTAGCTTCTATATTTGTAACAATGTTTCAAACTGCAAGCTCAGAGGCCGGCAAGGCAGCTGGGGAACGTTGGAGTCCTCCATCACTGAAGCAACAAGCCTCATGTTTGCTTCAAGCTGCCTGGCTGCTGGCCGCCATCTTGGCTGTCAGTTAATTTGCATATCACCCTGATTAGCCAATGGGAAGGGTAGTGGAGGTATGGCTAATTACCATGTTTCTCTTTTATTAGATAGGATGAAGTTCTATTACATATTCCAACTTGTGCTAACACACTGATGTTAGCCAACATAAGTAAATTAGCCGTGATATACTTATTTTTTCCATAGATGTTTATTGAAATCTACCTTGTGTCACCCTTAAGAATATTATATACCTATGAAATAATGAGAAGGTTTGACCCTTATTCTTAAAATCTCATAAATACAAAAAAATATATAATACAATTGGCCAAGTGTCAAAATAGAGGTCTGCATGAAGTGTAATAAGAGTATGAAGAAAAACTTTTAAAATATAATAAAACATTTGCTATGTCTTAAAGAATAAATAGGATTTTTCTAAGCAAATGGGCAAAGGGATAAGTAAAAGGAAATTCCAGGCCAAAGAAATAGCTTGTGGAATCAAATCCCAACACATCTGGGAAAATGAAATTCCTTCCTTGCAGTTTCTATAATCGCAGTGGGAAGTACTAGGTGGTGACTATGGCATAGATAGGCATAGTTTTCTGTCATCCTTCCTCTATTTGACATCCAGTTGTTAAACCTTCCCACCATCCTTAAAAGGGAGAATGACTCAGTATGACAGAATGGATGCTGATACATCTGCTTTGCATTGAAAACAAGCTAATTACTACTTATTAATTAACTATATTACAAGTAAACTTCACATGTGCAACAGGATTTAAATGAGGCATTTTCCCATCATGTTAATTTGGGCTGGTACCTCAAATCTGAAAGCAAAGGGTGATGAGTACCCCAAACTCTAAAGAGCTCTAGCAGACCATCTAACGGGTGGTCCAACAAACAGGCTAGCCAACGCTGGGCCACCTGGAGGACACAGACCACTGAGGAAGATATGCGGGAGATTAAGCATTTCTTTAGCAAGAGCACTTCAAGGTGCTATATTTTTCCTTTCCTCACCCCGCCCCAACCAAATAAACAGGGTTTAGAAATCTTTATATGTGTCCTCTAAAATTTGGGGGTGAGGGACCTTTGGCTTGATATCTGACCCAATTTCCTCATACACACACACAAAAAAAAAAATATTTTAAAAGCAAGAAGTTATTTAGGGCAGCTTGGCGTGCCAGAGAAAAGATGAGGTCACATTAAGAACATCTTGTACTTTAAGAATTTCTAGATATTCAAGGACAAGAAGAGATGCAAGCACTGGGCATAACCAGACATGAGTCAACTGGAAGGGAACTCTGTCCAAAAGGTAGGCTCGGAGGGATAAGGCACCTCCAAGGATGATGTCTGCAGTTGATAGTGATGGGCTGAGGGAGTTCCAAAGCAGCAGCCATGAAGATTCAGACAATATCAGATGGGAGAGGCCCAGAAACAAGATCCTCTGAGAAACATAAAAAGAGCCCAAGAGTGGAATGGCCAGCATTTTCCTCTGCCACGTGAGACAGGCAGCAATACAACATAAAACTATGCAGGCAAGAAAATGCTGTTCTGTTTCTCACCGTCTTCCCTTCTGCAGCTTCAGGGGGAGAACCACGTGGACCCATACTGAACAGGTTCTCCAGAGCCTTCCTGACCAGGCTGTTCTAAGAGGGAAGTTCCAAGCTGGGCACATGAAAAGGCTCAGAATTCAGTGAGAAATGAAGCTGTAAATTAAAATGGACTGGATAGTTCAGTACCTAAAACTGAGATTACATATCAACAGAATTCCACAACACTGTATATCCTGAAGTATTAAGAGGCACACAGTCATGATGTCTGCAACTTACTCTCAAATGGTTCATCATAAAAACATATATTTATGGCCCTAGCCAGTGTGTTCAATGGTTAGAGTGTCAGCCCACACACCAAAGGGTTGCAAGTTCAATTTCTGGTTAAGGGTCAAGGGGCACATGTGAGAGGCAACCAATCAATATGTCTCTCTTACTTCACAAGGATGTTGCGCTCTCTCTCTCTCTCTCTCTCTCTCTCTCTCTCTCTCCCCCATCCCTCTCCCTCACTCCTTTCCATTCTCTCTAAAAAGCAATGATAAAAGTAGCCTTGGGTAAGGATTAACAACAAAAAAAGTATAGTTATGTATTTTGAGAGACAACAATAATTGGTGAAATTATGTGAAGAGTATATGAAAATACTGCAACTTTCCTGTAACTTTTAATTTTAAAAAACTAAATTTTTTATTTTTAAAAAACCAATTAAAAAACCCATGGTTATCTGCTTGAGATTTTATTCAGGGGAAATGAAGGAGTAAACAGAACAATTTAAAGTAACAATGGAAAGAAAAAAAACACGTTACTTGGCTTTCTGCCCATGCCTACTGAGCCCATAATGTTCAGTAGATCAATTACACATAAGGTATCTCATGTCATTGTCATGAAACCCTACGAGTTATGCATCATCACGCTGATTTTATAGACAATGAAACTAAGTTTCACATAGATAAGGTAAATTGTTGAGAAACACAAATTTTCCTAACTCTAAATCTGGCACTAAACATGTAAGCTATTTTGCCTTCTCATTACACACGTTATGAACATAAGTTCCCAATACCATTAAACAGACCTGCCTGTGAAGTTCCTTAATATTTCACATTTCAGAAACACAATATGATACAAGTATTGGGGGGAAAGACTAGGAATAGCTAAGAAGCTATTTAAACCTGTTATAATTGAGCTGGTAGTACCTTCACAAACTTCTATTATGGATTAATTGTATTGATTTAACAAGTACTTACTGAGTTCCTGCTATGTGCCAGGCAGTAAGTTTGGCCATAAAAACACAAAAATAAACATGGTTTCCACTCACACTGGATTACAGGAACAGTAACCATTACAAACTGCCAATAGCAGCCCAATCTATGTTTTACAATGTAAATGTGCGCACACAGAGAAGGGGCAAGGCTCTGCTGTGGTGGTCGGAGAAAGCTTCCCGGAGGAAGTAAGTTGTAAGCTGTGACCCGAAGGGTGAGTGGGGAAGGCGAAGCAAAGAGGATGCAGCAGTGTTTTCTGGGAAGAGGGACGAGCACATGTGAAGGCCTGGAGGCAGGAGAGGATATGACAGATTCAAGGAACTGAGAAAGGCTGAGAAGTGCCCAGTCACAGAGTGTGAGGAGGAGAGGGGGAGAGAGAGATGCACTGGCAAGAAAGGAGAGTTCTTATGGGCCATGATGAAAGGATTTGGACTTTATTTTAAAAGAAGTGTGAAGAAAGGGAGTCTGCATCCAAAAGCTCATGAGTTTACACAAATTCCTGAAATCATATAAACAATTCAACTTCTGAAAAACCTCTCCCTCTGAACTTAATCCAAACCACAGCTGATCCAAAAAAATGGGGAAAATGAGAGGAATGAAATGAAGCAAATTTAATTGCCAGTTTCATAAAAGCTGTTCTCTTTCTCTAGTCTGCACCTTATGCGGGCACGTGCTCAGGGAAAGGTTCAGTTCCATTGAAAGAACCATACAGATCCAACACACACAGACACACACACACACACACACACACACACACACACACACACCTGGTTGTTGACATTTCTAAAATTAAAATGGCATTTCCATTTTGAATTACAATTTATTTTATCATGTTGACTATAATAGAAATAAATTGGCTATTGTTATTGAATATTATGCCATGCTACAAAGCTGTGTGTGTGTGTGTGTGTGTGTGTGTGTGTGTGTGTTTGCTTACTTTGCATAGAAACAAAAAACTTGTGGAACAGAGACACATGTCCAGGATTCTCTGCCTTATCATCAATCTAAAGCTATAGTAGCTAGTCCCTTATTATTCCTGTATGGCTTCCCTTCACTGTTGTTGGGGGTAGGGGGGACTAAACGGAAAAGAAATGGATTAAGGCAACTTGCATTTATTAATAAATAATGATAAAAACTGTAATTTGTCAAGCTACTACTTGGTAAGAGACACAATATTGGGTGCTTTGTGTGTATTATCTCATTTAATCCTTTCAAAATCTTATGACATAGGTGATATCTTCATTTTATAGCTGAGGCATTAAGACTCAGAAATTACCCAGAGGTCTTCTTAACTCTACAGGCATTATATGTTCTTAGTTACTCTAGAGTCTTGGAAATAATCATCAGCTTTTTCAGTTTTACTGAGGGTCAATCTTGGATAGCTTGTACAGGAATAAAATAAGGGTACTCCTCTTCAAGACATGGACTGTGTTAACTTCAGAAGTGTATAAAACTCAAGACAAATATGCAAAACTACAGCTTTACTCTTTATTCATATTCTTAATCTTTATAAAGGAGAACATAAAAATTTTCTTTCACTCCACAAATCTATTTTTCATTAAAATCAGACATTCCCTCAAGTAATATTAAACATTGGGCAGGCAACCAAAATATACTGCCAGATTCCTTTCTTAATTTGGCTGTGTGAAGCTATTTGTAATTTCCTCTGACAGCGAGTTTTCCAGGCTGACAATTGCTCAGCACAATTGCATTCTAATACATTCTCCAACCTCAAGAGCTTTTGCAATAGCAAAATTTGAAATTTTGGAGCTATATCTCATAAAAGATTTCATCTTAAGGTGATATGCATGCAAAAGACTTATAAAGTCTAACAGTAAATATTTACAAATTTTCATTTCTAGTGATAATTATCAAATGTTTTGCTTAGGCTTTGTTTGTTTCAGTGTACATAATGGTCTCAGAACACAAGTTTTTGTAAGATACATGTCAATTTGCAAGTAAAAAAGGCAGGTAAATGTAAATAAAATAAAAATACTAATTTGTGGTTTATAATCTCCAACATTGATGGGGCTACTTTATTCATCTCTACAATTTTAAAATAAATTGAAAATATAATATTCTCAAGTAACCTGAAAATCCTCAAACCTATGATTTAGCCTCAAGACTGGGAGAAAAGGAGAGAAGGTTTAAGGATCAAACTGGAAAACTAGTAAAAATCATCCTTCTCTCAGTCTACTTCCAAATTTTTCTAAGGTAGACAAATGAAAATAAAGGGAAATCTATACGATTATAGAAAATGAGAGGACTATAAACCAAATAAGAGTGGAGAGATGGAGAGATGGCCAATCTCAAATTAATCATCAGTGAGGGTTCAATATTTATTCCAAAAATAAATGGAATAAACCACTAATATAATGTCTTTGCTACCATAAATATTAAGTGATAAGTCTATGAGGTAGCCGTTTGAGGAAAATATTGGTATTTCTGAAGCATTAAAGGAGTCCCATAGAAACAAGAGTTTAAAAAAAGTAAAATTACTATTCCAGGGATTACTTCTAGTTTACCCTAGGCATGGATGGGCTGCTTAGTAAATACAGTAAAGGGTTGGCATGGCTATCTCAAAACAAGAAATATCCTGGCACTTAAAGAGGTTGCAATCACAAACATATTAAAGAAAGACTTTGCCCTAAAGATAAAGGTTTCTACTTAGATATTGCTGATTATAACACCCTTTTTTCTGAACTTATATTCCAGTAAAGGCAGCTTCCAATAACAAATCACATAATCTCTGACAGACTGTCTCAATGAGTAATTAGATCAGCTTAGACCCACTTTGTCAGGATGAGCCAAGTATAAGAGAAAGTGCTGCATTTTCAACTACAGAAACAATCTGAAAAAGTAGAACTAGTATTTATTTTATTAAATAGTTGCTTTTTCAAAAAGAGGACATGTAGAACATCTTTAATTTTTTATTTTTAATGAGTTTCAAGAAATTATTAAAATTTTAAGCAGATGGAGACAATTTAAATGAAAAATTATGAGATCAAGAAATATATTTTTGAAAACTGAACAAAAATTAGGAACACCATTTTGAATTGGGAGAATTAAAAGCTAATTATTACAGAAATTGTATTTAGCCCTAGTTGGTTTGGCTCAGTGGCTAGAGTGTCAGCCTGTGGACTGAAGGGCCCTAGGTTTAATTCCTGTCAAGGGCACATGATGGGGTTGAGGACTCGATCCCCATTATTGATATTTCTGTCTCTCTCTCCCTCTCCCTTCCTCTCTAAAATCAATATTATATATATATATATATATATATATATATATATATATATATATATGATAAAAGGGTCAAATGATCAGGATGTGTATGCATCTCACAACAAATGAGTACCAAAAGAACATATATCAACATAATAAAGGTCATATACAACAGGCCCACAGTGAACATTATACTGAATGGTGAAAGATTAAAAGCTTTTTCTCTGAGGTCAGGAACAAGACAAGAATGTCCACTCTCAGCATTCCTATTCCACATAGTACCAGAAGTCCTATCCAAAGCAGTTGGGCAAGAAAAAGTAATAAAAGGCATTTGAATTGGAAAGAAAGAGTAAAATTGTCAATATTTGCAGATAACATAATTTTAATTTAGAAAATCTTAAAGATTCCACCAAAAAAAAACTGCTGGTACTAATCAATTAATTCAGGAATTTTTCATGATATAAAATCAACATATGGAAACAAAGAAGGAGGAATCATGCTACCTGATTTCAAGATTTACTCTAAAGTTAGCTATTAAAGATAGTGTGATAATAGAAAAGCACAGACACAAAAAATCAATTTAAAAATAAATAAATAATAAAAGAATAGATGAGTAAATCAAGGAAATAGGTTAGAAAGTGAAGAAATAGATCCATGTTTATTGGTCGATGTTATTTATGACAAAAAGCCAATTTAGTGTAGGAAGAAAAGTGTTTTTAACAAATGGTCCTTTAAAAGCCAAATATGCACATGAAAAACTTTGAGCCTTTTGTTATTCCACATGTAGAAATTAGCTTGAAATGGATCATAAAGTTAAATGCAATTGTTAAAATCACAAAATTTCTAGAAGAAAATATTTCTTCAAAATAACTTCAAGATGAAAATCTTTTCAACATTTAAGGTAGACAAAAATTTTCAAGTAGAATACAAATGCTCGCATTATAAATTAAAAAACTGATAAAATGTACTTATCAAAATTTTAAAATATCTGCATTTTCAAAGACATTGTTAGAAAAATTAAAGGCTAGAGATTGCCATAAAATTTGGCAGTGCATATATCTGACAAAGAGCTTTACCCAGGAATATATAAAGAACCTCTGCAACTCAATATAAAAAAATACAAAATCTCAATTTTTAAAACAAGCAAATATTGAACAAATATTTCACAAAAAAGGTATATAATCACAAATAATCACATAAAAATTATTAGATATTGGGAAATTCAATTTGAAACCATAATGTGACATAAGACATCCATTAGAATGGCTATTTTTTTTTTAAAAAAAAAAAGATGATATTAAGCATTGGTGAGAATATGAAGCAACTAAAACTCTCATTCTATAGGAATAGTCTAGCATTTTCTTAAGATGTTAAACATATACTTTTTCTATAATACAGCATGTCTATTCCTAGGTAATTACACAAGAATAATGAAAACATATGTCTACACAAAGACTTATACTCTACATGGATATCCATAGAAGCTATATTTAAAATAGCCCCAAACTGACACAACACAACTGTTCGTGGATTAATGAATAGATTAAATTTTTAAAATATATTTAAAATATATTTATATATATAGGGAATGCTACCAAGCAATGAATTTAACAAAGGCAAGAACAAGAGTTATATTGTACAATTTCATTTATATTGATCTCTTGGAGCAGCAAGTCAGATTAATATTGATAGAAAAGAAACTAAATATCCAGAAGTTGGTTGAATCTTTATACACAAATAATGAATTATCAGAAAAGGAAACTAAGAAAACAATCCCATTCACAATTGCATAAAAAACAATACCTAGGAATAAATTTAATCAACAATGTAAAAAACTTATACATCCTCAGAAAATTATAAGACCCTGAAGAAAAAAAAAATGAAAGAAAATGCAACTAAGTAGAAGCATATACTATGCTCATATATAGGAAAAGTTCACATTATTAAAATGTCTATACTACCTAAAGCAACCTATAGATTCAATGGAATGCCTATCAAGATACCAATGGTGTATTTCACAGAACTAGAACAAATATTATAGTCTCTAATAAAAAGAAAATTCAATAATGATCTAACACTTCTTATTTTCACTTTAAAATGTATATAATCCAATACTTTTAGAATCAGAAAAAGTATTCTTTAAAAAATAAACTGCACACATAGCTCCAAGAAGCAGCAGATATTGTAGAAAAAAGAGCATTTGTGGTACAGATATAAAAACTCTAGAGCTATTTCTTATTAGCCAAGTAACTTTGAGAAAGCCACTCACTTCCCTCGGTCTCAACATCTATATCTGTGCAAGGAGGTAATGAATTCCACAATGACACTGTGCAAATAGGCAAGATAATGATGTAACTGCTTTGTCTATTCTAAAACCTTACTAAACTCTCCCTTTTTTATAATGACCCTTTATTTTACTTTCCTTTTTTTTAAGTCATTCCTGCCTTTTTCATTGTCATAGTTAAATAAGGTAGAAGTATTTAGGATGCTTGTCTGTTTGATTTTTCTTAAAACCCCTTACTAGTAGCAATATCACTAAGAATGTAAGAATTTCTTTCAAAATATCTTCAAGAAAATACTGTTAGAAATTTAGCATCAATTTAAAAGAAAATAAACTTATTCATTTGCCATGAAATTATATTTTGTCTATGTAATGAAGTAAAACACTGACCTGATAAACAATAAAGTCTAGTCAAGGTAGGTTTGGATAGGGGTTTAGCAAAGTGCACACTTGATGTTTACTTTGCTGACCCCAAGAAAAATATGCTTTCCAAAAAAGATTCCTTATGGTTAATTGTGTTCAAATTCATAATCAGAACCCAGCAGCCACTTTTTGCAGAGCCTCTCACAGATGCTGCATTTTAGGGAAAAGCTGCACTGACCTGCCTGCCTCATGCACTGTGTTTCTGACATCTGAGCCAACCTTTATAAAGGCTTGTAAGTCAACCAATGGGATGAAGACCTGGCCTGGCCTATCAGGATTGCACAGTAATATCCTCATTTGCATCTTCATTGATCAATAAGAGCAGCTCCATTCTGTGCTATTTGGACAAATCAAACTGTGAGTATTTGGAGTCCTCATTTGCATAGAAATGGATTAATGGGGGTGAGGAGGCTGAGAACTCTTCTCTATATAATCCAGCTTCATTTCTGACTCCAGGGAACACTTACAATTTCCTTCTAAGACTGTTTCCCCAGCAGCTGCCCAGCTAAAGCTATATCACCAAAGCTGAGCTACACCAGAGCTGAGCTGTAACACCAAAGCCTCTTCACCCAGGCTGTCTCAACCCAGCTTCCTCACAGCTAGGTTGTTCTACCACGGCCATGCTGTTCCACAATTAAACTATCGCGTAGCTGTACTGTTCCACAGCCAAACTGTTTTACAATTAAGCTGCTTTCACTGAATAAAGTCCTTCCCCTCACTGCACCCCAAGTTGGGAAAGCCTGTTGGTGACAACAATCTTCAGGTGACAACTTGCCTCTCTCTTGAAGTAAACATTATTGTACTAAAACACTTGTTTAATGATAAACTAGTTTCCTTCCAAGTAACCTTGTTGAATGCTGGGTTCCAACAAAACTAGGTTTATATCTATGCTTTTATTTCCCACACCTGCACAAACCTGTGCTGTTGGTGGAAATCAGGCTCTTCCATGGGATCGCAAGAAAAATATTTCAAAGACCCATGCATGGCAGATTTTGGTATGGCAGAATTATTCAAGAAGATTGCCCCTGGGTTTCCAATGTCCCATCTCCCTTCATCCCACCATGGAAAAATCCAATCTTATCTTCAGAAGTCTAAAACAAAGGCCAGTGTCCGGAGTTTCCATGAAGGCAGGGTTCTTTGTTTAGCTGGGGTTTTAACAAGGAGCTTTTTCAAAATAACCAATGAACTTCCTGAGCTTTTGTGCACTTCTGATGGGTCCACCCACTGACCAATAATCTCTTTCCCAGGTTAAATTGACAGGCCTCTATAGCCAAGCACCTTCCTCTGCACTATTTTGACTTCTATCGTGCATGTTCTTATCTCCACATGCTTCCTGGACCATCCAAAGATCAGGTACCTGAGAGGGAAAAGAAGGAGTGTTAATTCCCTTGGATGGATAATGCTATGATCCCCTGTGGTGTGGGGTGTGTGTGAAGCTGTAGCTTCCTGATGAAGCAAACAGGCTCAGTGTCCAATTCCCTTTGCTTTCTTCCTAATATCTAGCTACCTATGGTAACACCTGCGTTCGTGCATGTGCGTGCGTGCTCATGCACGCGCACATACACACGCATACACACACACACACACACACACACCTACTCTGCCCATGCATCTGTACATACATACAATGGTGGACACAAAGTGTGTGAATGCTTCCTGACCTTTCTGCTGTCTTCTCACTTAATTCTGTACAGCTCAACTTACTAGACCTTCTTGCAAGCCAGAGAATGGAAAAAAAAAAAAAAGATTGTGCATGTTAGATTCTGTACCTACTCATTGTCCACAAAACAGTCAATATTTCATTGGTGTAAAAAGGAGACATTTTATAATAATAACTTACATTGCAGTTTTATTCCTACTTTTTTAGTAGAAACTTAAAAATAACCTTTCCAATATTTCACAACTTAGCTGACTTAGTCATTTAAACACCTCAGGACTCATTGTTTTTAAAGGAGCAACAGAAAATAAGAGTCAGACACCATTCTCTAAGAAGGACAAAACTATTTTTTTTTTCAAAAAAGGTGGAGAATAATACAGTTTTTAAAAATCACATAATTTTCAAAATGACTATATCTATAGTATTTTATCCCATTAATATTAAGCATTGACATCAAAATAAATCAACAGGTGCTTTTGAGCATTGTAAATCTGTTCTAATGATACTGCATATTATAAATGAAGGTAATTAAACTTCAAAAACTGCTATGAATTTCCTGAAGATTAATGAAAAATCAAGAGCCATCAAAAACTACTAGATTTAGTAAAGGATTTTGGCAATGTAGCAGGATACAAAATTAACACCCAGAAATCATTTGCATTCTTATACACCAATAATGACCACTCAGAAAGAGAAACTAAAAAAAAACAACAAAGAAAAAAAACACAAACAAACCATTTACCATTGCAACAAAAAATTAAGATACTTAGGAATTAACCAAGGAGGTATAAGACCTGTACTTGGAAAACTATAGAACATTGAAAACAGAGATAGAAGAGGATATAAACTAGTGGAAGGACATACTGTGTTCATGGATTGGTAGAATTAACATCATTAAAATGTCCATAGTACCAGAGCAATATATAGATTCAATGCAATCCATATTAAAATACCAATGGCATACTTCGCAGATCTAGAACAAATACTCCAAAAATTTATATGGAACCAAAAAAGACCCCAAATAGCCACAGCAATCCTAAGAAAGAAGAATAAATTTGGAAGGATAATACCAGATGTCAAGCTATACTACAAAGCCACCATAATCAGAACAGCCTAGTACTGGCACAAGAACAGCCAGACATATAGATCAATGGAACAGAACAGAGAACCCAGAAATCTACCCAAGACATTATGCTCAATTAATCTTTGATAAAGGAGGCAAGAGCTTACAATGGACTAAAGACAGTCTCT